>NC_137792.1:83743421-84405921 GCF_963383645.1 Muscardinus avellanarius | reverse complement strand
TAAAATTATTTATCAGAGAATTTGAATATATATATATATATATATATATATATATATATATAATGTAATTTGTTTTTTTAATTTTATTTATATGTGGAACATATGGAAAATGATATAATTTAAAAGATGCTTGCTGTCCCCTCACCCCCTCCCCATTCCCCTTACCCCTTTCCAAAAATGAGTGTTCAGGTTAACCATGCTATATTCATACTTTTACACATATTCAAATGTAGCTCGTCCATTAATCAACCTCAGACTTCTTCATCTCCTGCCCTTCCATTTTAGCTTTGGTGATGTTTCCCCTCCATTATCTGGAGTCCCTCTAAAATTCCTAATAGTCACTAGATTGGGCATATTAGAGAAAACATATGTACCTTCTCTATCTGTGCCTAGCTGATCTCACTTAACATCATGTTCTCCAGGTCTTTCCATTTTCTTGTGAGTGACATGATTTTGTTATTTTTTTTGTAAAAAAGGTATTGTAGTCATACATCTTAAAGGGATAAAAAAATTGTGGAGATATACACAAACACATCACCCAATCAGCCCCTACCGAATCCCTAACCCTTCCCTTCCCCTCCCTCCTTCCTATGCATGATTTCCTGATTAACTTTGATATGTTTTTTTTTCCTTCCATATATGGTCAAGTTATTTTTGACAAGATTCCCAAGAACACTTGAAGGCAATACTAATCTTTTCACTAAATATTGTTGAAAAATAATAACTACATGAAAAAGAATAAAATTGGGCCCTTACCTAACACCATATACAAATATTAACTCAGATAAAAGACCTAAATGTAAATATGAAGACTATAAACATTTAGAAGAAAACCAGGGTCATAAAACTTCACAACATTGAAATTGGCAGTGATTTCTTGGATATGATTCCAAAGGCACAGGCAACAAAAGAATAAACAAACAAACTTCATAAAAAATAGAAAATATTGTAATCTAAAGACAATGTAAACAGAATTAAAAGTTACTGATAGAATGGGATAAAATATTTCCAAATGCTATATCTGAATGTATATTAATAATCCAAATATAAATCCTAAAAATTAGCAATAATAAAAGCAAACAGTACAATTTAGAAATAGATAAAAGACTAAAATAGATAATGAATCTTCAAAGATTTTTATATGACTAATAAACACATGGATACCACTCATCATTATCATAATATAACTAATAATTAAGGAAATACAAATAAAAACTATAGTGAAATACTACTTCACATTTGTTAGGATGGCTACTTAACATGAATTACATTGCTCCAGCACAATACTTTGAGTTTGTTACTATCTTTACTTGTAAAGTGTGTTTTTTGTAAGCAGCAGATGGATGGATTCTGGGTTTTAATCCATTTTGGCACTTTATGTCTTTTTATTGGGGAATTGAGGCCATTTACATTCAGTGTAATTATTGAGAGATAACTTTTAATTCCTAACATATTAAGATTTTATTTATGCTTGAAATACTGTTTATTCATCTTTGCTTACTTGTCAGCTGGATGGAAAATCTTTTTTCTCTGGTTCTGGTGTGTATTACCTATTTCTTCTTTGTAGTTAATCTCTTTGGGTATTTTCTCTAGCGCTGGTTTTGATGACATAAATTCCTTCAGTTTCTGTTTGTCATGGAAGCTTCTTATTTCCCCATATAATTTGATAGATAATTTTGCTGGATAGGAAAACTTCGGCTGGAAGTTGTTTTCTTTCAGATTTTACATATGTTACTCCAAGCCCTTCTGGCTTTCATGACTTGGTTTGGGAAGTCTGGAGTTATTCTAATTGGTTTGTCTCTGAATGTTACTTGGCCTTTTGGTTCTGTTGCCTTTAATATTCTCTTCTTGGCTTCTGTATTGGTTACATTGACAATTATGTGGCGTGAGGAACCTCTTCTCTGACCCTGTCTAAAGGGAGTTCTGTAAGTTTCCTGGACGTGTGTATCGACCCCTTGCTCTATGTTTGGAAAATTTTCTGCTATTATTTTTTGAAAATATTATTAATCCCTTTGGTTTCACCTTCTTTCCCCTCTTCCATTCTTATTATTCTTAGCTTAGTTCTCTTAAAATGGGCCCATATTTCTTCAATGTCAGATTTCTTCAGTCTGATTTTGTTTCTAAGTAATGAATTATGCATTCGTTCTTACTGCTTTTAAGATTCTTTCTTTGACGTCAATGTTGGTCATTTTGATTATTATATGATGTGGGGATGTTGTTCTTTGATCTTGTCTTAGTGGTGTTCTGTATGTCTCCTGAACATGAAGATCCAAGTCTCTTTCCATGTTTGGAAAATTATCTGAAATTATTTCTTTGAAGAGATTACAGATGCCCTTGGTCTGTAATTCTATCCCTTCTTCAATTCCTTTTATCCATAACTTAGGACGCTTCATATTGTTCCATACTTGCTGGATGCTTACTTAGGATTTGTTGCTGTACTGACTTCTGTATGCTGTTGACTGTGTTTTTGGTTTTGAATGAACTGTCTTCTAACAGTGATGTTCTACTTTCCATTTCATCCAATCTTTCAGCATTTCTTTCTATTGCTGTCTTCATTTAATTTATTGGCTCTTTCATTTCATTCAAGACCTCTTTCTGATTCTTTCTTAGTGTTGCAATTTCCTCTTTCATTTCTTGTAGACTTGTTTTAAAGCCTTTTATCATATTGTAGATCAAGATTCTGAACTCCCCTTCTTGCATTTCTTGTAGGTCAGTATTCGTGATTTCTGTTATCTCTTCTTTATTCCTGGTTCTCATATTTTCAGCGTTCTCAGTCCTGTTTTTCTGATTTCTATCCAACATTTGTGAGTATTATGTTTAATCCAATCTTAGTATTAGGAGCTTAGACGTATCAGCAGGTCAGCAGTGCTTTTCCAATGTTGAGGGTTGAGTGATGGGGGAGGAGATGGGGTGATGGGTATAGGAGTCAGATTAGGTAGAGGATATGTTTAGCTTGAGAAAGACTTTAAGTATGATAAGGTAATATCTTGCGAGAATGAGAGAGAGAGAGAGAGTTAATTAGTAGTACTCTTGTAGTTAGTAGAGTAAGTAAGGAGATATAAAATAATTTGAATATTAAAAAAGGAGGTATATTACGAGAAAAAGTTTTGGGGGAAAAGAGTAGATAGGTTAGTGTAGGGAAGTTTGTAAGAGGGGTGGGAAAAGGAGCAAACAAACATAAAAAAATGAACACAAGATACCAAGACTATTATGTAATCAAAGAAAAAACCAACCAAAAGAGGAAAAAGAAAAAAGAAAAGAAAAAGGAAGAAAGAGGAAAAAAAGGACAAGAATAAAATAAAAAGAACTAGCAGCTGTGTGAAACCAGAAGACAAAGCAAACTATCAAATATGTATAAGTTAAAGAAGGATGGGGAAAAAACAGCAACAACAAAAACAAAACAAAAGCAATATAAAAACAAAACAAAACATCAACAGCAAAAAAAATGTCCTACTTATTTACAAATGTGGGGTAAGGTACATAAAATATTTGAATGTCTGATTGCTGTGGTAGTTTTTGGAATATAATCCAAAGTCTCTTAATTTTCTCTGTACTCTATTTTCAGCTTCTTAAGTCACTCTCTGGGTGTTTGGACACCTTTTTTTCCTTTGACAGCTTTGGGTTTATGTGTCAGGATGTCTGGTGTCACTGTTAATAAATTCTGTACAATTCCCAGGTTCTGTGTATTTCCAACCTGTAGTCAGCACATCTGCACTCACCAACCCTAGACTCAGGCCTGTGCTTCCCAACAGCAGGGGTGGAGGATGTCCAAAGTAGGCTTGGAACTGCCCCTTAAGGTCCTGTGCAGGTATTGTGTCTGGATGAATTTTCCTGTATCTCTGGAAATTCTAACTGGGCTAGACCGTGTGGTCCCAAAATGCACCCTGGGCAAAGGGTTGCTGTAGGATTCCTGGGCACACACAATTACTGCCAGAGCACTGCTAGTTCCCAGGATGCAGGTTGGGTGCACAGCTATTACTGGACCCCAATGGGAGTGGGCACAGATGCCTAGTACCTGATCCTGTGCTCAGCCAGGTTGCAAAGGGTTGTGCTCTAGACTAGAACTGAGTCTCCAGCTGCGGGTTGGGTTTAGACACCCAGAGGTTGCTAAGGGAAATAATATTAAAAGATCTCAAAAAATTCATGAATTCTAAGCCAACACTAGAAAAAATACTTAAGGAAATAGACCATAAAGAAGAAAAAAGAAGCAGACTCCAGAACCAGAGAAGAGATGAAGTTGATCAACAGGGCATCTAAGTATGAAGAAATAATACTATATCCAACAGAAGATAGAACACAAAATGACAGGAAATAAACAACACATTTAAATTATAAAACTGAATGTCAAAGGACTTAACTCTTCAATCAAAGGGCACAGACTGGAAATGTGAATTAAAAAATATAATCCAAATATATGCTGTTTGCAAGAAACACACCTTACAGCAAAAGACATTCACAGACTGAAAGTAAAAGGATGGAAAAAGACATGCCATGCCAATGGGGACCAAAAACGGGCAAGAGTAGCAACACTCATATCCAACAAAACAGACTTTAAGCTAAAACACATCAGAAGAGACAAAGAAGGACACTTCCTTTTATTAAAAGGAACAATATACCAAGAATATATAATGATAGTAAATGCTTATGCCCCAAATGTGGGTGTAGCCACATTTGTAAAACAAACCCTCTTGGACATAAGATCTCAAAATAGACCCAAATACAATAATAGTAGTAGACTGCAATACAGCTCTCACACCACTAGATAGACCTTCAAGGCAAAAGATGAGTAAAGACTCTGCAGAACTGATGAAAACTATAAACCAAATGGACTTAATAGACATATACAGAATATTTCAACCAGGAAAAACAGAATACACATTCTTCTCATCAGCCCATGGCACCTTCTGCAAAATAGACCACATTCTGGGGCACAAAGAAAGCACCAGCAAATTCAAAAGATGTAATATAATTCCCTGCATCTTTTCAGACCATAATGGAATGAAAGTAGAAATTAACAACAGGAATGCCAAAATAAACTATTTAAATACATGGAGATAGTGGGTGAGAACAGAAATTAGCAGAGAAATAAAGAAATTTATGGAATTAAATGAAAATAGAGAAACAACTTACAAAAATCTATGGAACACTTTGAAGGCAGTGTTGAGAGGAAAGTTCATAGCATTGAGTGACCACATAAAAAAAACAGAAAGCCACGAGACCCCTGGAGAAACCGGGCCCAGTAAGACGCTAGGTTCTGGGCAGGGGTTGCACTCGGGGCACGCCAGCCGGGGCCTGGGTTGCGGGACTCTGGGCCCCATGCCGAACTGCGCGTAACATGCCAGACCCCTGGAGAAACCGGGCTCAGTACCCTGGGTTCCAGGCAGGGGTCGCGCGGAGCACGCCAGCTGGGGCCCAGGTCGTGGGACCCTGGGCCCCAGGCAGAGTAGGGCGGATCACTCTGGACCAATGGGGAAACCAACAGGGTTACAGTGCTACTGAGTGCCTGACCCCACAACCTCCTCAAACCACATATACTGTCTTCACTTATTAAAAAAAAAAAGGAACAGAAAAAGAAAAAGAAAAATATCGGAGAGGAGGTAAGAAAGCCGTTATGGATACCAGGACACTGGAGATGCAGACAAAACTTATCTAAATGCACTGGAACTTATGGAAAAATTCCCCATGAAAGAGGACTGCTATTTCTCTATATTGTTAAGAATCTCGGACATCACCTGTAAGGAGAGAGTTTAGCGGAGACCAAGGAGAAAGGCGGTGTTGAAAGAGTTCTCCGTGATGGTGGTGGAGACTTGTATTCAGGAGAAGCAGAAACTGGATCCTACCAACTTTATTTTTTTGGAGAAATTACACCAAATGTCGAATGCTACTATCACGCATGCTTAGGAACACTGGACAACATTCAGAGTGGAAAAAGAGTCTGGGAAGGATTTTAAATGGTGGGGGCAGTGGCAATGCCAGTGGCCAGTACTCAGGGGAGGCAGAGATCTGATAAATTACACCTGGAACCTTTGAAATAATAACCACAGAGACAGTGATTGGAAACTGCTGAGGGGTTAGGAGGGCGCCGGGGCCAGTGGCCGACATCGGAGCTTGCTGTGAGGCAAGGCCACTACTGAGGCCTCCGTGGCCGGGATTGGAGCCTGCCGAGGGGTTAGACTGATGCTAGGGTCAGCGAGGCCGGCATCGGAGCCTACCGTGAGTCAAGGCCGGTTCTGGGGCCTCCGAGGACAGGACCGGAGCCTGCTGAGGGGTTAGGCCTGTGCTGGGGCCAGCGAGGCCAGCATCGGAGCCTGCCTTGAGGCAAGGCCAGTGCTGAGGCCTTTGAGGCCGGGATCGGAGCCTGCCTTGAGGCAAGGCCAGTACTGGGGCCTCCAAGGCCGGGATCGGAGCCTGCCAAGGGGTTAGGCCGGTGTTGGGGCCAGCGAGGCCAGCATCGGAACCTGTCGTGAGGCAAGGCTGGTGCTGGGGCCTCCAAGGATGGGATAAGAGCCTGCCGAGTGTTTAGGCCGGTGCTAGGGCCAGCGAGGCCGGCATCGGAGCCTACCGTGAGGCAAGGCCGGATCTGGGGCCTCCGAGGCCAGGATAACAGCCTGCCGAGGGGTTAGGCCGGTGCTGGGGCCAGCGAGGCCAGCACCGGAGCCTGCCATGAGGCAAGGATGGCACTGGGGCCTCTGAGGCCGGGATTAGAGCCTGCCGAACAGTTAGACCGGAGCTGGGACCAGTGAGGCTGGCATCGGAGCGTGCCGTGAGGCAAGGCTGGTACTGGGGCCTCCGAGACCAGGATAAGAGCCTGCCGAGGGGTTAGGCCGGTGCTGGGGCCAGCGAGGCCAGCATCGGAGCCTGCCTTGAGGCAAGGCCTTTGCTGAGGCCTCCGAGGCCGGGATCGGATCCTGCCTTGAGGCAAGGCCGGTACTGGGGCCTCCGAGGCCGGGATCAGAGCCTGCCTAGGGGTTAGGCTGGTGCTGGGGCCAGTGAGGCCGGCATCGGAGCCTGCTGTGAGGCACAGCCGGTACTGGGGCCTCCGAGACCAGGATAAGAGCCTGCCGAGGGGTTAGGCCGGTGCTGGGGCCAGCGAAGCCGGCATCGGAGGCTGCCATGAGGCAAGGCCGGTGCTGGGGTCTCCGAGGATAGGACTGGAGCCTGCTGAGGGGTTAGGCCAGTGCTGGGGCCAGCGAGGCTGGCATCGAAGCCTGCCATGAGGCAAGGCCGGTACTGGGGCCTCCGAGGCCAGGATAAGAGCCTGCTGAGGGGTTAGGCCGGTGCCGGGGCCAGCGAGGCCGGCATCGGAGCCTGCCGAGAGGCATGGCTGGTGCTAGGGCCTCCGAGGCTGGGATCGTTTCCTGCCTTGAGGCAAGGCTGGTACTGGGGCCTCCGAAGCCAGGATAAAAGCCTGCCGAGGGGTTATGCCAGTGCCGGGGCCAGCGAGGCTGGCATCGGAACCTGTCGTGAGGCAAGGCCGGTACTGGGACCTCCGAGGCCGGGATAAGAGCCTGCCAAGGGGTTAGGCCAGTGCTGGGGCCAGTGAGGCTGACATTGGAGCCTGCCGTGAGGCAAGACCAGTGCTGGGGTCTCCAAGGATAGGACTGGAGCCTGCTGAGGTGTTAGGCCAGTGCTGGGGCCAGCGAGGCTGGCATCGAAGCCTACCTTGAGGCAAGGCCAGTACTGGGGCCTCCAAGGCCGGGATCAGAGCCTGCCTGAGGGGTTAGGCCGGTGTTGGGGCCAGCGAGGCCAGCATCGGAACCTGCCGTGAGGCAAGGCCGGTGCTGGGGCCTCCAAGGCCAGGATAAGAGCCTGCCAAGTGGTTAGGCCGGTGCTGGGGTCTCCGAGGCCAGGATAAGAGCCTGCCAAGGGGTTAGGCCGGTGCCGGGGCCAGCAAGGCTGGCATCGGAGCCTGCCGAGAGGCATGGCTGGTGCTAGGGCCACCGAGGCCGGGATCGTTTCCTGCCTTGAGGTAAGGCCGGTACTGGGGCCTCCGAAGCCAGGATAAGAGCTTGCCGAGGGGTTATGCCAGTGCCAGGGCCAGCGAGGCTGGCATCGGAACCTGTCATGAGGCAAGGCCGGTACTGGGACCTCCGAGGCCGGGATAAGAGCCTGCCGAGGGGTTAGGCCGGTGCTGGGGCCAGTGAGGCTGGCATCGGAGCCTGCCATGAGGCAAGGCCAGCATCGGAGCCTGCTGTGAGGCATGGCCAGTGCTGGGGCCTCACAGGCCAGGAATGGAACCTGCCAAGGGTTTAGACCGGTGCTGGGGCCAACGAGGCCGGCATTGGAGCCTGCGTGAGGCTATGCCGGTGCTGGGGCCTCCGAAGCTGGGATTGGAATCCTGCCAAGTGGTTAGGCCAGTGCAGGGGCCAATGGCCAGCATCGGAGCCTGCCGTGAGGCAAGGCCACTCCTGCGGCCTCCAAGGCCGGGACTGAAGGCAGCTTAGGGGTTAGACAGGTGCAGGGGCCAGCGAGACCAGAACTGGGGCCCCCCATGAGAAAAGGCCACTGCTTGAGCCAGCGAGGTCTGGATCAGTCCACTGAGTAGCCAGCCCACTACTGGGGCCGTCAAGAGTGGGATCGGTACTTGCAACGCAGCATGCACAGAGAAATATCGCAGAAAATATAAATCAGACGCTTCTCTTAATCAGCAATAACTAGGAGGAAAGGGGCAACAGGAAGACGTTGAGCTATAGAAAGGGCCCTATAGTGAAGCAACTAATGTGACCAATCAGAGAGTATCTAATACTGGAGGACAGAGCCTCTTTAAAATGCAGGAGGTACATAAACAAATGTATCAAAGTAAATCACCAAAGAAGCGTAGGATGGAGGGAGGGGGAGGAAATGGGATGGGGGCTGGAGGAGGGCTAATTGGATGATATGTGCTTGTATATCCTCTCATGTCTTGTACTCCAATGTGATTGATATATGACTACAATGCACCAATTTAAAAAGTAATTAATTAAAAAAATAATAGCAAAAAAGAACAGAAAGCCACCAAAAAACCTTATGACTCAACTAAAGGACCTAGAAAGACTACAATAGTTGAAGCCTACAGAATGGGAGAAGATATTACCAGCCACCACTCTGATAGGGGGATGATATCCAGAATATACAAGGAGCTCAAAACACTCTACACTAGCAAAACAAACAACCCAATCAAGAAATAGGCAACTGAAATGAACAGGCATTTTACAAAAGAAGAGATACAAATGCATACCCATGTTCATAGCAGCACAGTTTGTAATAGCCAAAATGTAGAACCAACCTAGATCTCCATCAACAAATAAATGGATTGCAAAATTATGGGAAATACACACAATGGAATTATATTCAGCTGTAAAGAAAAATAAAATAATAGCATTTGCAAGAAGATGGAAGGATCTAGGGAACATTATGTTAAGCGAGATTAGTAAAGCACAGAAAGAGAAGGGACATATGTTTTCTCTAATATGTCCAAGTTAGGGAGCAGTGGTAATACCAGAGGGACTCCAGATGATGGAGGGGAAATCTCAGCAAAACCTGAATGGAAGGATAGGAGAGGAAGAAAGCTGAGATTGTTCAATGGAGGAGCTACATATGAATATGTGTAATAGTATAAATACAACATAACTAACCTGGACACTCTCTATTGGGTGGGGGAGGGAAAGATGGGGAAGGGCACAAAGCACAATGTAAATGTATACCACTCAATATGTTCCACTTATAAAAAATTAAAAAATATTATGCATTCGTTTTTGGAGCGATCATTTTCTAGGAGCGAAATTCTGTTCTCCATGTGGTCTAATTGATTACTTATACTTTGAATTGCTGCCTTTACTTCAATGATTGCATCTTTTATTTCTTTTAGATTCTGTATAAATTCTTTTTGAAAGTCCTGTATTATTTCTATCATTATATTCCTGATTTGATCTTCTGGTTATCTCTGAATTTCTGTGTTATCAGGTTCTGATATCATGGGGTTGTGGGCATTCTTTGCTTATTGTTGTTCCTCTTTCCCATGATTTCAGAAGTTTGTGCTTTCTCTGGGTTCTTCCCCGGATCACCATGAATTCACTTAGGGTGCTCTGGATCTCGAGTTTGTGGTAATCGCAGCTGCCACTACTCCTTTACTGGGTTGCATTGTAAAGTCTCAGACCCAGGGAGTTAATTGAGGCTGCGCGATATTGTGGGGGTGCCGAGCTGGGCATTTTCCCACGGGGAGCTGTGACTAGGTTGTGGTATCTTTGCCACCACTACTCCTGCACTGGGTTGGACTGTAAAATCTCAGACCCAGGGAGATTATCAAAGCTGCATAAGTCCATGGAGGTGCAGTGCTGGGATTTCGCCTGTAAGGACTGCAATTTCACTTACGATTTTTGAGTGCACTGATCGGGAGCTATCGTGGGCTTGTGAACTTGCTGCTGCTGCTGGCAATATGGCGCTGCTGCCACGTCCTTGGACATGAGGCTGGCATATTTCTTTTCTGGTTTTGAGCTCAGTTCTGAGTCCCTGGAGTGTGTGATGAGCTTGGCCACTGGGAGTTTTAGACATTCTTTGTGCTGAAAGAACTGCTGAATTACACTAAAATGATCCGCAGCTCTTCACTTCAGCTCCTTGTTTTACTTTCCTCTCTGGAGCCTGGTGCTGTGAGGTATGATGGCTCCAGAGTGGCTCCGCAATGCTGTCTGGTTTCTTTTCCAGTCTCTGGTTGTTCTTCTAGTCTTTTTTTCTGTTTCTTGTGTTACATTTTTTTTTCTCTGCTGCTAGTGTTTTCTGGCTATGAAAAGTGCCTATTTTGTGGCAATAGAGATCAAGTGTTAGCAGAACTCGTAAATGCTGCTTTTCTCAGTCGCCAATTCCCCAAAGTCACTATTTTCTTCTTTATAGTGAGTAGACGAATTGCATTCTGTATTTTTCCTATAATTTTGCAATACATTCATCTGTTGATGGAGACCTAGGTTTGTTCCATATTTTGGTTATTACAAAATGTGATGCTATGAACATGGGTATGCATATGTTGCTATAGCTCTCTGATTTCAACCCCTTTGGAAAAATACCCTGGAGTCGTAGAACTCGATCATATGATGGATCTATTCCCAGTTTTCTAAGGAATCTCCACACAGTTCTCTATAGTGATTGAACTAATTTGCACTCCCACCAACAGTGTAAAAGAATTCCTCTTTCCCCATATGCTCTCCAGCATTTGTTGTTATTTGACTATACTTTCTACTCTGATTGGGATAAGATGGAATCTTAGCATAGTTTTGATTTGCATCTCCCTGATGGCAATGATGTTGAACATCTTTTCATATGTATACTTTCCTTTGGTAGTTTATTTGTTAAAATATTTTCAACTACAATTCTTCCACTTATAATTTGACACTTTCTATCTTCAGTTCAGAAGTTTTCTCCACATCAAATGTATATATTTAGCTTCCTGGTAGACCTTTCCATTTGAATATTTTCTAGACTTGAATATTTTCTCAATACTAGAAATTAAACATGTTAATAAGAATGCATTATTTTAATCTCAAATCTAGTTTTTTCAATAAGTCCAAACCCAAAGAATGATACCAATTTCCATCAGTGAAGCCATACAGGAATCAAATGGGTTTTTACACTGTAGTTAGTTAAAAAAAGCCAAAATTTCTTTTCAGTATTTCCTATCAAGGAGTACAGACTGTGAGTTTTTTTGGTGAAATTGATGTTGGCTGACTTTTGAATTTTTGTCCTAAGTACCTTGTAGCTTCCATGGTAACTATTTTGGAACCTGGTCTCAACAGATTGAAAATCCAAGCTGAAGGTAAAGAAATGAGACATTTTATTTAAAATTACCTAGACTAATAAACCACTATTTGAGCCTCCAAAATGACTAGTAGTCACCTTTTTGCCCTAATTTATGACCAGTAGAACTTTATAGCTAAACCCAGCATAGCTGCCTTCAGGATCTAACACAATCCTTTACAGTACTCTATATGTTCTGGCATCTTGTCATGATTATGCTACATGTTATAGCAAGGTCCAATTATAATATACATGTTTTATTTATTTTTATATATTTGAAGATTTTCTATGTATAATTCTCATTGGAAATAGTTTATGATCTTCTTTGGTGAGGCATCACTGAATCCCAACCTTCCCAGTCTGATATAATGTACCATGTATGTGATCCTGTTGGACACTACTTTTCTTTTTGGTATGTGTATGGCATTTGTTAGGCTGTATGGTATATTCATCTGCCTGTCTTGCAAGTATTCCCTATGTTCTTTAAAGTTAAAGAATGTGCCTTATTTATATCTGTATTTCTAGCATATATTTATGTATTTTTATTGGTGCATTATAATTATCCATCATCGTGAAATCAAAGTGATTATTCTTCTATGCACAAAAAATCACTGTGTTTCCAGTATTTTCAGAGTGAAAATAAACAGATTACAATTTAATTATAAACATTACTCTAACAAATATAGAGACTGACAACAGAACTTCTAAGACCTGAGGCTAGAAAGGAATATATGCAAAGATATTTACAAATCAATGATTTTATCTAGTATAGATATTGTAGTAGGTACTGGAGAAAAGATTTTTTTTAATTCAATAAATATTGCCAGTAGTTATGTACTTATAGTCCACATGTGTAGTGGTATGTCTGGTAATAGAATTGTTTTTAGCAGTAGTATACCATGTTTTAGTCTCAGTTTCATTTGTTGGCCTTATATGCACACACATAAACAGACACCCCCCCCCACACACACACACACATTCCTAAGAGAACAGTTGTTTCCAGAAAGCAATTTAATTTTGGTTAAATGGGTTTGGAAATAATTATTTACTTTTAAATTGTTGACTTTTGATCCAATATTTTAAAATACCGTATGTAAATAACATTGCAACAAGTCATACTTTTCCTCTATTGAGAATATTTTTGTAGTGTAGAGACACAATACATGTAAGGGAGGCATTTGGGGAAATTTTATAATTTTATGACTAACTGAGGAACCTAATTCTTTTTTTTTTTTTTTTTTTTTGGTGGTAATGGGTTTCCTGGAAACCCTTCTACCTCCGGGTTACACTCCCAGATATATATATATATATATATATATATATATATATATATATATATATATTTTTTTTTTTTTTTTTTTTTTTAACAGGGTCTCTTAAGCCACCGTGGCTGGCTTCAAACCTGCGTGATCCTCCTGTCTTAGCCTCCCAAGTGTGGGGATTACAAGTGTGCGCCACCACGCCCGGTCCTAATTCATTTAAATTCTTATTTATGTCAATTGAATGCATGCCTTTGTTTAAGTGTGTATGTACATATGTAAACATTGTGTATTTATTATTTATAGGCTTCCATCATATGTGTTTATACATATATGTTTATTTTCTACTTAAATAATGGAAATGTATATTAATTAATTTTTAAGTATTTATTACCAGAGCATAGTACCTGCTAAAGAGTTTTTAGAAAAATTACATATATAATATAGTGTACTTTGTATAAATTTTTCATTTTGTAAGTGGTCATGATCATTTAGGTTAAACTCAATCAAATGGCAAAAATATTCATATTTTAAAGTTTTGATGTAGGAAAATTATGGAATTATAAGGAACTTTTGATTTCTACTTATTTGCATTTACTTTATTTGAGTATTTTACTAAGTACTATTTTACTTTTGTAATAAAGAGAAAGATAAAAGGAATATTTATATATTTATTTATTTATTGAGGTACTGGGGATGGAATCCAGGGGCAATATACCTCCAAGTTACACCCTCCAGCCCTATTTTTTATTCTTTATTTTGAAACAGGGTCACATTGATTTGAAAAGGGCCTCACTATGTAGCTGAGGCTGTCTGCAAACTGTGATCCTCCAGTCTCAACCTCCCAAATGCTGGGATTACAAATATCGCCACCATGCCTGGCAAAAGGAATTTTTAAAAGATAGCCATCTCATTGACTTGTTTGGGAGAATAAACTATATAATGATAGGGATATACACACTCAATTCAAACTTTAATATTTCCCTCTGTAAAGAACGTGTACTTAATTGTTGTGAGGCAGTGATTTGGTTTTGGATAATCAAATTTAAGGATACATTCAAGTCAATGAGTTAACCTATATTCTAAGTGTTTGTAAAGGGATAATTGTCCTCTGTCAAACTTGTACTAAATAATTTTATCCACTTACAAAAGAGGAAGATGTGGAAGAGGTAGAAGCTGGGCACTAGTTAATATGCCTATGAGTAAAGACTGAAGTAATGTCCAGTATTGAGTTGGTTACTTTGATATATGATAAAATATTTGAGGTAAAATAGTAGTCTTGTTAACTGGAAGACCACAAAATGTTGCAAAAGTATTTTTCAGGAGAGATAGTTCTTGCTGTGGGGCAAATAGGTTAAAACTGTCAGGTATTTGCATTTAGGTTCTAAAACAAAGAATCAGTAGAGAAATCTATGCAATATATAATTTGTCCAGATTAATTTTCATTTAGAGAAAGGAATTCTGAATATCTTCAAGCCATTTACTCATCAATTAAAAATCCTCAGTTTTTGGAGGAAGTAACTTCAAAAATACTTGGATAGCTAAGTTTACTTGGTGCAGTTAAGAATAAACTAGTCAATTTTATCATTGCTGTTACATCCAAAATAAATGCACATGATGTTCTTGTAAAAAAGACAGTTATCAAGTTACTACTGACCTGAGTATAACTAATAAAGAAAAAAACCCATTAGATAGTATAATCATGGAGATTTTGACAGTTTTTGCTAAAATTTCTTCAAGATATAATGAAGTAATTTCCATTTGGCTCTGCATTTTATATTAAATGAACATGATGCATATATATTCAAACTTATGGTAATGAAATTTAGGAAGGCACCAACAATTTCACAACTAAACATATGAAGAATCAGAATAACAGATGAATCTCTGATTGTTGCACACATGCAAATTTCCTTTCAAATTCACAAAGCCATCTACATATAAAAGAAGAAACTAGAAAACTGACACCACAGGCACCTACCTTATTATGTAAATCCTTGATCATTGTAGTTTCTTTTGCTGTTTTTTATAGCCATTATCTTATTTGCTTTTCTGTTATTGGTAGACTCATCTATATTCACACTTCTTACCAAAAACCAAAAGCAAAGCAAACAAAAATAGCCTATGTTTCCCATGGAGTAATGAGAGCACACTCTGTTTTTCAAAATAAAAATAATACTCATTAATTTGATATAATATTTCTTGTCATCATTTAGACAGTGTCCTTTAGAATCAATGTATGAGCAATTTTGGTCTACCTCATGATGCAATGCATTACCTGATGGTAAGAAGTTGTTTGGCAATCTTCCCTTCACAAAAGGACCAAAAATGAGGAAGAAACATTTATTTCTCTGGAGTGTTTGAAGAAGAGCATGACAGGGCAGTGGGGATGTAGCAGAGATGTTGCAAAGAATGGGTATAAATGAATGCCTTATAAGCAAAGGAACAAAGCATACACTAGCATTGTTTTTGTCTTTCAAGTTCAATCCTGAACTAAGGCGGAACCCTTTGCACTCCCACTCATACCAAAGACATCTGAAGCATTTCAGCACTCATGAAGCCTGAGTCTTTCACTGTTCTTGAGCCTAGTTTGGTAAGTTGGTGGTTAAAACAATACTATATTGCCTTAGAGAAATAGTCCAGTACCTACTATGCCTCCTACTAGTCCTTTGGGTTCCTTTGAAGCTGTTTGGTAGCTGCCTAAAGCAAACAGCTCTGTGGACCCAGCTACAGAGTAAAAGAGCTTAAAGACTTTTTCCACCCTCCTGTGGCCCCAGGAAGAAGGTATGTAGCCTACTCTCAGCAGGTAAGTCTTAAAAGTCCCCAAGAAAATAGTTAAAAATTTTACCCACCCTCTGACTGCTCCCAGAAGAGCCCAGGCAGCCCTGTTCACCCACCATTGGCACCAGAAAAAATCCAGTTAGCACTATACACTCTCTTGCTGCCCTAGAAGCACCCACTTTCAGGTCCAGCAAGCATCTAGGGGCATCACTCATCCAATGACCACAGAAATGCAGAGGATCATTAGCTACCATTATACACAATTGTATTCCAAGAAAATGAAAACTCTAGAGGATATAGGTAAATTTATGGAACATGTCACCTACTAAAATTGAACTATGAGGACATAGAAAACCAAAACAAATCAATAATAAATAACATTAAATCAGTAACAAAAACAAAATCTCAAGCCAGGTATAGACAGTACATGACAAAACCATGGATTTTCTACATGGAGAAAAGATGAAGTTGTTTTAAGATCAGGAAGATGACAAGAATGCCAATCTACTCTCTCTACTCTTATTCAATATATTGGAAGTCATAGAATAGTAAGAAAAAAGAAAATATGTAAGGATAAGAAATAGGAAAAGGAGGAGGTCAAATTATCCCTGTTGGCAGATAACATGATTTTATATAGGGGAAAACCCAAGACTCCCCCCCAAAAAAAACTGTTATATCTGATGATAAACTAATTCAGTAAGTTTGCAAGATACACAATCATCAAACAAAAATGAAGCTTCTTTAGAGATTGATGAGAAATAAAGTAGTCCCATTCATGATAGCTTAAAAAATCCAAAATAATTATGAATAAGTTCAATCAAGAAAAAATATCTACAATTACAATTACCAAACACATTGAAAGAAATTGAAAAGGACCAGCCAAAGTGAGAAGGTATACTATGTTTCCATATTAAAAGGATTAGTATTATTAAAATACCCAACACTCATAGGTAACCTACAAACTATAAACTACTAGAATAAAACATAACAGATATACTTTCAGTCATTAGAATGGGCATTATTTCTGAGATAAGATCCCCAAAGCACAATAAACAATAACAAACACAGGCAGATGAGATTAAAACAAACTAACAAGCTTCTTTCTGTAGAAGAAAGAAGAACAAAACAATAGGATGTAAAGACAACCTATGAAATAGGAGCATGAGTTTGTGCCTAAGGCTTGATATCAAGAACATATAAGGAACTTGAAAACCTGAGAATAAAATATCCTGACTTCTGGGAAGATGGCAAACTAGGGAAGTAGCACATGCCAGTCTTGCTAATATCAATCATCAATCGACACTGCCTTAAAAATAACACTGTACAAAAACCGGAAAATACTATAACTAGAAAAAGAACATGATAAGTATAAGGCAACAGGAAAAAAAGGCTAAAACACTGATAAGAGAGTAGGAAAAAAAAACTACCTACCTTGTGGCCCTGAGTGCCACAGTGCCACCATCTTGCTTCACTGCACTTGACTCCAGAGACAAACAAGACAACAACCAAGGACTTGAAGTAAGTGGCTGCAGATCATCAGAATTGTAAGCCATCAGTTCCTTCTGCAGAAACCCTTGCTACAACTTGCAGCCATAGTGGCTGAGTTCACTATGCCCTGCAGAGATTCAGAGCAGTGCTCAACAAAACCACAAGTAAAGCCACCATGCCTGTGGGAGAAAGTACAGCCCAGTGTCCCAAGGAACTCATATAGCTGCAATAAGCTCCCTGGGTCTGAGACTTTGCAGTTAGACCCAGAAAAGGTAGGGATTGTGTCTGCTGTTGAAAATAGCAGAGGCTCAGACACACTCAGGCTCTGCATCAGTAGAAAGTGTGGGGGGAGACTTATGCTTAACACAAGATCCAACTAATAGGATCTCCAGTATCACCACAGATCACTCAATTTTGGTGAATGGAGAGAATAAGACCAACCCAGCCCTACCTATGGAAAACAGAGACTCTTACACTGAGCATAGTCCCAGAGGCATCTGCCACCTATGTAAGCAGGAAGAGACTGAGACTCTACATCTATGAAAAGCATGAAGGTCACTTGTGCTTAGCACTAGATTCAGTCCCTTTGATACCTGCCACCTCCATATACTAAGAAAGACTCAGAATCAGGCTTGCAGCAGGAAAGATTCAGGTGGCACTCCTTGTATGCACAGAGAGAGACTTCAGAGGTCTAGTCTGTTGAATATTCATATAATTTTAGTTTGCATTAATTTGTTATTTTTGTTGGTTTTGTTCTTTTATTGTGTTTGTGTATGCTTGTTTACTTTCTTTCCAACTCCTCTTCCAAGATTTTTTCTTTGTACATACCCACTTTTAATACATAGGCACAACTAAAAACTTTCTCAACAAGACCCCAAAGCACAAAAAAGTAAAAGGCAAATCAATACATGGGATTGCATGAAACTTAAGAGCTTTTATACAGCAAAGAAAACTATCAAAAACCTTGATTTTTGCCAATTACTCCTCTGATAAAGGAATAATATCTAGAATATACAGAGAAATCAAGAAACTCAGCACTAAGAGAAGAAATAACCCAATCATAAATGGGCAAGAGAACTAACTAGACACTTCGTGAAAGAAAAAATTGAAATGACCTATAAACACATGAAAAATGCTCAACATTATTAGCAATCAGAGAAAGTAAAATCAAAACCACCCTGAGATTTCAACTAACTCCAATGAGAATGGCAATCATTCACACAAACAACAACAAATGCTAGTGAGGATAAATTGTGGGTGGGATTGAAAATTAGTGCAACCCTTTGGAAAACAGTATGGAGGATCCTCAGAAGAAAGGGAATGAACTTATTCTATGATACAGCAATACAACTTCTGGGTATCTACCCAAAAGAATAGAAACCAAACAACCAAACTAACGCATGCGTATCTATGTTCATAGCTACATAATTCATCATTGCCAAATTATGGAACCAACCAAGATGTCCATCAGCAGATAAATGGGTTAAAAAACTATTAGGTATGTACATAATGGAATTCTACTCAGCCATAATGAAAAACACAATTATGTCATTTACAGGGAAATGAATAGAACTGGAGAATATTATGCCAAGTGAGATTAGTTAGTCAAAAAAATAGGAAATCAGATGCTGTCCCTAATATGCAAAAGCTAATGAGAAAATTGGTCATAGGAGATACTGAAAACAAGCAAATAAGGTGACCGAACTCAGGGGATGTGAAGTGGAAGATGGAAATTCTCTAATGCTTATGATGTACTTTGACAAACATATTAATGTCAACCACAAAGCAAAACATGAGAAGGAGGGAGGGGGAGGGAGTGGGGCAGAAATTGGGTAAGGGATAATTGGGTGATGTGTGCATGTATGATTCCACCATCTTGTACCCCATTAATATGTAAAATTACAATGCACTAGTAACAAATTTTTAAAAAAAATGATGAAAAATTGGCAAAAGAACTAAATACTAATTTAAAAAAAGACGCATAAGTGGCCAACAGATAGATTAAATTATTCAATAACACTAATTATCAGGTACCTGCAAATCAAAATTACAGTATATTATTTCATCTAAGTAAGAGTGATTTTTTTGCTCAGTAGGAAATGTCAGTGTCTGCTAGCCAAACCTTTTTTTTCTTGCTGTGTGCTGAATTCTCAGGTTCATTAAACAATTTATAACTACCGCCCACAACACAGTCTAAAGAAACATTGGTCATTTTATGTGATGGAACCCACTGAGAGAGCCTCTCTTAATGAGGATTTAGCTGGGGGAAAGTTGGCAGGAACTGAATAGGTTTTAAACAGTGTTGCTTTATCTTAACAACTAGCATCAGAGCACAAAGCTCACAGTAATCAGTGGAAAGAAAATCCTATATATTGTGACATGAATTATATTAAAGTTGTCTTAGGCAAGATTACCAGAGAAATAATCTTCCTTGTTAAGACTTCCTGAAAATTCTAAAATAATGAATGTTGTAATTTAGGATAATATTAAGGTGTTTAAGAAAGCATCAGCAAAGAAAAATTCTGTTTGGGGAAATTCTTCCTTACTTTCATGGGTTTACAACATTTACTTTTCAAAAAGGTAATTGGCAGAGGATTTTTTTTTTTACTTTGACTACCTAAGAGGACTAACACTCAAAAATGAGGATAAAACTTATGATTTCAGATTAGACACTCCTCAATGTTAGTTTTGGTTGAATTTTGAAATCATAGTAAAATTACTAAATAACAATCATGAAACATTGCTTTCTCTACTAAAAAATAGACACATTTCTTTGTGATGATTGAAGTCACTACTAACATAGAGAAATAAAAATTATTATGCATTTGTCCAGAGATTTCACTCATGCATGTGTGTGTGTGTGTGTGTGTGTGTGTGTGTGTGTGTGTTTAGATGTCTGTGTTATTTACGAGTATACTTTCCAGTAGTGTTTTCTATTTTCAGGTTGGAGATAGATAAGTGAACAAGGGATGAAAGATTTTGAATGATTGCAGGGCTGAAAAAGAACTGGAATGGATTAAAAACATCAAGTGTGTGTGATAAACTGGTGTCACTAGGAGATGTGAGGCTGAAGAGAGAAGGTACCATACCATAAAGGATATTATAAGACAGTTTATGAGTCAAGCTTTATCCTAAAAATAAGGGAGAAACCACTGAACATTTAAGCAGGTAGCTGACAAAATCAAATCCCGTTTCATATTCTGACCACAGAGAATAAATTTTAGTATCCCAAAAATGAAAGTGAAGAGAAAATTTTGAAAGTTATTGGAGTAATTAAGGTAAGAAATTAATAATGAGTAATTAAAAATAGTCCACTATCCTGTTAAATTACTCAGTAGCTATTGAAGAATGAGAAATGGTTCAAGGACCAAGGGAAATTAAAATATTTTTAATCGTTGAAATGACAATGGTTATTATAATCATTATCTTTCACACACAGTACTTTACAGTTTACAAATCGCATTTAAAACTTACCTCATGATTACCACAAAATCAGTGCCTTTCATAGCCAGAAAACACCATCACCAATGAAACAAAAAATCACCAGGCTCCAGAGAGAAAGCAGACTGAGAACAGAGCCAAAGAGGAGATAACTGGCCTCGCGCCCGAGGACGCGGCAGACACGGCAGCAGCGCCATACTGCCGGCGGCAGCGGGGAGTTCACCGGACGGCTACAGCAAGCCGAGGTGAGCCACTGCGGAACAGCCAGGCGGATTTCTCCAAGCAGAGAGCGTCTAAAGCTCCCAGTGGCTGAGCTCAGCACACGCTGCAGGGATTCAGAGTCGAAATCAAAACTAAGAAGAAAACGCCAGCCCCATAGCCGAGGGTGTAGCAGCGGCACCATATTGCCACCGGCGGCAGCAGCAGCAAATTCAGCGAGGCCAGTACAGCTACATCTGCGAACTCAAGAACAGTGAGTCAAATTGCGGGCCACAGAGGAGAAATCCCAGTACTGTACTCCCTGGGACTTGACCCAGTGGGGGAGTGGCAGTGGCAGAGATATCAGACCATAGGAGAACGTGCAACCTGGCACCCCACAGTCTAAAGCAGACTCTATCGACTCTCTGGGTCGGAGACTCTGTGATAAAACCCAGTAAAGGAGTAGTGGGGTCTGAGATACTACTGAATCGAGATCCAGAACACCTTAAGTGAAGTCATAGTGACCCAAGGGAAGAACCCAGAGAAGGCACAAATATCCGAAATCATGGGAAAGAGGAATAATACTGGAGCAATGAATGCACACAACCCCACAACATCAGAACCCGATAAAACTGAAAATCAGAGATTTCTAGAAGATCAAATCAGGAAAATAACTGTAGAAATAATAGAGGTGCTTTGAAAAGAACTCAGAGAGAGCCAAAAAGAGATAAAGGATGCAATTAAGGAAGTAAAGGCCTCAATTCAAAGCACAAACAACCGATTAGAACACATGGAGAACAGAATCTCACTCTTAGAAGATGAGCAATCCAAAAATGAACGCATAGTTTCTAATCTAGAAAAAAATATCCGACAGCAGGAATCTGATATTGAAGAAATATGGGCCCATTTTAAGAGAGCTAACCTAAGAATCATTGGAATAGAGGAGGGAAAAGAAAGTGAAACCAAAGGCATCAACAATCTCTTCAAGGAAGTAATAGCAGAAAATTTTCCAGACATCGAGCAAGAGGCCGATACACAGGTCCAGGAAACATATAGAACTCCCTTTAGACAGGATTGGAGAAGAGGATCCCCACGCCACATAATTGTCAAAATGACCAATGTGGAAGCCAAGCAGAGAATCTTAGAGGCATCAAAAGCAAAGGGCCAAGTGACATTCAGAGGCAAACCAATTAGAATCACTCCAGACTTCCCAAACCAAGTTATGAGAGCCAGAAGGGCTTGGAGTAACATATTCCCAATTCTGAAAGAAAACAACTTCCAGCCAAAAATTTCCTACCCAGCAAAACTTTCTATCAAATTAGATGGAGAAATAAGAAGTTTCCATGACAAACAGAAACTGAAGGAATTTATGTCTTCAAAACCAGCGCTAGAGAATATACTCAAAGAGATTAACTACAAAGAAGAAAGAGGTAACACACACCGGAACTAGAGAAACAAGATTTTCCATCCAACAGACAACTAAGATTGGTTATCTATGGAGATTCATTATTTATGTTAGTCTTTTACCTATCTCTAAAGGGTATTGTTTGCCTTTATTGTTGTTAATTTTTAGGATTTCTAGCTGGAATATTAATATACCTTCAGATATAGCAATTGGAAATATTTTATCCCATTCTATTAGTAACTGTTAACTCTGTTTACATTGTCTTTGGATATACAATATTTTTTTTTATTTTTTAGGGAGTTTGTATACGCTTCTGTTGCCTGTGCCATTGAAATCATAACCAAGAAATCACTGCCAATTTCAATGTTGTGAGGTTTAATGACCCAGATTTTCTCCTAAAAGTTCATAGTCTTAAGATTTATATTTAGGTCTTTTATCTATTTTGAGTTAATACTTGTATATGGGATTAGGTAAGGGTCCAATTTTATTCTTTTCCATGTAATTATTATTTTTTAACAATATTTAGTTAAAAGATTAATATTCCCACCACCAAATGTTTGTGGAAACCTTGTCAAAAATAACTTGACAATATAGGGAAGAATTTAGCTCTAGGCTTGTATTTAACTCCAATGGTTTATATATCTGCCTTTAGAATAGTACTACACTGTTTCAATTATTGTAGCTTTATATGGTTTGAAATCAGAAAATATATATCTTCTAGCTTTGTTCTTTTTCAAGATCGTTTTGGGTACCTAGAGTCCATATTCCATATTAGGATAGATTTTTTTCTGAAAAATAAATATATAAATAAATGATAGTTTCACCTAAAAAATAGAAAAAAATATTCTCTGGTAAGAAAGAAAGTAAAAAGAAATATTGAAATGTCATCTTTAAGTCATCAAAAGCTTGGTATCAGACAAATGAAACTGTTATGTGAGATTACCATTTTTAATTTTTAGATAAATTGCCATAATACTAGATGTCAACTACTAAGCCAAGCATGGGAGGGTGGGATAGGGAGAGAATGGGGTGGGGATTGGGTGGGGGCTGACTGGGAAAAGTGTGCAAGTATGTCTACAAATGTATGTATCCTACTATGATGTATGAATACAGAGCACCAATTTAAAAAAATAAATAAAACTTACCTCATTTAATATTTTTTATTATATTAATCTTTATCAAGTAGATACTTGGATTATTGTTACCATTTATTTCTTTTGTACAAAAAATGCTCTGAAGTTTATAGAAATTTAATAAATTATGTCATAATTAAGAGCTATAAAATGTCTGAGATGTTATTCTTCTTGTAAGTTTACAAATTCCTCTATCACAATTTCATAGAATCTAGCAGGCTCCGTAAGATTTTGACCTCATTGGGGTCATAACTTATATTTCACTGATAGAACCAAGGCCCTCATTGGTATGAGCTGCCTAATGCTTAGGTGAACTTATGGTCTAACATTGCTGCTATCAGCCAGAAGTAATGCTGAAGGGAATAGAAGTCTGATAGTATCCCAACATCCGAAATCATAGCGTGTCCTCTCAGAAAATAGAGCATTGGTCCATGCTGTGCTTTCTGATGTTGAGATAGTGTATTGGAGAATCACTACCATGCTGATGTTGACCTGGGGTTTTCCTGAATCTCATAGCCACAGGAAACTGCAGCCTTGGGAGTTAGGAATTCTTATGCCCACCATAAAGTTGGCAATGCTGTGGGCTTAAGTTCAAGTCTACAAAAATGCTGTACATGCCTCTACTGGATGCTACGGCAGATCTAGAGGTTCTATATATTAGCTTCAGCCTGTGTACAGGGACTGATTTCTGTCTGGTACTGGGACTCACTTTGGTGGGCCTGGCACTGAGATCTAAAAGAAAGTGCTAGGCTTGCTTCCCCACCATGCTCCCGAGAAAGTAAAGTCTTGTAACCCATTTTGTTGTATGAATTTGAAAAATAGGTGGTGGTGACAATCACTTGGTTGTCTGGTTAACCCAAAAGTTTCAGTGCTCAGTCTGAGGATATCATTCTCATGGTAATAATTGTGGGGTTCCGTTCAACACAAGGTTTTACCATAGTGAGCCAAGTACTGGGTGTCAAATCTAAATCATATAATTAATTACACCTCACTACCCAATTGGGATTCTTTCTTCATAATCTGTTGCTTGGATTTGGAGGATAAATGACAATTACAACTCTTTCCTTTCTGGGGTTTTCAATGCTTCTTTTATTTTTTGTTATACTAAAAGCAGGCACTATGTTGACTTCTCTGGCTTCCTTAGTTCCTGTGAAGGTAATTTGGAATAGGGATAAATGTTACAATTGGTGTGACTGTGAAGAGAGTTTTGCCAAAGAATTATTCACTGCCATTTTGCTTGGCTTATTATTTACATGTGTTGATAATGCTTTTACATAGAACGAAGTGAAAATGGGCATAGAAGTGGTCTAGTATGCTTACCCATCCAGTCTAATAGTCATACATTAATTGAAATACTAAAAACTCAAAGTATGTAATTACTACGGGAATAATTCTCATAAATTAAAAAATATATTCAGTTTACTTTGACTTGAGAGTTTAATGACTACATTTATTTTCTAAAGACACTGGGATTTCCTGTTTCTCTTGGATTTTCTTTGCATAAAAGAAAAGAAAGCTGGATGAAGGGTGAGAGGGAAAGAGAAAAAGAGATCACATTGATGAATCAAAATGTAAATAAAAGGTCTGAATGAAAATGAGTTCAGTTTGTCCCTAAAAGTTTTTAACTTCTTTGTGGACTGCTTTGTTATGATGAAACCTATTTAAAGAAGAAAAAGTAAATGTATTAACTGCTAAGAAGGTCTGAATATAAAAGATCCCAAACAGAGTAACAAGTAGTTTTTCATTTATGAAGCTTGTATAAATAAAGCTACTAGCTTCCCCAGTATTTCATTTTCCCCACAGGACCAGATGAGGATTAAATATATCAACACAGTTGACCAATCATCTCTTGACTGAGAAATTCCCCCCCAAAAAAAACTACTGCTACTTGATAAACACAGGAGCTAGGGAGGGAGAGAGGGGGTAGAACTTAAGGTAGAAAATACCAAGTACTGGAGATAAGTGTTTTCAAGTACCTTGATGAGGAAATTTTTGTTTAGTCACCTGGAATAGGAATATTGGTAGGATCATGGCCAATATGGTGCATGGGGTTAAATGGGTGCTGAGACCTTTAGTGCAACTCCCTTAATAGCTTGTAATGCACCAAGTCTTGGGTTGGGAAAGTAGCTTTGCCTCATAAGGCCTTACAGGTAGTCTTTATAATTACTTATGTTATGGCCTGAAAGATAGCATACAGGATTTGTGACAATAGCTGGACTCCTTGGCATGTGGATAAACAGTTGTCCCATGTTTGTTTCTTGAATGAACTCTTCCTCCTTCATTAAATTGCATGGGAGTCCTTGTTGCAAATCAGCAAATATTTGTTTGTAGATCCTCAATTCTATTTCATTGCTCTATGTGTCTATCCTTATGCTAATGTGATAACATTATGCTTGCTGAAGTTGTAAAATGCTTTAAAATGAGAAAGTGTGAGTCAATAAACTTTGCTCTTTATTATTATTATTTTGACAATTCTAGGTCCCTTGTATTTCTGTGAAATTTTGAGATAAGCTTTCAATTCTTAATGGTATTACAAGTCATACAATTAATTTTATTATAATACTTTTATTTTTGAAAATTTTTACTTAAAGTGTGCTATATATAGTAGTTTATTAACAGAGTATATGATTTCATGGAGTGCCTCATTTTTTCTATTTTTAAATTTTTTACTGGTACACTCTATTCATACATTGTAATGGGGAAAAATCATGGTGGATACAAACATGCATGCATCACCCAATTAGCTCTCACCCAATCCCTGCCCCATTTCCTCCCGTTCCCTCCTTCCCATGCCTGGCTTAGTGATTGACTTTGATATATTTAAGTACATTGTGTTCTTTGGAGAGAATTGCTCTTCCCCCCTCTCAAGACCACAAAGGGACAACAAACTAAAAGGCAAATCAATATGTGGGCTTGCAAGACAGTCGTGGTGGTGCACACTTGTAATCCCCACGCTTGGGAGGCTGAGACAGGAGGATTGCACAGGTTCTAAGCCAGCCTCAGCTACTTAGTGAGGCTCCCAGTAACTTAGTGAGACCCTGTTTTCATATAAAAACAAAATATAGTTCTGTAAGTATGGCCTGGAGGTAGAAAACCTCTGAGTTCCACCCCTTAGTACCACAAAAAATGCATGTGGACTTGCAAGAAACTGAAGAGTTTCTGTACAGCAAAGAAAACTATTAAGAACCTCAATAAAGAGCCAACAGAGGACTTCCAGGAAGATGGCGATGGACAAAAGGGGCGTTTACAAGTCCTGCTAACACTCAATCTCTATTGTCACAAAATCAGCGCTTTTCAAAGCCAGAAAACACTATAAACAGAGAAATAAAAACTGTAAATACAAGGGACAGAGAAAAAAAAAGACTAGAAGAACAACTAGAAACCAGAAAAGTAACCAGCCTGCATTGCAGAGCCTCACCAGCACCATCATGCCTCACAGCACCAGGCTCCAGAGAGGAAAGAAAAACAAGGAGCTGAAGTGAGCAGCTGCAGATCATTCGGGTGTAATTCAGCGGTTCTTTTAGTACAAAGAACTTCTAAAACTTCCAGTGTCAAAGCTCAACATGCCCCCAGGGACTCAGAACTGAGCTCAAAACCAGAAAAGAAATACACCAGTCTCATGGCCGAGGATGTGGCAGCAGCGCCATATTGCCAGCAGCTGCAGCAAGTTCACCATGCCTGAAACAGCTCCAGATCAGCACACTGAACAACTGTAAGTGAAATTGCACCCCCTAAAGGAGAAATCCCAGCACTGCATCCCAGGGTCTTGTGCAGATTTGATAATCTCCCTGGGTCTGAGATTATGCAGTCCAACCAGTGAAGGAGTAGCGGTGGCAGAGATATCACACCTAGTCGCAGCTATCCGTGGGAAAACACCATCCTGGCAATCCCACGATATCAGAACCTGATAACACAGAAATTCAGAGATCTCCAGAAGATCAAATTAGGAATATAACAGTAGAAATAATACACAACTTTTTGAAAAGAATCTGGAGAAAGTCTAAAAGAAAAAAGGATGCAGTCAATGAAGTAAAGGCATCAATTCAAACTAAAAAAAAAAAAATTAGAGCACATGGAGAATAGAATCTCGCTCCTAGAAGATGATCACTCCAAAAACAAACACATAATTTATAATTTAGAAAAAAAAATCAGACAGCAGGAATTTGACATTGAAAAAATACGGGCCCATTTTAAGAGAGCTAACCTAAGAATAATCAGAATAGAGGAGGGAAAAGAAGGTGAAACCAAAGGGATCAATACTCTCTTGAAAGAAATAACAGCAGAAAATTTTCCAAATTTAGAGCATGAGGTCAATACACAGGTCCAGGAAACTTATAGAACTCCCTTAAGACAGGATAAGAGAAGAGGTTCCGCATGCCACATAATTGTCAAAATGACCTATGTGGAAGCCAAGGAGAGAATCTTAGGCAACAAAAACAAAAGGCCAAGTGACATTCAGAGGCAAACAAATTAGAATCACTCCAGACTTCCCAAGCCAAGCCATGAAAGCCAGAAGGGCTTGGAGTAATATATTCCAAACTCTGAAAGAAAACAATTTCCAGCCAAAAATTTTCTAACCAGCAAAACTTTATATCAAATTATATGGGGAAATAAGAAGCTTCCATGACAAACAGAAACTGAAGGAATGTATATTATCAAAACCGGTTCTAGGAAAAAAATACTCAAAGAGATTAACTACAAAGAAGAAATAGGTAATACACACCAGAACCAGAGAAACAAGATTTTCCATCCAGCAGACAAGTAAGCAAAGAAGAATAAACAGTATTTCAAACAGATATAAAATCTTAACTTGTTAGGAATTAAAAATTGTCTCTCAATAATCACACTGAATGGAAATGGCCTCAATTTCCCTCCAAAAGAGACATACAGTGGCAAAATGGATTAAAAACCAGAATCTGTCCATCTTCTGCTTACAAAAAAAACACATCTTACAAGTAAAGATAGTAATAAACTCAAGGTAAAGGCCTGGAGCAAGGTAATTCATGCTAATGAAACTTGAAGGCAAGCAGGAATAGCAACTATGATATCAGAGAAGTTAGACTTCAAACCCAAACTTATTAGAAGAGACAAAGAAGGTCATATTTTACTGGTAAAAATATAATCCAGCAAGAGGAAATAACAATATTCAACATCTATATCGCAAACATAGGTGCAGCTACTTTCACAAAACAAACACTTTGTGACATGAAGTCACACATAAATCCCAGTACAATAAAACTGGGAGATTCAACACACCTCTCACAACATTAGACCGATCTTCCAGACAAAGGGTCAATAAAATGCCTCAGAACTAAAAACACCATCACCAAATGGACCTGTTGGACACATATAGAATATTTCACCCAACTACAGCAGAGTTTACATTTTTCTCAGCTGCTCATAGAACCTTCTCCAAAATAGATCACATCCTGGGACACAAAATGAGCACTAGCAAATTTAAAAAATGTTACATACTTCCCTGTGTCATTTCAGTATGTAATGGAATTAAACTAGAAATCAACTATAAGAAGACTCAGAGAAACAACATAAATATGTGGAGACTGAACAGCACACTTCTGAATGAAGAATGGGTCACATAAATTCTTCAATTTATGAAATCAAGGTGAAACCAAGAAATTTCTAGAAACAAATGGAAATAAAGATACAACATATCAAAACCTTTGGGACACTTTGAAGGTAGTAATAAGAGGAAAATTTATAGCACTGAGTGTTTACATAAGAAAAACAGAAAATCTTCAAATAAATAACCTAATGACACACCTCAAAGCCCTTGAAAGGCAAGAACAATCTAATCCCAAAGCCAGTAGGAGACAGTAAATTATTAAAATTAGAGCAGAAATTAAGAAATTAGAGAATAAAGAAAACAATACAGAAAATCAACAAAACCAAAACCTGGTTTCTTGAAAAAATTAACAAGATAGATAAACCACTAGCCAATCTAACTAAAAAAAGGGAATCTACCCAAATTATGAAGATAAGAGATGAAAAAGGAGACTTTACTACTGACAATGTAGAAATCCAGAGGATTATTAGAAACTACTTTGCAAAAATATACTCCAACAATATGGAAAATCTGGAGGAAATTAACAACATTCTAGATAAATACAACCTTCCTAAATGGAGTCAAGAAGATATAGAACACTGAAAGCAAGCAATAACAATCAAAGTGATTGAAATAGCAATAAAGACCTTACCATCAAAGAAAAGCCCAGGATCAGATGGTTTTCCAAGTGAATTCTATAAAACCTTTATAGAAGAGCTAATCCCAATACTCCTCAAACTATTTCGAGAAATAGAAAAAAAAAATTACTCTCCCAAATACATTCTATGAAGCCAACATCACACTAATACCCAAACTGAATAAATACAGTTCAAGGAAGGAAAACTATAGGCCTATGTCTCTGATGAACTTGGATGTAAACTATTAAACAAAATCCTAGCAAAACACATTCAGAACCACATAAAAAAAATCATATATTGTGACCAGGTAGGCTTCATCCCAGGGATGCAAGGCTGGTTCAACATATGAAAATCAATCCATGAAATGTATCATATAAACAGAATCAAAGACAAAAATCACGTGATCATTTCAATAGATGCTGAAAAATCATTTGATAAAATTCAACATCCATTTATGATAAAAGTCCTACAGAGAACTGGAATTTGAGGGAACATACCTCCACATCACAAAGACAATCTACAATAAGCCCAGTGCCAACATCCTATTAAATGGAGAAAAACTTCAAGAATTTCCTCTAAAAACAAGAACATGACAAGGATGTCCATCATCACCATTTCTCTTCAATATAGTACTACAGACTCTAGCCAGAGCAATAAGGCAAGAAAAAGAAATTAAAGGAATACAAATAGGAAAAGAAGACCTCAAATTCTCACTATTTGCAGATGGCATGATACTATATTTTAAAAAACCAACAAACTCAACCAAAAGGCTTATAGAAATGATCAACAAATTCAGCAAAGTTTCTGGATACAAAATCAATCTTAAAACACACAATGTACTTAGACATATTGAAGTCAATTACTAAGCCAAGCATGGAAAGTAGGATGGTGAGGAAATGGGGTGGGAATTGGGTAGGGGCTAAATGGGTGACGTGTACATGTATGACCACAAAAGTTTTTACCCCAATATTATATATGAATATAATGCACCAATAAAAAAATTAAAAAGCCAACAGAATGAGAGAAAATTTTTGCCAACTACTCCAGTAGATGACTAATATCTAGAATATACAGAGAACTCAAGAAACTCAGCACTAAGAAAAAATAACCCAATCAAAAATGGGCAAGCAAAATAAACACTTCACAAAGGAAGAAATTCAAATGGAAAAGAAATGCATGAAAAAATGCTCAACATCATTAATGATCAGAGCGATGCAAATCAAAACTACCCTGAGAATTCACCTTACTCCAACAAAAATAGCAATTATTCAAAACACAACAAATTTTGATGAGGATGTGGAGAGTGGGAATTTTAAGACATTGGTGGGATTTCAAATTAATTAAACCACTTTGGAAAATAGTATGGAGGATTATCAGAAGAATGGGAATGAATTTACCATTTGATACAGCAATACCACTTCTGGGTATCTACCCAAAAGAAAGGAAACCAAACTACCAAACTAATGCATGTGTTTCTATAGTCATAGCTGCACAATTCACCATCTCCAAACTTTGGAACCAGCCAAAATGTCCATCAACAGATGAATGGATTACAAAATTGAGGAATAGGACACAATGCAATTTTACTCCATCATAAAGAAAAACATAATTACATCATTTACAGGGAAATGGTTGGGATCGGAGGACATCATGCTAAATAAGATTAGTCACTCACAAAATATAAGAAATCAGATGCTTTCTCCAATATGCAAAAGTTATGGAGAAATGGTTAACAGGAAGAACTCTAGATAAAGAAGAAATTTTTATTCTTTCTGTTTTATTATTTTCTGGTACTGGGGATTGAACCCAGGGTTATTCTACCTCTGAATTACACCCTCAGCAGCCATTTTTATTTTTATTTTGAAGCAGGGTCTCCCTAAGTTTCTGAGGTTATCCTCAGTTCTCAGCCCCTCAAGTACTAGAATTACAAACATGTACCACAATGCCTAGCATTGGAGTACCTCAAACTATATTCATGATTGTTAAACAGAACATTTATTATTAAAAGATAATGTTAACCTAGGAGACAATGTATTAACTAGAGAGTCATGTATGGGCATATCTCATTACCTCATTTACTTGAAATGTTTTGAAATATGGACGTAATATAGAAGTATCTGAAAAGGACATTTATACAATTGAGATTACCTGGTAGAAAGAAAAGAAATCACAAAGAATGGTGTTAATGAAATATAATATTTTACTGAAAAACAGTAACGATATTTAATGTTTCTTTTTGGTGGTACCGGGGTTCCTGGAAGCCCTTCTACCTCCGGGCTACACTCCCAGACCTAATTTTACATTTTTATTTGGAAACAGGGTCTCCTAAGCCAGTGCGCGGCCGGCTTCGAACCTGCGCGATCCTCCTATCTCTGCCTCCCAAGTGTGGGGATTACAAGTGTGTGCCATCACGCCCGACTATTTAATGGTTTTGAACTATCATTTTATAGTACACATCACAGTTGCTAATTTTAGTTTCTCAACTCCTAGTAAGAGGAACAAGAGACCACTGTTAGTATTCCATTTTACAGAGATTGGAATTGGAACTCAGACATTTGAGCTGATTTACACTATCACACATAAAACCAGAGACAACTCTTGAACTTAACTTCATTCATTATATGTAATGTTATTTTCTCTGAGCCATATATATTCTGATGGATTTAAATTATATTTTACTCTATAAGAAGACTTACATTTGAGTTTATAAATAGAATAATATGTGATTTATTAAATATGGATAGTTGTAAAATTAAGTATGTATTCCATTCATCTGTTGATGATTATCTTGGCTGGCTGCATAGTTTGTCAATGGTGAACACTGCAGCTATGAAAATAGATACTCATGCATTAGTTTGGTTGTTTGGTTTTCATTCTTTTGGGTAGATACCCTAAAATGATATTGCTGGATCATATGGTAAGTTCATTTCCTTTTACTCTGAGGATTCTCCACACTCTTTTTCAAAGAGATTGCACTACTTTGCAATCCCACCAACAATATATTAGAGTTCCAACTTTTCCATATCCTTGCCAGTATTTGTTGTTGTTTGTGTTTTGTATAATTGCCATTCTAGTTGAAATTAGATAAAATATCATGTTAGTTTGATTTGCATCTCTTTGATTGGTAATGATGTTGAGCATTTTTACATGCATTCTTGGCCATTTGGATTTCTTCCTTCATAAAGTGTCTATTTAGATCACTTTTTTTTTGGTTGAGTTATTTATTGTCTTAGTACTAAGCTTCTTGAGTTCTCTGTATATTTTAGATATTAGTCCTCTATCAGAGGAGTAGGTGGCAAAATTTTCTACTATTCTTTTGGTTTTCAGTTGAGGTCCTTTATAATTTTATTTTCTGTACAGAAGTTCTTCAGTTTAATACATTCCAAATTATTGATTTGCCTTTTAGTTTCTTGTACCTTTGGGGTCTTGTTGAGAAGTTTTTATGTGTTGCAGTGTTGGACCTATGCCCTCTTTAAGGAGCCTTATGGATACTAGTCTAATTTCCAAGTTTTTAATATATTTTGAATTGACTCTTGTTCAGGAAAAGTGGAAATTATTTCCACATTTCTGCATATGGTTATGCAGATTTGCCAGCACCATTTGTAAAACAGGCTCTTTTTTCCTAGTACATGTTTTGTCCTCTTCTGTCAAAAATCAGTTGGCTGTAAGTATGTGGATTTGTTCCTGAGTCTTCTATTCTGCTTCATTGGTCTGTGTATCTGTTTTTGTGCAAGTACCATTCTGTTTTTATTAGTCATGTTTTGTGATTCCTCCTATATGATTTTGATACTGAGAACTACTTTCACTATTCTTGAATTTTTATTGTTTCAAATGAATTTAAGGACTGATTTTTCTATGTCTTTGATGAATGACCTTGGTAATTTAATGGGTATTTGTTTGAATCTGTAGATCACTTTTGGAAGTATGTCAATTTTGTTGATATTTATTCTGCCTATCCATAAACATGAAAGATTTTTACATCTTCTGTCTTCCTTAATTTCTTTTTTTTTGAGTGTTTTATAATTTTATTGTAGAGGTTTTTTACTTCCTCGGTTATGTTTATTCTTAGGTATTTTATTTTTTGTGGAATATCCTGAAGAAAAGTATTTTCTGGATTTCTTTTTCAGTGAATTTATGGTTGGTATACAGAAAAGATTCTAATTTATAAAGATTGATTTTGTAATCGAGACACATTGCTGAATATGTTGATAAGTTCTATAAGCCTTTTGCTTGAGTTTGTAGGATATTCAAACTATAGTATGATATCATCTGCAAATAGGGAAAATTTGACTTTTTTCCTATTTGTTCCCTTTTGATTAATTTTTCTTGCCTTATTGCTCTGGTTAGATTCTCAGGTACTATACTGAAAAAAAGTGGTGATAATATATATTCTTCTCTTGATCCTGTTTTCAGGGGAAATTCTTACAGTTTATCCCCGTTTAATATGATTTTGGCTGTAGTTGTATTGTAGATTGCTTTGTGATGCTGAGGTATGTGCATCCTATTCTGATTCTCTAAAATGATTTTAGTATAAATGGATGTTGGTTTTGTCAAATGCTTTTTCATTATCTATTAAAATGATTATGATTTTGTTATTGTTTCTGTTCACATTATAAATTATATGGTTTAATTTTTTTATGTTGAACCAGCCTTGCATTCCTGACTTGTACACTACCTGGTCATGGTGTATGATTTTCTGGATGTGGTTTTAAATGTATTTGCTAGTATTTTGTTTAGCAGTTTTCCTTCCAAGTTCATTAAAGATACAGGCATGTAGTTTTCCTTCCTTGAGCTGTCTTTATTTAGATTTGTTATTCATGTGATTTTTGGCTTCATGGAATATATTTGGGAGAGTGCCTTTTTTTTTCTATTTCATTAACTCGATTGAGAATCATCAAAATTAGCTCTTCTATAAAGGTTTTTATAAAATACTATCTACTCCTGGGTTTTTCTTTGATGGTAGGCTCTTTAATGCTCCTTTAATCTCTTGGATTGCTATTGGTTGGTTTAAATTTTTATATATTCTTGATTCAATTTAGGAAGGTTGTATTAATTTTTTATTGGTGCAATATATTCATACAACTTATTGGGGTAAAAAAACTTGTGTGTACAAACATGTACTCATCGTTGATTTAACCCCTACCCAAATACCACCCCATCCTTCCCTCCCTTGCTTGGCTTAGTGATTGACTTCGATATGTTTAAGTACATTGTGAGCTTTAGAGATTTTCCTCTTCCCCCCTCACTTCTCCTCCTTTAGGTTGTCTTGTTTGCTCCTCTTTTCTCCCTAACTCTCACATATTAGGGAAAGCATCTGATTTCTTATTTTTTTGTGACTGACTAATCTCACTTAGCATAATGTCCTCCAGTTCCATCCATTTCCCTGAAAATAATGTAATTGAGTTTTTTTTGATGGCTGAGTAAAATTCCATTGTGTACATATCCCACAGTTTTGTAATCCATTCATCTCTTGATGGACATCTTGGCTGGTTCCATAGTTTGGCTATGGTGAATTGTGCAGCTATGAACATAGATACACATGCATTAGTTTGGTAGTTTGGTTTCTTTTCTTTTGGGTAGATATCAAACAGTGGTATTGCTGGATCAAATGGTAGATTTGTTCCCATTCTTCTGAGGATTCTCCATACTGTTTTCCAAAGTGGTTGCACTAATTTGCAATCCCACCAACAATGTCTTAGAGTTCTCACTTCTCCACATCCTCGCCACCATCTGTTGTTTGTGTTTTGAATGATGGCCATTCTAGTTGGAGTTAGGTGAAATTTCAGGGTAGTTTTGATTTGAATCTCTCTGATTGCCAGTGATGTTGAGCATTTTTTCATGCATTTATTGGCCATTTGAATTTCTTCTTTTGTGAAGTGTCTATTTAGTTCATTTGCCCATTTTGTTATTGGATGCTTTTTTTCTTAGTGTTGAGTTTCTTGAGTTCTCTGTATATTCTAGATATTAGTCCTCTATCAGTGGTGTAGGTGGCAAAAAATCTTCTCCCATTCTGTTGGCTCTCGATTGAGATTCTTGATAGTTTCCTTTGCTGAACAGAAGCTCTTCAGTTTCATGCAATCTCATGTATTGATTCTCCTTTTAATTTGTTGTGCCTTTGGGGTCTCGTTGAGGAAATGTTTGTCTGTGCCTATGTGTTGTAGTGTTGGACCTATGTCCTCTTCAAGGAGCTTCAAGGTCTCTGGTTTAATTTCCAAGTCTTTGATTCATCGTGAGTTGACTTTTGTACAGGGTGAAAAAGTGGGATTAACATCCAATTTTCTGCATATGGTTAGCCAGTTTTGCCAACACCATTTGTTGAAGAGGCTATCTTTTTTCCTGTGTATGTTTTTAGCCTCTTGGTCAAAAATCAATTGGCTGAAAGTGTGTGGACTTTTTACTGGTTCTTCTATTCTGCTCCATTGGTCTATATATCTGTTCTTTTGCCAGTACCATGCTGTTTTTATTACAATGGCTTTGTAGTATAGTTTAAAGTCAGGTATTGTGATTCCTCCTGCGTGTTTTTGTTGCTGAGAACTACCTTGGCTATTCTGGGCTTTTTGTTATTCCAGATAAATTTAAGGACTGATTTTTCTATGTCTGTGAGGAATGATCTTGGTAGTTTAATGGGCATTGCATTAAATCTATAGATCACTTTTGGGAGGATGACCATTTTAATGATATTTATTCTGCCATTCCATGAACATGGAAGATCTTTCCATCTTCTAAGATCTTCTTTGATTTTTTTTAGTGTTTTATAATTTTCTTTGTAGAGATCTTTTACCTCCTTGGTCAAGTTTATTCCTAGGTATTTTATTTTTTTGTGGGAGATCCTGAGTGGAAGTGTTTTCTGAATTTCTTTTTCAGTGGATTTATGGTTGGTGTACAGGAAAGCTTCTAATTTTTTAAGATTGATTTTGTATCCAGATACTTTGCTGAATTTGTTTATCAGTTCTATAAGCCTTTTGATTGAGTTTGTTTGGTTTTCTAAATATAGTATCATGTCCTTTGCAAATAGTGAAAGCTTAAGTTCTTCTTTTCCTTTTTGTACTCCTTTGATTTCCTTTTCTTGCCTTATTGCTCTGGCTAGAGTCTCTAGTACTATATTGAAGAGAAGTGGTGATAGTGGACATCCTTGTCTTGTTCCAGTTTTTAGGGGGAATTCTTAAAGTTTTTCCCCATTTAATATGATGTTGGCAGTGGGCTTATTGTAGATTGCCTTAATAATGTTGATATATTTACCTTCTATTCCAATTCTCTGCATTGTTTTTATCATAAATAAATGTTGAATTTTATCAAATACTTTTTCAGCATCTTTTGAGATGATCATGTGGTTTTTGTATTTGATTCTGTTTATATTATGAATTACATGGATTGATTTTTATATATTGAACCAGCCTTGCATCCCTGGGATGAACCCTACCTGGTCATGGTGAATGATTTTCTTGATGTGGTTTTGAATGTGTGTTGCTAGTATTTTGTTTAATAGTTTTGCATACAAGTTCATCAGAGATATAGGCCTGTAGTTTTCCTTCCTTGAACTGTCTTTATTCGGTTTGGGTATTAGTGTGATGTTGGCTTCATAGAATGTATTTGGGAGAGTCCCGTGTTTTTCTATTTCCCAAAATAATTTGAGTAGTATTGGGATTATTTCTCCTATAAAGGTTTTATAGAAATCACTTTGGAAACCATCTGGTCCTGGGCTTTTCTTTGATGGTAAGCTATTTATTGCTATTTCAATCTCTTTGATTGTTATTGGTTGGTTTAAGTGTTCTATATCTTCTTGACTCAGTTTAGGAAGGTTGTATTTATCTAGGAAGTTGTCGATTTCCTCCAGATTTTCCATTTTGTTGGAGTATAGTTTTTCAAAGTAGTTCCTGATAATCCTCTGGATTTCTACACTGTCAGTAGTAATGTCTCCTTTTTTCATCCCTTATCTTCATAATTTGGGTTGATTCTCTCTTTTCTTTTTAGTTAGGTTGGCTAGTGGTTTATCAATCTTGTTCATTTTCTCAAGAAACCAGCTTTTGATTTTGTTGATTTTCTGTATTGTTTTTTTATTCTCTATTTTGTTAATTTCTCCTCTAATTTTAATAATTTCCCGTCTTCTGCTGGCTTTGGGGTTCAATTATTCCTGCTTTTCAAGGGCTTTGAGGTGTGTCATAAGGCTATTATTTGAAGATTTTCTGTTTTTCTTATGTGAGCACTCAGTGCTATAAATTTTCCTCTTAATACTGCCTTCAAAGTGTCCCAGAGGTTTTGATATGTTGTTTCTTTATTTTCATTTGTTTCTAGCAATTTCTTGATTTCACCTCTTACATCTTCTATGACCCATTCTTCATTCAGAAGTGTGGTGTTCAGTCTCCACATGTTTATGTTGTTTCTCTGGGTCTTCTTATAGTTGATTTCTAGTTTCATTGCATTATGGTCTGAAATGACACAGGGAAGTATGTAACATTTCTTAAATTTGCTAGTACTCATTTTGTGTCCCAGGATGTGATCTATTTTGGAGAAGGTTCCGTGAGCAGCTGAGAAAAAAGTATACTATGCTGTAGTTGGGTGAAATATTCTATATGTGTCCAACAGGTCCATTTGGTTAATGGTGTTCTTTAGTTCTGAGACATCTTTACTGACCCTTTGTCTGGAAGATCTTTCTAGTATTGTGAGAGGTGTGTTGAAGTCTCCCAGTATTATTGTGTTGGGATTTATGTGTGACTTCATGTCACAAAGAGTTTGATTTATGAAAGTAGCTGCCCCTATGTTTGGGGCATAGATGTTGATTATTGTTATTTCCTCTTGCTGGACTATTCCTTTTACCAGTAAAATGTGACCTTCTCTGTCTCTTCTAATAAGTTTGGGTTTGAAGTCTAACTTGTCTGATATCATAGTTGCTACTCCTGCTTGTCTTCGAGTACCATTAGCATGGATTACCTTGCTCCAGCCCTTACCTTGAGTTTGTTCCTATCTTTACTTGTAAGGTGTGTTTCTTGTAAGCAGCAGATGGATGCATTCTGGCTTTTAATCCATTTTGCCACTTTTTGTCTTTTTATTGGGGAGTTGAGGCTGTTTACATTCAGTGTGATTATAAAGAGATAATTTTTAATTCCCAAAATGTTAAGATCTTATTTCTGTTTGAGATACTGTTTATTCTTTTTTTCTTAGTTGTCTGCTGGATGGGAATTCTTATTTCTTTGGTTCTCGCGTGTATTACCCATTTCCATTTTGCAGTTAATCTCCTTGAGTATTTTCTCTAGCGCTGGTTTTGAAGACATAAATTCCTTCAGTTTTTGTTTGTCATGGAAACTTCTTATTTCCCCATCTAATTTGATGGATTGTTTTGCTGGGTAGGAAATTTTTGGCTGGAAGTTGTTGTTTGGAATATGTTACTCCAAGCCCTTCTGGCTTTCATAACGTGGTTTGGGAAGTCTGGAGTGATTCTAATTGGTTTGCCTCTGTATGTCACGTGGCCTTTTGTTTTTGTTGCCTTTAAGATTCTCTGCTTGGCTTCCACATTAGTCATTTTGACAATTATGTGGCTTGGGGATCCTCTTCTCTGATCCTGTCTAAAGGGAGTTCTATAAGTTTCCTGGACCTGTGTATCGACCTCTTGCTCTATGTTTGGAAAATTTTCTGCTATTACTTCCTTGAATAGATTGTTGATCCCTTTGGTTTCACCATCTTTTCCCTCCTCTATTCCAATTATTCTTAGGTTAGCTCTCTTGAAATGGGCCCATATTTCTTCAATGTCAGATTCCTGCTGTTGGGTTTTTTATTTTTTCTAAATTAGAAACTATGCTTTCATTTTTAGAATGATCATCTTCAAGAAGCGAGATTCTATTCTCCATGTGGTCTAATGTGTTGTTTCTACTTTGAATTGAGGCCTTTACTTCATTAATTGTATCCTTTATCTCTTTTTGACTCTCTCTAAATTCTTTTTGAAAGTCTTCTATTATTTCTAAAGTTATTTTCCTAATTTGATCTTCTAGAGATCTTTGGATTTCTGTGTTATCAGATTCTGATGTTGTGGGGTTGTTGGCATTCACTGCTCCATTGTTATTTCTCTTTTCCATGATTTTGGAAGTTTGTGCCTTCTCTGGGTTCTTCCCTGAGTCACTACGAGTTCACTTAAGATGCTCTGGATCTCGAGTCTGTGTTATCTCAGTCACCACTACTCCTTTACTGGGTTGTATCACAATGTCTCAGACCCAGGGAGTCAATCAAGGCTGCTTAGACCTTGGGGGGTGCCACGTTGGGCGTTCTCCAGCGGGGAGTTGTGACTATGGTATGATATCTCTGCCACTGCCACTCCCCCACTGGGCTGCATGCTAAAATCTCCGACCCAGGGAGACTATCTGCACAAGTCTCTGGGAGTGCAGTACTGGGATTTCTCCCCTAGGGGCCGCAATTTGACTCACGGTTGTTGAGTGCGCTGATGGAGCTGTAGTGAACTTGGTGGATTCGCTGCTTCCGCCACTGGCAATATGGCACCACTGCCACGCCCTCGGCCGTGATGCGGCATATTTCTTCTCTGGTTTTGAACTCCTCTCTGAGTCCTTGCCAGTTGTGCTGTGCCCGGCCCTTGGGAGCTTTAGATGTTTCCTGCACCAACAAAACTGCTGACTGCCGCCCGGCTGTTCAGCACCTGCTCACCTCGGCTTGCTGTCCACCCCTTCTCTCAGGCACCTGGTGGCTGGTTGAGTGGGTTGGTCTAGGGCCATCCGGTGAACTCACAGCTGCCGCTAGAGCAGTAAGATGCTGCTTCTGCATCCTAGGCCGCGAGGCCAGAGTACCTCCTCTCTGGATTTGAGCTCTGTTTTGAGTCTCCCTCCTCTCTGGAGCCTGGTGCTGCTAGGGGATATGTAGGCCGCGCCGCTCTGGCCGCTCTGCACTGCGGTTCTGGCTGCTCTGCACCACGGCTCTGGCCACTCTGGCTGCTCCGGTCGCTCTACACTGTGGCTCTGGCTGGTCTGCACCGTGGGTCTGGCCACTCCGGCCGCTCGGGCAGTTCTGCGACGTGGCTCTGGCTGCTCCGTCTGTTCTGGCCACTCCACTCCAGCTGCTCTGGCCACTCTGCTCGGTTGCTCTGGCCACTCCGCTCAGCTGTTCTGGCCACTCCGCTCCGGCTGCTCCAGCCGCTCAGCTCCATGGCTCCGGCCACTCCACGCCACCGCTCCAGCCAATCGCGCTGCGGCTCTGGCTGCTCCGGCTGTTCTGGCCACTCCGCTCGGCTGCTCTGAACCGTGGCTCCGGCTACTCTGCACCGTGGGTCTGGCCACTCCGGCTGCTCTGGCCATTCCGCGACGCGGCTCTGGCTGCTCCGGCTGTTCTGGCCGCTCCGCTTGGCTGCTGAGGCAGCTTCGCTCCACAGCTCCCCCCAATCCGCGCTGTGGCTCTGGCCGCTCTGGCTGCTCCGGCTGCTCTGCGCCGTGTGGGCGCGGCACTTTGGGCTGTTTTTTTTTCCCGGTGTCTTGTTTTTCCAGCCCTTTTTCTCTGTCCTTTGTATTTACCATTTTTATTTCTTTGCTGGTGGTGTTTTCTGGCTCTGAAAGGCTCTGGATTTTTGGTAGTAGAGTTGGATTGTTAGCAGGAGTTGTAAGTGCCGCTTTCCTCCATCGCCATCTTCCCGGAAGTCTCCAGGAAGGTTGTATTTTTCTAAAAAGTTTTCAGTATTTTTCATATTTTCCATTAGGCTGGACTATAGGTTTTCAAAGTAGTTTATGATAATCCTCTGGATTTCTAAACTGTCACACATTTCTCATCTCTTGTCATTGTAATTTGGGTTGATTCTCTCATTTTTGTTAAGTTGGATAGTGATTTATCATCTTGTTATTTTCTTTATGAAACCAACTTTTGGCTTTGTTGATCTTCTGTATTGTTTTTGTATTTTATGCTTCAGTGATTTCTGCTCTGATTTTAATAATTTTCTGTTTTCTACTTGCATTGTGGTTAGATTGTTCCTGTTTTTCAAGGGCTTTGAGGTGCATCATTAGGTTATTTATTTATATATTTATATATTTATATATGTATATATTTATTTATTTATTTGCAGTACTCTGGGTGCAACCAAGGGGTATTCTACCTCCAGATAACACCCCCAGCCTTATTTTTTATTTTTTACTTTTGAAACAGGTTCTCACTGAGTTGCAAATGACCTCATTAAGTATCTGAGGCTTTCCTTGAATCGTGATCCTCCTGTTTGAGCCTCCCGTATGGTGGGATTATAAGCGTGTGCCTCTACTCCCAGCATCATTAGGTTATTTATTTATTTTGTGCTTTGCATTTTTCTCCTACTACTGCCTTCAAAGTGTCCTAGAGGTTTTGATATATTGTATATCTATATTTGTTTGTTTTTAGAAATTTCTTGATTTCACCCCTTACTTTTTTTAATTACCCATTCTTTATTCAGCAGCGTGGTGTTCAGTTTCCACATGTTTATGTGGTTTATCTGGGTCTTTGTATACTTGATTTTTAGTTTCATCCTATTATGATCTGAAAAGACAAATGGAAGTAAAAAAGGAAAGGAAAAAATTCACCATTTTTGAATTTTCTAGTGCTCACTTTGTGGCTCAGAATACGATCTATTTTGGAGAAGATTCCACGATTACCTGAGAAAAATGTGAACTCTGCTATAGTTGATTGGAGTATTCTGTATGTGTCGAATAGGTCCATTTGGTGGAGGCTATTCTTTAGGTCTGAGGCATCTTTACTGATCTCTTTTCTAGAAAATCAGTCTAATGGTATGAGAAGGGTGTAGAAGTATCCCAGTATTATTGTCTTGGAGTTTATGTGTGACTTAATGTCACAAATAATTTGTTTTATGAAAGTGTCTGCACCTATATTTGGGGCATAAATATTCACTATCATTATTTCTTCTTGCTGGATTGCTCCTTTTTATGAGTAGAAAATGACCTGCTTTGCTTCTTCTAATAAATTTGGTTAAAATCTAGTCTGATATCATAGTTGCTACTCCTGCTTGTCTTCAAGTTCTGTTGTCATGGTTTACATTGATCCAATTCTTTACCTTTAGTTTATAACTATTTTTACTTGTAAGTTGTGTTTCTTACAGGCACCAGATAGATGGATTCTGTTTTTTAAATACATTTTGCTACCTTATGTCTTTTTATTGTAGAATTGAGGCATTTATGTTTAGTGTGATTATTGAGAGATGATTTTTAATTTGTAACATATTGAGATTTAACCTCTGTTTGAGGTAGTGTTTGTTCTTCTTTGTTTAGTTGTTTGCTGTCAAAAAAAATCTTGTTTCTCTGGTTCTGGTGTGTATTACTTATTTCTGCTTTGCAATTAGTCTCTTTGAGTATATTCTCCAGAGCTGGTTTGGAAGACATACATTCCTTTAGCTTCTGTTTGTCATGGAAGATTTTTATTTCCCTGTCTAACTTGAGAGATATTCTGCTGGCTAGAAAATTTTTGGTTACATGTTGTTTTCTTTTAGAGTTTGGAATAAGCTATTCCAGGCCCTTTTGGCTTTCATGACTTGGTTGGGGAAGTCTGGAGTGATTCTAGTTGGTTTGTCTCTGAATGCCCCTTGGTCTTTGGGGTCTTTCTTTCTTTCTTTCTTTCTTTCTTTCTTTCTTTCTTTCTTTCTTTTTTGCTTTTAAATTCTCTCCTTGACTTCTACATTGATCAGTTTTACTATTATGTGGTGCAGTATAATTTTTTCTCTCATGTTATCTAAAGGGGGTTCTATAAGTTTACTGTGCCTGTATATCAACCTCTTGCTTTATGTTTGAAAATTTTTTATGTTACTTCCTTGAAAAGATTGTTGCTCCTATTGGATTCGCCTTCTATTCCCTCTTCTATGCCAATTATTCTTAAGTTAGCATTTTAAAAATAGGCCCACATTTCTTCAATGGCCAATTCATGCAGACAAATTATTTTTTCTAAGATATATACAATTTTCTACATTTCATACATTTTTCTATGTAATAATTTAGTATGTTGTTACACTAGCACTCAATACTTATAATATTGAAAAATTAATATCATCAGACCCAGACAGGCTTGACTTTCCTATATGGGCTTAGCCAGCTATCTCACAAGGATATACTATTGGTCACAATGGAGGTAGGATGAAAAGGTATGGTGGTTGGTATCAATTCATCCCCATGAAGGACTTACATTTTTTTCCTGGATGATGCTCAAATATACTGTATATGAAAGAAAGTATTCATCAGGAATCATGTAAATTTATAGCACCATGCAGCCATGACACTAAAGTACTAATTTTATCCTGAATAATAGAGAATGTGTTGCACAAGAGAAGTTTCAAACTGGTGGCAGTCCTTGAGCTTATATTTGCATGCAGTCACAAATGCATTGCTTGAGCAAGAACATGTGTTCCCATGTGGCTTAAAAGAAATGTAAAAATGTTAGAAATCTTACAAAAATCTAGACTTAGGGCTTTATTAAACTTATAGTATCTGAACACATTGGTTTCATGCTGGCTTTAGTAGGTAGATCTAAAAGGAACTGCCAAAGGACAGAAATTTTAAGGAATGCTACAACTTTCACCAATTCCTATTTCATATGCAGTTCTGGCTATCAAACCTAGGGCCTCATGCATACAAGGCAAGTACTCTACCACTAAGCTACAGCAGCTCAATCATTCTTAAACAGCAGTTCATTTTATCCACTGATACAGTCAGATTGGCCCCGATAAGCAAATATATTTGAGACTCTTGCAAAGCTAGCTACCTGGATAAAACTCAGTTTGAACAAATGAAAGTTGAAAATTATGATAATAGTCAAGGAATTACAGTTGTTGTTCTCAAATATATAATTCATTACAGCATAAAACTAATCACAGTTTTGAATGTGCTATTGCTCTGAGCATCTTTATTTTTTTATTTTTTTAAATTAATTAATTTATTTTTTTTTATTGGTGCACTGTATTCATACATCATAGTGGGATACAAACTTTTGTAGACATACAAAGCCCCTCTTTTTATAAACTCAATCCTCAAGGTTCAAATAAGCTAAAAAACTTGCTTAAGACTTTTATACTTAGTTTTAAAAATAAATGTGATCAGAAATATTTGTTCACAGTTATTTTTAAATATCCAGCTATGTTGAGTTAATAAGCAGGATATTCTGAAATAAGCTATGATTTAAATTATTTTTTATTTTAATGATTCAACTCATATACTTTCTCTTAGACAGTCTTCACTGACTTGTCCAATTTACCAGAGCACACAAAATTTGAACTAATTTAGAATGCTTAAACTGTACCATATGCATACTTAACTCCATTATATGCTTGTTCTCACAATGAGTTTATACATTCCACAAGGACAGGAATAGGATTATTTACTTCCTTTCCTCACAATAACATCCAATAAGTACCTGAACACTTATTCAATGCTTGATTAATACTTGTCTGGTTAAAATTAGTTGAATTAAATACCCATGTCTATGACACAAATTAGGCACCTAATTCACTTGGGTGTGTGTACATTAGTCAATCCTCTCTCTCTAGAAAATTAGGAATAATATTTTAGTGACATAAAACCTTTTCTCTTTCTTCCTTTCTCTTTCTTTCCTTTATTTCTCTCTCTCTCTCTCTCTCTCTCTCTCTCTCTCTCTCTCTCTCTTTCTTTCTTTCTTTCTTTCTTTCTTGTACTGGGAGTTAAGCAAGGGTCATTTTATTTATTTGTTTTTTTGTGGGTCTGGGGATGGAACCCAGGGGCATTTGACCCCTGAGCTAAACCCCCTGCCCTATTTTTTATTCTTATTGTTAAAGCCTCACTAACTTGCAGAAAGCCTCACTAAGTAGCTGAGGCTGTCTGCATACCACAATCTCCTGTTTTCAGCTTCCTGAATGCTGGGATTACAAGCATGAGCCACCACACCCTGCAAGCCATGGTCATTCTACCTCTGAACTATATCACCATGCCTTTTAAATTTTATTTTGAAACAGGGTCTCTAAGTTTATGATGTTCTCACTAGGTTGCTAAGGCAGACCTTGAACCTGTAATACTCCTATATCCACTTCCCAAATGCTGGAATTACTGCCTTGAGCCACCATGCCTGGCTCATCTTTTGTTCTTTATCTTTCTTGCATCTGTCATCACCTAGCTTCTGAGATATTACTTTGGCTGCAAGGACCAAAGAAAGATCTTTGGCAAGTAACTTTATAGTGAAGATACCTAGAATATACTACCTTTACCTAGTTGTCTTTTTTTAATTTAGATATCCAAAGTATCTTTATTATACCACTTCTCAGACACTATCACTTTATAAATTGTGTTGTATTTGCAAGTGCCAAATTGGATATTGAAGAATTAAGAGTATTTAATCAAAAAATTGTTGTAGATAGATACCCATATGAAAGATAATGCTGACTTTAGAAGTTTAAGAGAACTCAGAAGAGTGGGATATGATGGGTGGAAGCTCACCGTGTGCTGTGTGCATATATATATATATATCCCTATTACTCTGAACTTCATTATAAAGTGTGATTATAATTTACCAATAGAAATATGTTTGAGAATCCATTTCTCAAAAAAGTGACTTAAAATAATTGAGAAATGAGAGAGAGAGAGAGAGAGAGAGAGAGAGAGAGAGAGCCAGCCAGCCAGCCAGAGGTAAATCCTCAAAATTTCTGAGTATATCCAGTGAATATATATATATAGTTTATAACTTCTAGATAATGAATTCTGTGCTTTTACTATTTTTGGACTTATTGGACCACTGATTTCATTGAAACTTGGAGGATAACAGAAGGAATGTAGTTCCGGAACATGCTTTCATTTGTGATTTTTGTTTTGTTATATAAATAGTATCCTTGGCATTGTTTGGGATCATTTCTGGGGATAAAACTAGAAGAGTCATTTTTTTTTCTGTTCCCTTCTTCTCTTAACATAAAAATACAGAGACTTGGAATTTAATCATTTTACTGATTGTTAATATCTCATCACAGACATTCTTTTCATGAGAAATGAGAAAGTTAATTCTCTGAATGATGTATTTTAAAATTAACTAAAATGTTAGTGTGTCACTTCATTAAAATCTAAAGAAAATTTGGGAGAGAAACTTCAGAAGATGTGAATGACTTTGGTCTTTGTTTTTTAGGTTGCTTCAGGACTGTCAACTGTGTGATTTGATACTACTTTCCTATTTTAAATGTAAACTAGTAAATAATAATAAAGGATTTAAGACTTCAAGTGTCTCAATTTTGGAACTATCATGTGAAAACTAGGCATTTCCCATCATGTCATGGTGATTTAGAATGACTTTGGCAGATAATGGCAATGTTTATTTTAAAATGACATGATTTATTTAGTTTGTTTAATTTTTGATTTTTGGTTGTACTGGGGTTCCTGGAAACCCTTCTACCACCAGGCTAGACTCCCAGACCTAGTTTTATATTTCTCTATTTGGAAACAGGGTCTCTTAAGCCAGTGCAGCTGGCTTTGAACCTGCGCAATCCTCCTGTCTCTGCCTCCCAAGCGCAGGGATTACAAGCATGCACCACCATGCCTGGCTTTAATTTATTTTTTATTGAAGAAGTCAGTATTTTTCTGCAAATTTAAAATATATCTTAAATTTTTATAGTTACATTCTCCTGTGGTATCTTGAGCCAGATGTGTTTGTGTGCACTTGTAATTCCACCATTCAAGAGGCTGAGACCTGAGGATCATGGTTCATGTACAGCCTCAGCTACTTCATAAGGTCCTTCACAACTCAGTGAGACCCTGTTTAAAAATAAACAAAAAGTCGCCGGGCGTGGTGGCGCACGCTTGTAATCCCCGCGCTTGGGAGGCAGAGACAGGAGGATCGCGCAGGTTCGAAGCCAGCCACACTGGTTTAGGAGACCCTGTTTCCAAAAATAAAATAGGTCTGGGAGTGTAGCCCGGAGATAGACGGGCTTCCAGGAACCCCAGTACCACAAAAATAAAATAAAATAAAATAAAATAAAATAAAATAAACAAAAAGTCTAAAAAATAGGGCTGGGGGATGTAGCTTGAAGGTACAATGCCCCTGGGTTCAACACCCAGTGCCACAAAAAAAAAAATTCAGTGTGGCTATTTAGTGAGTTTACTGAAAATTGATGATATACCTAGTTAGACCATCCATAAAAACTAGTATTAGATGAGTGAAATGATTGATGGAAAACTTTTATGTGTTTAATTATTTTGAGCATATGTGTGGCTAATGAGGTAGGTTCATCTAAGATGTTTCTGCTATATTTCTTAGCCCTCAAATCTAAAATCTCAAGAGAGTAGAATGTGGAGTGCTATGTGATTTAGAAAGCAAGCACATGTGTAATCAAGAGAGAAATAATGGACTCTGGGGCAGAAGAGATACAACAATTAGTTTGATGTGCTCTATGTCCTTTTGCCCTCCTTTTTTTTTTCCAGGAGTTAATTACCAAATTCTAGATGCTAATGCACACTGTAGTCTTCGTAATGTTCTAGATATTGAGATGTAGGGATAAATGAGTTGTAGGCACTTCATGAGACACAGTTGTATAAAAATATAGAAATTCACCATGGTTTAAACTTTTTAATTATAGGCATAGCATAGGTAATGTGTGAGATTTTAGTCATACTTGGACATAGTTGAAGTAGAAGTCTCCATGTATAATTCTGGGCATATACTGCTCAGGAGAAACATCCAAAACATAGTAAACATTAAGTTCCATGTTCCGAAATAATTTTATTATATTTATAAGCTTCATTAATCATCACAATAGCCCAACAGTCTAGGTACTATTATTCCAATTTTATATAAACTGAATCATAAGTTAAATAACCTTCTCAAGACCACACAGCTATTGAGCATTATAGTGAATATTTGAGACTATGCAGTGTGGCTCCAGATATTTTGTGCTTAATGACCACACTATGCTTCTTTTTGTTAAATATTAGTTGATATAATTATTGTGTTTATTCGAGTTTCTTTATTCAAAATGTCAATGTTAGTTGAGTTGATATCAGAGTGTGTGTTTTTTCTTTGTTTTCAGCACTGATGGAAATTTCATAATTTCTATGCTATTGTGAAACACAAAATTATGTGTTGTTTTAATTTACTAAATTATGAGTTTAGTTTTAATTTTAATGTTTTAATTACATTATGACATTGATCATAATGGTTAATATTAGTTATACTCATAACAACACCATTAAATAACAACAGGTATTATTCCCATTTTTGGTGTGGTACTGGGGATTGAACCCAAGGAGTTTGTACGTCTGAGCTATACCCTTGTCCTTATTATTATTATTATTATTATTATTATTATTATTATTTTTGGTGGTACTGGGGGTGGAACCCAGAGGCTTTCTACCTCTGGGATATACTCCCAAACCTATTTTATACTGTATTTTGATACAGGATCTCACTAAGTTGCCAAGAGACTCAGTAACTGAGGCTGGCTTTGAACCTGTGTGATCCTCCTGTCTCAGCCTCCCAAGCACAGGGATTACAATCATGTACCACCATGCCCAGCAACTTTTTTCTTTAAAAGGTAGAAAAAATGTTCTGTCTTCTCACATTCACCTATAGAGTTACTCAAAGCTTCTCTCTTATTCTTGGGAGAAAATATTGTGTCTAGGATACCAAGTATCTGGACAATGTCCATCCATACATATATTCTAATTCTTTTGATATGGCAAGAGGATGAGGAAGACCTTCTCTATGAATTTGACTTTTTATGCCATACAGATACATTGGGCATGGGCATAGTAATATTCCTGAGCAAAGGAAATTGTTAATAAATGCAAATTTTGAAGCTTCTCTATGCCAGGACTTTTTTTTTTTTTTTAGCACTGAGGATACAGCATTAAATAAAGATTGATGGTAGGGTAAACAATGGAAGTTAGACAAGATTCTCTAACTTCACATATTCTCCATTCTAGTGGATAACATACTTTGTTTAATAATCATCATGAAACAAAGGCAGAGTATTCCAGAATTTATGAAATATATAATGTCAGAACAAGAAGAATATGCTAAAATTTTAAATAGAACTATTATGTTATCTTTGTTGAATAGGAGCTATTTGGTAAAATGGTGAAGTATATGTCCATAAAAATGTATATAAATATTCATAGTAGTATTATCCATACTTTTCTAAAAGTTAAAACAAACCAAATACCCATGAACTGACATATAGGTAAACAATATGTAGAATACCTATAATAAGGAACAAATTTTGGTGTATCCCAGAACATGAATTAATCTCAAACACATTATGCTAAGTGGAAGAAGATACAAAAAAGCCACATTTTGTATAATTATATTTATATGAAATATCCAGAATGGACAAAGACCAGAGACAGAAAGCAGATTAATCTTTCCCAGGACCTGGCAAGGGGTAGTAATGAGTCACTCTTAATGCATATGAAGTTTCTTTGGTAAATGCTGAAAGTTTTTGGAATTTAAATAATGGTGATGATTATACAACCTTGTGAATACACTAAAACCTCTGAAATTGTACATTTTAAAAAGGTGAGCTTTCTTTTTTTATATTTTATTTGGAATCAGGGTCTCACTAAGTTGCTGAAAGCCTCACTAAGTAGCTGAGGCTGGCTTTGAACCCGTGCGATCCTCCTGTCTCATCCTCCCAAGCGCAGATATTACAAGCGTGCACCACCACGCCCGGCTTAAAAAGGTGAGCTTTCTAATATGTAGGTTATATAAATAAAAAAGACAACTTTAAGACAAAGTGGGAATAGGAAAAGATCTAAATGCTATAGATGATTGAATTCTCTTCAAATCTTTTGGATCACAAGACTGCCCTGGAAGTGGAAGAAGGTTGTAATATACCTTTCCGAAGCTGAGGCCCATCTTCCAACATATTACTTTCCTGAGTGCTATGCTGTTCAGGTCCAAGTGGGCATATTCCTGAGAGTTTTGATATCACAAAGACCTCTCAGAATAACCTAGTTATCTCTGAGCACAGCCTAGGAATCTGACATAGGGTTGAAAGCCTTACTGGTTATACCTTGTACAAAAATGTAAAAATATTGGGTAAATCCTTTCCCAGGTAGCTGGATTTTTATGGTGATGTCTTGATGTTCAGATACAGAGTCATAATTATGATGTAGTGCTTTTGAAAGGCAAAAGCTGAAACCTCCATTGTTGGAATCTGGCTGACTCCATCTTGGTTACCAAGTTTTCAGAGGTAAGAGATATTTAAGTTATTCTGTCCATGCTATAGAATAGGCAGAAAGTAACAAAATTTTGGTTAGTTTTTGTTGCCATTCTGCATAGTTGTCACTGATTTTTATAGTTGCTAAGATGGTAAATTGTTCTACTATTTTGATTTCAATAAAAGTAGCTTTTGATTTTTAAGACACATTCAAAGACTTAAAATGTGTTTGACTAAATAATAAGTATTTCCAAAATGTGAAATACAGTAATATTCCCCACCTAACCTCAGTTCAAGATATTTATTTGAAAAGTGAAAATCTATGATAGAATGAATTTATCAATTGCTGTGTGTATGTATGTTTGTAACACTTTGAAACTTACTATAATATATAATTACAGTTCTCCAGTACAATTATAATACAGAGGCCCTGGCTGAGAAACTGATATCTCAAATTCCATGTGAGTGATTGCAACACATGCAGCTGCCTGGAGAGATAGAGCCAGTGTTGCCATAGTAGAGCCACAGAGGAGAAGCAGCAGCTGCTACCCAGGACCAAAGATGTTTGAAATGGAAGCTGTAGAGTTTCTAATAGTTTATGAGAATCTTTATAGACAAAAGGCCCAAACTTATATGCTGGAAAAAAGACAGCCTTTTCAACAAATTATTCTGGGAGAACTGGCTATCCATTTGTAGAAACATGGAATTAAATCCTTACCTCTCATTGTGTATAGGAATAAACTTGAGATGGAGCAAAGACTTAGAAATTAGACCAGAGAAGTTATTAGAGGAGGGAACAGGCTAAACACTCCAACATAGAGGCATAGGAAGTAACTTTCTCAAGACCTTTAAAGCTTAGGAAACTAAAGCAAGAATCAACAAGTGGGATGGCATCAAACTAAAAAGTTTCTTCTGAGCATAGGAAACCATCAAGAACCTAAAGATAAAGCCTACAGAACAGGAAAAGATCTTTACCAGCCACCACTCTGATAAAGGGCTAATATCCAGCATACATAAAGACTCCACACTAGCAAAACAAATAATCCAATCAAGAAATGGGAAACTGAAATGAATAGACACTTCACAAAAGAAGAGATACAAATGACCAATAGATACATGAAAAGATGTTTAACATCATTAGTCACCAGGGAGATGCAAATAAAAACTACAATGAGATTCCATTTAACCCCAATCAGATTGACAAGCTAAAAGAAATCAAATAACAACAAATGCTGATGAGGATGTAGGGAAAGAGGAACACTTTTACACTGCTCGTGGGAGTGCAAACTAGTTTGGCTGCTATGGAGATCAGTGTGGAGATTCCTTAAAAAACTGGAAATGGATCTACCATATGATCCAGCTATACCAATCCTGGTTATCTTTTAAAAGGGGTTGAAATCAGAGAACTACAGTAACATATGCATACCCATGTTTATAGCAGCAAACTTCATAATAGCCAAAACATGGAACCAACGTAGACCCCCATCAACAGATGAATGGATTGCAAAATTATGGAAAATACATACAATGAAATTCTACTCAGCTATAAAGATGAACAAAATTATGTCATTCTCAAGAAGATGGAAAAATATGGAGAAAATTATGGTAAGTGAGATCAGCCAAGCACAGAAAGATAAAGGACATATATTTTCTCTAATATGCCGGAATTAGGTATTATTGGGACTACCAGACAGAGTCCAGATAATGGAGGGGAAACCTCAGCAAAGCTGAAATGGAAGGGTAGGAGACAAAGAAGGCTAAGGTTGATTAACAGAGGAGCTACATTTGAATTTATGTAAAAGTATGAATGTAGCATTGTTAACCTGGACACTCATTGTTGGGAGGCAGGAAAGGGGAATTTGGGGGTGCTAAACAGTACCAAGCACAGTCAGAATGTGTGACATTTTCAATATGATCCACATAAAAATAAAAGAAAAAATTAAAAAATGTATTATGAAATATGTTTTTTATTGCCAAAGGAACAAAAGAGGCAACGATTCTCTAACTCCATGACAAGAGAAGAATAAATACTTCACAAAGAGAAAGGCCAGGAACATGAGCTTATTGAGAGGATGCCCCTCCTGAAATGTTTTGCTAACATCTACAAAAAGTACAAAGCTGCACTGGAAATCGTCACAGATAAGTCACAAGAAGAATTCCAATTTGTGAAAGAAATTGGTGGAATTATAGTGTTCAAAGATACTGTGGAGGAGCATATCATCAGTGAAAAATATAAAATCTGGAAGAATAATATACTATTTCTATATGACTTTGTTATGAAACATACTCTTCAGTGGCCCAGTCACATCAGGAAGCCAGGTCACTTGCTTCCTGAAGTGACTAAACCAGAAGAAAAAGGTTATGGTCTTCATTGTCTAGTGTTAAGCACTCATATGTCTGATGAACAGATTAATCTCAAAGTTGCTCAAATTTATATTCCTGATAATGATGCACAGTTTTATGATTTTCATTGTGACAGTTAAAGAGTGAATTTGGTGGCTTTGGTTCTGTATCAAGAAAAATTGAATGTAAAATTTAAATTAATCAAAAATGAGAAGTAAGCCGAGGGTGGTGGCGCACGCTTGTAATCACCGCGCATGGGAGGCAGATACAGGAGGATCGCGCAGGTTCGAAGCCAGCTGCACTAGCTTAAGAGACCCTGTTTCCAAAAATAAAAAATAGGTCTGGGAGTGTAGCCCAGAGGTAGAAGGGCTTCTAGGAACCCCAGTGTACCACCAAAAAATAAATTAAATAAATATATAAAAATAAAAAATAAATAAAAAAAATAAATAAATAAAACAAAAAGGAGAAGTAAATAGTGCTCATTATAAGCTGCAGAAACTTCACATCTTTGCTACAAAAACATCATATTCTGATGTATTAATTTTTTTTTTACTATCAAAACACCTTTCTAAACCAGACCCAAAGTGGAGAATGTAATCCTGATCTCAGACTAAGAGGTCACCAAAAGGAAGGCTATGGTCTATTCCAGAACTGTTTTTTTTTTTTGTTTGTTTGTTTTGAAGAAGAGTCTCTCTGTATTGCTGAGAGTCTCACTAAGTTGCTGAGGCTGTCCTTGAGCTTGATATTCTCCTGTCTCAGCCTCACAAGTACTGGAATTATAGGCATGCACCATCATGCCTGGCTTCTACATTAACATAGAGATTAATTTTTATTGGTCTCTGGACAAAGAAAACACATCAGTCATTATCATAAGAGTTTGTAGGCCACAGTGTTTAAACTGTCACCTACTCAGATATCATTACCAAAGTATAAAGTCTAATGATATGAATAATGTAAATATTTACGTTCCTGTACCAGGCCTAAAGGGAAACATTTGGTGCTGGTGCAGAGAAGCATTTTGTTGCCCATAAAATCATATAAAGGCAACTTATTATTTGTAGTTTCTGTGGAATTAGGGAATAGAAAGTTATTTCAAGGGAGAATTCCTTGGAAGTATCTCTTCATGTTATTGCTCTTCCCATACCCTAGAGAAATAGGGCACACCTCTTTATTCTATTAAGGACAATGTAACAATATACAACCATTTGTCTTATAAAAGCTTAACAGACTATCTAGTTATCTGCACAATTAGATTATTATATAAATGAAAGCAAAAAGAAAGTGTTTTCAAATTTATTTTAATTTATTTTTTATGTTCCATTCTGATACCATAATCATTGGAAATAATTTTGATACATATTATAGAGTTTCAAGGCCCCTGGAATTGAGAATTATATTAGTAGCTGGTAATTATTTTTTATAATTTATGCTTTTTATTCAATTTTCTGTAAGTCCAGAGCATAGAGCCATATTCTGTAGTCCTGACATTGAATTTACATTGAGAAAAATAAATGTATATGGAAGGAGAGGGTACACAATACACTTGTGAGAAAAGAACCATTATAATCCATTGCAATGGGCATAAAAATAGGAGCCTTGGTTTGTACATCTAAAGTGCAGTGATTCTGAAATTGTAGCAATGCCTCAGTTATTTTGGAAGAATGTTAAATTAAACATATTCTTTGGTTGTTCATTTTCTACCATCTCTGCTATAACAAAGAGAACAATAAACATAAAATGAAAAATATAAATCAAATTTAAACTCCAGTTCTAGCGTATAATTCTACATACCATAATTTCAAACAAGAAAATGTTTCAATATTACCCATAAAAGTGCCATTGTATTTGGTAAAATCAGTATTTTATAAATGTTGTGTCACATTTATTCATGAAACTATCTAATTCTGGGGAAATTTGGAGATGCAGAATATTCCAGTAATTATATTTTTATAACTTAATGAATGCTTAGCCAGGCGTGGTGGCACACACTTGTAATCCCCTCGCTTGGAAGGCAGAGAAGGAGGATCGCGCAGGTTCGAAGCCAGCCTCTCTTGCTTAAGAGAACCTGTCTCCAAATAAAAATATAAAAATAGGTGTGGGAGTGTAACCTGGAGGTAGAAGAGTTTCCAGGAACCCCAGTACCACCAAAAGTAATAATAATAAAAATAAAAATAAATAATTTAATGAATGCTTAATATACAATATGCTACATACATAAGGCTATGGTTTAGATCTAGAGTGTCACAAAAAAGGCTCATATGTTGAAAACTTGGTCCATTGTGCAGCAAGTATGCAGGTGGGGCTTGGGGAATTGACTAGATTATAAGGGCTCTGATCCCATTAGTGGAGTGATCCACTGATAGATTCATTATCTGATGGCATTATTTGACAGGTGTCAGAAATTGTAAAATATGGGAGATAGTTTAAGGAGTGGATATTTGGAGCATATCCTTGAAGACTATATATTGTCTATGGGCCCTTCATACTCTATGCTTTGGCTGCCATGAGTTAATCACCTTTCCTCTGCCACACCCCTGTGTCATGGTGATATTCTTCACTTAAGTCTTAAATTAAGTGGAATTAGCTTACTGTGGAATGAAACCTGTGAAACTGTAACCCTCGTCCAATGGACTTTTCCTCATTTAATTTGTTTTTTTTAAGTAATCTGGTCACAGAAATGAAAAAATAACAAACACATATATTATACCACCCTTTACAACAGCCCTGCAAACTAGATGTTAGCATTGCACTTAGGACCAATGAAGTAAAGTGGGCTAATCAAAGTCATACTTAAATTTAAACCATATTTTCTGACTCTAAAATCTATGGGTTGCTGGGCATGGTGGTGCATTCTTGTAATCTCAGTACCTGGGAGACTGAGACAGGAGGGTTTCACAGGATCAAAGCCAGACTTAGCTACTTAGTGAGACTCTCAGCAACTTAGTGAGATCCTGTTTCCAAATAAAATATAAAATATGTCTGGGAGTATAGCCTGGAGGTAGAAAGTCCCTGGGTTTCACCCCTATTACAATAAATAAATAAATAAATAAATAGGTTGATGAGTAATTGGCACATTGTATTTGGTACTAGGATGAGATGACAGAACATTGGTAATTTAGAAACTGAATGTAGAGCCTTGGAATGGAGTGTTACTTTAATGATGTTTTTAAATTCATGAATTTTTCATTTATTATCCATTTTAGATGAATTTTTATCAATAGTGAAATAATGTATTTGATAATATTTAAGGCCATGGGTCTCATCAAATAAATGATGTCATTAGTATAAATAATTTATAAGTTCCTTTATGCAAACTATTAAATGGTATATTGCAAAACATTTTAAATAAATACCTCTTAAAAATAATTTTAATTATCCTGCCAAATGGCAAAAATTAGAGAACATGTGAAACTAGGCTTGTTGGTGCATGCTTGTAAGTCCAGTACTTAGGAGGACCACAAAGGATGATCAAAAGTTTGTGGCAAGGCCCAGCAATGTAGCAAGGCTATCTCCATATCTTAGTAAGATTCTATTTCAAAATTAAAAATTAAATTAGGGCTGGAAGTATAGCTCACTGGTAGACTGCCACTGGATTCAATTTCTGGTACTACAAACACACACTCAAGGTACACATGAGGTAACCCAGATTTGAATTCCATTAGTTAATTTTTGAGTGAATATTTAAGGCACATCTTTGACATAATAGGTTTTCTGTTAGGCACAATGGGCTAGAAATATGAGTTCCTGACCCCAAGGACCTTATAAATCCTTATAGAAAAAAACAAGTACAGGTTATTACAAAGAATATATAATAAATAGCTGTTCATGTATGTGTGTGTGTGTGTGTGTGTGTGTGTGTGTGTGTGTGTGTGTATTACTGAGAAATGAAGCTAGGAGCATTATACCTTTTAACTACAGCCCAACCCATTTTAATATTTATTTTGTTTTTTTTCCTTTTAAATTTTTTATTGGTGCATTATATTCAAACATCATATTGGGGTAAAAAACTTGTGTGTACAAACATGTACACATCGCTGATTTAAGCCATATCCAATTCCCACCCCATTCCCTCCCCGTCCCTCCTTTCCTTGCTTGGATTATTGACTGACTTCGATATGTTTAAGTACATTGAGTGTTTTAGAGATTTTCCTCTACCACCTCCTTTCTCCTCCTTTAGATTGTCTTGTTTGCTCCTCTATAGGATTTCCTTTTTCAAGAGTTCCTCCTATGACCCATTTCTCCCTAACTCTCACATATTAGGTAAAGCATCTGATTTCCTATTTTTTGTGATTGACTAATCTCACTTAGCATAATGTCCTCCAGTTCATCCATTTCCCTAAAAATTATGTAATTTAGTTTTTTTTGAAGTCTGAGTAAAATTTATTGTGTACATAACCCACAGTTTTGTAATCCATTCATCTATTGATGGACATCTGGGCTGGTTCCATAGTTTGGCTATGGTGAATTGTGCAGCTATGAACATAGATACACATGCATTAGTTTGGTAGTATGGCTTCCTCTCTTTGGGTAGATACCCAGAAGTGGTATTGCTGGATCAAATGGTAGATTTGTTCCCATTCTTCTGAAGATTCTCCATACTGTTTTCTAAAGTGGTTGCACTAATTTGCAATCCCACCAACAATGTTTTAGAGTTCCGACTTCTCCACATCCTAGCCAGCATCTGTTGTTTTTTGTGTTTTGAATGATTGCCATTCTAGTTGGAGTTAGGTGAAATCTCAGGGTAGTTTTGATTTGCACCTCTCTGATTGCCAGTGATGTTGAGCATTTTCTCATGCATTTATTGGCAATTTGAATTTCTTTTTTGTGAAGTGTCTATTTAGTTAATATGCCCATTTTGTTATTGGATGCTTTGTTTTCTTAGTGTTGAGTTTCTTGAGTTCTCTGTATATTCTAGATATTAGTCCTCTATCGGTGGTGTAGGTGGCAAAAAAACTTCTCCAGTTCTGTTGGCTTTCGATTGAGGTTCTTGATAGTTTCCTTTGCTGAACAGAAGCTCTTCAGTTTCATGCAATCCCATGTATTGATTCTCCTTTTAATTTGTTGTGCCTTTGGGGTCTTGTTGAGGAAATATTTATCAGTGACTATTAGTTGCAATGTTGGACCTATGCCCTCTTCAAGGAGCTTCAAAATCTCTGTTTTAAGTTCCAAGTCTTTGATCCATCGTGAGTTGACTTTTGTACAGGGTGAAAAAGTGGGATTAATTTCCAATTTTCTGCATATGGTTAGCCAGTTTTGCCAACAACATTTATTGAAAAGGCTATCTTTTTCCCAGTGTATGTTTTTGGCCCCTTTGTCAAAAATAAATTGCCTGAAAGTGTGTGGACTTATTTCTGGGTCTTGTATTCTGCTCCATTCGTCTATATATCTGTTCTTTTGCCAGTACCATGCTGTTTTTATTACAATGGCTTTGTAGTATAGTTTAAAGTCAGGTATTGTGATTCCTCCTGCGTGTTTTTTGTTGCTGAGAACTACCTTGGCTATTATGGGCTTTTTGTTATTCCAGATAAATTTATGGACTGATTTTTCTATGTCTATGAGGAATGATCTTGGTAGGTTAATGGGCATTGCATTAAATATGTAGATCACTTTTGGGAGGATGACCATTTTAATGATATTTATTCTGCCAATCCATGAACATGGAAGATCTTTCCATCTTCTAAGATCTTCTTTGATTTTTTTTCAGTGTTTTATAATTTTCTTTGTAGAGATATTTTACCTCCTTGGTCAAGTTTATTCCTAGGTTTTTTTTTTGTGGGAGATCATGAGTGGAAGTGTTTTCTGAATTTCTTTTTCAGTGGACTTATTGTTGGTGTACAGGAAAGCTTCTAATTTTTTAAGATTGATTTTGTATCCAGATACTTTGCTGAATTTGTTGATCAGTTCTATAAGCCTTTTGGTTGAGTTTGTTGGGTTTTCTAAATATAGTATCATGTCATCTGCAAATAGTGAAAGCTTAAGTTCTTCTTTTCCTATTTGTACTCCTTTGATTTCCTTTTCTTGCCTTATTGCTCTGGGTAGAGTCTCTAGTACTATATTGAAGAGAAGTGGTGATAGTGGACATCCTTGTCTCGTTCCAGTTTTTAGGGGGAATTCTTAAAGTTTTTCTCCATTTAATATGATGTTGGCAGTGGGCTTATTGTAGATTGCCTTAATAATGTTGATATATTTTCCTTCTATTCCAATTCTCTGCAGTGTTTTTATCATAAATGGATGTTGAATTTTATCAAATACTTTTTCAGCATCTTTTGAGATGATCATGTGGTTTTTGTATTTGATTCTGTTTATATGATGAATTACATGGATTGATTTTAATATATTGAACCAGCCTTGTATCCCTGGGATGAACCCTACCTGGTCATGGTGAATGATTTTCTTGATGTGGTTTTGAATGCATGTTGCTAGTAATTTGTTTAATAGTTTTGCATCCAGGTTCATCAGAGATATAGGCCTGTAGTTTTCCTTCCTTGAACTGTCTTTATTCGGTTTGGGTATTAGTGTGATGTTGGCTTCATAGAATGTATTTGGGAGAGTCCTGTTTTTTTCTATTTCTCGAAATAGTTTAAGTAGTATTGGGGTTAGCTCTTCTATAAAGGTTTTATAGAATTCACTTGTGAACCATCTGGTCCTGGGCTTTTCTTTGATGGAAAGCTCTTTATTTCTGTTTCAATTTATTTGATTGTTATTGGTTGGTTTAAGTGTTCCATATCTTCTTGACTCAGTTTAGGAAGGTTTTATTTATCTAGGAAGTTGTCGATTTCCTCCAGATTTTCCATTTTGTTGGAGTGTAGTTTTTCAAAGTAGTTCCTGATAATCTTCTGGATTTCTACGCTGTCAGTAGAAATGTCTCTTTTTCATCCCTTATCTTCATAATTTGGGTTGATTCTCTCTTTTTTTTTTAGTTAGGTTGGCTAGTGGTTTATCAATCTTGTTAATTTTTTCAAGAAACCAGCTTTTGGTTTTGTGATTTTTGTATTGTTTTTTTATTCTCTATTTTGTTAATTTCTGCTCTAATTTTAATAATTTCCCATCTTCTGCTGGCTTTGGGGTTCAATTATTCCTGCTTTTCAAGGGATTTGAGTTGTGTCATAAGGCTATTTATTTGAAGAATTTTTGTTTTTCTTATGTGAGCACGCAGTGATAAAAATTTTCCTCTTGCCGGGCGTGGTGGTGCACGCTTGTAATCCCTGCGCTTGGGAGGCAGAGACAGGAGGATCGCGCAGGTTCAAAGCTAACCCCGCGCGCTGGCTTAGGAGACCCTGTTTCCAAATAAAAATGCAAAAATAGGTCTGGGAGTGTAGCACGGAGGTAGAAGGGCTTCCAAGAACCCCAGTACCACCAAAAAAAAAATTTCCTCTTAATACTGCCTTCAAAGTGTCCCAGAGGTTTTGATATGTTGTATCTTTATTTTCATTTCTTTCTAGAAATTTCTTGATTTTACCTCTTACATCTTCTATGACCCATTCTTCATTCAGAAGTGTGGTATTCAGTCTCCACATGTTTATGTTGTTTCTCTGGGTCTTCTTATAGTTGATTTCTAGTTTCGTTCCATTATGGTCTAAAATGACACAGGGAAGTGTGTAACATTTTTTAAATTTGCTAGTGCTCATTTTGTGTCCCAGGATGTGATTTATTTTGGAGAAGGTTCCGTGAGCAGATGAGAAATATGTAAACTCTGCTGTAGTTGGGTGAAATATTCTATATGTGTCCAACAGGTCCATTTGGTTAATGGTGTTCTTTAGTTCTGAGACATCTTTACTGACCCTTTGTCTGGAAGATCTTTCTAGTATTGTGAGAGGTGTGTTGAAGTCTCCCAGTATTATTGTGTTGGGATTTATGTGTGACTTCATGTCACAAAGAGTTTGATTTATGAAAGTAGCTGCCCCTATGTTTGGGGCATAGATGTTGATTATTGTTATTTCGGCTTGCTGGACTATTCCTTTTACAAGTAAAATATGACCTTCTTTGTCTCTTCTAATAAGTTTGGGTTTGAAGTCTAACTTGTCTGATATCATAGTTGCTACTCCTGCTTGTCTTCGAGTACCATTAGCATGGATTACCTTGCTCCAGCCCTTTACCTTGAGTATGTTCCTATCTTTACTTGTAAGGTGTGTTTCTTGTAAGCAGCAGATGGATGCATTCTGGCTTTTAATCCATTTTGCCACTTTATGTCTTTTTCTTGGGGAGTTGAAGCCATTTACATTCAGTGTGATTATAGAGAGATAATTTTTAATTCCCAAAATGTTAAGATCTTATTTCTGTTTGAGATACTGTTTATTCTTCTTTTATTAGTTGTCTGCTGGATGGGAATTCTTGTTTCTTTGGTTCTGGCATTTATTACCCTTTTCTTCTTTGCAGTTAATCTCCTTGAATATTTTCTCTAGCGCGGGTTTTGAAGACATAAATTCCTTCAGTTTTTGTTTGTCATGGAAGCTTCTTATTTCTCCATCTAATTTGATGGATAATTTTGCTGGGTAGGAAATTTTTGGCTGGAGGTTGTTTTCTTTCAGAGTTTGGAATATGTTACTCCATGCCCTTCTGCCTTTCATAATTGGTTTGGGAGTCTGGAATGATTCTAATTGGTTTGCCTCTGAATGTCACTTGGCCCTTTGCTTTTGTTGCCTCTAAGATTCTCTGCTTGGCTTCCACATTGGTCATTTTGACAATTATGTGGCGTGGGGATCCTCTTCTCCAATCCTGTCTAAAGGGAGTTCTATATGTTTCCTGGACCTGTGTATCGGCCTCTTGCTCGATGTCTGGAAAATTTTCTGCTATTACTTCCTTGAAGAGATTGTTGATGCCTTTGGTTTCACTTTCTTTTCCCTCCTCTATTCCAATGATTCTTAGGTTAGCTCTCTTAAAATGGGCCCATATTTCTTCAATATCAGATTCCTGCTGTCGGATATTTTTTTCTAGATTAGAAACTATGCGTTCATTTTTGGATTGCTCATCTTCAAGAAGTGAGATTCTATTCTCCATGTGGTCTAATCTCTCGTTTATACTTTGAATTGAGGCCTTTATTTCAATGATTGCATTCTTTTTCTCTTTTTGACTCTCTCTGAATTCTTTTCAAAAGTCCTCTATTATTTCTAAATTTATTTTCCTGATTTGATCTTCTAGAGATCTTTGGATTTCTGTGTTATCAGATTCTGATGTTGTCGGTTTGAGGGCACACACTGCTCCATTGTTATTTCTCTTTCCCACGATTTTGGAAGTTTGTGCCTTCTCTGGGTTCTTCCCTGGGTCACTACGAGTTCACTTATGATGCTTTGGATCTCGAGTCTGTGGTATCTCAGTCACCACTACTCCTTTACTGGTTTGTATCTCAAAATCTCAGACCCAGAGAGTCAATCGAGGCTGTTTAGACCATGGGGGGGGGGTGCCACGTTGGGCGTTCTCCAGAGGGGAGTTGTGATTATGATATGATATCTCTGCCACCGCCACTCCCCCACTGGGTTGCACTGCTAAAATCTCTGACCCAGGGAGACTATCTGCTCAAGTCCCTGGGAGTACAGTACTGGGATTTCTCCCCTAGGGGCCGCAATTTGACTCACTGTTGTTGAGTGCGCTGATGGAGGTGTAGTGAACTTGGTGGATTCACTGCTCCCACCACTGGCAATATGGCACCACTGCCATGCCCTCGGCTGTGATGCTTCTCTGGTTTTGAGATCTGCTCTGAGTCCCTGCCAGGTGTGCTGTGCCTGGCCCTTGGGAGCTTTAGATGTTCCCTGCACTGACCAAACTGCTGACTGCCACCTGGCTGTTCAGCACATCTTCACCTCAGCTCACTGTCCACCCCTCCTCTCTGGAGCCTGGTGGTGGGTTGAGTGCGTTGGTCTTCAGCCACCCAGTGAACTCACCGCTGCTGCCGGCAGTAAGGCGCTGCTGTCGTGTCCTCGGCCGTGAGGTTGGCATAGTTCTTTTCTGGTTTTGAACTCCGCTGAGTCCCTGCGGGATGTGCTGATCCTGGCCCATGGGAGCTTTAGACACTCCTTACGCTGAAGAAACTGCTGACTGCCGCTGTCCACCCCTCCTCTCTGGCGCCTGGTGGTTGGTTGAATGCATTGGTCTAGAGCTGTTAGGTGAACTCACCGCTGCCGCCAGCAGTAAGGCACTGCTGTTGCATTTTAGGCCGCGAGACCGTGTACCTCCTCTCTGGATTTGAGCTCCATTCTGAGTTTCCCTACTCTCTGGAGCCTGGTGCTGCTAGGGAAAATGTAGGCCACACTGCTCCTCGCCTCAGCTCCACCCGCTCCGGCTGCTTCACGCCGCGGCTCTGGCTGCTCCCTGCCGCGGGTCTGCCCGCTTTGGCCTCTCCGGCTGCTTTATGCCACGGTTCCAGCTGCTCCACACCACGGCAGGCGTGGCACTTTGGGCTGATTTCTTTCTGGTGTCTTTTTTTCCAGCCCTTTTTCTCTGTCTCTTGTATTTACAGTTTTTATTTCTTTGCTGGTGGTGTTTTCTGGCTCTGAAAGGTGCTGGTTTTTGGTAATAGAGTTCGATTGTTAGTGGGACTTTAAAGTGCTGCTTTCCTCCTTCGCCTTTGATAGCAAGAGCCCTGCTACCTAGGTAATAATATGTTCTGAAGTTAAATTTAGATGAAGCTTGTTTTGAGATCAAGTTTGCTACAATATATTTAATTTATTTAATATGTTTTATCTAATTATATTTGTTAGACTTAATATAGACAGTAATATTTTGCAAGATAAATATAAAGTTAAAAAATCATTTTCTCATAGACAAGTCAGATTAAAAAGCAATATACTAACTTGAATCAGAATTTTGGGCCTAATCAGAAGATATTTATATGAAAACACACATATTGCACAGCTCTATCGGGTTAACTACAAGTGTTTTTTTTTTTTTTTTTTTTTTTTTACTTCCATTGCCATTAAGCTCTTTTATAAACAGTGTTGATCTTCATAACAAGCCAAAGAGATTGGTAACAAAATGTTTGGACTATTGTATTGACCTAATTTTAGAAAATTTTTGCCTGTAGTTGCTCATGCATTACTGTGCTGGTAAATAGTATACAGAACTAAAAAACAGCTCAAAGTTTCTTTGTCTTTTAAGCTTTGCTACATTTTTAAGTTTTGTATACTCAACTTTCTTAACCTGGCAAGTATAAGGACAGTTGATTTAATTGATAAAAGGCTATAATCAAGTAATTTGCATCTATTCATAAAATAAATGGATTTTGCAATGAGTAGTCATGGTCAGAAAAAGGGTTAAAAGTTAGAAAAGCTGTATGACCTAATGGTTTCTAGAATTAATTTTTGGGTGGTAAATATGAAAACAATTGGCGTCAATTATTTATAAGTATCTGGCAATGTGAGAACTTATATGTAAGTATTTCCATTTTGTGTAGTAAAACATATTCCAGTATTTCGGGCTAATTTCTATTTTTTAGATTTCTTTTTATTGGTGCATCGTAATCATACATCCTAATGGATACAAGATATTAGATCCATAAATACATACATCACTCATTTAGCCTTTGTCTATCCATTTATTCCTCCTCCCTCCTCAAGTTTCCATAGGGATTGACATTGATATGTTTATGAATGTACATCATGTGCATTAGGAAGTTTCTCTTTTCTCTGCTACCATCACCCTCAGTTAGGTTGACTTATTTGCTCATTGAAAGTTTCTCTTCTTCATTTAGAGTTAGGTCTATTATCGATTTTTTTCTAGCTTACACATATTAGGGAGAGTATATGATTTTTTACTTTTTGTGACTGACTAATGTCACTTAGCAATGTTCTCCAGTTCCATCTATTTTCATAAAAATAACATAATTTTGCTTGTCTTTATGGCTGAGTAAAATTATATTGTGTACATATCCCATAGTTTTGGAATCAGTTAATCAGTTAGTGGATATTTTAGTTCTTTTCATAGTTTAGCAATTGCAAATTGTGTGTCTATAAACATAAATATGCACGTATTACTCTACTAGTTTGGTTTCTGTACATTTGGGTAGATACCTAGAAGTAATATTCCTGTGTCGTATGGTATGTTCAACTGCATTCTTCTGAGGATCTTCCATGCTGTTTTCCACAGTGGTTGCACTAATTTGCAATCTCACCAACAATGTATTAGAGTTCCCACTTCTCTACATCCTTGCTAGCATTTCTTATTCTTTGTTATTTCAATGATTACCATTCAAATTGTGTTTAGGTGAAATCTCAGGGTAGTTTTAATTTGCACCTTTATGATTGCTAATAATATTGAACATTTTTTCATATATTTGTTGGCCATTTGAATTTCTTCTTTTGTGAAGTGTCTATTTAGTTCATTTACCTATTTTTTGATTGGGCCATTTTTTTTAGTGGTGAGTTTTTTGAGTTCTCTGTATATTCTAGATATTAATATTAATCCTTTATCAAAGGAGAACTTGGCAAAAATTTCCTCTTATACTGTTGGCTACCTATTGAGGTTATTGACAGTTCCCTTTTCTGCACAGAAGCTGTTTAACTTCATGCTATCCCATCTCTTCATAAGCCTTTTAGTTTCTTGTGCCTTTGGGGTCCTTTTGATTAAGTTCCTATCTATTTCTATTTATTTATTTATTTATTTATTTATTTATTTATTTATTTATTATGGAACACAGGGGCATTCTACCTTTGAACTGCTACACCCCCAGCCCTACTTTTTATTTTGAAACAAGGTCTCACTAAGTTGCAGAGTGCCTCACTAAATAGCTGAGGCTGTCTACAAACCGTGATCCTCTTGTCTCAGCCTCCCAAGTACTTGGAATTACAAACATGCATCATCACACCAGGCATTTTGAGAGTTTTTCCTATGCCTATGTGTTGAAGTGTTGAAACCATGCCCTCTTCACATAGCTGCAGGGTCCCTGATTTGATTTTCAGATCTTTTATCCATCTTGAATTAATTCTTGTGTAGGGTTAGGAAGTGGAGTTTATTTTCATTTTTCTGCACCTGATTAACCAGTTTTGCCAACATCATTTGCTGAAGAGTTTATATTTTTCCAGTGTATTTTTTTCCGACCCTCTGGTCAACAATCAATTAAAGTATACCGATTTATTTTTGAGTCTTCTATTCTGCTCCTTTAGTCATTGTGTCAGTTTTTGTGTCATTACTGTGCTCTTTTACTACGATGGGTTTGTAGTATAATTTAAAATCAGTTATTATGATGCCTCCTGCATGGTTGTTGTTGATCAGAGTAACTTGAGTTTTTCTGGTAAATATTGTTGTTCCAAAAAATTTAAGGACTGATATTTTTTATGCATGTGAGGAATGATCTTGGTAATTTAATGGGTACTGTGTTGAATCTATGAATCAATTTTTAGAAGAATGAACAGTTTGAAAATATTTATTCTGACTTACAAGAACATGGAAGATCTTTCCACATTCTAAGGTCTTGTTCTATTTATTTAGACAATGTTTTATACATTCCCGTATAGAGCTATTTTACCTCTTTTGTTAAGATTATTTCTAAGTATTTTATTTTTTTGTGGGGTATTGTGAGTGGAAATGGTTTATGTATTTCTTTTTCAGTGGATTTGTAGTTAGCATAGAATGAAGGTTCTGATTCTTTAAAATTGATTTTGTATTCAGAAACTTTGCTGAATTGATTATATTATCTTTTGGTTGAGTTTGTTGGATCTTCTAAATATAACATAGTTTGAGTTATTTTTTCAGTTTATACTTCTTTAATTTCCCTTTCTTTCCTTATTTCTCTGGCTACAGTCTAAAATAATATATTGAAAAGGAGTTTTCATAATGGACATCCTTGTCTTGTTTCAGTTATTAAGGGAAAATTTCACATTTATTCCTCATTTTATATAATACTGGCTTTAGGTGTATTGTATATTTTCTTTATGATGTTGAGGTATGTTTCTTATATTCTGATTGTCTGTAGTGCTTCTAGCATGAATTGGTGTTAGATTTAATTGAATGAGTTTTCATCATATATTGAAATAATTATGTAATTTTTGTCATTGGTTCTGTTTCTGTGGTAAATTACATGAAAGTTTTTTGTATGTTGAACCAGTCTTGCATCCATGGGATGAACTGGATTTGGTCATGGTGCATAAATTTCTTGTTGTGGTTTTGAATGTGAGTTGCTAGTATTTTGTTTTTTTCTTTAAATTTTTTATTGGCGCACTGTATTCATACATCATAGTGGGACACAAAGAAAACTTTTGTAGACATACATGCACATATCGCCCAGTCAGCCCCCACCCGATTCCAACCCCATTCCCTCCCCATCCCTCCTTCCCATGCTTGGCTTAGTGGTTGACATCTAGTATTATAGCAATTTATCTAAAATTAAAATCTCACATAACAGTTTCATTTGTCTGATACCAAGCTTTTGATAACATAAAGATAAAATTTCAATATTTCTTTTTGCTTTCTTTCTTACCAGAGAATATTTTTTCTTTTTTTTTTTTAGGAGAAACTATCATATATTTATATATTTATTTTTTAGAAAAAAATCAATCCTAATATGGAATATGGATTCTAGATACCCAAAATGATCTTGATAAAGAACAAAGCTAGAAGATATATATTTTCTGATTTCAAACCATATAAAGCTACAATAATTGAAACAGTGTAGTACTATTCTAAAGGCAGATATATAAAACATTGGAGTTAAATAAAAGCCTAGAGATAAATTCTTCCCTATATTGTTAATTTATTTTTGACAAGTTTTCCACAAACATTTGGTGGTAGAAATAATAATCTTTAACTAAATATTGTTGAAACATAATAATTACATGGAAAAGAATAAAGTTGGACCCTTACCTAATCCCATATACAAATATTAACTCAAAATAGATAAAATACCTAAATATAAATCTTAAGACTATAAACTTTTAGGAGAAAATCTGGGTCATAAAACCTCACAACATTGAAATTGGCAGTGATTTCTTGGATATGTTTTCAATGGCACAGGCAACAGAAGAGTATACAAACTCCCTAAAAAATATTGTATATCCAAAGACAATGTAAACAGAGTTAACAGTTACTAATAGAATGGGATAAAATATTTCCAAATGCTATATCTGAAGGTATATTAATATTCCAACTAGAAATCCTAAAAATTAACAACAATAAAGGCAAACAATACCATTTAGAGATAGGTAAAAGACTAACATAAACAATGAATCTCCACAGATAACCAATCTTAGTTGTCTGTTGGATGGAAAATCTTGTTTCTCTGGTTCTGGTGTGTGTTACCTATTTCTTCTTTGTAGTTAATCTCTTTGAGTATTTTCTCTAGCGCTGGTTTTGAAGACATAAATTCCTTCAGTTTCTGTTTGTCATGGAAGCTTCTTATTTCTCCATCTAATTTGATAGAAAGTTTTGCTGGATAGGAAATTTTTGACTGGAAGATGTTTTTTTTCAGAGTTTGGTATATGTTACTCCAAGCCCTTCTGGCTTAATGACTTGGTTTGGGAAGTCTGGAGTGATTCTAATTGGCTTGCCTCTGAATGTCACTTGGCCCTTTGTTTTTGTTGGCTTTAAGATTCTCTGCTTGGCTTCCACATTGGTCATTTTGACAATTATGTGGCGTGGGGATCCTCTTCTCCGATGCTGTCTAAAGGGAGTTCTATAAGTTTCCTGGACCTGTGTATCGACCTCTTGCTCTATGTTTGGAAAATTTTCTGCTATTACTTCCTTGAAGATATTGTTGATCCCTTTGGTTTCACTTTCTTTTCCCTCCTCTATTCCAATTATTCTTAGGTTAGCTCTCTTAAAATGGGCCCATATTTCTTCAATGTCAGATTCCTGCTGTTGGATATTTTTTCCTAGATTAGAAACTATGCATTCATTTTTGGAACGATCATCTTCTAAGAGTGAGATTCTGTTCTCCATGTGGTCTAATCGGTTGATTGTGCTTTGAATTGAGGCCTTTACTTCATTAATTGCATCCTTTATCTCTTTTTGGCTCTCTCTGAGTTCTTTTCGAAGCACCTCTATTATTTCTACAGTTATTTTCCTGATTTGATCTTCTAGAAATCTCTGATTTTCTGTTTCATCGGGTTCTGATGTTGTGGGCATTCATTGCTCCAGTATTATTCCCCTTTCCCATAATTTAGGAAGTTTGTGCCTTCTCTGGGTTCTTCCCTTGGGTCACTATGACTTCACTTAAGGTGTTCTGGATCTCTAGTCTGTAGTATCTCAGACCCTACTGCTCCTTTACTGGGTTTTATCACAGAGTCTCCGACCCAGAGAGTCGATAGAGGCTGCTTTAGACTGTGGGGGGTGCCAGGTTGCATGTTCTCCTATGGTGTGATATCTCTGCCACCACCCCTCCCCAACTGAGTCAAGTCCCAGGGAGTACAGTACTGGGATTTCTCCTCTGTGGCCCACAATTTGACTCACTGTTCTTGAGTACGCAGATGTAGCTGTACCGGATTCGGTGAATTCCCTGCTGCTGCCCCCAGTGGCAATATGGCGCCGCTGCTACGCCCTCAGCCGTGAGGCTGGCGTATTTCTTCTTGGTTTTGATTTCCACTCTGAATCCCTGCAGTGTGTGCTGAGCTTAGCCACTAGGAGCTTTAGATTTTACCTGCGGCGAGAAATCCTGCCTGGCTTTTCCGCAGCGGCTCACCTCAGCTTGCTGTAGTTGTCCGGTGAAGTGGCCGCTGCCGCCGGCAGTATGGTGCTGCTGCAGCCGCCTCGGGCGTGAGGCCGGTGTATCTCCTCTGTGGCTCTGAGCTCTGTTCTCAGTCCGCTTTCTCTCTGGAGCCTGGTGATCTTTTTGTTTCTCTGGTGATGGTGTTTTCTGGTTATGAAAGGTGCTGATTTTGTGGTAATGGAGATTAGTTGTTAGCGGGGCTCTTAAGCCCCACTTTTCTCGGTCGCCATCTTCCCGGAAGTCTGATTTTGATTTTCTTAAGTCAACTCTTCAACTTTTTTTGGTTCAGACTTTTACAAATTATGATCTAAACAAGTAGAATGAGAGTCACAAAGGAAACTTTTTAATATTAAAAACTCAACAATGATGAATCCCATAGGATTTTCATATCACTTAAAAGGCAATCTTTTGACAGTTCAGTCAGATATTTCTCCACTCATTGAGAAGGCTCTCAGAGACCATTAGACTACTTTTATATTATGGACTATAGTGATGATATTCTTTGAAAGAATGCTGCCCAGAATTGTATCTTGTCAACAGAATTTTGCATAAAACTATCCTTTGGGAATTTTTAGAACAACCTTACTATTGTTTATCCATGGTAATAAGCATCTGAAACAATCTATTTTTTATAAAATTGATCAAAACAATAAATGTTCTTTGATAAGATTTCATTCAAACAAATCAAATGAAGTTGGGTGTGGTGGAACACACTTAAAATTCCAGTATTTGGAAGGCTGAAACAGGAGGATAATAGGTTTGTGGCCATCCTTAGCTACTTTTTGAGGACCTCTACAACTTAGTGAGACACTGTTTCAAAATGGAGAATAAAAAATTGCTGGGGGTGTAGCTCAGAGATAAAATGCCCCTGGATTCAATTCCCAGTACCACAAAACAAAGAAAAACAAATAAATCAAATGAAAGAAAAAAGAAGAAATCCTGAGTAATCTTTTAAAACAAGAAATAAAACTATTATATTTAATCCTATAATAGATTCTAACTAAAATAATTCCTAACATTATTTCTTCCATAGAAGACAAAGGCCATTTTTCTCAAAGGAATGATCAACTCCTTATTATTAATATTTTCTGAGTTCAGCCATGCTCAGTGACATGCCCCTTTAATCCCAGTACTCTGGAAGGCTGAGAGAGGACTATATCAATTTCCAGCCCTTAGCAAATGATCAAGACCCTATCACAAAATAAAAAATAAAAAGTTCTGGGGGTGTAGGTAGCTCATTGGTAGAGACCCCTCTATTGGATCTCCAGTACCACAAATTTTTTCTGAGTTCAATTCATTTAAGTAAATATTTATAAAATATCTATTCCACAGAAACATTTAGTTAGGCCTGATCGAACAATATATAAGTTATGGCTCCTGCCAACTAGGTTTTAAAATCTATTGGGAATAATTAAGCATGTACTTAAGCTTGAATTTAAACTAGATAGATGTAGTAGCATTACAAAACCAATAAAAAATAAAGAAAAATAAAACAACTTTCTACTAGGGTTTACTAAAGAGATGAATTTAAGTGAGATATTGAGGGAAGTTTAAGACTCTTTAAAAGCATATTTAGATGTTTTTGGCAAAATTAGTTGAGAAAAATTGAGAAAAGATATTAAATTATGTAATTATAACATATAAAAGGAGATGGATACATGTTGTAAGGGAAAAAATAAGACTTAATGAATGATTGAATATTTCAAGAAAAGAGAAAACATGAAAAAATAAAATGAAGTATGGCCACGTTTTTAATTCATGGTTACTAAGCATTTGGCAAATTTTTAACAAAGAGAAAATAAGAATAAAAATAGGCTTGGAGAAATGGTAAAATAAGTAAAAAGGTGAATTTTTTATACATAAATTTGAATGTTGCAGATTTATTCATAAAACATATAAATAAGCAACACAATAAAATTGGTATCCAAAATTAAATATTAGGGTGATTTATAGAAATATGTAGATCTACAAAAATCTTTTAATGAAACAAAACCTAAAAATGCTGCATTTCATTCTGTTATAGAGGAAGTGTTGAAGTCATCTCAATAAATAGAACAAAATGGTAGAAAAAAAATGACATGTATGGGTAAAGGTTTGGAGAACAAAAATATAAAATATTCAAAGTTGTATAAGCATAAAAACCCTCAAAACTCAGAAGAACACAAAAGTATGCTAAATTATAATAGGTGAGTTATTAAAAAAGGTAATTAACAGTTATCTTTATTTTCTTATGGAGATTATTAATAAAATATTCTCAAAATTTTGAGCTTATATGTCATAAAATGATTAGTAATACATATGTTAAAAATTAATTAAACTGGCCAGGCATAGTGGCACATGCTTGTAATCCTCGTCCTTGTGAGGCGGAGACAGGAGGATCACACAGGTTAGAAGCCAGCCTTGCTGGCTTAAGAGACCCTGATTCCAAATAAAAATGTAAAATAGGTCTGGGAGTGTAGCCGGAGGTAGAAGAGTTTCCAGGCATCCCAGTACCACCACCTCTAATAATAATAATAATAATAATAATAATAATAATACTGATAATGTTGTAAGAGTTAGACAGTGTAATCAGTTTCCCCTTTCAACTGGTTGTTATGGTCCCATAAATCTGCTGAATAAAACAATCTCCATTGCCCGGCGTGGTGGTGCACGCTGCTTGTAATCCCTGTGCTTGGGAGGCTGAGACAGGAGAATCACACAGGTTCAAATCCAGACTCACTGCCTTAAGAAACCCTGTTTCCAAATAAAAATATAAAATAGGTCTAGGAGTATAGCCCGGAGGTAGAATAGTTTCATTCCCAGTACCACCAAAAAAAAAAAAAAATCTGCATTGATTGTGTTATGAATAAATACATACATGTGGTATGTGTGTGTGTGTGTGTGTGTGTGTGTGTGTGTGTGTGTGTGTTTGTTTGGGGTTTTCTCCAAAGTGTTTATGTTTTTGAAAACCTGGTTTTTAGAGTGACATTGTTAAGATGATGGTAAATTTATCAGATGTAACATAATAAAAGCTGGTTCAGTCACTGGGGATGTATCAAATTTTTTCTAAATTGATACAGTTCTTATGATATTCTAAGTTTATTCTCACTAGAAGAATGTTCTAAAAAAATAAGAATAGTCCTTTCCCAGCTCTGACTATCTATCTTGCTATCTGATCACATTTACACTAGTCACCACCACGATGCTATCTGCCATAAGCGCCTAATCAGATCAGAGCCATTGGTGGCACCATTGTTATTAAACCTACAGAGCTTTTAGCTAAATAAACTTCTTTCCATTATAAAGTGCATAGCCTTATATATTTATTTTTTTAATTTTTTAATTGGTGCACTGTATTCATACATATTAATGGGATACAAAATGGTTGAGGCATACATACACACATCACTCATTTAGCCCTTACTGAATTGCCACTCCATTTTCTTACCCCCTTCTTCCTTCACATGTTTGGTCTACTGATTGCCTTTGATATGTTTGTAAATGCACATCATGTACATTAGGTAATTTCTCTCACCCCCCCCTCCCATCCCCTTCAATGGAAAATGAGGTATATTCTTCAACTGAAAAGAGTTCAAATTATGATTTTTACCTTATAGTATAAAATACACATTCAATAAATTTTCTTCTTTTAATTTTAGATTTTGATCTTGGGCTAGACTTATACTGTAGTATTCTTTCAGCATGATATGCAGCATTGGCAAACTACAACTCCATGTTATCCGTACAATCATTAGGGGAGACAGCTGATCATCTATATTATTCTGTGTTGCTAAACTATGATGTTTAGTAGGGTAGATGTATTCAGTGGATTTTTTTTTTTTTGGTGGTACTGGGGATGGAATCCAGAGGCTTTCTACCTCCGGGCTATACTCCCAGACCTTTTTTATATTTTATTTGGAAACAGGGTCTCACTAAGTTGCTGAAAGCCTCACTAAGTAGCTGAGGCTGTCTTTGAACCCATGCAATCCTCCTGTCTCAGCCTCCCAAGTGCAGGGATTACAAGCATGTGCCACCGCTCCTGGCTTCAATAGATTTTTGATTTACAATATTTTTAACTTGTGAATTTATTTGGATACAACCCATCTTAAGTTGAAAAATATTTTTATGCACACATAATAACACACACTTATCAAAATGACTGGAAAATTAATGGCTGAAGGAAAATACATGCATATGCATTCCTAATAGTCATAGTTCTATCTACATTAATCTAATAGAAAATGTGACTATAGATGTATACCCACACAACTTCTTGGAGTTTCTTTCCTCTCAGAGTTAACATTGGCTATACTTAAAACCTGAGTGCAACTATCTCACACTGAGTCTCAATTCTACTTCCTTTTCTCTTAAAAAAATCCAGTGGCTACCAGCTTCGCTGTGAGCCAAACGATCTTTATATAGTATTCTTATATCCTAGATACTGTCACACTGCCTAATAAAGCTTGAAAAGAAAGATGTAGATGCAATCTTTTTCACTATTTAAACCTTGATATTGGATAGTCACATCACAGTCATTTAAAGGATTCTAATGATTCATTAAGAAAAGACATGCTGAGAATGGATTAGTCGTTGAGGCACATGGCCATGCACCTCATAATATATCCTAGAAGAGCTCATGCTTAAAAGAGTTTCTATTAAAAAAATAGTTTGGAAGCCGAGCATGGTGGCACATGCTTGTAATACCAGCATTCGGGAGGATGAGACTGGAGGATCATGGTTCATGGACATTCCCGCTACTTAGTGAGTCCCTTTTCAACTTAGTAAGAGCCTGTTTCAAAAATAAAGAATAAAAAAATAGGGCTGTGGCTGTAGCTTGGAGGTAAAATGCCCTAGATTTTTCCCCCAGTACCACAAAAATAAATAGCTTGGAAAGAAATTCTAACTTAGATATATTTCATAAAGCCATCATGGTTTATTCAAGGTCTCAGTAAAAATATTTTTTACTAAGAAGACATTTTTAGTAGAAAAATTTGAAAGGCATGAAAAATAGATTACTATTTCTATCATAGATAGCATGAGTAGCATGAGTATAATAGCACAATAAAAATCTAAAATATATGTTAATATTTTGTTTAAAATCTGTTAATATCTTCTGCTTACCTCAGAAATATACATATTTATTTTTTATTTATTTAGGTTGCAAGTTAAGCTTTTTGAAAAATATTAGAAGCATTACATTTATAAAAATACATGGAAAACACAAAAAAGTTTATGTTTTAAAAACATCTGTACTTTTTTATTACAGGTGAGCTTTTTATTCGTTATTTGTATCATAGAATAAAAAAGGGAATAAAAGCATGTGTCACACAGGGTTCATAATAATATTGTGGTTAGAAGAATTAAAAATATCAACAGAGATTCAACCAAATGGGACAAAAATTGCCATCTACTCCTTTGATAGAAGACTAATATCTAGAATATACAAAGAATTCAGAGACTCACCACTAAGAAGAAAATAATCTAATCAAAAATGGGCAAATGAACTAAATAGACACTTCACAAAAGAAAAAGATGGCCAGTAAATGTATAAAAAAGTGTTCAACCTCAATAGCAACCAGAAAGATACAAATCAAAACTACCCTGAAATTTTACCTAACAACAACTATAATGATAATCATTCAAAACACAAACAGCAACAACCAATGCTGGCAAGGATGTAGTGAAGTAGAAACTCTAATACTTTTTGGTGGGAGTTGGAGAAGGGCTAAATAAGAGATGTATGCATATATGTCTCTATCATCTTGTATCCCATAAAAATGTATGACTACAATGCACCAATAAAAATAAAATTAAAAATAAAAAAATAAATTGTCAATTGAACTAAAGAGATATTTGAAATAAGAAGAGATACAAATGGCCAGTACCAAGTGAAAACAATTTTCAATATCATTAAGCAAACAATTAGGGAAGTGAAAGTTAAAATTACACTAAGGTACCATCAACCCCAATTAGAATAGCAATCATACTTTATTTAATTTTATGTGCCTTTGGGGTCTTGTTGATAACGTTTTTACCTATATGTTAAAGTATAGGACCTACACCCTCTTTAGGGTGCTACAAGGTTTCTAGTCTGATTTCCAAATCTTTGATCCATCTTCAATTGTCTATGGTGCTGAGAGAGTAGTTTATTTTCACTTGGTGAATATGGTTAATTAGTTTTGCCAATGCTGTTTGTTGAAGAGGCTGTCTTTTTTTCAGTGTGTTTTTTGTCCACTTTGTTAAAACTCAGTGGGTTGTAATTGTGTGAATTTGCTTCTGAGTCTTATATTCTACCCCATTGTTCTATGTGTCTGTTTTTGTGCCAATATCATTCAGTTTTCATTACAATGGCTTTATAGAACAGTTTGAAGTCTGGCATGGTGATGTCTTCTGCATGGTTCTTATTACTGAGAACCCTTTTGGGTATTCTGGTAGAGGCATACATACACACATCACTTATTCCTTCCCATTTCCCATTCCATTTCCTCCTCCCTCCATCATCTCATGTTTGGCTTACTGATTGATATGTTTGTTAATGTACAACATGTACATTGGGGATTTTTTCTCTTCCCCCCTCCCATTACCCTCACTTTGGTTGCCTTATTTGTGAATCTATGGTTTCTCCTTCCTTGTCTATAGTTTCTCCTTTGACCCTTTTTTCTCTAGTTTCCACAAATTAAGAAAAGCAACTTATTTTTTACTTTTAATGCTAGACTAATTTGACTTAGCATAATCTTCTTTAGTTTCATCCATTTCGCTGTAAATAATGTAATTTTGTTCTTTTTTATACAGTAAAGCTTCTGATTTTTAAAATTAATTTTGTTTCCAGTTACTTTGCTGAATTGTTGATCAGTTTTATACGCCTTTTGGTTTAGTTTTTTGGGTCTTCTAAATATAGAAGTATGTCATCTGCAAATAGGAATAGTTTTAGTTTTTCTTTTCCTTTTGAACTGTTTTATATTTTTCTCTTGCCTTAATGCTTTCTTTAGAGTCTCAGATTCTATATTGAAAAGAAGAGGTAATAAAGACATTCTTGCTCCTTTTTCAAGGAGGGATTCTCACAGATTTTCCTTGTTTAGTATAATTTTGGCTCTAGGCCTATTATAGATTGTTTTTATGATGTTGAGGAATGTTTATTTTATTCCAATTTTCTGCAGTACTTTTTACATAAATGAGTGTTGGATTTTATAAAATATTTTAGTGTCTATTGAAATGATCATGTAATTTTTGTCTGTGGTTCTATTTATGCAAAGAATTACATGAATTGTTTTTTGTATGTTGAACTAGACTTGCATTCCTGGGATGAACTCTACTTGATTATGATGTATGATTTTCTTGATGAGGTGTGGAATATGTGTTGCCCACATTTTGTTCAGCAGTTTTAAGTCTAAGTTTATTGATAATATAGGATTAGGGTTTTCTTTCATTGAATTGTCTTTTTTTTGGCATTAAAGTGATGTTGGCTTCATAAAATGTATTTGGGAGAATCCAGTTTCTTTCTGTTTCACGAGGAGCTTGAATTATTGAAATAAGCTCTTTTAAAAATTTTTAACTTTTTATTTGTGGATTGTAGTCATACATCTTAATGGAGTACAAGATGATAGAGTCATACCTGCACACATCACCCAATTAGCCCTTACCCAATTTTTGCCCCATTCCCTAACCATTCCTCTTTCTCATGTTTGGCTTAGTGATTGACTTTGATATGTTTGTTATTGTACATCATGAACATTAGAGAATTTTCCTCTTTCTCCTCCCATCCTCTCAGGTCATCTTATTTGCTCCTCTATTGAATCTCCTTCTTCATCTAGAGTTCCTCCTATGGCTCATTTCTTCCTAGCTTTTACATATTAAGGGAAGCATCTGATTTGTTATTTTTTGTGACTGAATAATCTCACTTAGCCTGATGTACTCCAGTTTCATCCATTTTCCTATAAATGATGTAATTGTGATTTTTCTTTATGGCTGAGTAAAATTCCATTCTGTACATATCCCATAGTTTCAGCTCTTTTATAAGAGTTTTATATAATTCACTTTGGAAACCAACTGGTTCTTTCTTTTCTTTGATGGTAGGCTCTTTATTGCTGCTTAAAATATTTTATTACTATTGGTCAGTTTAAATATCCTATATCTTAACTCAGTTAAGAAAGGTTATATGTATTTAAAATGTTTTCAATTTCTTTTAGGTTTTTAATATTCTTGGATTATAGTTTTTAATGTCTTTTTGTGGTATTGGGGATGGAACCCTTCTACCTCTGGGCTACTCTCCCAGACCTATTTTATATTTTATTTGGAAAGAGGGCCTCAAGCCAGCGAGGCTGGCTTCGAACCTGCACAATCATCCTGTCCTAGCCTCCAAAGCATGGGGTTTACAAGCATGTGCAATCCCACCCAGCAGTTTTTAATTATTTTGTGGCACTGAGGATGGAACCCAGGGACATTCTACCTCTGAGCTTTACACAATTCCTATTTTTAATTATTTGGTTTGAAACAGAGTTTCACTAAGTTGCAGAGGTCCTCACTAAGCATTTGAGGCTATCCAAGAACCCGTATCCTTCTATTTCAGCCTCCCATGTACTGGGATTATAAGCTCTTCAAAGTATTTTTTGATATGTTAGAGCATGAGTCTACCCTTTTATTATATATTTCCTATTCTTCTGTTTCTTATTTCTCTGATCTAATTTTCTATTCTTTGCATGGGTTATTTGAATAACTCTGAAAATGTCATTTATTTTGTTCATAGTATTTAATTTTTTACTATATATCATCCTATATCTTTTATGGCTACTATCATCATTAAATATATACACACATAACTTATCACAGTGTATTTTTTGTGGGTCTGGGGATGGAACCCATGGGCATTGGACCTCAAAGATACACTCCCAGCCCTATTTTTTAATTCTTCATTTTGAAACCGGGTCTCAGTGAGTTGCAGGGGGCCTCACTAAGTAGCTGAGGCTGTCTGAGAATCACGATCCTCTGGTCTCAGCCTAGCGAAAGCTGGGATTACAAGCTTACATCACCAAGCCAGGCTACAGTGTTTTTATATTAATGTTTTACCACTTTGAATGAATAATAAAAACCTTACTTTTCTTTAGTTTTTTTTTATACTCCAACTTTTAAGGTATAACTTTTGTAAATATGTTTATGCATCTACTTTTTGTCATATAGTGTTATGATATTTGTTTCAATCATCATTTATATCTTAATAAATGCATGCACATAAGGATATTATATTTCCAACTATTATATCCATATTTTATTCTCAATTCTTTTTCCTGAAGTTCTGATTCTTCTGTTTTCATTTACTTTTGGGTGACTTTTTTTTAGTAATGTTTAATATTAAGACTGCTAGTAACAAATTTTCCAAGTTTTGTTTTCAAATAACAAAGATTTTGTATTCATGTCTGGAAGACACATTTACTGTAGATAGCATTCAAAAAGGACACTTATTTTATTTTAGAATTTGAGAAATTATCTGTCATTTTCATAGCTTTCATAAATTCAAGGTGGCATTTAAATTGATAATTTCTGGTAAATAATGTATTGTTTGTCATTATTTTCAAGTCTTTTTTATTTTCTTGGTTTTTCAGAAGTTGATATACTGTATTTTTATGTTTATTTTGTTTTGTTTCATTAGATGTGGAGTTTGCTCAGTTTCTTGAATTTGTTTATGTATTTTGTCAAATTTGCCAAAATTTTAGCCAATTTCATAAAACAAACTCTTTGTAACATAAGTGACACATAGATCCCAATACAATAATAGTGGGAGACTGCAACATACCTCTCACACCTGTAGATAATCTTCTAGACAAGAGGTGAGTAAAGATGCCTCATACTTAGAGAACACTTTATCCCAAATAAATCTATTACATACATATAGACTATACCACCCAGTTATATCAGAGTTTACCTTTTTTCAATCTGCTCAATAAACCATCTTCAAAATAGACTAATTTAATATGATCCCACTTGTTAATTTTTGCTTTATTTTTCTTTTGCTTTTGAGGTCTTGTTGAGAAAGTTACTGCCTGTGCCTATGTGTTAGAGTGTTGAGCCTAAGCCCTTCTCTAATAACTTTTCAGTCTCTGATCTAATTTCTAAGTCTTTGATTAATCTCAAGTTTATTCCTTTGCATGTTGAGAAGTAAGAATTTAATTTCATCTTTCTACAAATAGCCAGTTCTCCCAGCACCATTTGTTGAAAAGGTTGTCTTTTCTCCAGTGTATGAGTTTGGCCCCTTTGTCAAAGATCAATTGACTATAGGTGGGTGGATTTGTTTCTGTATTTTCTATTCTATTCCACTCGTCTTTATGTCAGTTGTTGTGCCAATGCCATGCTGTTTTTATTAATATTGCTCTGTAATATAATTTAAAGCCAGGAATTGTGATGACACCTGACTGGTTACTGCTGAGGATTGCTTTGGCTATTTTATTTTTTACTTTCTCCTTATAAAATTCATTATTAATTTTTATAGGTCTATGAATAATGTCTTTGGTATTTTGATAGAATTTGCATTGAATCTATAGATCACTTTTGGCAGAATGGCCATTTTGATATTTATTCTGCCTATCTATGAGCATGGGAGATCTTTCATCTTTCAATGTCTTCTACAATTTATTTCTTTAATGTTTTATAGTTTTCAGAGTAGAGGTCTTTTACATATTTGGTTAGGTTTATTCCTAGGTATTTTATTGGTTTTGAGGTCATAGTGAATGGAATTGTTTTATTTTATTTCTATCATTGTGGATTCATTGTTGGCATAAAGAAAAGCAACTAATTTCTTTTGATTGATTTTGTATCTGGGAACTTTGCTGAATTGGTGAATCAGCTCCAACAGTCTTTTGGTTGAGTTCTTTGGGTCAATTAAATAAAGCATCATGTCTTAGAGTTCCCACTTCTCCACATCCTCGCCAGCATCTGTTGTTGTTTGTGTTTTGAATGATTGCCATTCTAGTTGGAGTTAGGTGGAATCTCAGGGTAGTTTTGATTTGCATCTCTCTGATTGCCAGTGATGTTGAGCATTTTTCCATGCATTTATTGGCCATTTGAATTTCTTCTTTTGTGAAGTGTCTATTTAGTTCATTTGCCCATTTTGTTATTGGATGCTTTTTTTTCTTAGTGTTGAGTTTCTTGAGTTCTCCGTATATTCTAGATATTAGTCCTCTATCAGAGGGGTAGGTGGCAAAAATCTTCTCCCATTCTGTTGGCTCTCGATTGAGGTTCTTGATAGTTTCCTTTGCTGAACAGAAGCTCTTCAGTTTCATGCAATCCCATGCATTGATTCTCCTTTTAATTTGTTGTGCCTTTGGGGTCTTATTGAGGAAATGTTTGTCTGTGCCTATGTGTTATAGTGTTGGACCTATGCCCTCTTCAAGGAGCTTCAAAGTCTCTGGTTTAATTTCCAAGTCTTTGATCCATCGTGAGTTGACTTTTGTACAAGGTGAAAATGTGGGATTAACATCCAATGGGATTGCAAATTAGTGCAACCACTTTGGAAAACAGTATGGAGAATCCTCAGAAGAATGGGAACAAATCTACCATTTGATCCAGCAATACCACTGTTGGGTATCTACCCAAAAGAAAAGAAACCAAACTACCAAACTAATGCATGTGTATCTATGTTCATAGCTGCACAATTCACCATAGCCAAACTATGGAACGAGCCAAGATGTCCATCAACAGATGAATGGATTACAAAACTGTGGGATATGTACACAATGAAATTTTACTCCGCCATCAAAAAAAAAAAAACTCAATTACGTCATTTCCAGGGAAATGGATGGAACTGGAGGACATTATGCTAAGTGAGATTAGTCAGTCACAAAAAATAAGAAATCAGATGCTTTCCCTAATATGTGAGAGTTAGGGAGAAAAGAGGAGCAAACCAGATAACCTAAAGGAAGAGAAAGGAGGGGGAAGAGAAAAATCTCTAAAGCACACAATGTACTTAAACATATCGAAGTCAATCACTAAGCCAAGCAAGGAAGGGAGGGACGGGGAGGGAATGGGGTGGTATTTGGGTAGGGGTTAAATCAGCGATTAGTACATGTTTGTACACACAAGTTTTTTACCCCAATAAGTTGTATGAATATAATGCACCAATAAAAATAAAATAATTAAAAAAATACAGCATCATGTCATCTGCAAATAAGGATAGCTTTAATTCCTCTCTTTCTATTTGGATTCCTTTGATTTTTTTTTCTCTTGTCTTATTGCTGTGGCAAGGGTCTTGAGGACTATATTGAAAAGGAGTGGAGAGGCTGGGCGTGGTGGTGCACGCTTGTAATCCCCGTGCTTGGGAGGCGGAGACAGGAGGATTGCGCAGGTTCGAAGACAGCCACACACGGTGGCTTAGGAGACCCTGTTTCAAAAAAAAAAAAGTATAAAAAAACAGATCTGGGAGTGTAGCCTGGAGGTAGAAGGGCTTCCAGGAACCCCAGTACCTCCAAAAAAAAAAAAAAAAAGAAAGAAAAGGAGTGGAGAGAGTGGGCATCTTTTTCTTGTTTCTGATTTTAATTTTAGAGGGAATTCTTACAGGTTTTCCCCGTACAGTATGATGTTGACTTTGGGTTTATTGTATAGTGCCTTAATGATGTTGAAATACATTCCTTCTATTCTAATTTTTGCAGTGTTTTTAACATGAATGGGTGTTGAATTTTGTCAAAAGCTTTATCACCATCTGTTGATATGTTCCTGTGTTTTTTGTTACAAGTTCTACTTATGTGATGAATAAATTATATTGAGTTATGTATGTTGAACCAGCCTTGCCTTTCTAGGATAAAACCAACTTATTCATGGTGTACAATACTCTTGATGTGGTTTTGAATATGTATAACTAGTATTTTGTTTAGAATTTTGGCATCTGTATTCATCAAAGATATTGATCTTTAGGAAAATTAATCACAGATTTGTTAATCATGATATCGTATAAAACACAATCATTTGCATGTGTGAGCATGCACACATGTGCATCTTTGCATGTATATACTTGCCTCTATGTGTATAAAAAATAGTACTGACCTGCAGGAAAAAATACTACTTATATTTCCCCATGATGTTTGTATTATCATGGAATTGTACTGTATATCATGTGCTTTAGAGAGTTTTCCTCTTCTCCCTCCCATCCCCTCAGTTTTTAAAGTAAAATTTCGATAATTCTGTTATTCTAATACAGCTATTTTCACTATTTTCTTCTACTATTTTATTTTTCTAATGAACTTGCACCCACACCTTCAAATAAGTTATCAAACATATTGATGTTTGATTATTTTTGCTTTACATTTAAAATGGTATACCTATTAACCATTTTTCTTATAAAATAAACACTCTTATTGTACTCTATAACAATCTATCATTTATTCAGTGGTTTTTTTTGTAAAAGTAAAAAAAAATAGTACGATTTTTTCCAGTGAACTGAACACAATTTTCTTTCAGATTTTAAAAGTCATTTCTCTGAGGTGTTTCTTTTATCTTAGATTGACACACTAAATTTATGAAATAGGCATTTTGCAAAAGTCAAATGAGCTCTTAACGTTGAGTCTATATAGTTGAAATATTTATTACCTGGAATAATCTTAAATAAATCTTCATGTTGAAGAATAACTACAGGAAAAATTTGGGGATTGAATTTGGAGGTATAATTTGCATAGGGTCACTTCTTCCTTTTATTCTACTGTACTATGAGGCTCAAAATTTGAGAAACTTTCACCTTTAACTTTTTATAATTTATCAGATAATATTTCTTGTAACCATTTTCTTGTGCAGATGTTTTACCACATTGTTTGAATAGTGTTAAAACAAGTTCTTAATTCAAAAACATTAAATCACACATTTCTTAAATACTAAAACCAAAGATTAACCCTATTTACCCATAGTGAAAAGTGGTCTCTATATTTATTTTTTGGTGTTAGTTTTTTATAAAAGAAATAACATGATTATGTTTCATGCTGCTAAAGTTGTTAACTCTATGACATATTGCATTTCAATTAAATTGTTTCATTCAAATAAATTTATTAGAAAATAACTAAGTCAGATATAATTGTAATTACTTGCTCTCTAACATCTGAATTATGTATATACTGAATTGTTTTTTAATTTTTTTTAGAATACCACACTAGATGAAAACTTTGTGAACTCTTACTATTTTTCTGCAAATAAAAATGAGAATTACTGTTTTATTATGAAAGAGACTTGGATTTTAATGAAAAAATATATTGCTTCTCTCAGATACACCATTCCAGGGAGATTAATTAGTGGAACTCTGATTAAATAATGTATCATAATCTTTACTCTTGAAGAACAACATTCCATTGCATTGGGTAAAAAAGAACATAACCTTAGCACTTGAAACTTACTTAATCAAGGAGGTAAAATAATACATTTTAAAATGTTTCTAAGTTTTACTGTGTTTTGCCATATGAGCCCCCCACACTATGACAGCCAACATTAATTTTATGTACCTACTACATGTGGAAAGTCCTTTTTCTGCCTAGATAAAAATCCTAATTTTGTTTGTTTATATAGGAGACACAGTAGTCATTAATTTTTTACCAGGTGGAAAAAGCCCTATGCTTAAATTAATTGAATACTTTTCTTACTTCCAAAATGAGTATGAGTCATTAAGGTTATATGTTAGATCTCTTTGATTCATTGATTAATAAAGCTTGATTTTTAGCCATCTAGTTTTAATGTGAGCTTGAAATAAATTTAAAACAAATTACAGAAGGAGAAAGTAGGTGTGCTAAATGTAAAAATAAATAAAATGAGAAACAGAAGTCATGTTCTGTACTTATTGTATAATAATATTTGAGGAAATATTTCTGATTTGTTCTATAAAATAAAATTAAAAACACATTGGTAATATAAAGTAAAATGCAATGATTTTATTTGGGCAAGAGATAAAGAATAATTGCCATAGACATATTTTTTGGAATTATTAAATGTCTCTTTGCATACATGTTTTATGTGGTATGGTAAAATATTAAATTGGAAAAATATTGTATGTCCATAGGAATATTCTAATCTAGTACTACTTTCTCCACCTCTATATTGTGCCTATATGCTGCTACAATATTAGCAAGTATGCTGTGTTTTTATGGCAAAAAATTTTTAAGCCAGAGCTCCTCATCATGTGTTCATGAAAGTAGGTAACCAACACTTCAGTGTATGGTGTGGCTAATCTATGACATTTAGTAGGTTATGCACATTAAATACATTTTTGCCTTACAACATTTTCAACTTTCAATGGCTTTATTTGGACATAACTGTATTGTAAATTGTGGAGCAACTGTGTTTGTGAGAACATGTGTGAGTGAATGTGTGTGTGTGTGTGTGTGTGTGTGTGTGTGTGTGTGTGTATTCTTTTTTATCTCTTCTCAAGGAAGCCTCAGATTTTGCTTTTAAGGCCTTCAACAGATTGATAAGGTTTACTCATATAGTCAAAGTACACTATTTAAAATTAACTTGTAAATTTTAACCTAATCGATAAAGAGATAGCGACATTTCAAATAATTAGCTTACACAACTGAGAGAACTTGCTAATCAAGTTGAGGCAGTCAGAAAGTGAACATCATGAGCTTGCTTGAACTCATGGTAATAGACTTAACCAAAAGTGGAATTTCTTCTTTCCTTTGGGTAACCTTAATTCTGCTTTCAGGTCCTTTAAAAATATTATCCAGATACATATTACGCTTCTAGGGTAATTTCTCTTTAAATTAAACTAGCTAGGTAACTTAATCTATCTGCCTAATTGCTGAAGACCAGCCCTGCCAATTTAGGGGTTCTCAAAGGTGGATGAGGAGTCAGCAACTTGAGGAAATGAAAGAACCATTTTTGGAGGTGTGACTCTGCCATTCAGTGTCAAATACTTTATTTTCATATGCCTTTACAAGGAATAATTTGGTATTAACAACTTTTGCAAAACATGTTTTCAGTACATCTGGGTACAAAGTACATTTGTCAAACCATATTTTCAGTACACCTAGGTACATTTTGCACTTTATTTGAAAGAATTCAATGTTACCCGATGAGTTCATATTCCAATACCATGGTTTGCAAAATACCGGAATCTATCTAAATTAATGTTATACAATTAATTCTGGTTACATAGCCACAAAAATTAGTTCTATTTAATATTAATCTAACTTATAGTGGAATTCTGCAAAGCACATTCAAACATAAGGCTAAACCAAAAGCACAGAAAATAAGGGGCTTTTCCATTAGAAGGAACACAAAGACTATAAAAAATATTTAAAGGGCAACAAACATTTTACTTTTATATTTCATATTTCAAAATACAACCAGGTGTGGTGATGCACGCTTGAAATCCCAGTACTTGGGAGGCTATGAGAGGAGGATCACAGTTCAAAGAAAGACTGCCTCAGCTACTTAGTGAGGTCTTTTGCAACTCAGTGAGAAAATGTTTCAAAATAAAGAATAAAAAATAGGGCTGGGGCATAGCTCAGAGTCAGAATGCACCTGAATCCCAACCTCAGTACTTCCAAAAATTATACAAACCATACAATTAATATTCTTGAATCATTATGATCTTTTGTCAGAAAATACTAAAAGGGGGGCCCACCTGGCTGAACTCTCCATCACTCATAATAAACTTTAACTAAACTTATCCTATACTTATGCTATACTTATGGTTTCTACTTCTAAAATTAACTGATAATTTTATCTCCTGTTTTTGACCACTAGGTATTTTATTAACTTATTCTCACCCAACCAACAAACCCATACTGAACTTATTCTATTTCTCTAACATACAATGTTTATAACTATTTTTATTTTATTTTATTTATTTATTTAGTTTTTCTAAATTTTTTTATTGGTGCACTCTATTCATACATCATAGTGGGATACAAACTTTTGTAGACATACATGCACACATTGCCCAGTCAGCCCCCACCGGATCCCCACCCCATTCCCTCCCCATCTCTCCTTCCCATGCTTGGCTTAGTGGTTGACATGTAGTATTATAACAATTTATCGAAAATTAAAAATGATAATCTTACATAACAGTTTCATTTGTCTGATACCAAGCTTTTGATAACTTAAATATAACATTTAAATATTTTTTTTTTACTTTCTTTCTTACCAGAGAATATTTTTTTCTATTTTTTAGGTGAAACTATCATATATTTATATATTTATTTTTCAGAAAAAAACTATCCTAATATGGAATATGGACTCTAGATATACAAAACAATCTTGAAAAAGAACAAAGCTAGAAGATTTATATTTTCTGATTTCAAACCATATAAAGCTACAATAATTGAAACAGTGTAGTACTGTTCTAAAGGCAGATATATAAACCATTGGAGTTAAATAAAAGCCTAGAACTAAATTTTCCATATATTGTCAAGTTATTTATTTATTTATTTATTTATTTATTTATTTATTTATTGTACTGGGATTCCTGGAAGCCCTTCTACCTCCGGGCTAGGGCTACACTCCCAGACCTAATTTTATACTTTTTTTAAATTTGGAAACAGGGTCTCTTAAGCCAGCGCACGCAGCTGGCTTCAAACCTGCATGATCCTCCTGTCTCCGCCTCCCAAGCGCAGGGATTACAAGCGTGCGCCACCACGCCTGGCATCAAGTTATTTTTGACAAGGTTTCCACGAACATTTGGTGGTAGAAATAATAATCTTTTAACTAAATATTGTTGAAAAATAGTAATTACGTGAAAAAGAATAAAATTGAAGCCTTACATAATCCCATATACAAATATTAACTCAAAATAGATAAAAGAACTAAATATAAATCTTAAGACTATAAACTTTTAGAATAAAATCTGGCTCATAAAACCTCACAACATTGAAATTGGCAGTGATTTCTTGGATATGATTTCAATGGCACAGGCAACAGAAGAGTATACAAACTCCCTAAAAAAAGAAATGTTGTATATCCAAAAACAATGTAAACAGACTTAAAAAGTTACTGATTGAATGGGATAAAATATTTTTAAATGTTTTATCTGAAGGTATATTAATATTCCAACTAGAAATCCTAAAAATTAACAATAAAGGCAAACAATACAATTTAGAGATAGGTAAAAGACTAACATAAGTAATGAATCTCCTCAGATAACTAATCTTAGTTGTCTGTTGGATGGAAAATCTTGTTTCTCTAGTTCTGGTGTGTGTTACCTATTTCTTCTTTGTAGTTAATCTCTTTGAGTATTTTCTCTAGCGCTGGTTTTGAAGACATAAATTTCTTCAGTTTCTGTTTGTCATGGAAGCTTCTTATTTCTCCATCTAATTTGATAGAAAGTTTTGCTGGGTAGGAAAGTTTTGGCTGGAAGTTGTTTTCTTTCAGAGTTTGGAATATGTTACTCCAAGCCCTTCTGGCTTAATGACTTGGTTTGGGAAGTCTGGAGTGATTCTAATTGGTTTGCCTCTGAATGTCACTTGGTCCTTTGTTTTTGTTGCCTTTAAGATTCTCTGCTTGGCTTCCACATTGGTCATTTTGACAATTATGTGGCGTGGGGATCCTCTTCTCCAATCCTGTCTAAAGGGAATTCTATAAGTTTCCTGGACCTGTGTATCGACCTCTTGCTCTATGTTTGGAAAATTTTCTGCTATTACTTCCTTGAAGAGATTGTTGATCCCTTTGGTTTCACCCTCTTTCCCCTCCTCTATTCCAATTATTCTTAGGTTAGCTCTCTTAAAATGGACCCGTATTTCTTCAGTGTCAGATTCCTGCTGTCGGATATTTTTTTCTAGATTAGAAACTATGAGTTCATTTTTGGATTGCTCATCTTCTAAGAGCGAGATTCTATTCTCCATATGGTCTAATCGGTTTTTTGTACTTTGAAGAGAGGACTTTACTTCATTAATTGCATCCTTTATCTCTTTTTGGCTCTCTCTGAGTTCTTTTCGAAGCACCTCTATTATTTCTACAGTTATTTTCCTGATTTGATCTTCTAGAAATCTCTGATTTTCTGTTTTATTGGGTTCTGATGTTGTGGGGTTGTGGGCATTCATTGCTCCAGTGTTATTCCTCTTTCCCATGATTTCGGAAGTTTGTCCCTTCTCTGGGTTCTTCCCTTGGTTCACTATGGCTTCAGTTAAGGTGCTCTGGATCTCGAGTCTGTGGTATCTCAGACCCCACTACTCCTTTACTAGGTTGTATCACAGAGTTTCAGACGCAGGGAGTCGATAGAGGCTGCTTTAGACCATGGGGGTGTCAGGTTGGGAGTTCTCCTATGGTGTGATATCTCTGCCACCGCCACTCCTCCACTGGGTCAAGTCCCTGGGAGTGCAGTACTGGGATTTCTCCTCTGGGTTCCACAATTTGACTCACTGTTGTTGCGTACGCAGATGGAGCTGTAGTGGACTCGGTGAATTCGCTGCTGCTGCTGCCCATGGCAATATGGCGCTGCTGCTATGCCTTCAGCCATGAGGCTGGCGTATTTCTTCTCTGGCTTTGAGCTCCGCTCTGAGTCCCTGTAGCGTGTGTTGATCTCAGCCACTGGGAGCTTCAGATGCTCCCTGTGCCAAAAAATCCCTCCTGGTTGTTCCGCAGCGGCTCACCTTGGCTCACTGTAGCCGTCCAGTGAACTTGCCACTGCCGCCAGCAGTAAGGCACTGCTGCCGCGTCCTCGGGCGTGAGGCCAATGTATCTCCTCTGTGGTTCTGAGCTCCGTTCTGAGTCCCCCTCCTCTCTGGAGCCTGGTGATTTTTTTGTTTCTCTGGTGATGGTGTTTTCTAGCTATGAAAGGCGCTGATTTTGTGGTAATGGGGATTGGTTGTTAGCGGGGCTCTTAAGCCCCGCTTTTCTAGATCGCTATCTTCCTGGAAGTCTTCTTTATTTAGTTATTTATTTGGTGGTACTGGTGTTCCTGGAAGCCCTTCTACCTCCCGGCTACACTCCCAGACATATTTTTTATATTTTTATTTGGAAACAGGGTCTCTTAAGCCAGTGCAGCTGGCTTTGAACCTGCACAATCCTGCTGTCTCTGCCTCCCAAGCGTGGGGATTACAAGTGTGCGCCAGCATGCCCAGCAGTATAACTATTTTTATTAAGTTGTTTACTAAGGGAATTATTTTTATTAAGTTATTTGTATTAAGTTATTTACTAAGGGAATTATTTTGTACTTTAGCAAGGAAGCACCAAGGAGGTCCCTGTCTACCCAAACTCTCCATAAGTCTATTTTCCAGCCAAAACACATTTTATCTTAACCCTTTCTATCTGTTCTCCATCTTATATCATTCCTATAAAGGGCAGTGGGAACTATATATTTATTATCTCTGGCCCCCTGAAGTGGCAAACATGGACGCTCTTTGATCATGTAAACCAACCCAATTAATTTTGCAGGCATCATGTCAGGCTTTTCCTCAAAAGACTCAGCCTCTATAAACAACTGTAATTGTTTCAATTTCTACTAGCTAGATTCTTACTATTTGAGATTTTATGAATTTCTGAGAAATTCCCAGGTTTCTTAATACCCTTTTCCTGTAACATGCAAAGAGCAGCATGTCTCATTGAGACCACCCAGATTGTGTGGCTTGATTAATAGTTTAATTAAAACACAGAACATAAAACAGGGTCATTCTGAGGGTAATCATCATCCTCCTGCCTTGTGGGAGTCTCTTGCTTGGACCTTGTAAAACAGCTCAAGGGACCTGTGCTTCGCCACCTATTTCCTTTACTGTAATATCTACTTAAAATGTGACTAATTAGAAACTATGATTAGATGAGTTGACACTTTCAAAAAATCCATCACATCAATAAGCATTATTAATTAAATGTTTAAATTTTTAAAATCTGATACAAATAATGGTTGGAGGGAATGGGAGGAAATGGGGCAGGAATTGGTTAAGGGCTAATTGGGTGATGTGTGCATGTATGTATCCATGATCATTTATCCCATCAAGATGTCTGACTACAATGAACCATTAAAAAATAAAAAATAGACTTGCATTATTTAATGCTTTGCAATCTAAGGCATAGTCTATTATTTATTATGATTTAAAAATATATTGAAAATAAATTTAATCAGTACTTGGGAGGCTGAGGCAGAAGGATCACAGGTTCAAGGGCAGCCTCAGAAAACTAGCAAGACTCTTAGCAACCTACTGAGCCTCTGTTTAAAATATAAACTGTGCAATAAATTTGGAGTATAGATCAGAGGTAGAATGCCTCTATATTCAATGCCTAGTACCAAAAGTAACGAGGATAAACTTGGTGTACATGCCACTCAGATTTTAGAACATGTATTTTTAATGAAATAGTTTTTATTCTTGAGGAAACTATACTATTAATGTACCCACTTTTTCAAGAAAGTTAACTAATTATAATGTGCTACTAATAATAAGACAGCTTCTTTGTTTTCTAGTAAGTTATGTAAAATGATGGCTGAACATTTTTAAAAAGGCATTTTTTAGGAAGATGAGGAAAATATGTAATTTATGGTAGATGGATTAGGATTTGATAGTTTTGGCTAAGTTAGTTTTATTTTCTTTCAATCATTCATCTTCACTTTGCAATATGTGTGAAAATTATCTAATGAAAGATTTATACACAAATGATTAGCTTAGATTGTGCAGTGCTTAAATTCTGCCTTAACTTTATTTTATAAATAACCAATTAAATGAGCAGAGGAAAACTTGGTTGTACATAGAAACTATAAGGTCACAGTTTATAAAGGCAGAACAAAGAAGGCTGAGGTTGATTAATAGAGGAGCTACATCTGAATATATGTAAAAGTATGAATATAGCATGATTAACCTGGACACTCATTGTTGGGGGAGAGGGGAAGTGGGGGTGAAAGAGGGCACCAATCACAGTCTGAATGTATGCCATTTTTAATATGATCCACATACAAAAAATTAAAAAAATAAAGATTAAAGTCTAACTGCTAAACAACCCATTAATTGAAACTGAGATGTCATGTGCAAATGGTACAAATTTAAGTTTGAAGATATAAAATACACAAAAGAGTTACACAAAGAATAAAATGCCACACTCCTTGGTATATTTCCAAAATAATTAAAGCCTGCATATTATAGTGATACGTGCTATCAATATTTATAGCAGTATAATTTTCAGTAGCCAGATTATGGAATCAATCTAGGTGTCTATCAACAGATGAATGAATAACAAAAATAAAATTATATATATATATATATATATATATATATATATATTATATATAGTATTTAAATTATATAACATTTAATCATTGTAAGAAAACAAGATACACTGCTATAAAAATATTACATATGTAAATTTTATAAATCATTGTATGTGCTTATTTCAATATAAGGTAGTAATATTTATCTCTAAAACATTTTAAAAGTAGAATTACATCAAACCAATCTTAAAATTATTTTTAATTTTATGGCTGAGTAGACATAAAGAACAGCAAAATTATGTGATTTGCAGCAAAATGGATATAATTAGAGAATATTTTGCCAAGTGAAATAATTTAATTGCTGAAAGTCATGGGCCAAATGTTTTCTCTCATATTTAGAAGCTATAAAGAAAATAGGAAACAAAGGAAACTTTAGATCATATAGGAGGGTGACCAATAGACTACTGGAAGGTGATAGGCTGAGTAAGGTGGTCAGGGGAAAGGGAAGAACTGATGAAATAAACTGTTCAATTTATACTGTTTCTATGTATGAAGGTATGACTTTAAACCTAGCTATATATATATATATATATATATATATATATATATATATATATGGTGAGGGGTGGGTAGTGGGATGGAACATTAAGAAAATTACACCAAGATCTACATACTTGTTTGTTTATATAAATTTTAACCTCACTATGATGTATAATTGCAATTTTCAAATGAAAGTATAAAAAAACAAACAAAATTATCACATATAAATTTGCATTCAATCTACTTTGTATTACATAAATCTTATCCTTATTTGTCAATAATGCTTGCTGTGATAAAATTTTATCATTTTTATAAAAATTATCCTGAGATCCATCTTTCTTTCCTCAAATGTCTTCATGCAACAGCCCAGCTCAGTTGGGCACCATGACCACTGGGATTAAGTTCTCAGAAGGTGGGCAAAGATATTCAGCTGTGTTCTGCAGAAGTTAGTTTCTCCAGCAATTCCTCTCCCTTATCAAGTAAAAACGCCTTCAAGTCCCCGTTCACAATGCTAAACGTGGGGTTTCATCCCCGGGGGCTTGGGAGAGAGAAATCTGAAAAAGACTGACACGGACAACTGCCTCTTGTACAGTTGACGAGTTTATTACCAAAAACCAAGAAATTTATATTCTTCCACCAGTGAGATTCCCAGTATAACGTGTAAACACCAAAGAACAATAGTGAAGGACATGTAAACAAGGTAAAAGGACACTTGTCTGGCATTAAAGATTAGCCCCGGATCCTGTGATCAAGTCCAGCCTCCTCCCCTTGCAGACGGGAGGCTCCAGAGGGCAAATTGCTTTGGAGAATTCGGCCTCTCATGGAATCTCTTTTAACTCTTTCGGAACTTTCCATTCCTAGGGCTTAATCCATATAGTTGGCATGGGTAAATCAGATGAATCCGAGCCCTGTATGTCTATGACGATCCAAAGGGCTGTGATGGAGGTCTGCCAGGTCCTGTCTGTAAACAACACTCACAACACAGTTTAGCAGATAAGGCCCAAAAGGCAACATGAAATTTTTATTACACCTTGGAGTAAGGCAGAGGGCATTTAAAGACCCAGAGATATTACTAGAAAATTTATCTTCCATGGACTCAATTTCTCCCACAGTGCTAATTTTTTAAGGAACCCCGTTTTTCATCACAGGAGTCATTAGTATAGAATCATTATCAAAAGAATAATAGCTTATAAAAGAATATCTAAGGAGTACTCTGGCCAGAGACAACACTCCCCTCAGGGCTTCATCTCCTTGAGATTTCATATGCCAGGTCATGCGCATGGGAGCATGCAGACACCAAGGAAAGCGGGATCGTGGCATCTTCAGATTTTTATCTATTCACTTTTTAGCAATTATTAATATACTATTGGCATAAATGTTGTGCTGTGAATTAAAATTATTTTATTAATTTATATATTTTATAAATGTTCTTAAGTGTTTTTAGGTACAAAATGTGCTAGATATTTACAATAGATATCAAGGTAAATTTTATGCTATTAAAAATTTGAAGAAGTATAATTAAATTGCAAGATTTTTAGCTTCTAAATAAGCATAGACTTAGCTGTAACTGTAGAGCTGAGTCTTTATTCCTATCAAATTCAGGAAGCTTGGTAATATGAACAAGTACAAAAGGCAGACTTGCTAAATTATTGTTTGTAACTTTAGAAAACATATTGAATTCATAGATAAAAGTATGAAAGTTAAATTAAAATTATTTTCTAAAAGCACCAACATAAAATTTAGCAAAAATTATATAAAATGTGTTCATTCACTTAAAAGATTTAAATATATAGGTAAAGGGTGAAACATACCTAGCTTAAAATAAAATTATGTTCAGAAAGACCTGGTGAATAAACTGATAATTGTGATGCACACTTGTATATCCCAGAACTTGGGAGCCTGAGACAAGAGAGTAACACGTTTGTGGCTATATTCAATTACTCAGTGAGGCCCTCTACAACTTAGTAAGACCTTGTTTCAAAATAAAGATAAACAATAGAGCTGTGGGTGTGGCCAAAAAGTAGAATGCTCCTGGGTTCCAGCCTGAGTACAGCAAACAGAAAAAAAACACATAGTGAGTGTACTGCAAAAAATATTTGCTAATTGATATTTAACTTCAAGTAGCAGAAGCCTAGGTATTAGCTTGATTTTAATCCCAATATTAACAAGTGTTATCTAAACAACTGAAAAACTGAAAATGTATGTGACTTATATCTCTATATGTAGTCCTTACTGCCATTTATATATATATATATATATATATATATATATATATATATATATATATATATATAGATGTTCAGTGAAATTAGTTAAATAGATGAAGATAGTGGCCATTAATTCAGTACTAATCCACTCCTTATTTTCTTTTTTCTTTTATTTTTTTATTGGTGCGTTATATTCATACATCATATTATGGTAAAAAAAAACTTGTATGTACATACATGTACACATCACTGATTTAACCCCTACCCAATTCCCACCCCATTACCTCCCCGTTCTTCCTTCCCTTACTTGGGTTAGTGGTTGACTTCGATATGTTTAAGTGCATTGTGTGTTTCAGAGATTTTCCTCTTCACCCATCCTTTCTCCTCCTTTAAGTTGTCTTGTTTGCTTCTCTATAGGATTTCCCTTATTTTCTACTGGGCATTATGAAAGGCATTGCATTTATTTTACCTCAGTGTTTACAACAATCCAATAAAATATGTATTATCATAATCTCAATTTTTATACATTCATTGGTACATTATATTTTTACATCATAATGTAGTTCAGAGTGCTAGTAATATATATGCACACAACACTTGATAAGCTTCCTTCTAGCTCCCTCCCCACAATGCCTTTCCCTATACATGGTATTGAGATTTGCATTGGTATTCTTACATACATGCATAATTCCAGTGGAAATATTTTTCATTAATTATTTTAGAAAAATTCTCACACTTCACTGGGTTTCTTCTTAATTATCTAAAATTCCTCCTCTTGTGTAAATTTACTTCCTAGCTTCCACATATGAGAAAAATATACGACTCTTCAAATTTTTGCAACTGGCTAATCTCACTTAATATTCTCCAGGTCTATCAATTGTACTGCAAATGACAATTTTGTTTTACTTTGTTTCTGATTAGAATTCCATTGTGTATATATCCCATAATATCATAATCTGCTTATCTGTTGAGGGACACCTAGGTTTGCTCCATAATTTGACTATTGTGAATTGTGCTGCTATAAACATGAATATGTGTATTATAGCATTATGATTTCTATTCCTTTGAAATGATATCCAGAAGTGGTATAGCTGTATCATATGGTGGATAAGATATAATCAGTGTCATAATCCATTTTCTGTTGTTATAACCTAATACCAGAGACTGAATAATTCATAAAGAAAAATGTCTCATGATTCTTCAGACTGGGATGTCCAAGATTGAGAGACTGCATTTGCTGAGGACCACTAGGCTGTGAAAAGAATATGGATTCCTGTGGTTATACAGGACATCACCTGGTAAGAAAGATATGTTCTATGAAATTATAAAAGGTAATTTTCATAACAGACCCAACCTCAAGATATCTCAGTAACCTATTAATCCACCAATACATGAAAATATCCATTCTTAAGGACATATCCTTCATAACCAAATTATCTCTTAAATTTAATACTTTCTGATCCTTCACAATGAGGATTAAATTTCAACATGAGTTTGGGTGAGGATATTTAGACACCAACAATCAGGTACAGGGATGTTAAGTAACTTTCTCAGGAACTTAAAACTAGATGGTGGCAGGTAAGTCTAGCTTATTTTAAATAATTTCCGATTTTCACTGGCCACTAAATGACAATGTTTATTTTCTTCAAAATATTTATTATGAACCAACAAATAATTCATGAAAAGGCATTATCTAACTAAAATTATGAAATCAAAATGAGCAACCTAGTAACTTGATACAGGTTATCAAGCTCATGAGATCCATTCTTTAGGTAGGTAGTAGGTAGTACATGCCCAGCATTATGTTTACCTCATTCTTTCTCCCACTAACATGTCTAGATTTTGCATCCTTGTAAAAATGTGCAGGATATATAAATAATGACAGTACTTAGACTTAACATCTAGTTGGCTAAAATAATTAAGAAAATAAACAAAAGTTATATATGATGGTACAAAAAGAAAAATGCAAGGTGTAACAGTATTAAATAATAATTTCTGAAAGAAATAAGGCATTCACTTGGCCATGATAGGTGGAGGCATTATACAACTCAACTGAACTGCATAAGATATTTAAGGAAAAAATTTTATTCGATCAAAGTTTTGGATACTATAGTAAAATAAAAATATTAGGTCTATTTTGTAATGTGAATTTAACATTGTGAATATAATGTTAATATTACATGTGAATATAAAATTGCTAATCTGGACACTAAATATTGGGAGGGAGAAAAAAGGGGAAGCAAGGGATGGGAGGGCACCAAATACAGTGTGAATATATGCCATTGACAACATGATCCACATTATGATGTAAGATTATAGTGCACCAATAAAAATAAATAAATAATAAAATTATTTGTCTCCAACTGTCTCAGATGACCTAGAGAGAATCTGAGTCATATATTTAAGTCATTACTATAAGTTTTAATTTTCTCCATGGGAAGAGGTCTTATCTTTTTGAAACATCATTAGTTTTACTTTTTGATAAGTGCAAGACTTCATTGATTTGAAAAACTTCTGATAAAATATTTTCAGAGATTCTAGGAATCAAGCTCTGATAATTATTCTAACTAAATAATTTCAATGAATATTCTATATGCAGAGCTGCTTTCTTTTTTTCCTCTTTTTAAAACTTATTTTTATTTTTAAGTGGAATATATTGAAAATGGCATACATTCAGACTATGCTTGGTACCCTTCCCTTCCACTTCCACTTCCCCTCCTCCCAACAATGAGTTTCCAGGTTAACCATACTATATTTATATTTTTATACAAATTCAGATGTAGGTCCTCTGTTAATCAACCTCAGCCTTCTTCTCCCATCCTTCCATTCCAGCTTTAGTGAGGTTTCTTCTTCATTGTCTGGAGTCCCTCAGGTATCCCTCATACTCCCTAGTTGGGGCATATTAGAGAAAACATAAGTCCCTTCTTTCTGTACTTGACTGATATCACTTAACATAATGTTCTCCAGTTCTTTCCATCTCGTTCCAAATGACATGATTTTGTTCTTCTTTATACCTGAATAGAATTTCATTGTGTGTATTCCCCATAATTTTGCAATCTATTCATCTGTTGATGGAGAACTAGGTTGGTACCATATTTTGATTTTATGAATTGTGCTGATATGGACATGCATATGCATATGTTACTGTAGTTCTATGATTTCAATAAGTTTGAACAAATACCCAGGAGTGGTATAGCTGGATCAAATGGTGAATCTACTCCCAGTTTTCTAAGAAATCTCCACACTGATCTCCATAGCTGCTGAACTACTTTGTACTCCCACCAACAGTGTAAAAGAGTTCCTCTTTCCCCACATCTTCACCAGCATTTGTTGTTATTTTATTTCTTTATGCTTGCTACTCTGATTGGGGTTAGATGGAATCTCAGCAACATTTTGATTTGCATCTCCCTGCTGGCTAATGAGGTGGAACATATTTCCATGTATCTATTGGCCTCTCTTATTTTGTGAAGTATCTATTCAGTTCTGTTGCCCATTTCTTGATTGGGTTGTTTTGCTAGTGTAGAGTCTTTTTAGCTATTTGTATATTCTGGATATTAGCCCTCTCTCATAATGGTAGCTGGTAAATATCTTATCTCATTTTGTAGGATTCATCTTTAGGTTCTTAATGGTTTACTTTGATGAGAAGAAACTTTTTAGTTTGATGTCATTCCACTCGTTAATTATTGCTGTAATTTCCTGCACTTTGGAGGTCTTCTTGAGAAAATTACTGTCTGTGTCTGTATATTAGAGTGTTGAACCTATGCCCTCCTCTAATAACTTCATAGACTCTGGTATAATTTCTAAGTCTTTGATCCATCTTGAGTTAATTTCTGTGCATGGTGAGAGGTAATGACTTAGTTCCATCTTTCTACAAATGGATAGCCAGTTCTCCCAGCAAAATTTGTTGAAAAGACTGTCTTTTCTCTAGCGCATGAATTTGTCCTCTTTGTCAAAGTTCAGTTGACTATAGGTGTGTGGGTTTGTTTCTGTATCTTCTATTCTATTTCACTGGTCAGTCTGCCTATTGTGTCAATACCATGCTACTTTTACTACTATTGCTCTATAGTATAATTTAAAGCCTGGGATTGTGATGCCTCCTGCCTGGTTTTTATTGCTGAGGATTGCTTTGGCTATTCTGGGTCTTTTCTTTTTCCACATAAAATTCATGACTGATTTATCTAAGTCTATGAAGAATGACTTTGGTATTTTGATAGAATTTGCAATGAATATATAGATCATTTTTGGCAGAATGGCCATGTTGATGATATTTATTCTGCCTATCAGTGAGGAAGGGAGATCCTTTCATCTTCCAAGGTCTTCTTCAATTTTTTCTTTAATATTTTATGGGTTTTTTTGTAAAAGGCTTTTACATCTTTGGTTAGGTTTATTCCTAGGTATTTTATTGGTTTTGAGGTTATAGTGAATGGAATTGTTTTCTTTATTTTTTTCCTTGTGCATTCATTGTTGGCATAAAGAAAAACAACTGTTTATTTTAGGTTGATTTTATATCCTGCAAATTTGCTGTATTGGTTAATCAGCTCCAGTAATCTTTTGGTTGAGCTCATTGGATCTTCTTGATAAAGGAGCATATCATCTGTGAATAAATATAGTTTTAATTCTTCTCTTGCAATTTGAATTTCTTTGGCTTCTTTCTTTTGTCTTATTGCTTTGCAAGAGTCTTGAGGACTATATTGAAAAGGAGTGATTATAGTGGGCATCCTTGTCTTGTTCCTGATTTTAGAGGGAATTATTGCAGTTTTTCCCCATTCAAAATTATGTTGGCTTTGGGTTTATTGTATTTTTTCTTAATAATGTTGAAATACATTCCTTCTATTCCAATTTTCTGCAGTGTTTTTATCATAAATGGGTGTTGGATTTTTTCAAATGTTTTTTCAACATCTATTGATATGATCATATGGTTTTTGTTCTCATTTCTATTTGTGTGGTGAATAACATGTATTGATTTGCATATTTTGAACAGCATTCATTTTCTGGGATGGAACTGACTTGGTCATGGTTTACAATTCGCTTAATATGGTTTTGAATGCATATAGATAGTATTTTGTTTAGAATTTTTGCATCTATGTTCATCAAGGATATTGGTCTGTAATTTTCCTTTCTTGAGGTATCTTTGTTTTGGGGATTAATGTGATACAGGCCTTATAGAAGGAATTTGGGAGAATTTCATCTCTTTCAATTTCCTGGGACAATTTGTGAAGTATTGGGATTAGTTTTTCACTTAAGGTTTTTTAGAATTCAGCTAAAAGACAATCAGGGCCTGGGCTTTTCTTTGATGGCAGAATTTTTATTACTGTTCCTATTTCTTTTCTTGCTATTGATTGATTTAGGTTTGCTGTGTCCTCTTGGTTCAGTTTAGGTAGGTTATATGTGCTTAGAAATCTATTGATTTTTTTCCATGTTTTCCAGTCTATTGGAATAAATTTTCAAAATAGTTTCTGATAATTCTTTGAATTTCCTCACTGTCTGTGGTTATGTCTCCTTTTTCATTTCTGATTTTAATAATTTGAGTTTATTCTCTCTTTTTTTGGTTAGTTTGGCCAGGGTTTTGTCAATCCTACTAATTTTTTCAAAAAATGAATTTTTGATTTCTTGAATCTGTGAATTGTTTTTTGTTCCATACTGCACTTATTTCTGTTCTGATTTTAATAATTTTCTGCCTTCCTTTTATTAATTTTCTGTATTCTGCTGGCTTTATGATCAGACATTTGCAGTCTTTCTAGGTCCTTGAGATGTATCATTAGGTTATTTACTTGGCAACTCTCTGTTCTTCTTTTTTTTTTTCTTTTTTTTATTGGTGCACTGTATTCATACATCATAGTGGGATACAAACTTTTGTAGACATACATGCACACATCGCCCAGTCAGCCCCCACCCGATACCCACCCCATTCTCTCCCCATCCCTCCCTCCCATGCTTGGCTTAGTGGTTGACATCTAGTATTATAAAAATTTATCCAAAATTAAAAATGATAATCTCACATAACAGTTTCATTTGTCGGATACCAAGCTTTTGATGACTTAAAGATAACATTTCAATATTTCCTTTTACTTTTTTCCTTAACAGAGAATATTTTTTTCTATTTTTTTTGTAAAACTATCATATATTTATATATTTATTTTTTAGAAAAAAAAATCTATCCTAATATGTAATATGGACTCTAGATACACACAACGATCTTGAAAAAGAACAAAGCTAGAAGATATATATTTTCTGATTTCAAACCATTTAAAGCTACAATAATTGAAACAGTATAGTACTGTTCTAAAGGCAGATATATAAAAATTGGAGTTAAATACAAGCCTAGAGCTAAACTCTTCCCTATATTGTCAAGTTATTTTTGACAAGGTTTCCACGAACATTGGTGGTGGAAATAATAATCTTTTAACTAAATATTGTTGAAAAATAATAATTACATGGAAAAGAATAAAGTTGGACCCTTACCTAATCCCATATTACAAATATTAACTCAAAATAGATAAAAGACCTAAATATAAATCTTAAGACTATAAACTTTTAGGAGAAAATCTGGGTCATAAAACCTCACAACATTGAAATTGGCAGTGATTTCTTGGATATGATTTCAATGGCACAGGCAACAGAAGAGTATACAAACTCCCTAAAAAATAAAAAAATATATATTGTATATCCAAAGACAATGTAAACAGAGTTAAAAGTTACTAATAGAATGGGATAAAATATTTCCAAATGTTTTATCTGAAGGTATATTAATATTCCAACTAGAAATCCTAAAAATTAACAATAAAGGCAAACAATACAATTTAGAGATAGGTAAAGGACTAACATAAGTAATGAATCTCCACAGATAACCAATCTTATTTGTCTGTTGGATGGAAAATCTTTTCTCTGGTCCTGCTGTGTGCTACCTTTTTCTTCTTTGTAGTTAATCTCTTTGAGTATTTTCTCTAGCGCTGGTTTTGAAGACATAAATTCCTTCAGTTTCTGTTTGTCATGGAAGCTTCTTATTTCTCCATCTAATTTGATAGAAAGTTTTGCTGGGTAGGAAATTTTTGGCTGGAAGTTGTTTTCTTTCAGAGTTTGGAATATGTTACTCCAAGCCCATCTGGCTCTCATGACTTGGTTTGGGACGTCTGGTGTGATTCTAACTGGTTTGCCTCTGAATGTCACTTGGCCCTTTGTTTTTGTTGCCTTTAAGATTCTCTGCTTGGCTTCCACATTGGTCATTTTGACAATTATGTGGCGTGGGGATCCTCTTCTCCGATCCTGACTAAAGGGAGTTCTATAAGTTTCCTGGACCTGTGTATCGACCTCTTGCTCTATGTTTGGAAAATTTTCTGCTATTACTTCCTTGAAGAGATTGTTGATCCCTTTGGTTTCACTTTCTTTTCCCTCCTCTATTCCAATTATTCTTAGTTTAGCTCTCTTAAAATGGGCCCATATTTCTTCAATATCAGATTCCTGCTGTCGGATATTTTTTCCTAGATTAGAAACTATGCGTTCATTTTTGGAATGATCATCTTCTAAGAGCGAGATTCTGTTCTCCATGTGTTCTAATCGGTTGTTTGTGCTTTGAATTGAGGTCTTTACTTCATTAATTGCATCCTTTATCTCTTTTTGGCTCTCTCTGAGTTCTTTTCGAAGCACCTCTATTATTTCTACAGTTATTTTCCTGATTTGATCTTCTAGAAATCTCTGATTTTCTGTTTTATCGGGTTCTGATGTTGTGGGGTTGTGGGCATTCATTACTCCATTGTTATTCCTCTTTCCCATGATTTCAGAAGTTTGTGCCTTCTCTGGTTTCTTTCCTTGGTTCACTATGACTTCACTTAAGGTGTTCTGGATCTCGAGTCTGTAGTATCTCAGACCCCACTACTCCTTTACTGGGTTGTATCACAGAGTCTCCGACCCAGGGAGTGGATAGAGGCTGCTTTAAACTATGGGGGGTGCCAGGTTGGGCGTTCTTCTATGGTGTGATATCTCTGCCACCGCCACTCCCCCACTGGGTCAAGTCCCAGGGAGTACAGTACTGGGATTTCTCCTCTGTGGCCCGCAATTTGACTCACTGTTCTTGAGTACGCAGATGTAGCCGTACTGAACTTGGTGAATTCGCTGCTGCTGCCGCCGGTGGCAATATGGCGCCGCTGTCACGCCCTCGGCCATGAGGTTGGCGTATTTCTTCTTGGTTTTGATTTCTACTCTGAATCCCTGCAGCGTGTGCTGAGCTCAGCCACTGGGAGCTTTTGATGTTCCTTCGCCGAGAAATCCCGCCTGGCTGTTCCGCTGCGGCTCACCTCGGCTTGCTGTAGCCATCTGGCGAAATCGCCGCTGCTGCCGGCAGTATGGCGCTGCTGCTGTGTCCTCGGGGGTGAGTCCAGTGTATCTCCTCTGTGGCTATGAGCTCTGTTCTTAGTCTGCTTTCTCTCTGGAGCCAGGTGATTTTTTTGTTTCTCTGGTGATGATGTTTTCTGGCTATGGAAGGCACTGATTTTGTGGTAATGGAGATTATTTGTTAGCGGGGCTCTTAAGCTCCGCTTTTCTTGGTCGCCATCTTCCAGGAAGTCTCTCTGTTCTTCTTATGTGAGCAAACAATGCTATAAACTTTCCTCTTAACACTGGCTTCAAAGTGTCCCATAAATTTTGGTGGTTTTCTCCCTTTTCATTTAATTCCAGATATTTCTTTATTTCTTCCTTAATTTCTGATCTTACCCACTCACCTTTCAATAGTGTATTGTTCAATCTCTGTGTATTTAAATAGTCTTTTGGGTTTCCTGTTGTTGATTTCTATTTTCATTCCATTATGTTCTGAAAAGATTCAGGGAATTATATTACATATTTTGAATTTGCTGGTGCTTGCTTTGTGGCCCAGGATGTAATATATTTTGGAGAAGGTTCTGTGGGCTGCTGAGAAGAGTGTGTATTCTCTTTTACAAAAGAATCTATCTTAGAAAAATACCTGAATAAGCTTTCAAGTGTAAAGAGCTCATAAGAGAAAGTTTCTTTCATTGTGCATATGAACTTTTATGTGTGCTTTATAGGAAAGAAACCAAATAATTTTTTAAATTTTCTTTACATTAGGGAAGAAGAGGAAATAATAAAAGAAAAGATGATATCATGGATAGAAGAAAGATTAAAGAAAAATCAGATTAAGTGAGTTGAAGAATTAGTAAAACTCCACTGGTGCCAGGGGCTTAAGTGTTTACAGTAGAGGAGAGAAAGAAGAACGGAATGGTGTTGTATGCCTGAAATCCCAGCAACTCTGTAGGCTAAGACAGGAATTTTGCATGTTTAAGACCAGCCTGAGAAACTTAGTGAGATTCTGTCTTAAAATAAAAAATGAAATTATTAATATGTAGTTCAGTTGTCAACTACACCTGGATTTAATTTACAGTACAGAAAGGAAGAAGAAGAAAAGTCCTAGGTGTGTGTGTGTGTGTGTGTGTGTGTGTGTGTGTGTGTGTGTGCCAAGAGATTACCAACCACATAGAAACTGCAAGAATATAATGAATAGGCATGGAATGGAGAGATGGAGAGGCTTATGAAAGTTGAAAGGGGCTGGGTGTATCTTAGTGGTAGAATGCTTTTGAGTTTTGTCACACAGACACACAGACACACACACACGCACACGCACACACACACACACACACACACACACACACACACACAAAAACAAGATTTTAAGTATGTTTCTAACTTTTCTCTCTTCCCCCATACATCCAACCTTAAGTTTCTTGGCTCTTAACTTTCTTTCTTATACTTGTGGAGAGATTAATTACCATCATTGGAGGAGGTTTGGAAAGAAATGGCACAAAAATAGGTAGTCTTCAAAACTGAAAAAAAACTGGACTTCCTTTTCCAAAATGAATTCCTCATTTTGAGCCCACTCTTTGCACCATCACAACCATCTTGAGAAATTTAAATGATGTGCTATTCTCTTTGGTCACAAATTCTTTCCTAATAAAACATTTTAATTTAAGAAATTTGTAGATTCACATGTCAAAATACTAGAACCTTGTGTATGAACCTTCAAGCAATGGTTACCACAATGGTTCCAAAAGTGGTAAAATCTTGCAAACTTATACTATGATAACACAACCAGAATATTAACACTGACACACTAATGATGTAGAACTTTTTTTTTTTACCATAATATTTCTCGGTCAAAGCAACTATTGCTTTTCTCCTACCCCATCTATTTCTTCACCTTGGACAGATACTAAATTGTTTTCCATTTTAATCTTATTTCAATACTTTGTAAATTGAAGCTCATATCATAAAATTATTTGTTGTTGATTATTTTCACTCCGCATAATTTGCTTGAAAACCATCCCAGTTGTCATTTGAACCAATGATTTATTTTTTTTTAAATAAATAATAATTCAAGATATGGATGTGCCAATTTGTTTAACCATTTACCTATTCAAAGATATTGGAGTTTTGTTCTTTATGGCTGAGTAAAATTCCATTGTGTACATGTCCTATAGTTGTGTAATCTCTTCATCTGTTGATGGACATCTTGGTTGGTTCCATAGTTCAGAGACTATAAATTGTGTGGCTATGATTATAGTTATGCATGCTTTAGTTGGGTAGTTTGGTTTTCATTCTTTTGCATAAGATATCCAGAAGTGGTATTGCTAGATTATATGATAGGTGCATTCTCATTCTTCATAGGATCCTACATACTGTTTTCCAAAGTGGTTGCACTAATTTGCAATCCCACCAACAATGTTTTAGAGTTTCCACTTTTTTACATCCTCACCAGCATTTGTTGTAGGTAGTGTTTTGAATGATTGCCATTCTAGTTGGAGTTACATGAAATCTCAGAGTAATTTTGATTTGCATCTCTCTGATTGCTAGTGAGGTTGAACATTTTTTCATCCACTTATTGGCCATTTTTTCTTCCTTTTTGAAGTGTCTATTTAGTTCACTTGCCCATTTTTTATTGGGTTAATTGTTTTCTTAGTGGTGTATTTCTTGAGTTCTCTTTATATTTTAGATATTAGTCATTTACAGAGAAATGGGTGGAACTGGCGAACTTTATGCTAAGTGAGATTAGTCAACCACAAAAAAGTAAAAAAAAAAATCAGATGCTCTCCCTAATATGAAGAAGCTAAGGAGATAAAATTTCATAGGAGGAATTCTAGACAAAGGAGGAAAAACCATGAATGGGAGGGCTAAGTGAGGATGATGGGAAGGGGAAGAAGGAATTTCCCTAAAGTAGGTGATGTTCATTCACAAACATATCAATTTCAGTCAATAAGCCAAACATGAGAAGTATAGAGATGGGAGAGAATGGGGTGGGAATTGGATAAGGGCTAAATGAGTGATGAGTGTATGTACGTCTCTATCATCTTGTACTCCATTAAAATGTATGACTACAAGGAACCAAGACAAATTAAAAAAGAAAGTCATTGGAGTTATTTTCAATTTCTGGCTATTATGAATTTAGCATATATGAGAATTTATATGCTCATTTTCATATATGTATATATAATTTCTTAGGGGTAATACTAGGGAATGCCACTACTGCATTGTATGTCAGTTGCACAGTAAGTTTTAAAAGACACTTCTAGAATGTTTCCAGAATGACTTACAATTTTACTTTGTTATGAGCAATATGCAAGTGATCCAGTTTCTCCACTGCTCAGTAATATTTTATTTTAGATATTCTTATAGATATATAGTTATATCTTGTGGTTTTATTTACCTTATCCTTAAAAACTAATAATATTGACTATTCTTTGTAGGTATACATTCATGTACTCTCTGTATATAGTCCTTGGTGAAAGACCGTTTCATATCTATTACCAGTCTTTTGTCTTTATTTATTTTTATTCTCTGCAGAACTAGGAATGGAACCCAAGGTCAGTGATGTGCTAGGGGAGTACTCAACACTCAGCCACAATTAATCTTTCTTTTATCATAGTTTTACATTTGAAGTTTGAGAGTTCTTTATATATTCAAGATGCTAGTCAATTATCATATGAATGCTTTTCAAATTATTTTAATTCACTTTGAAACATGCCATTTCATTCCCCTAACTAAATCTTTGCTAGAGAAACAATTTTTGATGGAATATAATTATCAAATTTTCCTTTTATTGAACATGATTTTGGTGACATGAAAAAGAACTATTTTTCTAGCCCTTGATTTCAAATATTTTCTTATTTGTTATTTTCTAAAATTTTAAAATGTTATATTTACATTTAATGCCATAATTTAGATTTATTTTAATTATTTGCTACATAAAGTGTGAGGTTTAGGTTGATGCTACTGCTTTTGCTTATGGATATACAAATGCTCCAGTACAAAATTTTGAATAAGCTATCTTTATTACATTAAATTGCTTTTGCATTTTTGTCAAGTCAGATAGACAAATATAGTGAGTCTATTTCTGGGTTCTCTCTTTTGTTCTTCTGACTTCATAATTACCACCCTACCATGCTTAAGCTATGTAATAGTACTTAATATTGGGTAGGTTGGTGTCTCCAATTTGATTCTATTTTGGAAGTTTGTTTTAACTTTTATATGGTCTGACTTTCCATATTAAATTTACAGTAATCAATTCTCTGTAAAATATTTGTATAATTTTGGAAGGAATTTTACTATATTTGCAGATCAACTTGTGAAAAAATGACCTCTTTACTCTGATGAGTATTTCAGTCTGTAGTTATATATGTCTGCTATGTTATGAACGTTTGTACTCCATAGGTCCTATATTAAAATTTAAACCCCAAAGATCAATGTGGTAGCACATTGAGTGACAGATGAGGACATATTTCTTAGTTCATAGACGGCCATATATTTGAGTTATCTCATATTGTGATCATAGCTTTCCCAAAATCTCAAACTATAAAAAATAAATTTGATGAAGAGCATCTGCATAAAACCTACATCTAACTTCCTATGTAATGGTTTGATTGTATATATGAACCATGGTATTTTTATTATAGCACCCTGAATAGTTATAACAATGCCTTTTCATTTATTGATGTCATTGATTTTCTTGATTCTTTTAATCACAATTTTATAGTCATCTTTATATTGGTATTAGACATCTGTTATACTTGATTACTTCTTTTTCTTGAGCAATTGAAATGGTATTGCGTTTTAATTTTAGTGTTTATGCATATAATACTAGTATTTAGGAATATATTTGCTTTGCATAGTTATTCTTTTTTTAAATTAATTAATTTATTTTTAAATTGGTGCAATGTAGTCATATAACATTCACATTGGAGTACAAGACTTGAGAGGATATACAAGCACACATCATCCAATTAGCCCTCCTCCAGTCTCCATCCCATTCCCTCCCCCTCCCTCCATCCCATGCTTCTTTGGTGATTGACTTTGATACATTTGTTTATGTACCTCCTGCGTTTTAAAGAGGCTCCGTCCCCCACTATTACATAACCTCTGATTAGTCACCTTAGTTGCTTCACTATAGCGCCCTTTCTATAGCTCAACTTCTTCCTGTTGCCCTTTCCTCCTAGTTATTGCTGATTAAGAGAAGCGTCTGATTTAAATTTTCTGTGATATTTCTCTGTGCATGCTGCGTTGCAAGTACCGATTCCACTCTTGACGGCCCCAGTAGTGGCCTGGCTACTCAGTGGACTGATCCAGACCTCGCTGGCTCAAGCAGCAGCCTTGCCTCATGGGAGGCCCCGGTTCTGGTTTCGCTGGCCCCTACACTGGCCTAACCCCTCAGCTGGCTTTGATCCCGGCCTTAGAGGCCACAGGGGTGGCCTTGCCTCACAGCAGGCTCTGATGCTGGCCATTGGCCCCTGCACTGGCCTAACCCCTTTGCAGGGTTCTGATCCCAGCCTCGGAGGTCCCAGCACCAGCGTAGCCTCACAGCAGGCTCCTATGCCAGCCTCGTTGGCCCTAGCACCGGCCTAACCCCTCGGCAGGCTCTGATCCCAGCCTCGGAGGCCCCAGCACTGGCCTTGCCTCACGGCAGGCTCCGATGCCGGCCTTGCTGGCCCCAGCTCCAGCCTAACACCTCGGCAGGCTCCAATCCCGGACTCAGAGGCCCCAGTACCAGCCTTGCCTCACGGCAGGCTCTGATGCCGGCCTCGCTGGCCCCAGCACCGGCCTAATCCCTTGGCAGTTTCCGATACTTATCTCAGAGGCCCCAGCACCGGCCTTGCATCATGGCAGGCTCCGATGCTGGCCTCGCTGGCCCCAGCTCTGGCCTATCACCTCAACAGGCTCCAATCCTGGCATTGGAGGCCCCAGTACCAGCCTTGCCTCATGGCAGGCTCCGATGCTGGCCTTGCTGGCCCCAGCATCCGGCCTAACCCCTCGGCAGGCTCCAATCCTGGCCTTGGAGGCCCCAGTACCGGCCTTGCCTCACGGCAGGCTCCGATGCTGGCCTCGCTATCCCCAGCACTGGCCTAACCCCTCAGCAGGCTCTGATCCTGGCCTCGGAGGCCCCAGCACCAGCCATGCCTCACGGCAGGCTGCGATGCCAGCCTCGCTGGCCCAGCACCAGCCTAACCCCTCGGCAGGCTCTGATCCTGGCCTCGGAGGCCCCAGTACTGGCCTTGCCTCATGGCAGGCTCTGATGCCAGCCTCGCCTCACAGCAGGCTCCGATGCCGGCCTCGCTGGCCCCAGCACCGGCCTAACCCCTCAGCAGGCTCTTATCCTGGCCTCGGAGGCCCCAGTACCGGCCTTGCCTCATGGCAGGCTCCAATGCCAGCCTCGCTGGCCCCAGCACTGGCCTAACCCCTCAGCATGCTCCAGACTCAGCCTCGGAGGCCCCAGCACCGGCCTTGCGTCACGGCAGGCTCCGATACCAGCCTCGCTGGCCCCAGCATCGATCTAAACCCTCGGCAGGCTCCAATCCCAGCCACGGAGGCCTCAGTAGTGGCCTTGCCTCACAGCAAGCTCCGATGTCGGCCACTGGCCCCAGCACCTGCCTAACCCTTTAGCAGGCTCCGATCACTGTGGTTATTATTTCAAGGGTTCCAGGTGTAATGTATCAGATGTCTGCCTCCCCTGAGTACTGGCCACTTCCATTGCCACTGCCTCCACCCTTTCAAATCCTTCCCAGGCTCTTTTTCCACTCTGAATGTTGTCCAGTGTTCCTCAGCATGCATGACAGTAGCATTCGACATTTGGTGTAATTTCTCCAAAAAAAATAAGGTTGGTAGGATCCGGTTACTGCTCCTCCTGAATACAAGTCTCCACCACCATCGCGGAGACCTCTTTCAACACCGCCTTTCTCCTTGGTCTCCGCTAAACTCTCTCCTTACAGGTGATGTCCGAGATTCTTAACAGTATAGAGAAATAGCAGTCCTCCTTCACAGGGAATTTTTCCATAAGTTCCAGTGGATTTAGATAAGTTTTGTCTGCATCTCCAGTGTCCTGGCATCCGTAACAGCTTTCTTAACTTATATCCGATATTTTTCTTTTTCTTTTTCTGTTCCTTTTTTTTTTTTAATAAGAGAAGACAGTATATGTGGTTTGAGGAGATAGTGGGATCAGGCACTCACTCAGTAGCACTGTAACCTGGTCGGTTTCCCCATGGGTCCAGAGTGCTCCGCACTACTCCGCCTGGGGCCCAGGGTCCGGCGACCCGGGCCCCAGCTGGTGTGCTCCGCGCGACTCCCGCCTGGAACCCAGGGTACTGAGCCCGGTTTCTCCAGGGGTCTGGCATGCTACGCACAGTTCAGCACGGGCCCCAGAGTCCCATGACCCGGGGCCCAGCTGGCGTGCCCCGCCTGACCCCCGCCCGGGTCCCAGGGTACTGGGCCCAGTTTCTCCAGGGGTCTGACGTGCTACGCGTGTTCCGGCCCAGGGCCCGGAGTCCCGCGATCCAGGCCCCAGCTCTTTGTATATTTATTCTGTATCTTATGACCTTGCTGGAAAGACCTAATAGTTCTAAAAGTGTTTTTTTTTTTTTTTTGTAAGTTACATGAATTTATCTTATGTCATCTGAAAATACGAACAGTATTTTTCCCTTTACATTTTATATTTTTCTTTTTTTACTGAAGAGGTTAAAACTTATAACGCTGTATGAGTAAGAGTAGTGAGTGTAGACATACGTGCTTTGTTCTTGATTCAAGGGGCAAAGCATTTTTTTTTTTTTACCATTAGGTATAAAGTTACATGTAGGTTTTATGCAGATTCACTTTATCACATTGAGGGTGCACTCTTCATTGTTTCTGACAGTTATTTTTTTTATGAATGTCTGCCAAAGTTTCATTATGGTGCATATAAAGCAATTTACATGATTGTGTTATTTTTCTTCTTTAGTATATTAGTTTAGTGATTTTATTGATTGATTTTCAAATACTGGAAGAATTTTGCATCTCTGAAATAAAACCTACTGTGCCATGCTGCATAATTATTCTATATATATTTTAGATTTCATGAGATGTTTTTTGCTGAATATTTTAAAGTTTGCCTTAATGTGTAATATTTGTTACAGTACTATTTTTTGCACTCTGGTTTTAGAGTTAGATTAATAGTAAGCTAATTTTTAAATTTTGAAATTGTACCTCCTTCAGTTTTCTGAAAGAGATGTTGTGTAATTGATATTAATTATCAAGCAAAAATATTTGAACATTTAGATTTATCTTTTGAGCTTTTATATTATAAATTCAAGTTTCATAATACCTATAAGGATAATGTCATTTTTCACACATTTTTACACTTCAAGTATTGGCTCATTTCATATGAATTGCCAAATTTGTATGTGTAGAGTTGTTCATAATATTTCTTTATTATTCTTTTGATGTTTTCAGGGTGCATATTGATATTTTCTGGTTGATTTTGTGAATATATGTATGTGATATTAGTACTTTCTTTTTTCTACATTCATTGATGCATTATAATCTCACAACATAATGTAAATCCTGTTGAAAATAAAATACATACACACAATCCTTGGTGGGCTTCCCTCACACTACCTTCTCATTCCTTATTATCCACACAATGTATTGAGATTGACATTGATATTTTTACATATATATATACAAAGCCAATGACAGTAATTCCTTCAATGATCTTGATTCTTTTTCCTCTTCCCCTATACCACCTTCCTGGATATACTGATATTTTTAAAGCATTATCTGGAGTCACTCTGATATACCAGACTCCCTAGATTCTGATTATTAGAGAATTCACTTTCTGTGATGGGCTAATTTTGCTTAACATGTTTTTCATGTAATTCTATTTTCTTGTAAATGACATAATTTTGTTTATTATTGAGTAAAATTTCACTATGTGGATATACTATAACTTTGTAATTTATTAATATGTTAATGGACACCTATGTTGTTTCCACAATTTAAATTTGAATTATACATAAGCTTTCTGAATTGTTCTGCTATGAAAATTAATATGTATATATGTAGTTTTCTGATTTCAGTCCCTCTGGAGAGTTATCCAGGAGTTGTACAGCTAGAACATATGGTGGATTCATTCCAAATTTTCTGAGGAATCTGAACACTGAGCTTTATAGCAGCTGAAGTAATTTACAATTCCATCAACAGTGTACAAGAAATGCAATTTCTCCACATCCTCAATAACATTTCTTGTTGTTTGACTTCTTCATGATTGCCATTCTAATTGGTATTAGTTGGAATCTCAGTGTACCTTTGATTTGCATCTTCTTGATTGCTAATGATGTTGAACATTTTATTGGTCATTTCATTTCTATTTATTGACCGTTTATACTTCTTTTGTAAAGTGTCTATTTAGTTCAATTGCCATTTCTTGATTGGGTTATTGTTATTTAGTGTAAAGCATTTCAAGTTCTTTCTATAGTCTAGATATTAGTACTCTCTCAGAAAAGTAACTGGCAAAGATTTTCTCCCATTCTGCAGGCTTTTTTCTTAACTTGTTATTGTTCTTTGATGAGCAGAAATTTTGCAGTTTATGCCTTCCCATTTATTAATTATTATAGTAATTTCTGAGCTATGAGGTTCTTGTTACAAAAATTTCTACTTGTTATCTTCTTATTTTGTTCCTCCATGTAAAATTTATGACTGATTTTTCTCACTCTGTGAAGAATTACACTGATGTGTGTGTGTGTGTGTGTGTGTGTGTGTGTGTGTGTATGTGTGTGTGTGTGTGTTACTGTGGTTTGCACCCAGGGGCATTCTTTCTTTGAGCTCCACACCCTGCCTCATTTTTTTTTTTTTGGTAGTACTGGGGTTCCTGGAAACCCTTCTATCTCGGGGCTACATTCCCAGATCTATTTTATACTTTTTTATTTGGAAACAGGGTCTCTTAAGCCAGCGCAGCTGGCTTCAAGCCTACATGATTCTCCTGTCTCTGCCCCCCAAGTGTGGGGATTACAAGCTTGCGCCACCATGTCTGGCAGACTGCCTCATTTTTAGTATTTACTTTGAAATAAAGTCTCACTAAGGGCCTCACGGGTTACTTAGGCTGTCCACAAACCTGTGATCCTTCTGTTTCAGCCTCCCAGGGAATGGGATTACAGGTGTGCACAACCAGATCTGGCTAACATTGCTATTTTGATAAGAATTGCATTCACTATGTAGATAATTTTTGGTAGACTTATTATTTTTATAATATTTGTTCTGTCTTTCCAAGAGCAAGGGAGATCTTTCCATTTTCTTCAATTTTTTTCTTTAGTATTTTATAATTTTCACTGTATAAATCTTTTATCTTGTTGGTTGGGTTTATTCCTAAGTATTTTATTGTTTTTGAGGTTATTGTGAATGAACTGTTTTCTAGATTATATTTTCAGTAGATTTATGGTCTATGTATAAAGAAACTACTGATTTTTTTAGGTAGCTTTTATATCCTGCTACTTTGCTCAAATTGTTAATCAGCCCTAGTAGACTTTGTTTGGAATTTTTGGCCTTCTAAATACAGTATCATGTCGTGAAATACATAAACATAATTTTAATTATTTTTTATTTTAATTTTTTGATATCCTTCCCTTACTTTTTTTTTTTTTTGTGGTACTGTGGATGAAACTCAGGGGCATTATTCCTCCAATCTACACACCCAGGTCTATGTTTTATTCTTTATTTATAATCAGGGCCTTAGTGAGTTCCAAAGGGTTTTACTAAGTAGCTGAGGCTGTCTGAGAAGACAAAATTCTCCTGTCTTAGCCTCGTGACTGCTGGGATTACAAGCATGTGCCACCACGCCTGGCTCCTTTTCTTATCATATTGCTCTGGTAAGAGTCTTGAGTACTAGTTTAAATAAGAATGTTAATAGTGGGCATCATTGACTGGTTACTGATTTTAAAAAGAATTCCAGAAACTCCCTATTCATTATGATGTAGGTCTTGAGGTTATTGTATATTTTCTTAATACTGTTGAGGTATGTTTCTTCTATTCTGATTTTCTGCAGTATTTTTAACATGCATGAGATTAGGATTTTGGAAATGTTTTTTAGCATCTATTGAGATGATCATGTGACTTTTGTCTTTCATATATATATATATATTTCATTATATATTTCATTATAAAATATATATTTTACACACACACACACATATATATATATATGTATATATATAATTTCATATATATTTATGTGTAATATAACATGTATTTATTTCTGTATGTTGAATCTGCCTTGCTTTTCTGTAATGAAACTAACTAGGTCATGATGTGCAGCTTTCATGATGTGGTTTTGAATGTGCATGGCTAGTATTTTGTTACAATGGGAGACTGTTATGGGGGCCCTGTTGGGTTTCCAAACTGTATCAGTGAGAGATGTAGCCATGGGTTCTTGTTCCGAGGTATGTGTAGAAAACAATAGCCTGAACTCTTATGCTGTAAGCTTAAGCAATTTTATTATTACAAAGGTGGAAAGATAGAAACAGATATTTAATACTACACCCCAAAAGGGAAGATGTAGGTGAATAACTTGAAAATAAGTAACTGAAGTATTTTGGATAGAGAACATTTATATACCAAGTCTTCTGACTTGACTAGATCTTCCCTTCTCAGGGCAAGTCTTTTGATGTGGCAGTTTCTTCCTGTAAGCCTGCCCTGTCTCCAGTATAGACCCCAAGCCTTTTATTACAACTCAAAATGTGTTAATTGATTATCTATGTCTTGAATTTCTTGAAGGCTTAAGGCATTCCCCCACCTCCTTGGGATATCTTTGCTTATTTTAGAGAAGTGAAAGTCTCTGGGATTCCTCTCTTCTTTTGCTAATCACTCTTGGTGCCTGGGACTCTGCAGGGTCCTTTGACTACTATCTGGATGCCTGCCCCTTCTCCAAGCTCTGGCCTTTGAATACTAAAGTTATTTTCAAATACATTTTGAAACCATTTCCCAATACCAGTACATTAATATCAAAAGTATTTTTAAATTCATTTTGAAGCTCTTTCTGAATACTGGCCCAATTTTATTTAGAATTATTGGATCTATGTTCATCAGTGGTATTGGTCTATATTTTTATTGAGGTATATTTATTTGATTTTGATATTAATGTTATACTGACCCCATAGAAGTTTATAAGAATTCAATCTTTTTTGGTTTCATAGAATAACTTGTGACATATTAGGTTTAGTTATTCTGTAATGGTTTTGTAGAATTCAGCTGAAAATCCATCTGGACCTGGGCTTTTCTTTGATGGCAGGCTTTTTGTACCTGCTTTTACCTCTTTGCTTGCTATTGGTCATTTTAGGTTTTCTATATCTTCTTTGTTCAAATTAGGTATATTTTATGTGTCTAGAATTATGTTCATTTCTACCATGGTTTCCATTTTATTGGAAGATAAATTTTCAAAATAGTTGCTGATTATCCTCTAAATTTCCCCACTGTCTGTGGTGATGCCTCCTTTTTCATTTCTGATTTTAATAATTTTAGTTGATTCTCTCTTCTGACTATATTGGCTAGGAGTTTATCAATATTATTAATCTTTTATTTTTGGTGGTGGTACTGGGGTTCCTGGAAGCCCTTCTACCTCCGGGCTACACTCCCAGACCTATTTTTACATTTTCATTTTGGAAACAGGGTCTCCTAATCCAGCACGCGCGGCTGGCTTCGAACCTGCGCGATCCTCCTGTCTCTGCCTCCCACGCAAGGGGATAACAAGCGTGCGCCACCACGCCCGGCTATTATTAATCTTTTTAAAGTACCAGCTTTTGCTTTTTTGATTTCGTGTATTGTTTTTATTTCCTATTTCATTGATTTCTGCTCTGACTTTATCTTCTGCCTTCTACTGTCTTTCTGATTAGACTGTTTTTCTAAATCACTGAGGTTTGTTTATTTGGTAACTTTTTATTTTTTAATATGGGCACTCAGTGATAATTTTTTATCTTAACACCACCTTCAAAGTGTTCATAGATCTTGGTACATCATGTCTTTATTTCTGTGTAATTAAATAATTTTTTACTTCTCTTATTTCTTCTCTGATCCAGTTCTCATTAAAAAGTGTATCGTTCGGTCTTCTTGTATTTATGTAACTTTTTTGGTCTTTCTTTTGCATATTTCTACTTTTATTTCATTGTGATATGAGAAGGTGCAGGGTAGAATGTGTATTCATCTTTTACTGGTTGAAATATTTTGTATATGTCTATTAGGTCCATTTAGTTTATAGTGCTCTTTTTGTCTGAGGAGTCTTTACTCACCTTTTGTCTAGAAGATCGATCAAATGGAGGACATTATAGTAGTCCTTCCTGGCATTCATGACTTGGACCCAGAAATCTGGAGTAATTTTGGTTGTTTTGTCCTGAACGTCACCTGCTCTTTTGTTCTAACTGCTTTTATGCCTATTTATTAGCCATCTCTAATAAGGTCTATGCTTTCAAAATATATTTGCCTTTACCAGTATGACTCATATAATTAAAGTTTTGAGCTCATCCCCTACAGCCAATTTAACTAAATATAATTTTTAGTGCAGTTGTACAGGAATTTATGGTTGACTAAAAGCTGTTATGATCTCAAAGCCCAAGCCCCACAGGGCTATAGATTATGATTTTCTGTTCAGTACCTACAGCCTGTTGGTAGGCATTTATTGTCCAACAGGCAGCACCATTTATTTTCTGACTGTGAGCCCAAGACCTCCATTGATTGTTATGTTTTGTGCTTGTGGTCTGGAAAGTTGAGATTTGATGGCCCCTGGGACACAGTTCCTGATCTGTTTGTTATTACCATGTGGAATACTGTCAGTCATTATCATACATGCATGCCAGGCAAAAACTCTGCTTGTAGAGAGTGTTAAGTTCCCAGACCATAGCTGTGATCAAGTGAAATCCTACTCATATTCTGACATACTAGCTTCCAGGTACAGCCTGTCCAGGAGAGTTCTGCTCCCCTCCTAACTCTACACCCAAGTCCCAAGCTCTGGCAGGGAGAAATTATAAAGTTCTAAGCCTAGGGTTCAATTATTTAGCCCCAGGGACACCACTGCTACCCTTTGAGGCTAAGATCACATGAGTTTTTATTGGCTTTGTCATTAGTGCTTGTAGCACCCAAACATGACCAGACACAATTTTATTGCTTTCCAAGCCTTATACTTGGTAGGCTGTATTATTTCTTTTCTCTACAGACACCACAGGTATGTGTCCTTTAGTGATCTCTGGGGACCCTAAAAGAGCTTGGCAAACTGAGGACTATGGGTCCTTCCTACCCAAATGTTTCTAGGGGCTACTAAATTACATTTTTGCTGTGTCCGACCATAGGTCCACACCCCCAGCTCTGCAGAGGTGATTTTCAAAGTCTCAGAACCCCTGAGTCTATTTACTGCCACCCAAGTCCCTGTGGCCAAGGAGTGCCACAACAGTATTTTTCTCAGATGGCTTGTTAACTTATTGTCTTGATGAGCACCATTTCTGATCTCCGAAGAAAGATATGGGTTGAGCTGCAAGTGCAGGGTCTGGCTAGGTCCTCAGGTTAACCAAGTCTTTACTGTTCATAGAGAAAAATGCTGACTGCTTTTGATGATGTTCTTTGATTGCTGGTTTTACATGGATCTCCTGTTTCTTTGCTTGCTCTGAAAGCCTCAGTTCTGGCAGCCACTAGCCCTGGCCTATCCTAGACAAGATGACACCACTGCTGCTGCTCTCTCTTCAACAGGTAAGACACATGTAGCTTTCAGTCCTCTGTTCTTTCTTTTTATTTTTTTTATTTTTTTGCAGGTCTGGAGATGGAACCCAGAGGCATTTGACATCCGAGCTAAATCCCCTGCCTTAGTTTTTATTCTTTTTTTTTTTTATTGGTGCACTGTATTCATACATCATAGTAGGATACATACTTTTGTAGACATACATGCACACTTTTCCCAGTCAGCCCCCACCCAATCCCCACCCCATTCTCTCCCTATCCCTCCCTCCCATGCTTGGCTTAGTAGTTGACATCTAGTATTATGGCAATTTATCTAAAATTAAAAATGATAATCTCACATAACAGTTTCATTTGTCTGATACCAAGCTTTTGATGACTTAAAGATAACATTTCAATATTTCTTTTTGCTTTCTTTCTTACCAGAGAATATTTTTTCTATTTTTTTAGGTGAAACTATCATATATTTATATATTTATTTTTCAGAAAAAAAATATCTATCCTAATATGGAATATGGACTCTAGGTACCCAAAACGATCTTGAAAAAGAACAAAGCTAGAAGATATATATTTTCTGATTTCAAACCATATAAAGCTACAATAATTGAAACAGTGTAGTACTATTCTAAAGGCAGATATATAAACCATTGGAGTTAAATAAAAGCCTAGAGCTAAATTCTTCCCTATATTGTCAAGTTATTTTTGACAAGGTTTCCACGAACATTTGGTGGTGGAAATGATAATCTTTTAACTAAATATTGTTAAAAAATAATAATTACATGGAAAAGAATAAAATTGGACCCTTACCTAATCCCATATACAAATATTAACTCAAAATAGATAATAGACCTAAATATAAATCTTAAGACTATAAACTTTTAGGAGAAAATATGGGTCATAAAACCTCACAACATTGAAATTGGCAGTAATTTCTTGGTTATGATTTCAATGGCACAGGCAACAGAGGAGTATACAGACTCCCTAAAAAATAAAAAAAAATTGTATATCCAAAGACAATGTAAACAGAGTTAACAGTTACTAATAGAATGGGATAAAATATTTCCAATTGCTATATCTGAAGGTATATTAATATTCCAACTAGAAATCCTAAAAATTAACAACAATAAAGGCAAACAATACCATTTAGAGATAGGTAAAAGTCTAACATAAATAATGAATCTCCACAGATAACCAATCTTAATTGTCTGTTGGATGGAAACTCTTGTTTCTCTGGTTCTGGTGTGTGTTACCTATTTCTTCTTTGTAGTTAATCTCTTTGAGTATTTTCTCTAGTGCTGGTTTTGAAGACATAAATTCCTTCAGTTTCTGTTTGTCATGGAAGCTTCTTATTTTTCCATCTAATTTGATAGAAAGTTTTGCTGGGTAGGTAATTTTTGGCTGGAAGTTGTTTTCTTTCAGAGTTTGGAATATGTTACTCCAAGCCCTTCTGGCTTAATGACTTGGTTTGGGAAGTCTGGAGTGATTCTAATTGGTTTGCCTCTGAATGTCACTTGGCCCTTTGTTTTTGTTGGCTTTAAGATTCTCTGCTTGGCTTCCACATTGGTCATTTTGACAATTATGTGGCGTGGGGATCCTCTTCTCCGATCCTGTCTAAAGGGAGTTCTATAAGTTTCCTGGACCTTTGTATCAACCTCTTGCTCTATGTTTGGAAAATTTTCTGCTATTACTTCTTTGAAGAGATTGTTGATCCCTTTGGTTTCACTTTCTTTTCCCTCCTCTATTCCAATTATTCTTAGGTTAGCTCTCTTAAAATGGGCCCGTATTTCTTCAATATCAGATTCCTGTTGTCGGATATTTTTTTCTAGATTAGAAACTATGAGTTCATTTTTGGATTGCTCATCTTCTAAGAGCGAGATTCTGTTCTCCATGTGTTCTAATCGGTTGTTTGTGCTTTGAATTGAGGCCTTTACTTCATTAATTGCATCCTTTATCTCTTTTTGGCTCTCTCTGAGTTCTTTTCGAAGCACCTCTATTATTTCTACAGTTATTTTCCTGATTTGATCTTCTAGAAATCTCTGATTTTCTGTTTTATCAGGTTCTGATGTTGTGGGGTTGTGGGCATTAATTGCACCAGTATTATTCCTCTTTCCCATGATTTCCGATGTTTGTGCCTTCTCTGGGTTCTTCCCTTGGGTCACTATGACTTCACTTAAGGTGTTCTGGACCTCGAGTCAGTAGTATCTCAGACCCCACTACTCCTTTACTGGGTTTTATCACAGAGTCTCCAACCCAGAGAGTCGATAGAGGCTGCTTTAGACTGTGGGGGGTGCCAGGTTGCACGTTCTCCTATGGTGTGATATCTCTGCCACCGCCCCTCCCCCACTGGGTCAAGTCCCAGGGAGTACAGTACTGGGATTTCTCCTCTGTGGCCCACAATTTGACTCACTGTTCTTGAGTACACAGATGTAGCTGTACTGGCCTCACTGAATTCGCTGCTGCTGCCCCTGGTGGCAATATGGCGCCGCTGCTATGCCCTCGACTATGGGGCTGGCATTTTTCTTCTTGATTTTGATTTCTACTCTGAATCCCTGCAGCATGTGCTGAGCTCGGCCACTGGGAGCTTTAGATGCTCTCTGCGCGGAGAAATCCTGCCTGGCTGTTCCGCAGTGGCTCATCTCGGCTTGCTGTAGCCGTCCATGAATTCGCCGGTGCCGCCGGCAGTATGGCGCTGCTGCCGAGTCTGCAGCGTCCTCGGGCGCAAGGCCGGTTATCTCCTCTGTGGCTCTGTTCTCAGTTCGCTTTCTCTCTGGAGCCTGGTGATTTTTTGTTTCACTGGTGATGGTGTTTTCTGGCTATGAAAGGTGCTAATTTTGTGGTAATGGAGATTTGTTGTTAGCGGGGCTCTTAAGCCCCGCTTTTCTCTGTCGCCATCTTCCCGGAAGTTCTTTATTCTTTATTTTGAAACAGGGTCTCACTAAGTTGCAGAGGGCCTCACTAAGTAGCTGAGGCTGTCTGCGAACCACGATCCTCCAGTTTCAGCCTCCCAGATGTTGAGATTACAAGCGTGTGCCACCACACCCAGCTCTTTGTTCTTTTGTTCTGGCCTGATTTTACTGTATTTTTACTTTTGTCGTTTTGTTGACTTTTTCACTGCTTCCCTTCCATTGTCAAGAAATAGTCTGTTTGGTGTTTGGGATTTTACCCTCAGAGCTACTGAAACCTGCTCTCTTTCTCATTCTTTATGTAACTGTCTTCCTTCCTCCACATTTTAATTTTGACAATTTTATGCTGTGGGATTGTGAATATTATTTCAAACTGTTTAGCTTTCTTCCTCTGGAACTTCTCCAGCAGGGAAAGAAAGGGTTACATTGCAGTCAGAGTGTTCTTTAGTACCTGATGAGATTGAAGTCCTAGGTCTCCAATTAGACTTCTCTGACATAAACTACTGTGTGGACTGGAGTGTTTTGCTATACCCCCATCCTCAGAGAAAGTATTGATTTTTGTTCCTCACTGAGATTTTGCTGTTATGGATAGTATTGAGGTCAGTTTGTTTCATGGTATTTAGCTAGAGAGAATCATTACCTAACAGTCTTCTTTTCTTGCTGGGCTGCATCTTTCATAGTTCTTTGTCCAGAGAAAAGCAGACTTTATTATTGTTGTCTTTTTGCCTATATTCATGACCATTTCTAGGTCACTGGCTTCAGCTCTACATTTGCACTACATAAGGCATAAAAAAGGAAAACCAATCAAACCCCAAACATCAAGCAACTTGCCATACTGTTCATTATATTGTTCCTTAACATTTGAAGTTTCTAGACAATTTATCTTTCAACTTATCAGGTTTATTTTATATTTCTTCATATATATATATATATATATATATATATATATATATATATATATACATACATATTTAGGGTTGTTAAGTGTAATTAATGCTTACAATTTTACTGAGGCATTAATAGAAAAAATTTTTGTATATGTTGTTCTGGTAAGCTTTTTTATCATAAAATAATATCTGAAATACATAACTTAAAAGGTGAAAAGATTTAGTTTAGCTCACAGTTTTATAGGTTTCAGTTCATAGTTTGCTGTCTTCATTATGTGAGCCTGAGGCCTGGTAGATCAGCAAAGTGGTTGGAGCATGAAACTGAGGAGACTGTTCACATCAAATGACCTCAACACAGAGAAGGAGAAGAGTCCAGAGGCAAATGTACCTTTCAAAGTCCCTCAGTAAGCCACCTTTCCCAACTATGCTCCACCTTCTAAAATTTATACCACCTCCAAATAGCACTATGAGATGGAGACCAAGTCTTCAACACATGAATTTTTAAGGTGATAGTCCAGATCCAATCTATTATAGAAGTGAAAGTTCTTATTATTCAGTTTTACAGTTGAGGAAATGGAGACCCAAATACGGTAAATAATTTCTCAGAGATGACAAAATAAATTAAGCAGATGGCTTAGAATTCCATCTTCTTCATCTGTCTTATTCTAATATTGTTATAAATATACTATAATAGCATAATTATCTCTCATTTTAAATACTGTAATTTCCTCATCAATAAAAATAGAGAAACATTATTTATCTTCGAATTTTCTTCTGGAACCATATGGGCTGCTCTAAAAGGCCCAATTATCTATGGATTGATCATGACTGATTTAGTGAATAATGGTTTAAAAGTCCTGAAAGTTAATGGACTTTGTCTTTTTAAAATTCATTCATATATTAGCCTGAGGCCTGATGTTTTTTAAAGAGTAATTTTTTCATTTTTTCTATTTATTCATTTTATTATGCACTGAAGAATTTTATTTGCTATGTTTTTAAAGTAAGGCTTAAGTAAGATCTACTATTATATGGAAATTATGATTCCATTTATAAACGACACTGAAATTTTTTGGAACATGCCCTTCCTAATGTTGAGTTATTAAAACCATTTTACAAGTACAAAATATAAGTCATTTTACATTTCTCTTTGTTTGATATAAAAGCAACTATAGTGGGTTTTCATGCTCATCTCTGTCATTTTCCAAACCATCAAATAGGGAAGGTTTGTTCTACCTGCTTCTCAAAACATAGTTTAGACCCGTTAATATTTTAGATTTATAACCCTTTTTCTCTTCCTGCAGAATTGAGAATGAATTGCCATGTACTAACAGAGAAAATAATTTTGTGAATAAAGTAGAAAGAACAGACTGTATTTTTTTCATATCTTCATCATTTATCCTAAAGTTTTTCTGCTTATTAGTGTTCTATCTTAAGCATATTTCACAACATAAACATTTTCCAAATTCTAGTGAAGATGAAAGATAAAATAGACTTAAGAAAATTTTAAATGAGATAATGGTAACTGATGTGTTGTAAAATCTTTACATGTGAGGCTGACATAATGATTCTCTCAGCTATTGGCTAGTCTCATGGAGTTTGAAGTACTAAAATGTCCTAAGCCATTGAAACTCTGGATATATCCAATGCCTATATGTATCATGGTGAATTTAAGTTTGGGAAGAACTAATATAAGATTGTTTCATAGAAGTCTCATTAATTTATTAGTCTTAGTTTATACACAATCTGAGATAAGCATTCAAATTTTATTTCAGTATTTATGAGAAACTTGAACACTTGATGTAGGTTATTAATACTTGGTGCTGTTTCCAAGTTTTTACAAAACGTTGCTTGGTACAAGATTGCTCTCACTTTTCTAAAATACTTGGGATCATAAATGTTTCAGATTTTAAAATTGTTCAGATTTTGGAATATTTAAGGTCGTGAGGATGTGACCTAATTATAAAATGTATGTTTTATACATGTCTTATAGACAATCTGAAGGTAATTTTATGCAATATATTTAAGAATTTTATATGTAAAACAAAGTTTCATATTGTGGAATTTTTTCACTTCTGGCATCATGTCGGCACTCAAAATGTTCAGATTTTATATGTTGGATTTTGAATTTGTGGATTAAGAGTGGTCAACCTTTAACACTTTTACAAACAAAATACCATACTGAAAGGGCAATATAGAATATTCGATATATCTGGGGTTATGACGTTAAACAAACATGGTGGGATCATATACCATTTCGGCCATTCATTGACGTAAGAGAATAGTGCTTAATTCTAGAGTCTTTAATTAAGTGTTATACTCTAAAATTATACTGGCCTAGTATTGGAATCAAGGCTCTGGTTATTACCATCTCTCTGACTTTCTGCATGGCAAGTTATTCAACTGTATTATGCCATATCTGCTAATCTTTAAAGTGGTACTAATAGTAGTATATCATACTTTTTTTGTGGTGCTGAGGATTGAACTCAGAAGCATTCTATTTCTGAGCTATATCTCCAGCCCTATTTTATTTTTTGTCTTGAAACTGGGTATCACTAGGTTGCTAAGGGTTTTGCCAAGTTTCTGAGGCTAGCTATGAACTGTCAATCCTACTGTCTCAACATTTCAAGTCCTGGGATTATAGGCCTGTACCACCATACCTTGTTTATATTCTTCATTTAAAGAACATAGCTTTTTCATTCAGTGGGTGGAGTTGGATTTACATTATACTATGTATTACAGGTTATGTATTAGTGTTTTGGAAGTGAGAAGTATAAAAGGGAGGCAATCACATTCATCGATTCCTTTCTTTTTTTTCCCCCCAGGAAAGCCACTGTGCCTGTATCTTTATTTCAGCTTTATATCATTTACCTTTGTACATGATGCCCTGGACTTTCTTTTTTAAATATTTTACTGGTGCATTGTAGTCATAATTTCTTTTTGCAGGTCTGGGGACAGAACTCAAGGGCATTCGACCTCTGAGCTACACCCCCTGCCCTATTCTTTTTTTTACTCTTTATTTTGAAACAGGTGCTCACTAAATTGCAGAGGGCCTCACTAAGTAGCTGCAGCTGGCCACGAATCGAGATCCTCCTGTCTCAGCCTCCTGAATTCCAGGATTACAAGCATGTGCCACCATGCCCAGCTAGTTATACTTCTTAATAGGATAAGACTTGTGTTCTAATTAACTACATAGATGCAAGGAGCCGGACTAAGTTCAAAACACCAATTCTTTCTATATAAACCAGGAGTGAACCCTATTATTCAAGATCCTATGGCTAAGTAACTGATAACTATTTATGTTCTTATTTGAAATTGTCACATTATTATTGAGGCTGAGTTTAGTGTTTTTACTTTGTCATTAAAATATATTTCCTTGGAGGTGTTCTGACATCATTCGTTAAATGCTAATTCCATTCAAAAGATAAATAACTGACATTATAACTTAAAATATATCTTTAGTTGCATCCTGAAATCTAACCTTGAACAGAGCAAGGCAAAAATAAAGGACTAATCAACATCTTCAGCCAAAATTGTGACTCATTATTAAGTCTGCTATATTAATATTTTGATCTTGAGTCATTACCTGAATCACTACAGTGTGCTGATTCAGTAGTCTAGCATATAGTTACTTCAGAGAAATACAAGTGTATGTCAATTTGGTCTTCTGTTATGCACACCTACAAATTTCTTAAGCCCAATGAATTAATATTTTATGTAGAACATTTTCTATGTTTTAGGTGCCTTTAAGAGTTTTCCTAATCATAAAGACTATAATAGTTTTGCAGGCACAATGGCTTGTGTCTGTAATACCAGTACTTAAATGGTTGAAACAGGAGGACTACAGCTTCAAGGCTAGTCATCACAGTGACCTTAATCAAACTTTATTATGAACAATAAACAAAATATGTGTTATATTTTATACAAAATATTAATGGCATAATAATGCCCAAAACATTGGTCTGTCTCCCTAGAATAAAATAATATTAATAACACTGTTTGGCCTAAAATTGATGCATATTTCAAATTTTGCCCATTGTTGGTGAGTGTTATTTTTACATAACTTTCCATTTTTGCATCCTTTAAAGTTTGCTATTCCTATATGCAAAAGACAATTTGTAGTTTCTTACTACTCATATCAAATACTTTTTAATAGCAAAAGAGAATTTATTCTTTCTTATTACTCATGTCAAGTACTTTATATTTGTTCAACACATTCAAATGGTACCATATTTACTAAAACATTCTCTATATTTTTTCTTTTTATTAGTAATATTAAGTTTTTATATTAAATATAAATTACAGTTTTCTAATTTGCTAGCTATCTTTCACATATATATTTGATTACCATTGTTTTTCCTGTGCAATTTTAACATTTCAGACTAGTTTATTATTACCATTTTTATATTACCACTTTTATTTCTGAGTTAATATTTTTCTCACTTAAAAATGACTTTTTCAACTACATCTATGAAAAGATATAAAATTTTCTAATACTTTTATTATTTGTTTAAATTTTAAATCTATGAACGATTTGAAGATTGTTTTGGTTGTAAAAAAACATTTTTATTTATTACAATATGACTGCTTTTATCCACCTAATACCATTTACTAGGGTAAAGTTTATTTTTCTTTGTTATATATATATATATATATATATATATATATATATATATATATACTTTATACATATGTATAATATATATATATATATATATATATATATTTTAGCCTTATTTGAAGATGTTATTTTGTTATATTAATTGGTCTGTTCTCATCCTTGTATCATTTTGTTTAATATAACTTCACTAAATAATATATTTTAGTAAGTGTCAGGACAAATAACTTTATACTATCTTTATTTGATTGTATTCTCAAAATAGGCAGAAATATTCTGCTAAGTACAGTATTAAACAGAGTGTTTCTCTAGAAGACAGTGTAAATTGTACAATATTATCAAAAATAAATATTAATCTTAGACAAACTTCATTCAGGCACAAATTTCATTCCATAGAGTTTCAATATAGAAATACAAAAAATAAACTTTACTACTTGAACAACTCTACCTAAGAGTAATTATTACCTTTCATTTTGCCAAGTTTTAAATTCAAAATTATAGTTTTATTATTTATAATTTGCAGCTATGTTTTTGTGGAGTTTTTGTTCTGTTTCATTGTCATTTTGGTGCTTCTATGTGTGGTTATCATTTACTTCCACAATATTTTCCATTTGTAAATACAAGGTGGCATATAGAAAAGATATTTTTTAACTTTTTTCTTATACTCTACTTATTTTTTAACTTTTTCTTTACATTTTAGTATATAAAACTTAATTTTTTTCTAATATATGTTTATTTTAATCTCTTGAGATTTTCAGGAAAGTAATAATATCTTGTGCAAATAAATATAATTAGAAATAAATGTATTTCTAATATATTCAAAAATTTTTTTCTTTTTTCTACTGATATTGAATCCAGGTCCTCCTGCATACTAAGCACATGCCCTACCAGCAAGCTACATTCCAGTCCTTTTACTTTTTCCTGCCTTTTGTAATATTATTTGTCAAAATAATAAAAATACAATGAATAATAAATAGGGAATTATCTTTGTCATTATTTTAATGGGTTAGTGGAATGAAGAAAGAGGTGATTAGAAAACTGCACTTAATTCTCATCTTACTAGATCACTGATTCTACTATTTTTAACTTTTAATTATCTTTATATTTTAGCTCAAAAAAAAGAAATACTGGAGTAAACTCTTTGATTTGCTTTTAGATGGTACAGAGTCACAATATACTTCTGAAAGCACATATTTCCACTCTGATAAATGTGTTATCAAAAGGAATAGAGATCTATTTAACACAGGCATAAATCTATCAAAACCAGAGAACACCGACAGTAGTGAGTAATAGAAAGGATCAAATGCTACTAGAACTCTCCTACATTACTGGTAAAATACAAAATGGCAATACAGTCACTCTGAAAAAGAGTTTTGCAGTTTGTCATAAATTTAAACATGTACATTCAACAAAAGATAGCTGTGTATCTGCTAGATGCTTTCCCTAGAGAAATACAAACTTATGTTCTTAAAAAAATCTATATACAAATGTTTATTATAAGTGTTTTTTTTAAATAATAGCCCCAAACTAAGAACAATTCAGTGTCCTTCCAGTGTGTCACAGTGAAATTGTGGCCAACTATACAATTAAATACAATTAAAAAATAAAGCCAGGTGTGGTGGTGCACACTTGTAATCCCAGCATTCGAGAGGCTGCGACTGGAGGATTGTGATTTGCAGACAACCTCAGATATTTAGTGAGGCCCTCTGGAATTTAGTGAGACCCTATTTCAAAATAAAGAATAAAAATACCTGCTGGGCGTGGTGGCGCAGGCTTGTACTCACCGCGCTAGGGAGGCGGAGACAGGAGGATTGCGCAGGTTTGAAGCCAGCCATGCTTGCTGGCTTAGGAGACCCTGTTTCCAAATAAAAATGTAAAAATAGGTCTGGGAGTGTAGCCTGGAGGTAGAAGGGCTTCCAGGAATCCCAGTACCATAAAAAAAAAAAAATTAGGGCAAGGAGTATAGCTCAGAGGTTAATGCCCGGGGCTCCATCTCCAGAATACTAAAATATTAACTTATCAGTGGTAGAAATGTTTAAACTATTGATACATGTAACAACATTTATAGATCTCAAATATAGTGAAAGAAACCAACACAAAATTTTTCATATAATTACACATTACAGATTATTCCACATTTAATGAATGATAAAGGAAAAAGAAAGAAAAAAAGAACATAATTTCTCCAGGAGTTGGGGTATGGTTACACTTTTAAGTAGGTTGGCATGGTAGAGCATGCTTATAATCCCAGTACTTGGACGACTGAGACAGAAGGATCAGCCTCAGCTACTTAGGTGAGGCCCTCTACAACTTTGTGAGACCTTGTTTCAAAATAAAGAATAAATAGCTCATGGAATGAATCCCCCTGGATTCCATCCTGAGTACTGCATTTAAAACAAAATAAAACAAAACTTTAAAAGTGCATCAGAATGCAGTATTTTTGTATAAGAACTTATTTTATATCCTGAAAGTGGAGATGTTTATACAACTCTATATATCTCAATACTTAAATATACAATAAAAAGGTGAACTATATTACATATACAATTAAATCTAAAAGTTCAGAACAAGATTTTCTTCAACTCAATAATCTAATCTTGTTCCTCTGTCCAGCAGTTTATGCGCTCAAAGAAGAGATCTATTTCAATACATCTGTTTAAAAAAAATAAATAAATAAAAAGAAGCCGGGCGTGGTGGCTCACGCTTGTAATCCCCGCGCTTGGGAGGCAGAGACAGGAGGATCGCGCAGGTTCGAAGCCAGCCTCGCTGGCTTAAGAGACCCTGTTTCCAAAAATAAAATAGGTCTGGGAGTGTAGCCCAGAGGTAGAATGGCTTCCAGAAACCCGAGTACCACTAAAAAAAAAATAGTAAAAATAATAATAATAAATAAAATAAAAAGAACTTTTGGAAAGATGGCGACAGAGGTAAGCAGCACATATTAATTCTGCTAACAGTCTCTATCACCATGAAAACAGTGTCTTGACAAGAGAAAGAAACCATAATAAATTTGAACAGAGCACTGAGAAATGAAATGTGGCTGAAACAAAGCTGGAAGGCAGAACATAGAGCAGAAAAGTACCCATTAGCTTCCAACAGCTACAGCTGCAGGGGCTGTGGCAGCCCCAACTTACCTCACTGCACCAGGACTGCCAGCTCTGTGGCCTTCAGAGACCTCCAGTAAAAAAAAAGCCAGTGATTTGAAGCAAAGTAAGCTGCTGCAGCTCATCAAAATTTTAAGCTCCTCTTGCCAGGATCCCAGCTATGATATGCACCAGCAAGTGCCAAGCTCGCTATATTTTGCAGAGATCCAGAACTGAGCTCAACACCAATCCTCCTACATATTCACTACATATTCACTATCTACATATTCTACACTATCTACATATTCACTATCTCAGAATTCTATAATATTTTACCTAGCTACACTCTACTCAATCCTATCTACTACTTTACCTTATTCTTGCTTTTATTACTCCAACACTTTTCTTCTCATTCAACCTTCACCAGTGCAAACAATACAACTTGTCCTTCCTTGTATATACCAGCTGACACCTACAGAGTAAGATAAAGCTATCAGAAGAAACAAAAAACAATCTTCAGAAACTTTAAATCACGAGAAGGAAGAATGGCAATAAAGCAATGAATTCCCAAACCCATATAATAACAGAACCGAACCATACAGAATTACAGAGATTGCTAGAAGAATAAACCAGAAATTTAATAAAAATAATGCATATTTTCTGGAAAGAATTTAGAGAGATCCTGAAAGAAATTAACAAATAATCAAAGAATTTTGACACTGTGAATAGGATTCAGAAAGAAGCTCTAAAGAAAGTGAAGGATGCAATAATTGAAGTAAAATCATAAACAGTAGAGTAGACCACATAGAAAATAGATACTTACTCTTAGAAGCTGACCACTCACAAATAAAAGTATAGTACATAATTTAGAAGAAACAACTTGACAGCATGAATTGGACATAAAAAGATATTGTCCCATCTTAAAAATGCTAACCAAAGAATTATAGGCATAAAAGAGAAAAAATAAGGTGAAACCATGGGAATCAACAATCTTTTCAAAGAATATCAGTAAATGTTCGGAACATAGAAAACATTTGATACACAGGTACAGGAAACATATAAAACCCCCTGTAGAAAGGATCTTTAATGAATGGATTATAAAACTATAGAATATGTACCCAATGAAATTTTATTCAGCCATCAAGAACAAAATGTCATTTGCAGGAAAATGGATGAAACTGGAGAACCTTGTACTAACTGAAATTAGTTTGTCACAAAAAAATGTAAAAATAGGGGACTCTGGGCCCCAGCCGAACTGCGAGTAGCACGCCAGACGCCTGGAGAAACCAGGCCCAGTAAGACGCTGGGTTCTGGACGGGGGTCACACGCGGGGCACGCCAGCTGGGGCCTGGGTCGCGGGACTTTGGGCCCCGGGCCGAACTGCGAGTAGCACGCCAGACCCCTGGAGAATCCGGGCCCAGAACAGAAAAAGATAAAGAAAAATATCGGAGAGGAGGTAAGAAAGCCGTTATGGATGCCAGGACACTGGAGATGCAGACAAAACTTATCTAAAGGACTGGAACTTATGGAAAAATTCGCCGTGAAAGAGGACTGCTATTTCTCTATATTGTTAAGAATCTCAGACATCACATATAAGGAGAGAGTTTAGCAGAGACCAAGGAGAAATGCGGTGTTGAAAGAGTTCTCCACGATGGTAGTGGAGACTTGTATTCAGGAGAAGTAGAAACCGGATCTTACCAACTTTATTTTTTTGGAGAAATTACACCAAATGTCGAATGCTACCATCACGCATGCTTAGGAACACTGGACAACATTCAGAGTGGAAAAAGAGCCTTGGAAGGATTTGAAACAGTGGTGGCAGTGGCAAATGCCAGTGGCCAATACTCAGGGGAGGCAGAGATCTGATACATTACACCTGGAACCTTTGAAATAATAACCACAGAGACAGTGATCGGAAACTGCTGAGGGGTTAGACGGGCACCGGGGCCAGTGGCCGACATCGAAGCTTGCTGTGAGGCAAGGCCACTACTGAGGCCTCCGTGGCCGGGATTGGAACCTGCAGAGGGGTTAGACCGATGCTGGGGCCAGTGGCCGACATCGGAGCTTGCGGTGAGGCAAGGCCACTACTGAGGCCTCCGTGGCCGGGATTGGAACTTGCTGAGTGGTTAGGCCGGTGCTGGGGTCAGCGAGGCCGGCATCGGGGCCTGCCATGAGGCAAGGCCAGTGCTGGGGCCCCTGAGGACAGGACTGGAGCCTGCTGAGGGGTTAGGCCGGTGCTGGGGCCAGCGAGGCTGGCATCAGAGCCTGCCGTGAGGCATGACCAGTGCTGGGGCCTCCGAGGCTGGGATCGGAGCCTGCCGAGGGGTTAGGCCGGTGCTGGGGCCAGTGAGGCCGGCATTGGAGCCTGCCTTGAGGCAAGGCCAATACTGGGGCCTCGGGGCCAGGACAAGTGCCTGCTGAGGGGTTAGGCCGGTGCTGGGGCCAGCGAGGCCGGCATCGGAGCCTGCCTTGAGGCATGACCAGTGCTGGGGCCTCCAAGGCCGGGATCGGAGCCTGCCGAGGGGTTAGGCCGGTGCTGAGGCCAGCGAGGCCGACATCAGAGCCTGCCTTGAGGCAAGGCCGGTACTGGGGCCTCCGAGGCCAGGATAAGAGCCTGCCGAGGGGTTAGGCCGGTGCTGGGGCCAGTGAGGCCGGCACTGGAACCTGCCTTGAGGCAAGGCCGGTACTGGGGCCTCGAGGCCAGGATAAGAGCCTGCCGAGGGGTTAGGCCGGTGCTGGGGCCAGCGAGGCCGGCATCGGAGCCTGCCGTGAGGCATGACCAGTGCTGGGGCCTCCGAGGCTGGGATCGGAGCCTGCCAAGGGGTTAGGCCGGTGCTGGGGCCAGTGAGGCCAGCATTGGAGCCTGCCTTGAGGCAGGGCCGGTACTGGGGCCTCCGAGGCTAGGATAAGAGCCTGCCGAGGGGTTAGGAAGGTGCTGGGGCCAGCGAGGCCGGCATCGGAGCCTGCCGTGAAGTAAGGCCAATACTGGGGCCTCCTAGGCCAGGATAAGAGCCTGCTTAGGGGTTAGGCTGGTGCTGGAGCCAGTGAGGCTGGCATCGCAGCCTGCCGTGAGGCATGGCCGGTGCTGGGACCTCCGAGGCCAGTTTTGGAGCCGGCCGAGGGGTTAGGCCTGTGCTGGGGCCAGCGAGGCCGGAACTGGAGCCTGCCATGAGGCTGGTACTGGGGCCTCCGAGCCCAGGATTGGAGCCTGCCGAGGGGTGAGGCCGATGCTGGGGCCAGCAAGGCCGGCATTGGAGCCTGCCGTGAGGCAAGGCCGGTGCTGAGGCCTCCGAGGCCGGGATTGGAGCCTGCCTTCAGGCAAGGCCGGTACTGGGGCCTCCGAGGTCAGGATAAGAGCCTGCCGAGGGGTTAGGCCGGAGCTGGGGCCAGTGAGGCCAGCATTGGAGCCTGCCATGAGGCAAGGCCGGTACTGGGACATCCGAGGCCGGGATAAGAGCCTGTCGAGGGGTTAGGCCAGTGCTGGGGCCAGCGAGGCCGGCATTGGAGCCTGCCGTGAGGCAAGGCCGGTACTGGGGCTTCCAAGGCCAGGATAACAACCTGCCGAAGGGCTTGACTGGTGCTGGGGCCAGCAAGGCCGGCATCGGAGCCTGCTGTGAGGCGAGGCCAGCATCGGAGCCTGCCATGAGACATGGCCAGTGCTGGGGCCTCCTAACCTGGGAACGGAACCTGCCGAGGGGTTAGGCCGGTGCTGAGGCCAACGAGGCCGGCATTGGAGCCTGCTGTGAGGCTAGGCCGGTGCTGGGGCCTCCGAGGCCGGTATTGGAATCCTGCCAAGGGGTTAGGCTGGTGCAGGGGCCAATGGCCAGCATTGGAGCCTGGCGTGAGGCAAGTTCACTCCTGTAGCCTCCAAAGCTGGGACCAAAGCCAGCTTAGGGGTTAGACCGGTGCAGGGGTCAGCGAGACCAGAACTGGGGCCTCCCATGAGGCAAGGCCGCTGCTTGAGCCAGCGAGGTCTGGATCAGTCCACTGAGTAGCCAGGCCACTACTGGGACCATCAAGAGTGGGATCGGTACTTGCAACGCAGCATGCACAGAGAAATATCGCAGAAAATATAAATCAGACGCTTCTCTTAATCAGCAATAACTAGGAGGAAAAGGGCAACAGGAAGAGGTTGAGCTATAGAAAGGGCCCTATAGTGAAGCAACTAATGTGACCAATCAGAGGGTATGTAATACTGGAGGACGGAGCCTCTTTAAAACGCAGGAGGTACATAAACAAATGTATCAAAGTAAATCACCAAAGAAGCGTGGGATGGAGGGAGGGCGAGGGAATGGGATGGGGGCTGGAGGAGGGCTAATTGGATGATGTGTGCTTGTATATCCTCTCAAGTCTTGTACTCTAATGTGATTGATATATGACTACAATGCACCAATTTAAAAAATAAATTAGCCGGGCGTGGTGGCGCACGCTTGTAATCCCCGCGCTTGGGAGGCTGAGACAGGAGGATCGCACAGGTTCGAAGCCAACCGCGCGCGCTGGCTTAGGAGACCCTGTTTCCAAATAAAAATGTAAAAATAGGTCTGGGAGTGTAGCCCGGAAGTAGAAGGGCTTCCAGGAACCCCAGTACCACCAAAAATAAATAAATAAATAAATAAATAAATAAATTAATTAATTAATTAGTAAAAAAAGTAAAAATAAATAAATAATTGCCCTAATATGCAGAAGCTAGGGAGCAAAAAAGTCTAGGAGAAACTCTAAGTAAAATCTCATAAATGAGCAAATAAGGTGACCTACCTGAGGGGGTTGAAAGGGGCAGAAGAAAATTTTCTAATGTACATGATATACAAACATATCAATTAGTAAGCCAAACATGAGAAGGAGGGAGGGGGAAAAGATGGGTGGGAATTGGGGAAGGGATCAATGATTATTGCATGTATGCCTCTGCCATCTTGTACTCCATTAAGCTGTATGACTACAATGATCAATAAAATAGAAAGAAAGAAAGAAAGAAAGAAAGAAAGAAAGAAAGAGAGAAAGAAAGAAAGAAAGAGGCAAGGCCAAATTGAGTAAGGCATGGTGTCACAGGCCTGAATGCCAACAACTTAGGAGGATGAAGCAAGAGGAAAAAACACCATAGTCCAGCCTTAAAAGGATTCTGCCTCAAAAACATTTTTAAATGGTTAGGAATGTATCTCAGTGGTAGTCCACCCTTGGATTCATTCTTCAGTATCACACACACACACACACACACACACACACACACACGGTGATATAAAAGATTTAATGAGATGTAAACAGCATGCTGCTGGCATGTAGGCGAGAAAAATTTGAACACATAACATATTGTATTTAATTTTATGTATTATATTGCATTAAATGTAATGGGCTTTTTACTAATTGGAAGTAGAAGTAGAATGTGTCTCAGTTTAAGTATTATTTAAATAAAATAATACAAGTAAATAATTATTCTTAATTTGTAGCATGTTTAGCAAGAGAAAACTGTAAAATATTAAGACAGCTGGGTGTGATGGTGAATGCCTGTAATCTCAGTACTTGGGAGTCTGGGGCATAAGGATGTAAGGCTTAAGGTCAGCATGAGGCAAGTAATCTAGTCACTGCTTAAGAAAAATTTAGAAGGGCTGGGAAGATACCTCTAGGTTTAATCTTCAGTACAACACTCAAAAATATAATGAAGTATTGATATCATTACAATTTAGTTTTCTACCTTTTAATATAATTGAAAAGGAATTAAATATATTTGTATTTTGTAAGTTATACAGATAGTGAGTCAGATTTCCTTGTGCACATTTAATTATTTTGTTTAACTTTCCAAAATATTCCATGGTATATCTTGTAACCAGAAAAACACCACCACTCAGATAAAAAAAATTGGAAATTATCCTGAAATTCCAACATTATCAAGTATCATAAAGTAATAATGTCTGCAAATGAGTCTTTACAGAACACACATATTGCTCAGTATTTACAGAAAACCTATATTTTACCTGAAATTGTTAGGGAATTAAGAAATATAGACTTCCGGGAAGATGGCGACGGAGGAAAGCGGCACTTACAAGTCCCGCTAACAATCCAACTCTACTACCTCAAAACCAGCGCCTTTCAGAGCCAGAAAACACCACAGCAAAGAAATAAAAACGGTAAATACAAGGGACAGAGAAAAAGGGCCGGAAAAACAAGTCACCGGAAAAAAACCAGCCCGAAGTGCCGCGCCCGCGCGGCGCGGAGCGGCCGGAGCAGCCGGAGCGGCCAGAGCCGCAGCGCGGATTGGGGGGAGCCGCTGAGCGGAGCGGCCTGAGCAGCCGGAGCAGCCAGAGCCACGGTGCGGAACGGCCAGAGCGGCCAGAGTGGCCAGACCCGCGGTACAGAGCAGCTGGAGTCGCGGTTCCGAGCAGCTGAGCAGAGCGGCCAGAGCAGCCGAGCGGAGCGGCCAGAACGGCCAGAACAGCCGGAGCAGTCAGAGCTGCAGCGCGGATTGGCTGGAGCGGCGGCGCGAAGTGGCCGGAGCCGCGGAGTGGAGCGGCCGGAGCAGCCCGAGCAGAGTGCCCAGAACAGCTGAGCGGAGCTGCCAGAGCAGCCGGAGCAGAGCGGCCAGAACAGCCGGAGAGCCAGAGCCGCGTCGCGGAACGGCCGGAGCGGCCGGAGTGGCCAGACCCACGGTGCAGAGCAGCCAGAGCCGCGGTGCAGAGCGGCCGGAGCAGCTGGAGCGGCCAGAACCGTGGTGCGGAGCAGCCAGAGCCGCGGCGCAGAGCGGCCGGAGCGGCGCGGCCTACATCTCCCCTAGCAACACCAGGCTCCAGAGAGGAGGGAGACTCAAAACAGAGCTCAAATCCAGAGAGGAGGTACTCTGGCCTCGCGGCCTAGGATGCAGAAGCAGCGTCTTACTGCTGGCGGCAGCGGCGAGTTCACCGGAAAGCCCTAGAACAACCCACTCAACCAGCCACCAGTCGCCTGAGAGGAGGGGTGGACAGCGAGCTGAGGTGAGCAGGTGCTGAACAGCCGGGCGGCAGTCAGCAGTTTTTTTGGTGCAGGGAACATCTAAAGCTCCCAAGGGCTGGGCGCAGCACAACTGGCAAGGACTCAGAGCAGAGATCAAAACCAGAGAAGAAATACGCCGCATCACGGCCGAGGGTGTGGCAGTGGTGCCATATTGCCAGTGGCGGCAGCAGCAAATCAACCGAGTTCACTACAGCTCCATCAGCGCACTCAACAACCGTGAGTCAAATTGCGGCCCGTAGGGGAGAAATCCCAGTACTGCACTCCCAGGGACTTGCGCAGATAGTCTCCCTGGGTCGGAGATTTTAGCAGTGCAGCCCAGTGGGGGAGTGGCAGTGGCAGAGATATCATACCATAGTCACAACTCCCCACTGGAGAACGCCCAACTTGGCACCCCCCACGGTCTAAGCAGCCTTGATTGACTCCCTGGGTCTGAGACTTTGTGATACAACAGTGTAAAGGAGTAGTGGTGACTGAGATACCATAGACTAGAGATCCAGAGCATCTTAAGTGAACTTGTAGTGACTCAGGGAAGAACCCAGAGAAGGCACAAACTTCCAAAATCATGGGAAAGAGAAATAACAATGGAGCAGTGAATGCCAACAACACCACAACATCAGAATCTGATAACACAGAAACCCAAAGATCTCTAGAAGATCAAATTAGGAAAATAACTTTAGAAATAATAGAGGACTTTCGAAAAGAATTTAGAGAGAGTCAAAAAGAGATAAAGGATGCAATTAATGAAGTAAAGGCCTCAATTCAAAGTATAAACAACAGATTAGACCACATGGAGAATAGAATCTCGCTTCTTGAAGATGATCATTCTAAAAATGAACGCATAGTTTCTAATTTAGAAAAAAAAAACCCGACAGCAGAAATCTGACATTGAAGAAATATGGGCCCATTTCAAGAGAGCTAACCTAAGAATAATTGGAATAGAGGAGGGAAAAGAAGGTGAAACCAAAGGGATCAACAATCTCTTCAGGGAAGTAATAGCAGAAAATTTTCCGAACATAGAGCAAGAGGTCGATACACAGGTCCAGGAAACTTATAGAACTCCCTTTAGACAGGATCAGAGAAGAGGATCCCCACGCCACATAATTGTCAAAATGACTAATGTGGAAGCCAAGGAGAGAATCTTAAAGGCAACAAAAACAAAAGGCCATGTGACATACAGAGGCAAACCAATTAGAATCACTCCAGACTTCCCAAACCAAGTTATGAAAGCCAGAAGGGCTTGGAGTAACATATTCCAAACTCTGAAAGAAAACAACTTCCAGCCAAAAATTTCCTACCCAGCAAAACTATCCATCAAATTAGATGGGGAAATAAGAAGCTTCCATGACAAACAGCAACTGAAGGAATTTATGTCTTCAAAACAAGCGCTAGAGAAAATACTCAAGGAGATTAACTGCAAAGAGGAAATGGGTAATTCACGCCAGAACCAAAGAAACAAGAATTCCCATCCAGCAGACAACTAAGCAAAGAAGAATAAACAGTATCTCAAACAGAAATAAGATCTTAACATGTTGGGAATTAAAAATTATCTCTCTATAATCACACTGAATGTAAACGGCCTCAACTCCCCAATAAAAAGACATAAAGTGGCAAAATGGATTAAAAGCCAGAATCCATCCATCTGCTGCTTACAAGAAACACACCTCACAAGTAAAGATAGGAACAAACTCAAGGTAAAGGGCTGGAGCAAGGTAATCCATGCTAATGGTACTCGAAGACAAGCAGGAGTAGCAACTATGATATCAGACAAGTTAGACTTCAAACCCAAACTTATTAGAAGAGACAAAGAAGGTCACATTTTACTGGTAAAAGGAATAGTCCAGCAAGAGGAAATAACAATAATCAACATCTATGCCCCAAACATAGGGACAGCTACTTTCATAAATCAAACTCTTTGTGACATGAAGCCACACATAAATCCCAACACAATAATACTGGGAGACTTCAACACACCACTCACAATACTAGACCGATCTTCCAGACAAAGGGTCAGTAAAGATGTCTCAGAACTAAAGAACACCATTAACCAAATGGACCTCTTGGACACATATAGAATATTTCACCCAACTACAGCAGAGTTTACATTTTTCTCAGCTGCTCATGGAACCTTCTCCAAAATAGATCACATCCTGGGACACAAAATGAACACTAGCAAATTTAAAAAATGTTACATACTTCCCTGTGTCATTTCAGACCATAATGGAATGAAACTAGAAATCAACTATAAGAAGACCCAGAGAAACAACATAAACATGTGGAGACTGAACACCACACTTCTGAATGAAGAATGGGTCATAGAAGATGTAAGAGGTGAAATCAAGAAATTTCTAGAAACAAATGAAAATAAAGAAACAACATATCAAAACCTCTGGGACACTTTGAAGGCAGTATTAAGAGGAAAATTTATAGCACTGAGTGCTCACATAAGAAAAACAGAAAATCTTCAAATAAATAGCCTTATGACACACCTCAAAGCCCTTGAAAAGCAGGAACAATTGAACCCCAAAGCCAGCAGAAGACGGGAAATTATTAAAATTAGAGCAGAAATTAATGAAATAGAGAATAAAAAAACAATACAGAAAATCAACAAAACCAAAAGCTGGTTTCTTGAAAAAATTAACAAGATTGATAAACCACTAGCCAACCTAGCTAAAAAAAAGAGAGAATCAACCCAAATTATGAAGATAAGGGATGAAAAAGGAGACATTACTACTGACAGTGTAGAAATGCAGAAGATTATCAGAAACTACTTTGAAAAACTATACTCCAACAAAATGGAAAATCTGGAGGAAATCGACAACTTCCTAGATAAATACAACCTTCCTAAACTGAGTGAAGAAGATATAGAACACTTAAACCAACCAATAACAATCAAAGAGATTGAAATAGCAATAAAGAGCTTACCCTCAAAGAAAAGCCCAGGACCAGATGGTTTCCCAAGTGAATTCTATAAAACCTTTATAGGAGAACTAATCCCAATACTACTCAAACTATTTCGGGAAATAGAAAAAACCGGGACTCTCCCAAATACATTCTATGAAGCCAACATCACACTAATACCCAAACCGAATAAAGACAGTTCAAGGAAGGAAAACTACAGGCCTATATCTCTGATGAACTTGGATGCAAAACTATTAAACAAAATACTAGCAACACGCATTCAAAACCACATCAAGAAAATCATTCACCATGACCAGGTAGGGTTCATCCCAGGGATGCAAGGCTGGTTCAATATATGAAAAACAATCCATGTAATTCATCATATAAACAGAATCAAAGACAAAAACCACATGATCATCTCAATAGATGCTGAAAAAGCATTTGATAAAATTCAACATCCATTTATGATAAAAACACTGCAGAGAATTGGAATAGAAGGAACATATCTCAACATTATTAAGGCAATCTACAATAAGCCCACTGCCAACATCATATTAAATGGGGAAAAACTTCAAGAATTTCCCCTAAAAACTGGAACGAGACAAGGATGTCCACTATCACCACTTCTCTTCAATATAGTACTAGAGACTCTAGCCAGAGCAATAAGGCAAGAAAAGGAAATCAAAGGAGTACAAATAGGAAAAGAAGAACTTAAGCTTTCACTATTTGCAGATGACATGATACTATATTTAGAAAACCCAACAAACTCAACCAAAAGGCTTATAGAACTGATCAACAAATTCAGCAAGGTATCTGGATACAAAATCAATCTTAAAAAGTCAGAAGCTTTCCTGTACACCAACCATAAATCCACTGAAAAAGAAATTCAGAAAACACTTCCACTCAGGATCTCCCACAAAAAAATAAAATACCTAGGAATAAACCTGACCAAGGAGGTAAAAGATCTCTACAAAGAAAATTATAAAACACTGAAAAAAGAAATCGAAGAAGATCTTAGAAGATGGAAAGACCTTCCATGTTCATGGATTGGCAGAATTAATATCATTAAAATGGCCATCCTCCCAAAAGTGATCTACAGATTTAATGCAATGCCCATTAAACTACCAAGATCATTCCTCACAGACATAGAAAAATCAGTCCTTAAATTTATCTGGAATAACAAAAAGCCCAGAATAGCCAAGGTAGTTCTCAGCAACAAAAACCACGCAGGAGGAATCACAATACCTGACTTTAAACTATACTACAAAGCCATTGTAATAAAAACAGCATGGTACTGGCAAAAGAACAGATATATAGACCAATGGAGCAGAATAGAAGACCCAGAAACAAGTCCACACACTTTCAGCCAATTGATTTTTGACAAAGGGGCCAAAAACATACACTGGAAAAAAGATAGCCTCTTCAACAAATGGTGTTGGCAAAACTGGTTAACCATATGCAGAAAATTGGATGTTAATCCCACTTTTTCACCCTGTACAAAAGTCAACTCACGATGGATCAAAGACTTGGAAATTAAACCAGAGACCTTGAAGCTCCTTGAAGAGGGCATAGGTCCAACACTACAACACATAGGCACAGACAAACATTTCCTCAACAAGACCCCAAAGGCACAACAAATTAAAAGGAGAATCAATACATGGGATTGCATGAAACTGAAGAGCTTCTGTTCAGCAAAGGAAACTATCAAGAACCTCAATCGAGAGCCAACAGAATGGGAGAAGATTTTTGCCACCTACACCACTGATAGAGGACTAATATCTAGAATATACAGAGAACTCAATAAACTCAACACTAAGAAAACAAAGCATCCAATAACAAAATGGGCAAATGAACTAAATAGACACTTCACAAAAGAAGAAATTCAAATGGCCAATAAATGCATGAAAAAATGCTCAACATCACTGGCAATCAGAGAGATGCAAATCAAAACCACCCTGAGATATCACCTAACTCCAACTAGAATGGCCATCATTCAAAACACAAACAACAACAGATGCTGGCGAGGATGTGGAGAAGTGGGAACTCTAAGACATTGTTGGTGGGATTGCAAATTAGTGCAACCACTTTGGAAAACACTATGGAGAATCCTCAGAAGAATGGGAACAAATCTTCCATTTGATCCAGCAATACCACTGTTGGGTATCTACCCAAAAGAAAAGAAACCAAACTACCAAACTAATGCATGTGTATCTATGTTCATAGCTGCACAATTCACCATAGCCAAACTATGGAACCAGCCAAGATGTCCATCAACAGATGAATGGATTACAAAACTGTGGGATATGTACACAATGGAATTTTACTCAGCCATCAAAAAAAACTCAATTACATCATTTTCAGGGAAATGGATGGAACTGGAGGACATTATGCTAAGTGAGATTAGTCAGGCACAAAAAATAAGAAATCAGATGCTTTCCCTAATATGTGAGAGTTAGGGAGAAATGGGTCATAGGAGGAACTCTTGGAAGAGGATCAGTAACTTTTAACTCTGTTTACATTGTCTTTGGATATACAATATTTTTTTTTTATTTTTTAGGGAGTTTATTTACTCTTTTGTTGCCTGTGCCATTGAAATCATATCCAAGAAATCACTTCCAATTTCAATGTTGTGAGGTTTTATGACCCAGATTTTCTTCTAAAAGCTTATAGTATTAAGATTTATATTTAGGTCTTTTATCTATTTTGAGTTAATATTTTTATATGTGTTAGATAAGGGTTCAATTTTATTTTTTTTCATTTATTATTATTTTTCAACAATATTTAGTTAAAAGACTAGTATTTCCTCCACCAAAAGTTCATGGAAACCTTGTCAAAAATAACTTGACAATGTATGGAAGAATTTATCTCTAGGCTTTTATTTAGCTCCAATGGTTTATATATCTGCCTTTAGAACAGTACTACACTGTTTCAATTATTGTAGCTTTATATGGTTTGAAATCAGAAAACATACATCTTCTAGCTTTGTTCTCCTTTGAGACTGTTTTGGGTATCTAGAGTACATATTCCATATCAGGATAGATTTTTTCTGAAAAATAAATAAATAAATGTATGATAGTTTCACCTAAAAAAAAAAAAAGAAAAAATATTCTCTGGTAAGAAAGAAAGCAAAAAGAAATATTGAAATGTTATCTTTAAGTCATCAAAAGTTTGGTACCAGACAAATGAAACTGTTATGTGAGATTATCAATGTTAATATTGTATAAATTGTTATAATACTAGATGTCAACCAGTAAGCCAAGCGTGGGAAGGAGGGATGGGGAGGGAATGGGGTGGGGATCGTGGTAGGGTCTAACTGGGCGAGATGTGCATGTATGTCTACAAAAGTATTTTCTTTATACCACTATGATGTATAAATACATTGCACCAATAAAAAATAAATTAAAAAAAAAAGAAATATAAAAGTTGGAAATGATGGGACCATTTCAACCTTCTGTTTAATAGTGAGAGAGCTACAATTTAACAAACCAAATCAGTAATGCATGTAGTATTTTTGTTGGTGGTTCTATGGATTGAACTCAGGGGCATTCTAATGATGGGCTACATCCACCCCTTTTGATTTTAAAATAGTGTCTGGATAGGTTTCTGTGGATCTCACTAAGTTGCTGAAGCTGGTTTTGAACCTGTAATCCTTCCAAGTACTAGACTAGTATTAAATGAATGTAAACCCTACCTCAGAATTAGTAGTTTGTATTTTTATCAGAACACTTTTATGTGGTACTGGGGATTGAACCCAGGGGTGATATATCTCTGGGCTATACACCAACTATATATTATTTTAGTTTAAAAAAGGGTCTAGCTAATTTACTGCACACTGTCATGGAACCTGCAATCCTCTTGTCTCAGCCTCCCAAGTATGAGATTACAAGTGTGCTCCACCAAGCCTTGTTCAACACACTTCTTGTATGTGTGTGTGTGTGTGTGTGTGTGTGTGTGTGTGTGGTACTGGAGATTAAACTCAGGTCCATTCTACATCTGAGCTATACTCAAAGCTCTTTTTAACTTTTACTATTTTTATTTCAAAAAAATTTTACTTCCTTATAGGAGAATATTTGAAAATTTTAATTCTATACATAGTGCTTTAATATACTTTTATTGAATTGTTTACCATATTTTGAACCAGACTTGCATCTCAAGATGAACCCAAATTGCTCAAAGGGTATGATTTTCTTGATGTGATTTTGAATGTGTGTTGGTAATATTTTCTTTAGCAGTTTTATGTCTGTGTTTTTCAGTGATATAGACCTATAGTTTTCTTTTCTTGAGCTGTCTTTATTCAGTTTTGGTATTAATATGATATTGATTTCCTAGAATGTATTTGGGAGAGTCAATTACTTTCTATTTCACAGAATATATTGAGGAGTATTGGGATTAGCTTTTCTGTAAAAGTTTTATAAAATTCACTTGGAAAACCATCTGGTCCTGGGATTTTGTTTGATTGTAGACTCTTTATTGCTGCTTCAATCTATTTGATTGCTATTGGTCAGTGTAAATTTTTGTATATCTTCTTGGCTCAATTTAGGAAGGTAATATGTGTTTAGAAAATTGTCAATTTCTTCTAAGTTTTTTTTATCAAAGTATACTTTTCAAAGCAGTTTTGATAACCTTTTAGGTGTTTTGCTGTTGGTGGCAATATCTTCTTTTTCATCTCTTAGTAATTTATTTTTTAGCTCTTTATTGGTTCATTGTAGTTATACATCTTAATGGAGTAAAAGATGGTGGAGGCATACATGCACCCATCACTCAATTAGCCCTTACCCAATTCCCACTCCATTCCATCATCCATCCCCCTCCCTTCTTCTCATGTTTGGCTTAGTATTTGTCTTTTCTTTGTTGTTGTTGTTCTGAAGATGGAACCCAGGGGCATTCTACCTCCAAACTATATGCACAGCCCTGTTTTTTATTCTTTATTTTGAAACAGGGTCTCAACTAAGTTGCAAAGAACCTCACTAAGTATATGAGGCTGGCCACAAACTGACCATTTGGTCTCAGCCTCCTGAATGCTGGGATTGTAAGTGTGCACCACCACACCCGACTAGTGATTGACTTCGATATGTTTGTTAATGTACATCATTATCATTAGAGAATTTCCTCTTCTGCTCTTCCATGCCCTCAGATCACCTTACTTGTTCATCTATAGTATCTCCTTCTGCATCTAGAATTTCTCCTATGACCCATTTCTCCCCTAACTTTTGCATATTACTAATCTCACTTAGCATAATGTCCTCCAGTTCCATTCATTTGGTTAGGTTGGCTAGTGGTTTAATCTGTCTATTTTTTTAAGAAACCATGTTTTGTTTTTGTTGATTTCTCTATTTTTTATTCTCTACTTCATTTATTTCTACCTCAATTTTAATAATTTTATGACTTCCAATGGCTTTGGCATAAAACTCCTTTTAAAAAAAAATTAAGGTGTGTCACTAGATTATTTATTTGGTGATTTTCTGTTTTTCTTATGTGGGCACTCAAGGCTGTAAAATTTTCCCTTAATACTGCATTCAAGCTATTCCAAAGGTTTTGGTACTTTGAGTCTCCATTTTTGTTTCTAGAAATTTCTTAATTTTATCCCTTATGTCTTCTATGACCCCCTATTTTTTTGCAGCAGTGTGGTCTTCACTGTTCACATGTTTATGTGATTACTCTGGGTCTTTTTATAGTTGATTTATAGTTTCAAACAATTTTTATGTAAAAAGACCCAGGAGAATATGTCACATTTTTTAAGCTTCTAGTGCTCACTTTGTGGACTAGGGTGTGCTCTATTTTGGAGAAGGTTTCTTGAGCAGATGAGAAAAATGTGAACTTGCTGTAGTTGGTTGGAGTATTATATATGTTTCTAATAGGTCCATTTGTTTTATGGGATTCTTTAGGTATGAAGCATTTTTACTGATCTTTTATCTATAAGATTGGTCAAATGGTGTGAGAAGACTGTTGGAGTCTCCCAGTATTATGATATTGAGATATATGTGGGACTTAATGTAACAAAGAATTTGTTTTATAAAAGTGGCTGCACCTATATTTTTTCCTTGTCTTTAATATCTTTGAGGATTTTTCTATTCATTAAGAAGACATAAATTCTTTCAGCTTTTGTTTATCATGGAAAATATTTATTTTTCTGTCAAATTTAAAAGATGATTTTGTTGGGTAGAAAATTTTTGGTTGCAAGGTTTTTTTTTTTTTCTTTCAGAGTTTGAAAAATGTTGCTCCAGGCTCTTTTGGCTTCCATGCCTTGGATTGGGATGTCTGGAGTGATTCAATTGGTTTGTTTATGAATGTCCCTTGGTCTTTTGCTTTTTTTGCCTTTAAGATTTTCTCTTTGGCCTCTATGATAGTCATTTAACATTATATAGCATAGTGTATCTTTTCTCTAATTTTGCCCAGGAATAATTTCATAAGTTTTTGTATCTGTGTATCAACTTCTTTTTTATGTTTGTAAAATATTCTGATATCACTTCTTTGAAAATATTGTTGATCCCTTTTGTTTTACTATTTATTCTCTCTTCTATGCCTCTTATTTTTAGGTTAGCTCTTTAAAGATGGGCCCATACCTATTCAGGACACATTTCATGCTTTCAAACTGTTTTTCCTAAATTATATATTTTATGTTCATTATTGGAATGGTCAGCTTCTAAGAGTGAGATTCTATATTCCATGAGATATACTCTTCTGTTTATAGTTTGTATTGATGCTTTTACTTCAATGATTACATCCATAACTTTTATCAGAGCTTCTTTTTGATTTCTGCTGCTCAGGGTGTCATATTCTTTTTCTATTTGTTTCTTTATTTCTTTCAGATTCTCTTTAAATTCTTATTAAAAATTCCATATTATTTCTACTCTTAAAGTATTTATTTGTCTTTCTGGTGATCTCTGCAATTCTGTATTGTTTGGTACTGTTATTGTGGAGTTGTGGAACCTCATTGCTTTCTTGTTATTTCTTCTCATGATTTCAGGTTTATAAAGTTTGTATCTTTGCTTCTTTTGATAGCTTCCTCTCACTCTATAGATGTCAGCTGATATATACAAAGGCAAGTTGTATTGTTTTAATAGGTGAAAGTTGAGTGAGGAGAAAGGTGCTGAAGTAGTAAATGCATAAATAAATAAAGTAGTATGTAGGACTGAGTAGAATGAGAGTTTGTGGTAAGGTAATATATAGTAGAGACAAGAGATAATGAATGTATAAGAGGCTTCTAATAATCAATGTAGAGTGTTTAGGTAGAGTGATATAAAATTGATTTCAAGTTGATTTATTTTCTTTTTTAAGATTTTACTTTTTATTTTATTTTTAAATTTATTTTTATTGTTGCATTGTAATCATACATCACATTGGAATACAAAACTTGAGAGGATATACAAACACACATCATCTAATTAGACCTCATCCACTCCCCAACCCATTCCCTCCCCCTCCCTCGATCCCATGCTTGTTTGGTGATTAACTTTGATACATTTTTTTACGTACCTCCTGAGTTTTAAAGAGGCTCCATCCTCCCCTATCCCATACCCTCTGATTGGTCACCTTAATTGCTTCGCTATAGGGCTCTTTCTATACCTCGTCCTCTTCCTGTTACCCCTTTCCTCCTAGTTATTGCTGATTAGCGGAAGCATCTGGTTTTTATTTTCTGCGATATTTCTCTGTGCATGCAGCTTTGCAAGTACCGATCCCACACTTGACGGCCCCAGTAGTGGCCTGGCTACCCGGTGGACTGATCCAGACCTCACCGGCTCAGGCAGCAGCCTTGCCTCATGGGAGGCCCCAATTCTGGCCCCACACAGGCCTAACCCCTTGGCTGGCTCCGATCCCGGCCTCACTGTCCCCAGTACCTGCCTTGCCTCAAGGCAGGTTCCATCCCAGCCTCGCTGACCCTGTCACTGGCCTAACCACTCGGCAGACTCCGATCCCAGCCTTGGAGGCCCCAGGAGTGGCCTTGCCTCACGGCAGGCTCCAATGCCGGCCGCTGGCCCAGGCACCAGCCTAACCCCTCGGCAGGCTCCGATCCCGGCCTCAGAGGCCCCAGCACCAGCCTTGCCTCACGGCAGGCTCTAATCCCAGCTTTGCTGTCTCTGTTGCCAGCCTTACCCCCCTCAGCAGGCTCCAATCTGATCTCCCTCTTCGCCCAGCAGGTTGTACCACATTCCTGAGGGTGCGTGGTGGAAGCATTCTGCTTCTGGGGTTATTACTTCAAAAGTTTCAGGTGTAATGCATCAGATCTCTGCCTCCCCTGAGTACTGGCCACTTCCACTGCCACTGCCTCCACCATTTCAAATCTTTCCCAAGCTTTTTTTCCACGCTGAATGTTGTCCAGGGTTCCTAAGCATGCACAACGATAGCATTCAATGTTTGGTGTAATTTCTTCAAAAAGTAAGGTTGGTAGGATTAGATTTCTGCCTCTCCTGGATACAAGTCTCACCGCCATTGCAGAGACCGCTTCCAACACCGCTTTCCTCCTAGGTCTCCGCTAAACTCTCTCCTTACAGGTGAAGTCCAGGATTCTTAAGAATGTAGAGAAGAAGCAGTCATCCTTCATGAGGAATTTCTCCAAAAGTTCCAGTTCATTTGGATAAGTTTTGTCTGCATCTCCAGTATCCTGGCATCCGCCACAGCCTTCTTGACCCCTCTCCAATAGTTTTCTTTTTCTTTTTCTTTTTCTTTTCCTTTTTTTTTTAATAAGAGAAGACAGTATGTGTGGTTTGAGGAGGTTGTGGGATCAGGCACTCAGTAGCATTGCAACCCAGGCCTGGTTTCTCCTGGGGTCCAGCATGCTCCTCATGACTCTGCCTGGGGCCAAGAGTCCTGCTACCTAGACCCCGGCTCTTCCGGGGGTCCAACTGGCCCTGCTGGACCCCCATCCTGGACCCAGGGCCTTGTGACCAGGCCACGGATTCTGCGGGGGTCTGGCATTCTCCGCGAGATCCCGCCCAGGGCCCAAAATCCTGTGACCCAGCCCCGGTTTCTCAGGGGGTCCAGTGTGCCCCTCCTGACCCCTGCCCGGGATCCAGGGCCTTGCGACCGGGCCCCGGTTTCTCCGGGGGTCTGGCGTGCTCCATGTGATCCTGCCTAGGGTCCTGCGACCCGTTCCAAGCTCTTCCGGGAATCCAGCGTTCCCCGCCTGACCCCCATCCTGGGCCCAGGGCCTTGCAACCCACCCCAGTTTTTCCAGGTGTCTGGCATGCTCTGCGCGATCCCGCCTGGGCTGATTTTCTTAACAAAGAAAAGAAAAGAAAAGAAACGAACTAACAAAAGGGACAAAGAGAATAGAGTAGATATAAAAGAGAAAATAAGCTTGTAAAAGGTGTGGGAAAGAGAGCAAACACACACACACACACACACACACACACACACACACATACAGAAAAAACCCAAACAACAACAAATGAAACAAACCTACAAATATATGAATACTGAGAAGTCCTGGCCTCTGTAGTCCTCCTGAGTGCGTGGATTCTTTGAGCCATTTAAGGTTTAATTTTTTTTTTGGACCATTAAACTTTATTTTTTTTTCATACATCATAGTGGGATACAAACTTTTGTAGACATACATGCACACATGACCCAGTCAGCCCCCACCTGATCCCGACCCCTTTCTCTCCCCATCCCTCCCTCCCATGATTGGCTTAGTGGTTGACATCTAGTATTATAGCAATTTATCCAAAAATAAAAATGATAATCTCACATAACAGTTTCATTTGTCTGATACCAAACTTTTGATGACTTAAATATAACATTTCAATATTTCTTTTTGCTTTCTTTCTTACCAGAGAATATTTTTTTCTATTTTTTAGGTGAAACTATCATATATTTATATATTTATTTTTCAGAAAAAAATCTATCCTAATATGGAATATGGACTCTAGATACCCAAAACGATCTTGAAAAAGAACAAAGCTAGAAGATATATATTTTCTGATTTCAAACCATATAAAGCTACAATAATTGAAACAGTGTAGTACTATTCTAAAGGCAGATATATAAACCATTGGAGTTAAATACAAGCCTAGATCTAAATTCTTCCCTATATTGTCAAGTTATTTTTGACAAGGTTTCCAGGAACATTTGGTGGTGGAAATAATAATCTTTTAACTAAATATTGCTGAAAAATAATAATTACATGCAAAAGAATAAAATTGGACCCTTACCTAATCCCATATACAAGTATTAACTCAAAATAGATAAAAGACCTAAATATAAATCTTAAGACTATAAACTTTTAGAAGAAAATCTGGGTCATAAAACCTCACAACACTGAAATTAGAAGTGATTTCTTGGATATGATTTCAATGGCACAGGCAACAGAAGAGTATACAAACTCCCTAAAAAAAAAAATATTGTATATCCAAAGACAATGTAAACAGAGTTAAAAGTTACTAATAGAATTGGATAAAATATTTCCAAATGCTATATCTGAAGGTATATTAATATTCCAACTAGAAATCCTAAAAATTAATAACAATAAAGGCAAACAATACAATTTAGAGATAGGTAAAAGACTAACATAAATAATGAATCTCCACAGATAACCAATCTTAGTTGTCTGTTCGATGGAAAATCTTGTTTCTCTAGTTCTGGTGTATGTTACCTATTTCTTCTTTGTAGTTAATCTCTTTGAGTATTTTCTCTAGCGCTGGTTTTGAAGACATAAATTCCTTCAGTTTCTGTTTGTCATGGAAGCTTCTTATTTCTCCATCTAATTTGATAGAAAGTTTTGCTGGGTAGGAAAGTTTTGACTGGAAGTTGTTTTCTTTCAGAGTTTGGAATATGTTACTCCAAGCCCTTCAGGCTCTCATGACTTGGATTGGGAAGTCTGGAGTGATTCTAATTGGTTTGCCTCTGAATGTCACTTGGCCCTTTGTTTTTGTTGCCTTTAAGATTCTCTGCTTGGCTTCCACATTGGTCATTTTGACAATTATGTGGTGTGGGGATCCTCTTCTCTGATCCTGTCTAAAGGGAGTTCTATAAGTTTCCTGGACCTGTGTATCAACCTCTTGCTCTATGTTTGGAAAATTTTCTGCTAATACTTCCTTGAAGAGATTGTTAATCCCTTTGGTTTCACTGTCTTTTCCCTCCTCTATTCCAATTATTCTTAGGTTAGCTCTCTTAAAATGGGCCCATATTTCTTTAATGTCAGATTCCTGCTGTTGGATATTTTTTCCTAAATTAGAAACTATGCATTCATTTTTGGAATGATCATCTTCTAAGAGTGAGATTCTGTTCTCCATGTGGTCTTATAGGTTCTTTGTGCTTTGAATTGAGGCCTTTACTTCATTAATTGCATCCTTTATCTCTTTTTGGCTCTCTCTGAGTTCTTTTCGAAGCACCTCTATTAGTTCTACAGTTATTTTCTTGATTTGATCTTCTAGAAATCTCTGATTTTCTGTTTTATCGGGTTCTGATGTTGTGTGGTTGTGGGCATTCATTGCTCCAGTGTTATTCCTCTTTCCCATGATTTTGGAAGTTTGTGCCTTCTCTAGGTTCTTCACTTGGGTCACTATGACTTCACTTAAGGTGCTTGGATCTCGAGTCTGTAGCATCTCAGACCCCACTACTCCTTTACTGGGTTGTATCACAGAGTCTCCGACCCAGGGAGTCGATAGAGGCTGCTTTAAACTATGGGGTGGTGCCAGGTTGCACGTTCTCCTATGGTTTGATATCTCTGCCACCGCCACTCCTCCACTGGGTCTAGTCCCAGGGAGTACAGTACTGGGGCCTGCAATTTGACTCACTGTTCTTGAGTTCGCAGATGTAGCTGTACTGGACTCGGTGAATTCGCTGCTGCTGCCACTGGTGGCAATATGGCGCCGCTGCTACGGCCTAGGCCGTGAAGCTGGCTTATTTCTTCGTGGTTTTGAATTCCACTCTGCGGCCCTGCAGCGTGTGCTGAGCTCAGCCACTGGGAGCTTTAGATGTTCCCTGTGCCGAGAAATCCCGCCTGGCTGTTCCACAACGGCTCACCTCGGCTTGCAGTAGCCGTCTGGTGAACTCGCCGCTGCTGCCAGCAGTATGGCGCTGCTGCAGCATCCTCGGGCGTGAGGCCGGTGTATCTCCTCTGTGGCTCTGAGCTCTGTTCTCAGTCCGCTTTCTTTCTGGAGCCTGGTGATTTTTTTGTTTTTCTGGTGATGGTGTTTTCTGGCTATGAAAGGCGCTGATTTTGTGGTAATGGAGATTGGTTGTTAGCAGGGCTCTTAAGCCCCGCTTTTCTCAGTCACCATCTTCCTGGAAGTCTAAGGTTTACTTTCTATATTAGGTTCTCAAGCATATTCTAAGCGTTCTCATTTGCTCTGAATCCTATAATGACAGTTTTTAGCCCCACTTTTTGTTCTTCTTCAATAATTGTGACCATGGCCTTTTGTCTCTCTCTGTGAAAGCACCAAGTGCCACTAGCACCTTTTCCACTGTAATCCTGGGCCTCTGAGCTCTCACAAAGTGCATGTCTCTAAGATTCTCTCTCTGTATATGCAGGCAGCTGGTATCACTAGGGCTTGATCTAGTGTTAACATGGGTCACCATGCTTTCCACAGATTCTGCATCTCTGTCATTCCCCATCTATGTAGGTGGCAGGTGCTGCTGGGACAAGACCCACTGTATATGTACAAGTCCATGTTGTCCACAGATAGAGCTGTGTTTCTCTAACTTCTAAGTTGCTAGAATTGTGCGGTCTATGGCAATCTCTGCAAGCTCTACCAGGGCACTGCTTTCTTTGCCCGATTTGCTCTGGGTGCTGTCTGCTTATCTGAATCTTTGCTGTGTCTGACTGCAGACTCTACCCTCTCCTTCACCAGAATGAACTGCAAAGTGTCAAATCCCCTGATTGTATTGCCTGATGCAAGATTTCCTGTGGCCACTGTGGGAAGTATCCTACCTTGACAACTGGTTTACTTATGGTGTTGTTGAGTTCTGCTCTAGAGCCCTGGAGGACATTCTTCTCTCTGCTGTCACTGCTGCAAATTGTAGCTGGAGTCTGGGCAGTAGGATTTCTGTGGAGCATGGAATTATGGTCAACCACTTATAAATCCAATGAGCTGAAGCTGCTTACTTTGCTTCAAGTGGTTGGATTTTGTGCTGTGGATCTATGGAGGTTGCAGTGCCAATAGTCCTTGCATGCTTAGGCAAGATGGTGTTTCCATGGCCCCTAGGGACCACAGAATTTGAAGGCAGTCTGGATACAGAAATGTCCTCATTTTTGCTTTCTAGTTTTGTTCCTGCTACCTTTCAATTCTTGGTGCTCTGTTCAATTTTAGAACTTTTTTTCTCTTGTCAAGACACTGTTTTTATGGTGATAGAGATCAAGTGTCAGTAGAACTAAGACGTGCTGCTTCCCTTGGTCACTATCTTTCCAGAAGTCAATAGGGTGCTTTTTAATTAAACCTAACCAGGTACTAAGAGAGACTATCTGAATAGCTAATGGTACATGGTTGCCCAAGGCCAAATCTAATCTTTCTTAAAATATATGCATTCAGCTATTGTAATGCAGTGTACACATACTTCCCTCAAATTTATAATTGTCATTGTAGACACCCTCATTCAGACAACTATTGTTCCTCAGTTGGGTTATGCAAATAGCTTTCTAAAAGATTTCCCTTCTTCTCTACTTGCTTATATTCAGTATAGCAGCTAGAGTGTTCATTGTAAAGTATAAGTTGAAACCTCTTACTTCTCTTCTGAGATTTCTTCAGTGACTTTCCCATATCATTCAAAATAAAACCTAGAGTTCTTGGAGTGAGATTTTTTTTTGTGTGTATGGGTCTGTGGATGGAACCCAGGGGCATCCAACCTCTGAGCTACTACAACATCTGCCCAATTTTTTATTCTTTATTTTGAAACCAGGTCTCACTGAGTTGCAGAGGGCCTCACTAAGTAGCTGAGGCTGTGCACCAACTGTGATCTTCTGGTCTCAGCCTCCCAAATGCTGGGATTACAAGCATGCATCACTATGCCCAGCTTGCAGTGCTTCTTATATGGCCCCAACATATGTAGTTGGCCTTTACCTCCAACCCAGTTTTTATTGCTGTTGTACCCTTATTTCTGACTATTCCCCTCTTGGGGTTATTTGCCTCTAGAAATCCTGGCTTTCTTTCTTCAGACATAGCAGAAATGTTCCTACCTTTGTGCCTTTACATTTTTTGTTCTTTCTACTTGATTTGCTCTTTCTGCCAATATTTATGAAACTTTATCCCTCATATTTTCAAGTTTACCCTTCATCTGCTTTTTTCCCATGAAACCTACCTGACCCCTCTTCTTAACATTGCAAATCATGGCTCCTCTGATACTCTTGATCACTTTTTCCTACTTAATTCTATTTTCTTTTCTCTCACCATTCTCTAGAATATAAGTTCCTATGAAATTAAGAGTATTTGTCTCTCATATTTCCTGTTTTAACCATAGAGCAGTCAATGTCTGACACAAAGTGGTCAGCACAGATTTATTGATTGGCAATGAAGATAAATATCACCTGCCTTTCCAATGTTGTTAAGCAAAATATTTGTTTATACTGTTTCTTTCCAGAAACTAAATCATGTTCTTTGGGGCTATGCTTTATGCCATAACTTTTGTGAACATACTGGTTATCTATTCTAAAAAAGCTTCTGAGTCTAGTAAGATCCACAAGGTCTATGCCATACTGGTGTGTGATTTTTAAAAGAAATGATGAGTTTTTGAAGCATCATCTCTCATATGTTTTTAAATATGTAAAGTAGAAAATAGGAGTCTGTTATCTGCAGTGGTGCAGATCTTTACTTTACAGCCATTAATTCCTCAAAAGCATAATAATGGATGACAACAGAAAGGAAGGATCACCAGACCAATTTCTGTGTGAAGCAGTGCCAAGAACAACATTTATCAGGGCAGAACATACACCACATTGGGTTGGCGGGAGCTTGGCAATGTGGGAATTTGTTATGACCACCAAATTAGTTTTGTTTAATTCTGTTGTATTTCCAAACTTACATTGTAGATTATCCATTCATAAAACAGTCCTTTCTCAATTGATCATTAATGCAACTATTTTCTAAATCTAATTGCACATGTTTATCAAGCACTTAATTTGTTTTACTTGCTAGCAACTAATTACATACGAAATATAAATAAATTATACACCATACATTCTATGGCAAATACTGTGAGAAAAAACAATTTTGTTAGCCCAACATTGATGTTTCTAGAACTAATAAGCCTGGTATCAAACATTCCTGATATAGCCCTGATGACATATACAATTAATAGCTTTAATTGCTTTTTATATTTATCTAAAAAATGTGGTACACCAAAAACATACATCATATCTATTGTCTACTGAGAAGTTTTCAAGATAGAAACAAGGATTTTACCTAATAAGCTCGAGTTCCGCCAACAGTATCCATTGAAAGATTAAATTTCATTAAATTGGTACTGTAGATTTTCCTTTGATTTAGATACATTTGTGTTCTGAGTATATGGTAACACACTGCCAAAAACTTCATGGCTTTTGTTATTATTCTAAAGTCCAGAAATATAAAATCAAGGTGAGTATCTGGGCAGGGGAGTGGTGTGTTGTTGTGTGTGAGCCTTCCAAGGGACTCTGGAAAAAATTTTTTAGCCTCTTCAAATTTCTCCTGGTTGCCCAGCATTCTTTTAAACTCTTAATGCTGGTGGCTGCTTCCCTCCAATCTCTTCCTCCTTGTTCACATCACCTTTCTGTGTGTGTGTGTGTGTGTGTGTGTGTGTGTGTGTGTGTTAAATGTTACTCTCTTTTTCTTTCTCTCTCTCTCTCTTTTTTTTTTTTACATTTTGGACTTAGGAACATTATAGTTCCATGCTATGCTCACCGAAATTTTATTTTTTTAATTTTGAAATAGGTTCCTGTTAAATTGCTGAGGCTGGCCTCAAACCTGCAATTCCCCTATTTCAACCTCTCAAGTGCTAATATTACAAGTGTGCTCTAACCTGCCAGCTCTTTCTCTCTCTTGTAAAGACATATAACATTGCATACATGCCAGATAATCCAGTAATGTGTGCCACCACAAGCAGCTCCATGCAGATATTTCTTACTAAGTTGCAGAGGGCTTCACCAAGTAGCTGAGGCTGTCCCTGAACCGCGATCCTTTTGACTCAAAACCTCCCAAATGCTGAAATGACAAGTGTGTCCATGCCCAGCCATTATTCATATATTTATTGGTCATCTGTATTTCTTCTTTTGTGAAATGTCTATTTAGTTTACTTATCCATTTTATTGAGTATTTTGGATAATTTTTTGCAGTAAGAATCTTGAGTTCCTGGTATATCCTTATTTTTTCTATCAGATATTTTAATATACTTTTATTGATGCATTATAGTCTCATATTAGAGGTAAATCATGTTGAAAGTGACAAACATGCATGCAGCACTTGAGTTCTTTGTATATTCTAGATATTAGTCCTATTTCAGAGAAAATATTTATACTTTCCTTTCAGCAAAGAAGTTCTTCAGTTTAATGAAAACCCTCATTTTAATTTTTGCCTGTGTGTATATATATTGGAGTCTATCCTATGTTCTCTTCAAGTAACTGCAAAGTTTCCTGTCTAATTTTCAGGTCTTTGATCCATCTTGAAAATACTCTTGTGCAACATGAGAAAGTGGGCTTTATTTTCACTGCTCTGCATATGAATTACTAGTTTTGTCAACACCTTTTGTTAAAGAGGATATCTTTTTTCCAGCATATGTTCTTGGCCTTTTTGTCAAAAATCAATTGGCTGTAAGTGTGTGGATTTGTTTTCAAATATTTTATTTTGCTCCATTAGTCTGTGTCTCGTTTTCTACCAATACCTTGCTGCTTTTATTACTATGGCTCTGCAGTAATCTTCCAACTTAGGTATTATGATGCCTCCTTTATGTTGTTGCTGAGAATTACTTTGGTTCTTATGTGTTTTTGTTTCAAATGAATTTAAGAAGTGATTTTTCTAAATCTTCAAAGAATTACAATAATATTTTAATGGAGATTACATTCAATCTGAAAATTATTTTTGGAATGATGGCTATTTTATTGATATTTATTCTTTCTATCCAAAAGTATGTGATATCTTTCAACCCTCTAAGATCTTCAGTTTCTATCTTTAATATTTTATAATTTTTCCTGTAGAGGTCTTTTATTTTATTAGTTAGATTTATTCCTAAGTACATTATTTGTTTTGAGGTTATTGTGAATTAAAATGTTTTCTGGATTTCTTTTTCAGTGGATGATGGTTGGCATATAGATAAGCTTCTCATTTTTTTCTAAATTGATTTTGCATTCAGACAATTTGCTGAATTTGTTAATTAGTTCTAAAAGTCTTTCATTTAAGTTTATTAGGTTTTCTAAGTATAATATCATGTCATCTGCAAATAGAGGTTGTTTCATTTCTTTCTTTTCCTATGTATACTTATTTTATTTTCTCCCTTGCCTTATTGTTCTGGCTAGAGTCTCAAGAACTTTATCAAAAAGGAGGGATAATAGTGAACATTCTTGTTCAATTTCTAATTTTAAAGAAAATTCTTGTAGCTTTTTTCCATTAAATATGGTGTTGGCTGTGAGCCTATTGTATATTGCCTTTATGATTTTGAGGCAAATTTCTTCTGTTCCAACTACCTGAAACAGGTAGCATAAATTAGTCTTGAATTTTGTCAAATAATTTTTCAGCATCTATTGAAATTATCATGTGATTTTTGTCCTTAGTTCTGTTTATGTGGTGAAAAACATGGATTGATATTTGTATGTTAAATCATCATTAAATCCCTGTGATGAACCAACTTAGTCATAGTGTATACATTTCTTGATGTGATTTTGAATATGTTGCTAGTATTTTGTTTAGAAGTTTTGAATGTAAGTTCATCAATAATATTTATCTGTCGTTTTCATTTCTTGATCTACCCATTATTTGGTTTTGGTATCAATGTGATGCCAACTTCACAGAATGTGTTTTAAAAAGTTTAATATTTTTTATTTTATGGAATAGATTTAGAAGTATTGGTATTAGATCTTTTATGAATATTTCATAAAATTTGACTTTGAAATAATATGGACCTGAACTTATCTTGACCATAGGCTCTTTATTACTGTGTTAATATTTTGTTTGCTCTTAATTGTTGGAAATATTCTAGTTATTCTAGATTCAATTTAGAAAGTTTGTGTGTGTGTCCAGAAATTTGTAATTTTCTTTTAGGCTTTCCATTTTGTTGGAGTATAGTTATTCAAAGGCTTCTGAAGATCCTCTGGCTATCCATGCTGTGGCTATGTCATCATTTTAATCTCGTATATTACTAATTTGAGATTATTTTTCTCTTTTTTATATAGGTTGGCTAATGTTTTATATTGTTTATTTTTGAAAAAAACAGCTTTGGGCTTTATTAATTTTTTGAATTTCTTTTTCTGTTCTCTACATTGTTGATTTCTGCTCTGATTTCAATAAATTCCTGCCTTATACTGGATTTAAGATTAGACTATTCCTGCTTTTGATGAAATTTCAGTTGTACCATTAATTTGTTTATTTGGTGATTTTTTGTACTTATGTGAGAATCCATGCTATACATTTTTTCTTATACCACTGCATTCAATGTGCCTCAGAGATTTTGGCATGTTGTGTTTCTATTTTTGTAATTTGGTAGATAATTTTTTGTGGGGGGGGGGTTATACTGGAGGTTGAACCCAGGGTTATTCTAAATCAAGCTAAGTTTTTATATCTATTTTATTTTTTTTATTTTGAGAAAAGGATCTCACTGGAGTGCTAAGGGTTTTGTTAAGTTGCTGAGGCTAGCCTAAAACTTTTGATCCTCCTGTCTCACCCTTACAAGTACTGAGATTATGGGCATAAGCCACGACACCAAGCTAAATCATTTTTCTAAAGATAGATAATATAAGCCTGGCATGGTGGTGCACACTTGTAATCCCAGCATTTGGATTGCAGTTTGCAGTCAGCCTCAGCTACTTAGTGAGGCCCTCTGCAACTCAGTGAGAACTGGTTTCAAAATAAAGAAAAAAAGTTAGGGCAGGGGATGTAGCTTGGAGGTCAAATGCCCCTGGTTTCCATCCCCAGACCTGCAAAAAATAAATAAATAAATAAATAAATAAATAAATAAATAAATAAATAAATTACACAGTCTGGAGATACTACATTTTATTTATTTACTTACTAAGGGTTCTCTTTCAAATTTTGTTAATTTTTAATAAAGCAACTATAAATATTGTAGTTTTCAAGTACCTTTTGTAAACATAGGGAGTGTGGTTAATGTATTTTAAGGTAAGAATATATTTATTTATGTGAAGACTCACCAAACTGTCTTCTGGAGTGGCAGTACCATTGTATAGTCTCACTAGCAATTAATGAGAGTTTTTATTCCTGAAGAATAAAAGTTTGAACATTCTAAAAGTGTAGTAATACCTTTTCTGCTTGCATTTTTCTCCTAACATATTATATAATTCCTATTTTATTTTTTCCTAAAATATACAAATAATTTCTGTTCTCTGTATATCTTATTTTTCTTCCCTACATATTTGTCTTTTATTTTATTTTTTTGTTAACAAAGTAATGGTGATAAATGATGTGCTTTTTTTTCTTCCTGAGATTAGCTAGATTCTCACCATTAAGTATGGTATTTTCTGTAGGTATTTTATAGACAATCTTTTTCAAGTAGAAAAGGATTGTCTGTATTTCTAGTTATTGAGAATTATCAAAACAAATTTAATCTGATGTCAAATGCACTTTCTGCCTGATTGATATGATCACATAATTTTTCTTCTTTATATTAATATAATACAACACATTAATTGATTTTCAAATGTTAATATAATTCCCATTTGGTGATAGCATATATCCTTTTACTTTGTTAGGTTTGTTTTGCTAATATTTTGTTCAGAAACCTTTCATGCATGTTCATCATATTGACCTATAATTTTCTTATAATGCTTTGATGAGTTTTTATGTGATAGAAATGAATAGAATGAGTTAAGAAACGTTATAGATGGTAGAGAATTGACATAATTTCTTTCTTTTGGATGGAATTTATCAGTTAACACATGACTTGGTGCTTTCTTTTTTGAAAAGCTATTAAGTATTGATTCATTCTCTTTAATAGATAAGTAGATTCGGATTGTATTTTTTGTGCATTTTGGTAGGTTTTATTTCAAAGCATTAGTGAATATTATGTAAATTACCAAATTTATAAGCATAGAATTGGTAAAAGTATTCTTTGATTAACTTGTGATTCATAATGATACCCTTTTTAATTTCTGATAATAACTTTTACTTAGTCTAGCTAAATATTTCTCAAATTTATTGTGCTTTTCAAAGAAATATATATATATATATATATATATATATATATATATATATATATATATAGTCTATTTACAGTGAGAGCCTTATAAGTAAATTCTGATATAATCACATAAAGGAGCACCATGTGAAAAATTAGAAATTTGTGGACTGGGGATGTAGCTAATGATAGAGCACTTAGCTGACATGTGTGAGACCCAAGTTCAATCCTGAGCTAAAAATAAATAAATAGGTAGGACTCAAATAGGCAATTGCAGGATGCAGCACATCTCAGTAGCTGAAAGAAATAAAGTTCCACTACTGAGAAGGCAGCGTCTTAATAAAGAAAATAAATATATCTCACGAACCAAAACAGATCCAATAACCATGGCGAAACAAATCCAGTAACACTGAACTGTGGGATCTACTGCAAAAAAAGCCCAAGCACAAGTCAGACCTGCTGTGGACCCGGCTAGCCAGTAGCTCCATCACGGGCCCCAGGCCCAAATGCGAGTCCTGGAGGTATCCCCAAGAAATTCAGAAAAAAAAAGCCCATGAGTTAGAAAGAGGCCATAGAGCTCCAACAATTTAAGTGGCAAGCTGCAATGGAACACCTGAGCGGCACTGTTTGCTCACCAGATGTGGCTCCTGCAGTGGCATAGTGAGACCTCCAGAGACTAAGAAGGGGAACAGGTAACCATGTGTGCCCAGAGAAGCTGCAGGATTCAGCAGTGCAGCAAGCACTCCAGAGCCCCAGACCAAGGAAGCCAGGTAGCAAACAGTGTGTGACCAGATGAGCCACAGGGCAAGGCATACATCCACTATGTGCTTTAGGACCTAGTGGTAACTGCTTCCCCACAGTGTGCACCACAAGACCTGGTGGGCTAGTTCAGATAGAACCTCCAGAGACACAGGCAAGGTACTGAAGGAACAATACCTGCGCAGGGCTATAGAGTGTGGCTCCAAGAATACATTGGATGCCCCCATCCCTGTGGGTAGGGAGGTGGAGGCCTGTGCTCTGGCAGTGACTTCAGAGGAACAGACTACAAGCTGGAAATACACAGAACCCAGGACTTGCATAGAACTCATTAACAGAGACTCATGATGCCCTGAGACCTAACCACAGAGCAGTCAGAGGTAAGAGAAGTGCTCAAACACTAAGAGAGTGAGTTCAGAACCTGAAAATAGGGTACAGAGCAAATAAGAGACATTGGAAAACACTCTAGATCTCCATACTTAAGTATTCTACTAATTGCAAGAGTCCTACTATCTAACCTTCTCCCATTCTCAACCAGATACTATCTTATTATACTTAAATTCTTTCTCAACATAATTATATCCTCTACCTTACCTGACTCCTGCACCCATCACTCCAGCTCCTCCACCATCACCTAACCCTCACCATTGGAAAAAGTACTGCATATCTGCTGATACTTCTAAATTCCTAATACTAAGACTGGATTAAGTCTAGTAACTACAAAATATGCCAAAATATAAAAAACAAACATGAGAACCTTGAAAATACGAGAATTATTAATAATGAAGAAACAATGGAATCAAGAACATTGACCTACAAGAAATGCAAGAGGGAGAAATGCTGGTTTCCAGCGAAATACACAGAAACCAGCATTTCTTCTTACCTTTTTCTTAGGATTTTCCTCTTTGTGTGTATATTACCCATATAATGTTGCATAATTTCTATTTTATCCATTAGGGCCTTTGTTGGGGTCTGCTTAACTGCCTGACAGAACTTCCGATGAATTAGCTACAAGTAGCACCAAGCGAGTTGACGTCTGCACAACCGCCTGACAGAACTTCCGATGAATCAGCTACATGTAGCATCGAGCGCAGGTCTGCACAACCGCCTGAATTTCCGATGAATGAATCTGCAACATGTAGCGCTGAAGCGGATATGGAGGGCGTAAATACTCTCCTTGCCCCTGCTAGCCCAATTTGGTAATGTTGAGCCCTATTGGCTCAAATAATGCTTCCGTGTTCATGAACCCCTCGTGCATTGTACAATGATTGGCTGCAAGTTATGTGCTTTGCACATGCAAGGGTGACCTTTACCTTGATAGGTTAGAATAGTTTCCTGTTGGAGATCCCCCTTGCGTTTTTTTTTTTTTTTTTTTTTTTTTTGCTTTAAATTGGGTTGCCTGAGAGAATTCAACAAGATCCTGCTTGACACATCTCCCGACTCGTGTGGTTCTCTTTGGGCCGTCGGCACTCAACTTTCCTGCTCAGCCCCACCGATAATGGGCTGGACCCGTCAGGCCTTTATCACATTAATAATAGTTGCTTTAAATTCCCAGTGTGGTAATTCTAACATCTCTAACACTTATGCTTGCTTTGTTCCTCAAACAATGTTTCTGCCTTTTAGAATAGATTTTAGCTTGTTATAGTTGATGTGATAAATTGTATAAAAAGAAATGTTGTAGCCGGGCGTGGTGGCACACGCTTGTAATCCCCGCACTTGGGAGGCTGAGACAGGAGGATCACATGGGTTCGAAGCCAGCCTCAGCTACTTAGTGAGGCTTTCAGCAACTTAGTGAGACCCTGTTTCAAAAAAAAAAAAAGAAAAAGAACTGTTGTAAATTGTTTTTTAGTAATGTGGTGGTAAAGTGGTAAGATAAGTGTGTGGGGACAGGATGAATTATGTAGTCCTAAAATTCAGTCCGTAATTTGGTTCTAGGCTCTGAGCCCCTCATGAGCTTTTAAATATCCACCACTTAGTTGGGACTGGATGGCTAGGGTGCGCTGGAGTTAGGTATTTTTCTTTCCATAGTTCAGTTATTCTCTGATTAAACCCCTTAATTTGAGCTCAGATTAGATTCTTTGGGGGGCAGACCTTGGTAAGGTTAAAATGCTCTGTGTGCTTCCCAGTGCTTCTGCTGCCCCTACCCCTACTTTGTTAATTACTATGAGAACCTTAGAGGTCTTGGAGTTAAAACTCATATCTCTATACCCTCCTCTTCTCCATGAATAGATCCCATTGGAGTGTTTAACTCTCAGATTCGCCCACTAAGCTTCCAGTGATGATTCATGAAGTTCAAGTTTTCCTACATCAGCACAAGTTTATAAAAAGGTTTGTGTTCCTGGGCTTCTGTTCTAGTAGGTTCTAATTCTCTGTATTTTTATTTTGTCTCTCAAATTTTGGAGGCAGTTTTTTGCTCAAAATATCAGTTCTCTTGTAGTTCTAATAATTTTTAATATGGAGTTTTTTGGCTTTTTATTTCTTGTTAGGATTTTGACCTACAAACTTAAGTTGGATTAGAAACTGGACAACTTACTTTTCTACTAGTAGATTGACTTAAAGTTCAATAATTTAAAAAATGACTTATTTGCCAAAGATAAAAAAATAAAGATTTTAAGAATTGTATTTCCATGGTTACCAACAGCCAAACCAAGGAACATGCCTGAATCCTATCTGGGCTGCTGTCTCACATAAGAAAGCATTCATGGCCTGGTGCAGTGTTGCATACCTGTAACCCCACTATTTAGAAGGCTGAGACAGGAGGATCAAAGGTTGAAATTCAGTACATGGTAATTCAAGAAAGCTTTTTTTAATAAAAAATAAAAATTTCTGCATTGTAGATCAGAGGTAGAATACTATTAGATTTAACCCCAAGCACCACAAAAAGTAAGAGAAAAAGAAAGCTTTTTTTTCCAATCTTATCAAACTGTATCATCTGGGATTCATTCAGTTTCTCCTTGCCTCATTGCCAGTAAATAAAATAGAATTTGGGGTGGGTTGGGCATGTTTAGTTTACTTTAGTTTTTAGTAGATATGGTGAAACTCTTTAGGTCTGTGAATTTAAGAATATATGTTTATTAATGGGCATCTTGAATAGCATGGAACCTTTAAAGGATCTTTTTTTAGAAATGCTATATTCTTGGCCCGGCATGGTGGTGCATGCTTGTAATCCCCGCGCTTGGGAGGCGGAGACAGGAGGATTGCATAGGTTCGAAGCCAGCCACGCTGGCTTAAGAGACCCTGTTCCAAATAAAAAAAACAAAATAAAAATAGGTCTGGGAGTGTAGCCCCAAGGTAGAAGGGCTTCCAGAAACCCCAGTACAACCAAAAAAAATGCTACATTCCAAATTTTTCTTTCTTCTTCAGAATGTGGAGCTTCCTTCCTTGACCATTTTTATTTCTTAATATCAGCGGAGTGCCATCAACTTGAGTTTTATTATTACTTTTATCATGGTGAAAGCTTAGAGCCTATTCAAAATCTTTTGTTTATCATGTGAGTGGACATAAACTATCAGTACTATTTCCTTGTTTTAAGTTTTTAAATACATATGTAATCAATTATAATAATTAAATCAAAATTATCACTTATAGAATTTCCAAATTCCATTCCTAAAAATTCGCAAAGTTAAAATGTTTATATTTAGCTTGTCTTTGTAGAGATTTATTCTTTTTATTTATTTATTATTTATTTATTTTATTGAACATAAATGCTATAAATTTAAACTATACTTGGTGCCCTCTCCCCCCTGCCCCTGTTTTTCTTTCCCCCATCCCACCAATGAATGTCCAGGGTAACCATGCCATATTCATAATTTTGCACATATTCAGATGTAGACCCTCATTAATCAAGTTCAGTCTTCCTCCTCCCTTATCTTTCCATTCAAACTTTGCTGGTATTTCCCCTCCATTTCTTGGAGTACCACTGGTATCCTCTATGTTCCCTAGTTTGGGCATATTAGAGGGAACATATGTACCTTCTCCTTCTGTGCTTGGCTGATATCACTCCAGGACTTTCCATCTTCTTGCAAATGGTATGATTTTGTTCTTCTTTATGGCTGAGTAGAATGCCATTGTGTGTATTTTCCAGAGTTTTGCAATCCATTCATCTGTTGATGGAGACCTGGGTTGGTTCCATATTTTGGCTATTACGAATTGTGCTGCTATGAACATAGGTATGCATATGTTGCTAGAGTTCTCTGGATTCAACCCTTTGGGGAAAATACCCAGAAGTGGTAGAGCTGGATCATATGGTGGATCTATTCCTAGCTTTCTTAGAAATCTCCACACAGATCCCCATAGTAGCTGAACTAGTTTGCACTCCCACCAACAGTGTAAAAGAGTTCCTCTTAATGTCAAAGGACTTAACTCACCAATCAAAAGACATAGACTGGCAAAGTGGACTAAGAAACATAATCCAAATATATGCTGTCTGCAAGAAACTCACCTTACAGCCAAAGACATTCACAGACTGAAAGTGAAAGGATGGAAAAAGATATACCATGCTATTGGTGACCAAAAAAGAGCAGGGGTAGCAACCCTGATATCCAACAAAACAGACTTTAAACTAAAACACATCAGAAGAGACAAATCAGTGCACTTCCTTTTATTAAAAGGAACAATACACTAAGAAGATATAATGATAGTAAATACTTATGCCCCAAACGTGGGTGCAACCACATTTTTAAAACAAACCCTTCTGGACATCAGATCCCAAATAGAGCCAAATACAATAATTCTGGGAGACTTTAATATGCCTCTCACACCACTGGATCGATCTTATTCAAAATCTTATCATGAAATATTTTAAGATTCTTCACTTTGAAAAAGAGTTTTCTTTTACTCTTCATTAGATTATAGAAAAACCTTTTAATATTTGATTTAATGAACATTTTGGTGATTTTGTGGAGAAAAAAGCACCAAGAATTAATGAAATTCTTAAATTATGGAATAATTCCTGTGTGGGGGAGAGTACTTGATAGATTTTTTTTTAGTTTTAGTTAACAAATAATACTTGCATATTTATAGAGCATAATATAGCTATTTAATCTTTACATACATCGTAGAATGAACCAAACTAATGAACATCACACCTCTCCACTTACTATTTTATTTGTGGTGCAATAGGTTGAGGATAAGATGGTTTATAAAGAAATATATTTCCCCATCTTCCAGAAGTTTGGGAAATAATATTTACCTTCAAATTTCCGCTTTTAGAAAGTAGATAGTTTAAGGGGCTATAACCCTGTCAGAGGAGAAGAGATGATTCCATAATATGTTCCCAGTGGGGGAGAAAAAGAAACTGAACTCAGAACTGGTGGAGTCTTTGGCTTATGTAATGGTGAAGAATTTCAGCATTTACCAGTCAGAGACATAGAAACTTATTTAGAAAAGCAAGAAGTATATATTCAATGGAAAAAAACATTATCTCCAGGGTGAGAGAAGTACTTTGGGAGGCTTATGGTTCTTAAGTGAAGCATAGATATGGTAAACTATGTGAGACTGACATTAGTCTTGTAATCTGGTCATATTACTAATTATTAAAGTGGTCTTCCTTGTTTGATTGATAGATAGTTCTTTCACTTAAACTATTCAGAGGTGAAATAATTAACAGTGCTCAAGGTACTTATTACAAGTGAGTGATTTCCAGTATGCTGATTTTATTGCCTTTCAGTTATTTTATGTGGTTTATTTGATCAATAGTTATCTCTCCTGCTTAAACTATTGGAAAGTTTAGTTTTCAAGGTGTTTATAGTAATAGGATGAATAAAGACTTGCAAATTTCCAAGAAATTTGGGAGTAACAGGCCTGGCTTGGGATCAAAGTATGAGTAACTATAGCACGAGGGTTTCATATTAAAGTTAATTCCTTATCCTTCTTCATGTCTCCTTTCTACCTGTTTCCTTTATTTTTCTACCTCAACTCAAATCCAGTCCATATCCTCATATTTACAAATTTATTAATAATTATTCTCGATTAATGAGAAGTTCTGCTCCTTACTCATTTTTCATATGCTATAATTTAAGTAAATAAATTTAAATTAGATTTTATGTGAGTGAAGAGACCAGTGAAGGCCTCTATAAAACATTTGTCTGTATAAGAATTGATTATAAAATGTTATATTTAAAAGACAGTGTAGAAAACCATGACTTATTTATTTAATTAGTTGATCTATCCAAATATTTTTTGTTACCTTATGTGCTGTTTTGCTTTCTTAATTGAAAACAATTGCTTAAGTGACTTAAAGTTCTCAACAGGCCTTTGTTATTTTTTTTTAGTTTCTATGTCAATAAGGCTATTTTCTTATTTTATGAAAGAATATAACTTTTAAAGGTTAACATTAAACATCTGTTGAATGTGTTATGATCTATTAGTCTACTTTAATTGCTACTTGTATAAAAATGCTAATGGAGCAGAGACCTAAATACAAGCCGTAGTACAGCTTCAAGTGCTTAATCCTCTTCTAGATAATTACATCATTCATAAACCAGTTATTTCTAATTTAATTTTTATATGCAGCTTTATGGAAAACATACAAGGAATAAAAATAACAATGTTCTATCTGATATTTCTTAGGCGTCATCTAAATCATGACTTAGCTTATATTAATACTAAAGATCACATGTGAATGGCATGAAGTGTTTATATTTTTGCTTGCAAAGTGAAAATAGCTTAGCTGGGTGTGGTGGCAGATACTTGTAATCCCTGCACTTGGGAGACTGAGACAGGAGGTTCGCATAGATTTTAAGCCAGCCTCAGCTACTTACTTAATGAGGCTTTCAGCAACTTAATGAGACCCTGTTTCCAAATAAAATGTAAAATAGGTCTGGGAGTATATTCTGGAGGTAGAAAGCCCCTGGGTTCCACCCCCAGTACCACCACCAGTACTACTATTACTACTACTACTACTACTACTACTACTAATAATAATAATAATAGCTTTACTCTTACCTGTCAATGTGATATATTTTTAACAAATAACTACTTCAGAATGAATATTTGTGAGCAATAAATGTATATTAATTATATATTATTAAATATGTGACAATATATATAATGTATTATTATGCTAAGTATACAATATACTGTTACTAAATATTATACCATATGATATCATATACAAATATATACATATATTACCTTCCAAATATTAATACTCACATATTTTGATGTATATATTTATAGAAAATTTTAACTTTGGCTATTTTCATTCATTAAATACTTGTTCACTGAATATCTAATATAATGAAAAGTAATAACATAATTTGATTAATTTTGTTTAGATTCCAAAATCATATAATTTAGTTGATCTTACTATTTCATATCTGTTACAACAAAAGAACAAGTATATGCTACACCAGTATTTTCTATTACTTATTTTTAAATTTTCTCTTTGTTCTACCAAAGTGAGTACATTTCGCTCACTCTATAATTGGTACCTACTTTAATTTTTTTAAATTAAGTGATCGTAGTCTACGCTTCATATAATTATTTAGATATAGGTAACTCTTTAAAATTATATAATTCTATTTTATATGTATTTCTTAATTTATAAATATTTTATATAAATATATAAATCTAACCTTTTCACTTTTAACTACTGATTATCATCTAATTTTTCTCCATTACATTTTGCATTTTAACTCCATTACATTTTGCATACCTATTAATTTAGTGAGGGATAATTTAAAATTTTACAAAATATTATAATTAATTTCTCTTCTTGCATGTTTTCCCATGGACCTTTAGTTCTTTTTTGGAAATCTTGACTTATACATCGTATCCATATTTAATATCACTAAATAATTGTATAATAGTCTCCAGAATAATTTTATTAATATAGGTGAACATGATAGTGCATGAGTACTCCCATGTCTCTACCAGCTATCTTTAAATTTTTTATTGGTGCATTGTAGTCATACATCTTAATAGGGTACAAGATAGTAAAGACATACATGCACACATAATCCAATTAGCCCTTCCCCAATTCCCACCCTTTTTTCTCCTCCTTCTCATGTTTGGGTTAGTGATTGACTTTGATATGTTTGCAAATGTATATCATATACATTAAGGAATATCTCTTATCCCCTCCCATCACTCTCAGGTTGCCATATTTGCTCATGTCTAGAGTTTCTCCTGTGAACCATTTTCTCTCTAGCTTCCACATATTAGAAAGATCATCTGATTTCTTATTTTTTGTGACAGACTAATCTCACTTAGCAAAATGTTCCCCAATTACATTTATTTCCAGGTAAATGAAGTAATTGTGTTTTTCTTTATGGCTGAATAAAATTTCTATGTGTAAATATTCCATAGTTTTATAATCCATTCATCTGTTGATGGACATCTTGGCTGGTTGCATAGTTTGGCAATTGTGAATTGTGCAGATATGAAATAGATATGCATTCATTAATTTGGTAGTTTGGTTTCCAATCTTTTGGGTAGATACTCAGAAGTGATATAGCTGAATCATATGGCAAGTTTGTTTCCATTTTCTGAGGATCCTCCATAGTGTTTTCCAAAGTGGTTGTACTAATTTGCAATCTGACCAACAATGTACTAGAGGCAGAATAGAAGACTCAAAAGCAAATGCACACACTTACAGCCCATTGAGTTTTGACAAAGGGGCGAAACATACATTGGAAAAAAGGTAGCCTCTTCAACAAATGGTTTTGGCAAAACTGGTAAATCATATGCAGAAAATTGGAAATTAATCTCACTTTCTCAGTATGTACAATAGTTAATTCATGATGGATCAAACCTTGGAAATTAGACCAGAGACATTGAGGCTTCTTGAAGAGGGTATAGTTCCAACATTGCAACACATAGGCACAGGTGTAAACTTTCTCAAAAAGACCCCAAAGGCATAAGAAACTAAAAGGTGTATCAATACATAGGATTACATTAAACTGAAGAGTTTCTGTACAGCAAAGGAAAATATCAAGAACCTCAACCAAAGGCCAAGTGAATGGGAGATTTTTGCCACCTATCCTTCCTTAGAGGCCTAATATCTAGAATATTAAAAGAATTCAAGAAACTCAGAACCAAGAGAACAAATAACCCAATCAAAAAATGGGCAAGTGAACTAAAAGACACTTTGTTAAAGAAGAAATTCAAATGGCCAATATGTGCATGAAAAAATGCTCAACATCATTGGCAATCAGAGAGATGCAAATCAAAACTACCCTGAGATTTTACTTAACTACAACTAGACGGCAATAATTCAAAACAAACTGCCGAGACCACCTGCTTTTTCTCAGCATCTGTGTGATGACCTCCCACGCAGTTAATCGGCAGGATGTCAACACTAGAAAAAAAGCCCTGAGAGAGGGTGTTGTCTCTGGACAAAGTACTCCCCCACTTTTAGATATTCTTTCATAACTATTATTCTTTTGGTAATGATTCTTTTAACTTTCCACACAAATTGCTCCGGTGGTGTAAGATCAGGACTGTGAGAGAAACTGAGTCCATGGAAAATAAATTTTCTGGTAATTTGTCTAAGCCTCTAAATGTCCTCGGCTTTGTTCAAATGGTAATAAAATCTAGTTAGAATTTAGATGCAGTGGCAGCATTCCAGTCAGTAATTACAAGCGCAGATTTCCCCTCTATCTCTGACCTTCATCCTAATCACTAACTTACAACAAAAGCCCTAGGGGGGAGGCAACCCAGTGCCTCTATTTACCCCTCTCTTTGTGATCCTGCCTAGGTACAGGAAGACAAATGTTGGGTGTGACATCAAAGCAACCTAGTTTATGAGCAGCTAATACTGCCCAATACAATAGAGCTGAAGGCTAGAAAGATTCTTGACCTTTACACCCAGTATGAGCGCTTCCCGATGACAGGGAGGCACCACGTGGCTAAGAAATGAATATGTCAGAACAAAGAATAGATATAATAAATGTGTAAAAGAAAAGAAATATGGTGAGAATAAGGAAGGATTCTTGTATGAAGAAGAGCTTATCATAAAATTGTCCCAAATGGGAAAGAAAGGAATTAGAAAGATTAAAAGCAGGTTGCAGAAGGATTGTGGTGTGGAAATGGATTATTAAAAGAGGAATAGGCTTCTAATAAGCCTATCATTTGAGGAAAAGTGTTCAGCAGCTAGAGAAGTACATCTGACAACTAAAATAAAAAACTTCATGGTATTTTTTGGTGTTTATCTGCCAAACTGTGTTGTGAGTTTGCTTAAGCTTTCAGATTTTAGAAGGCAAGGTGGACGACACCTGGGAGAACTCCATCACATCCACCTGGATTGCCACATCTCCCCATGCCTGCCATATGGACTAAGCCCTAAAGATGGAAAGTTCCAAAAAAGTTAAAGAGGATTCCATGAGAGGCCTCAAGGCCCTGGGTGTGTCGTGTCTTCTGGAATTTTCCCTTTGGAACCCCTGTCTGCAAGATCCGGGAAAAGATCCGGAGCTAATCTCTTGAATGCCAGACTAGTTTTTTTTTACCTTTGTTTACATGTTATTCACTATTGTTTTGCAGTGATTGTACTCCCCTCTTTTTTCTTACTATTAACCTCACTGGTGAAGGGTATAAATTTTCTGGGTTCTTGTAATAAGTTGTCAGTAGCTCAAGAAGCTTTTGTCCATGTCAGATTCTTTCCAGAAGTGCTGTAAATAGGAACTTAAATTTATTTCCTAGAGGGGAAAGAATCACTGCAGATAAGCGGCTGCAGAACTGCACCCGAATCCTCGCCCATCTTTTCTGAGATAAATCGATCCTGAGTGGACTCATGGCCATTCTGATTGAGCAGTCTGTGGCAACAAACAACAAAAAATACTGTTGAGGATGTGGAGAAATAGGAACTCTACCAGCTTTTAAAATCTAATATTTTAAATCTGAGAAAGTGGTGGTATAATGCTATTTTTATGTGTATTTTTTTTTCTAGCTGGGCATGGTGACACACACTTGTAATCCTAATATTTGGGAGTCTGAGACAGGAGTGTCTGTGTTTGGGCATACTCAGCTACTTAGTGAGAACCTTTGCAACACACTGAGACCCTGTTTCAAAATAAAAAAAATAAAAATAGGCCTGAGAGTGTAGTTCAGTGTTAGAATGCCCCTGGGCTCCATCGTCAGTGCCAAGAAAAAATAAACTAAAATAAATTTTTCTAATTATTGAAGGTTAGGTCCTATTCGTTAACTATTTGGTTTCTTATTTTGGAGATTACTTAAATCTCTTTTCTATCCTTTTTATCTGAGGTTTTCTATCTTTGTCTTACTGTTTAATATAAATTATTTTTGTATTGCAGATATAAATTTCTTTTTATTTACTTTAAGTTTTTCACATGTCTTCTAATCTGTTACTTGCTTATTAACTTTTGTGTGGTGGTAACTTTGCTTGAAAGGTTTTCAGAATATGTGTTTTCTTTGCTGGAATGAAATATAGATACATAAACTAATACAAATTTGTCACTGTATCTTTCTGTTTATTTGCTTAAAGATAGGTTTCCAGGATGGTTCTAAGAGGTTTTTTTGTTTGTTTGTTTGTTTTTCTGACAAGTCAGAGAGTAAACCAAATAAGTTTGGGAATCTTTGTTTGAACTAAAATTTTTTATTTGGGAAGCAAGGTATATAATTAGATTCTTTATTTTTTCTTTGTAATCTATGATTTTTTTATTGTTTTAAATGTTTTTCCACAATGTAAAGATCAAGATCTTATCATATAATTTGATTTACTATATTCAAATTTTTATCTTTTTTGAAGTTGTTTTATCCATTTAAAATAAAAAAATTCCTTGTAAGATATATATCAACTTCTATTCTTCTCTAAATAACAAATCACTTTTTACCAAACCATTTACTTTTAATTTACATTTAATTGATTCTTTCTCACTGATTTGCTATGTAACCTCTGATCTGTTTGTTATCTCCTAAAGAAGCAAGAATATTGCTTTTATTAGATCAACTTTATAATCATCTTTTTTTGAAGGTCTGTGGATGAAACCCAGGAGGATTAGACCTCCAAGCTACACCCATGCCCCGTTTTGTTTTTATTCTTTATTTTGAAATGGGCATCTAACTAAGTTATGGAGGGCTCACTAAGTAGTTGAGGCTGTCCATGAACCAAGACCCTCAGGTCTCAGACTCACAATGATGGGATTACAAGTGTGTGACACCATGCCAAGCTTTCTATAATAAAATTTGAATATCAGAAGACAGATATTCCACCATACTTACTTGTAGTGTTTTTCTCCTTAAGCAAATTTTATATCAGTTAATATAACAAATTACTGAGGTTTCACTGGAATTGAACTGATATATATTAATATAGGAAAACTCAACATTTTATATTTTTATACCATCATATTTATGGTCATAGAAAATCTCTGTTTTTTTTTTCTTTTCAACTTTTTATTGAAGCATTATATTCATACAACCTATTGGGGTAAAAAACTTTTGTATACAAACATGTACTCATCGCTGATTTAACCCCTACCCAATTCCCACCCCATTCCCTCCCTGTCCCTCCCTCCCTTTCTTGGCTTAGTGATTTACTTCGATATGTTTAAGTACATTGTGTGTTTTAGAGAATTTCCTCTTTCCCCCCTCCTTTCTCCTCCTTTAGATTGTCTTGTTTGCTCTTATATAGGATTTCCTTTTTCAAGAGTTCCTCCTATAACCCATTTCTCCCTAACTCTCACATATTAGGGAAAGCATCTGATTTCTTATTTTTTTGTGACTGACTAATCTCACTTAGCATAATGTCCTCCAATTCCATCCATTTCCCTGAAAATGATGTAATTGAATTTTTTTGATGGTTGAGTAAAATTCCATTGTGTACATATCCCACAGTTTTGTAATCCATTCATCTGTTGATGGACATCTTGGCTGGTTCCATAGTTTGGCTATGGTGAATTGTGCAGCTATGAACATAGATACACATGCATTAGTTTGGTAGTTTGGTTTCTTTTCTTTTGGGTAGATACCCAACAGTGGTATTGCTGAATCAAATGGTAGATTTGATCCCATTCTTCTGAGGATTCTCCATACTGTTTTCCAAAGTGGTTGCACTAATTTGCAATCCCATCAACAATGTCTTAGAGTTCCCACTTCTCCACATCCTCGCCACCATCTGTTGTTTGTGTTTTGCATGATGGCCATTCTAGTTGGAGTTAGGTGAAATCTCAGGGTAGTTTTGATTTGCACTCTCTGATTGCCAATGATGTTGAGCATTTTTTCATGCACTTATTGGCCATTTGAATTTCTTCTTTTGTGAAGTGTCTATTTAGTTCATTTGCCCATTTTGTTATTGAATGCTTTGTTTTCTTAGTGTTGAGTTTCTTGAGTTCTCTGTATATTCTAGATATTATAATTCTATCGGTGGTGTAGGTGGAAAAAGTCTTCTCCCATTCTGTTGGCTCTCAATAGAGGTTCTTGATAGTTTCCTTTGCTGAACAGAAACTCTTCAGTTTCATGCAATCCCATGTATTGATTCTTCTTTTAATTTGTTGTGCCTTTGGGGTCTTGTTGAGGAAATGTTTGTCTGTACCTATGTGTTGTAGTGTTGGACCTATGCCCTCTTCAAGGAGCTTCAAAGTCTCTGGTTTAATTTCCAAGTCTTTGATCCATCGTGATTTGACTTGTACAGGGTGAAAAAGTGGGATTAACATCCAATTTTCTGCATATGGTTAACCAGTTTTGCCAACACCATTTTTTGAAGAGGCTATCTTTTTTCCAGTGTATGTTTTTGGCCTTTTTGTCAAAAATCAATTGGCTGAAAGTGTGTTGACTTGTTTCTGGGTCTTCTTTTCTGCTCCATAGGTCTATGTATCTGTTTTTGTGCCAGTACCATGCTGTTTTTATTACAATGGCTTTGTAGTATAGTTTCAAGTCAGGTATAGTGATTCCTCCTGCGTGGTTTTTGTTGCTGAAAACTACCTTGGCTACTCTGTGCTTCTTGTTATTCCAGATAAATTTAAGGACTGATTTTTCTATGTCTGTGAGGAATGATCTTGGTAGTTTAATGGGCATTGCATTAAATCTTTAGATCACTTTTGGGAGGATGGCCATTTTAATGATATTTATTCTGCCAATCCATGAACATGGAAGATCTTTCCATCTTCTAAGATCTTCTTTGATTTTTTTCAGTGTTTTATAATTTTCTTTGTAGAGATCTTTTACCTCCTTGGTCAAGTTTATTCCTAGGTATTTTTTTTTGTGGGAGATCCTGAGTGGAAGTGTTGTCTGAATTTGTTTTTCAGTGGATTTATTGTTGGTGTACAGGAAAACTTCTGATTTTTTAAGACTGATTTTGTATCCAGATACTTTGCTGAATTTGTTGATCAGTTCTGTAAGCCTTTTGGTTGAGTTTGTTGGGTTTTCTAGATATAGTATCATGTCATCTGCAAATAGTGAAAGCTTAAGTTCTTCTTTTCCTATTTGTACTCCTTTGATTTCCTTTTCTTGCCTTATTGCTCTGGCTAGAGTCTCTAGTACTATATTGAAGAGATGTGGTGATAGTGGAAATCCTTGTCTCGTTCCAGTTTTACGGGAAATTCTTGAAGTTTTTTCCCATTTAATATGATGTTGGCAGTGGGCTTATTGTAGATTGCCTTAATAATGCTGAGATATGTTCCTTCTATTTCAATTCTCTGCAGTGTTTTTATCATAAATGGATGTTGAATTTTATCAAATGCTTTTTCAGTGTCTACTGAGATGATCATGTGCTTTTTGTATTTGATTCTGTTTATAAGTGAATTACATGGATTGATTTTCGTATATTGAGCCAGCCTTGTATCCCTGGGATGAACCCTACCTGGTCATGGTGAATGATTTTCTTGATGTGGTTTTGAATGCGTGTTGCTAGTATTTTGTTTAATAGTTTTGCATCCAAGTTCATCAGAGATATAGGCCTGTAGTTTTTCTTCCTTCAAATGTCTTTATTCGTTTTGGGTATTAGTGTGATGTTGGCTTCATAGAACGTATTTGGGAGAGTCCTGTTTTTTTCTATTTTCCAAAATAGTTTGAGTAGTATTGGGGTTAGCTCTTCTATAAAGGTTTTATAGAATTCACTTGGGAAACCATCTATCTGGTCCTGGGCTTTTCTTTGAAGGTAAGCTCTTTATTGCTATTTCAATCTCTTTGATTGTTATTGGTTGGTTTAAGTGTTCTATATTTTCTTGACTCAATTTAGGAAGGTTGTATTTATCTAGGATGTTGTCGATTTCCTCCAGATTTTCCATTTTGTTGGAGTATAGTCTTTCAAAGTAGCTTCTGATAATCCTCTGGATTTCTACGCTGTCAGTAGTAATGTCTCCTTTTTCATCCCTTATCTTCATAATTTGGGTTGATTCTCTCTTTTTTTTAGTTAGGTTGGCTGGTGGTTTATCAATCTTGTTAATTCTTTCAAGAGACCAGCTTTTGGTTTTGTTGATTTTTTGTAATGTTTTTTTTTTATTCTCTATTTCCTTAATTTTATGCTCTAATTTTAATAATTTCCTGTCTTCTGCTGACTTTGGGGTTCAATTGTTCCTGCTTTTCAAGAACTTTGAGGTGTGTCATTAGGCTCTTTATTTGAAGATTTTTTGTTTTTCTTATGTGAGCACTCAGTGCTATAAATTTTCCTCTTAATACTGCCTTCAAAGTGTCCCAGAGGTTTTGATATATTGTATCTTTATTTTCATTTGTTTCTAGATTTTTCTAGAAGTGTGACTATGGTGAGATATCTCTGCCACCGCCACTCCCCCACTGGGTTGCACTGCTAAAATCTCTGACCCATGGAGACTATCTGCGCAAGTCCCTGGGAGTACAGTACTAGGATTTCTCCCCTAGGGGGTTGCAATTTGAGTCATGGTTGTTGAGTGCGCTGATGGAGCTGTAGTGAACTCGGTGGATTCTCTGCTGCTGCCACTGGCAATATGGCACCACTGCCATGCCCTCGGCCATGATGCAGCGTATTTCTTCTCTGGTTTTGAGCTCCTGTCCCTGCCAGGTGTGCTGTGCTCGGCCCTTGGGAGCTTTAGATGTTCCCTGCACTGACAAAACTGCTGACTGCCACCAGGATGTTTAGCACCTGCTCACTTCAGCTTGCTGTCCACCTCTCCTCTCTGGAGCCTGGTGGCTGGTTGAGTGTGTTGGTCTTCAGCTGTCTGGTGAATTCGCCACTGCTGCCAGCAGTAAGGAGCTGCTGTCACGTCCTCGGCCGTGAGGTTGGCGTAATTCTTCTCTGGTTTTGAGCTCCACTGAGTCCCTGCGGGCTGTGCTGATCCTGGCCCTTGGGAGCTTTAGATGCTCCTTGCGCCGAAAAAACTGCTGACTGCTCCCAGCTGTTCAGCAACAGCTCACCTCGGCTCGCTGTCCACCCCTCCTCTCTGGCGCCTGGTGGCTGGTTGTGTGCATTGGTCTAGGGCCGTCCCGTGAACTCGCCGCTGCCGCCAGCAGTAAGGCGTTACTCCTGCATCCTAGGCTATGAAGTTGGGGTACCTCCTCTCTGGATTTGAGCTCTGTTCTGAGTTTCCCTTCTCTCTGGAGCCTGGTGCTGCTAGGGAAGATGTAGGCCGCGCCACTCGTCGCCCACTCGTCGCCGCGGCTCTGGCGCTCCATGCCGCGGCTCTGGCCACTCCGGCCACTTTGTGCTATGGCTCCGGCTGCTCTGCGCAGTGGCTCTGGCCGCTCTGGCTGCTCCACGCCGTGGCGGCCAGGGCACTTCGGGCTGGTTTCTTTCTGGTGTCTTGTTTTTCCAGCCCTCTTTTTCTCTGTCCCTTGTATTTACAGTTTTTATTTCTTTGCTGATGGTGTTTTCTGGCTCTGAAAGGTGCTGGTTTTGTGGTAATAGAGTTCAATTGTTAGCGGGACTTTTAAGTGATGCTTTCCTCCATCGCCATCTTCCCGGCCTCTGGTTTTTTAAAGACTTTCCTCAATTTAAATATATCAATATTTTTTCAATTTAAATTTTATTTTACTGGGGCAATATAGTCTCACATGATAATGTGAATCATGTTGACAGTGGCATATATTCACAAAAGTACTTGATTCTCCCCACCTGCTACTTTCCTCCAAATATTGAGTATCCAGTTTAACAATGTTTTATTCACATATATACACATATTTTAATGTGGCTTTTTCATTGATCAACATCAGACTTCTTCCTTACATACACCTCCTTTTTGGCTTTTATGAGGCTTCCTCTCCATTATCTGGAGTCCTCTGGTATCCCAAATACTCTCTAGCTTGAGTATATTAGCGAAAACATATGTCCCTTCTATTTCTGTGCTTGCCTAATCTCCCTTAACATAATATTCTCCAGGTCTTTCCATCTTCTTGTGAATGACATGATTTTGTTTTTATTTATAGCTGAGTTGAATTACATTGTGTGCATTTCCCACAATTTTGCAATCCATTCATCTATTGATGGAGATCTCAGTTTGTCCCATATTTTGGCTATTATGAATTGTGTTGCTATGAACATAGGTATACATATGTTACTGTGGTTCTATGATTTTAGCCTCATTGAGAAGATACCTAGGAGTGGTATAGCTGGATCATATCAAAACTGAGGAAATATTTTTAACAAAGATTATTTTGTGTATTGTGTCAAGGATAGATTGGAGAAGTAATATTAGAACCGGGGAACTTCTTTGAAGGTTATTGCAATAGTTTTATAAAGGAATAATGATATACCTGTAATTAATGTTGGGCCAATAGGAATGGAGTACAAAGTAAAAAGACAGAGTTGAGATATATTAGTGGTAAATGACTCACAGTATAACTTTTCAGAAATCAGTATGGGTAAATTGTGAAAAGGAAGGATTTCACACATGTTTCTGGCATGGGCAACTTGATAAATGGTGAGACATTACTGAATATGGACAGCTATGAAAGGGTTTGGACCTACTGAAGGAAAATTCAGAGTATCATTTGGACTTAATTTAGAGGGGTTACTGGAATTGATGCTGTTGGTATGCAGGTGAAAGTAGTTGTTGCTGTGGAAAAGGCAGTAGGCAAGATGTCTTTAAGATGAGATGAGGGCTACAGCTTACTCAGGCTTGCAGCAAAACTCCAATTCTCATCATAGTTTTTATTCTTACACAGAACAAAGAACAATTAAGATAAACAGTGAAATATAAGCCAATAAATAATCAGCTCAAGCTGGAGATATCTTTAAACTTTTTGGATACATTTCTAAGTAACTAAACAGAGCATGGGAACTTATACTTGCACCTGCTTCTCAAGCAGATATTTGCTCCTATCTGTCCTTGAGGAGGTTCTCCCTGTACTCAGAGCTATTTGCAGATTTTTCTATCTTGACTTGACCCATGTACAGGTCATTCCAGACCTCTAGGCAGAACATCCTCATCCTTCTGGTGTCTTGCCGGGATACGGCTGTCATCTTTTCTTCCCTCTTGTTGTTTGTGCTGTAATTTTTGAAGCATGATAAATAAGGCTAAAGCTCTGTGTTGTTCATTTATTGCAGCAGCAGACTCATAATAAAATAAAACACAAAATAAAGTTTAGAACCAGAAACCCTGCAGAAGTTCCAAATAAGCTGTTTATCTGAATGCTAGGATTGAGCTTAGATAGACTATCATCATATTTTGTAATAAATGTATGCTGTCAAGCTTTTGCAAATTTATACTAAAAGTTTTGAGTATATCATTCTGTAAATGAACAATTTTATTAGTAATATTTGTGTGATATAATACATGATGCTTTACTTGCTCCTAAGGAAATTTAGATTTATTATAAAGCATGGGAGTAATTCTAAAAGAAGAATTCCAATCGCACTTTCAATGGAGCTGTTGCAGACTCACTTGCTTGTCTTTAAGCATAACCACTGCTTGTTATAAATCAGCTATTTGGTCTTAAATTTCAGTATCTATCTGACATTGAGTATTTCATAATCTTTCAGAATTTTTATGCCATGTTTTTTTTTTAAATCAGCATTTTGTATAGATTGTTGTAATGCCATTCCTGCTGCTGTTGCAGTGACAGTAACCACAATTATACCTAGTATAACTCTGATTAACTCTTACAATTTTTTATCAAGTCCTCTGCAATTACTTGAAGCAACCCTGAAGCTGGGGAATTCTGTCAAGGATGATCTACTGTACAGGCATCTACAAGCTCAAAGAACATAGATGCTTTATGCAAATTCATTAAATAAAAAAGTAGAATTTAAACAAGTATGTAAGACATGTGTTCCACAAGTTATGGCTCCAATGGACTTATTCCATTGAATCTGCACTATAAGCAGAAGATAGGGAAGTCTAACACAAGATCTTACATAATGAGTGGTATTCACTTGAAAAGTCAAACCATAACTTCCTGGACCATTCTCAAGATGACCACTCCAAGTATGTAGGGGATGTAAAGAAGCCCCCAGCTTTTATAAATGGGCTGATGTACATGGCCAGGCATAAAAAGACTAGGACTAGAAAATTCTCCTCCATGCCACTTAATAGTTTCATTAGCTTCTGTATGAATATTTTGATTGTGCCTATTCCACCTGAGATCCTTTCCCCATGGTTTAGTGTGAGCAGAACCATGAGGACTCCAATCAATGGTGCTTCCACAGAAATTATTAACTAGTACTCTCACTTTTATCCTCTACAAACTGTCCAATGAACCCAGTCAGATAAATATGTAAATATTGGGATCTGACATGGTGGTATATTAGGTGGACTAAAAGTAACACTAGGTTATTTGGTTCTGAAGGTTTTGGCTGACAACAAAAATAATTTTTTTCTTTTCCTTTGATTAGTGTCATTTTTACAATGAATATCCAAGCTTCATAAGTTCATTTTAAGCAGTGATTCCCATGATCAATACATATAGGCATTTTTAGAACTCCAGTAGTATAATTTTTGACCTGCAAACCTTCCTTTCCTGGTCTTAATGACACTCGTGAGTCATCCAACTGGTATCATTCACATGCTCAGGAACCACTGCAACAGTCCAGGCAACCCCATTCATCAAGGGGGGATTTGGAATATAAGTCCAGTAGAAATAGTTTAATACCTGTGTCTGCACGGTCACAAGAGCAAACATAGCAAGAAACAAGGTGGAGGGAGTCACAGGCCTACCATGTTCCCCAAACAAACATTCTCTTTCTTGAGTGAGCTTCTTAATTTGTCCCCATGTAGGTATTTTAGTTTGCTGAGTCTGGGGCAAAGGGATGCAAAAGGTGTGTCCTTTTCCAGTCAGTTTCATCTTCTGAGATCGATTATCCATCTCTTTCCAGCCTGATCTTCTTTTCTGTGCCATCTGAGTTTCAACTTTCTATCAGGCACCCAAAATCTTGAATTACCTGTGGAAATATAACTATAACCTCACCCCCAGCAAAATACTGTCACTGGTTTCCAGGCATTAGTAACAATATCTTCATAATATATAGGTTGTTCTTTTGCCTAATCCAATATTGGTGAGATAGAGTGTTTCCTTCTGCATCTTGTTGCAAAATATTTAAGGTAAGCAAGGCATTCATTTGTATTCCCTTTGGGGAGACTAATCCATCTCTCCCTTTTTGTTTTAAAAACATTTTATTTAAAGTTCTGTTTTGTTGTTTTATGATGGCTTGACCTGTACTATTACCAGGAATCCCTGTAATATGTTTGATACTATACAAAGAAAAAACAGCTTGGCATTGTTTGAAAGATAAACAGAATCATTATCCATTTTAATTTTGATGGCTCTCCTATAACTGCAAAAGCTTCTAATAAGTGAGTAATGACACCAGCAGCACACTCTGAAGGCTTGGGAGTAGTAGGCCAGGGTATATGAGAGTATGTATCCACTGAATAATGGACACATTTTAATTTTCCAAAAGGAGCATAATGTGCAACATCAATTTGCCACAATCCATTAGGCTGATCTCTGGGATTGATACCTATAGGGAGTGCTATAGAGGGAGTGACAATGCAAGTAGGACGAGTTATCACAATAGTTTTTGCTTCTAAGTAATGTCATGTGTTGATTGGTATGATATAATTTATGTTTTTTCTGAGCCTCAAGAAGAGAGCCAACAAAGGTGTCTATAACCTCATTTTGCCAGTGGATCATACTAAGAAGTATGACCTAATATGGGTAATATACAAAGAATTTATTTGCTGATGAATAAAAATCTGTAATTGAAAAATAGTGAGTTTAAAGTATTATCATCTATAATGGTATCAGTTTCAATATTTTGTACAACAAAAGCAGTATATTGAGAATCAGTTACAATGTTTATAGGTATATCATAAAAATCAGTTAGTAGCAAAATAAAAGCATAAAATTTTGATTTTTGTCCTGATGGGAAAATATATTGCACAACTTTGGATATTTTTAAATTAGTACAACCAGCCATTCCTAACTTATTATTATCTGTAAAGAATTTTTTTTTGCTTTTTAGAGGCATTGAAAATATTATTTTTGGTAAAATCCATGTCATTTTCTTCAGGAATTTAAATGATTTATAACTTGGATAATGATTATGAATTTTTCCTAAGAAATCACCAAAAGCATTTTGCCAGTCTTTGGATATTTGCCAGTGATATTTTATTGTTTAGTTGTAAAGGGAACAACTATATCTTGAGAATTCTTTCCAATGGGTTGTCTTAATCTCAGATGAGCTTTGACAATTAAGTGACATTTTTTGTAAATATATCTCCACCCTCTTTGTAGTTTTATGAGGAAGAAATATCCACTTTATAATATTTTAGATTGAGTTAAAATCTCCATTGGAGATTTAGGAGTAGGATGAATGGGAAAAATAATATTGCCTGAGGGATTTATGCAATCTAATTGTGCTTCTTGTATTCTTTTCTCTATCAAGTTTAGTTCTTCCTCAGCTGCCGAGGTTAATTGTCTAGGGCAATCCAATTGTGGGGGCCCTTCCAAAAGTTGATGCAGATTAGTTAATGCATATGTGGGAATACCTGAAGAAAGACACAATCAATTAATATCACCTAAGATTTGTTAAAAATCATTTAGAAGCCGGGCGTGGTGGCTCATGCATGTAATCCCCATGCTTGGGAGGCGGAGACAGGAGGATTGCGTAAGTTTGAAGCCACACTTGCTGGCTTAAGATACCCTGTTTCCAAATAAAAAAGTTTAAAAATAGGTCTGGGAGTGTAGCCCAGAGACAGAAGGTTTCATCCTCAGTACCATAAAAAAAAATCATTTAGAGTTTTTAAACAATCCTTATTAGTGCCTTTTGGGGAATAATATTTTTATCACTTAACTGTTGACCCAAGTATTTCCAGGGGACATTACATGGACCATTTTTGGAGCTTTTTGGAGACCATGTTGCTGAAAAACATTTACGCATAATCATATATTTTATGCAAAATATCCTTTTAGGGTGGGCAAAGAGGATACCAGAAATTTTTGTCTTATTTTTCCAGTAGGCTGATGTACAAAATCTTGACACATGGTAGGACTATTTTACATGTCTTGTGGCAAAACCCTCCACTGATAGCTGTTTTTTTAATTGCCTCATGTAAGCATGCCAAAAATTGAGTAAAGGGCTCATTAGTTCCCTGAATTATCTTAGTAAAAGCCTTGATAACTTTTCCAGAATCATCCAATTTTTGCCAGGCCCATAAACAAGCAGTTCTTATTTGTGCTAAAGGACCATCACCATAAGCAGCCTGATTCTGCAGCCCAGCTTAAAGTCCAGTGCCAGTGAACTGTTCAAACATAGCACCAGGAGACTTCTAGCCAGCGTTTAAGCAAACAGTTTTTTTCAGCCTCCTCTCTCCACCACGATTTAAACTGCAAATGTTGTCCTCATTGCAAAAAAAAATTTTGGCCAAAGTTTTCCAGTCTAATCATATTAGATTGTCATTAGTAAATGCTAACACAATCCCTTGCACATATGGATATTGCACTCCATAGCTACTTACTGCTTATTTTATAAGTTTTAATAATTGAAAAGAAATATTGTCATGCTGAACCTGAACATATCCTTGAGAAAATTGAGGGTTAGGAGCTTCTTGCTGATGAACAATAGGAAAAAGAAAAATATTTTTCTCAAATTCAGATTGTGGCTTCTCCTCCTCCAACAAAGTTTTGTTTAAATCTGTGATTATGGGAAACCGAAAGTAATTTCCTCAGCCTATTACAGCCTCTGTACAAGGCGATGGAGCAGACAGAGGAACTTGAATAGGGAAAGTAACTGTAGAAGCTGCTGCACCCTGAACAGAAGGAAGATAAATCAGGCATCAGAGTAGTGATTGGTTAATTTATTTAAATCAGACTGTTTCTCCTTCTTTTAAATCTGTTCTTTTTTAAGATCTGGGAAGCTAACATATAGCCATGGTAATACCCCTTCCTATAAAAACTCCTTCAAATGTGGTGAATTAATGTCTTCATACCCATTTATTTTTTAAAAATAATCATCTATCTTTTTAGGAGCCTCCAGTGGCGGCTGAGGAGGAGGGGCATCATCAGCTGTAAGATACTCAGTCTCTTTTTATTTTTTAGCAGAACTATTTTATAATCAGTCAGACTAAAAGCTAAAGTAATTAAATTAAAAACAACCCATAATTCAGCATCTATGAGCACCCCATGTTCATGATCTCTTCTTAATGCTTTACCTACTTCCTTCAATACTTTTAAATTAAATTGATTTTTATTTTCTGGAGCAATCCAATCCTTCACTGACACTCCAGAGATTTTTAACCCAGATTTTATTATTGTGACATACTGATCTTGCACTGTCAAGGAATTCCTTATAACTCCGCTAAAAAATCCCAAAAGTTTTGTGTACTCCTGCTCTTTCATTGACCCTTTTGGTCTTACCAGTTCCCATCTCCTCCTTCAAGTCCCACGTTTTGGCACCAAATGCTGGTGATATGTAGGTGAATGGGGTTGTTGATGAGGAAGAGGCAGTAGGCAAGATGTCTTTAAGATGAGCTGAGGGCTACAGCTTTCTCAGGTTTGCAGCAAAACTCCAATTCTCAGCATAGCTTTTATTCCTTCACAGAACAAAGAACAATTAACATAAATAGTGAAACATAAGCCAAGAAATAATCAGCTCAAGCTGGTGATATCTTTAAACATTTTGGTTACATTTCTAAGTAACTAAACAGAGCATGAGAACGTATCCTTGCACCTGCTTCTCAAGCAGATATTTGCTCCTATCTGTCCTTGAGGAAGTACTGCCTATACTCAGAGCCATTTGCAGCTCTTTCTGTCTTGACTAGACCCATGTGCAGGTGGTGTCAGACCTTTAGGCATAACATTCTTATCCTTCTAGTGTCTTACTGGGATGCAGCTGACATCTACAATTTAAACCCACAGATGTTATACCACTGAGCTATATCCCCCGTACTTTTTATTTTGAGACAAAGTCTCATTAAGTTACTGCATGCTGGCTCTGAGCCTGCAATACTCCTTGTTTCAGTCTCTCAAGTATTGGGATTAAAAGTGTGTTCCACTACCCCTGGCTGGTCTGAATTTTTAAGAAAAAATGACAACTCTGTTTTTACTTTACTAGGTGAATTGAACCTCTGTGAAGTTATGACTCATAAGTCCATGTAAACTCTAAATAATAGCTATAAATATAATGTGTCATTAGTGCTATTGCTTTTTAAGTACTGTTGCTTGCACTTGAGCCTTGGTTCCTCCATTTGGATATTTGAAATTCTTCTGAGTATGAAATTAATAATTTATAGATTTAGATCTCAGATAAGCCACATTATATCTTCTTGAACTTAAAATAATTATTTAACATTTCTGGGACTTTTTTCTCATTTGTAAATCAATACATTTGTATAAATTTTATATAAATCTTATAAAAATTAAATAATAATTTGCTCATTCAGTGAAACTTAACATATATTTCCAATCTATTACTTATTTAATACTTTTGCTTTCATAGACAAAATCTAGCTAATAACATACTAGGACTATTTTCATATGTCTATAATATTTTTTGGTGCATTGTAGCCATACATCTTAATGGGAAAAGAGACTTGTGGAGACATACATGCACACATCACCCAATTAGCCCTTACCCAATCCTCACCCCATTCCCTCCCCATGCCTCCTTCCCATGCTTGGCTTAGTGATTCAATTTGATAGGTTTGTTTAAGAACATCGCGTGCTTTAGAGAGTTCCCTCTTTCCCCTCCCATTTCTTCAGTTAGGTCACCTTATTTGCTCCTCTGTAGGATCTCTTCCTTCATCTAGGACTATTGTTAACTTATTTTTTACAAGAAAATAACTGTAATTTTGATCATCTCTTTTTCTATGCAGAGATGGATTTTATTATATAAAATTGTTGTATTTATATACTGTCCATTTTATTTCTAAATTGAGTTACTTTACCTATATTAGAAAATATAGTGATTTAAAGGCATCTTTTTGCAAACAATTTTGCAATATAAAAAAGGCACTCTCTTATTTGTTGTCTTCCTATTGTCATATATTTATCATATCATGAATATGGTTTTTATTATAATCCCTTCAATAAAAACACACATGCTACATAGAGACATATGGGTATCTATGAAAACACACCATACTTTACAGAAAATTAAGTGGCAAATGCTATGAAACAAAGGTTGAAAAAGAATTTAATTTGAATTTATAGAGAAAGTAAGAATGTGATTACTTATCTCTGGTACTTATTGTGACAGATTTTATCATACAATATCAGTGTTTTAAATCATTCACTACATGCTGTGCTGTCAGCTGTGGTAACTAGAAATACATATTGCTCCACAACAGCTTTAAAAAATGAATGACCAATATTTTTGGTAACAATTGTTATAAAATGATGTGTAAAGTTAAATCTTTAAGTGAGGATTTGTTATGGTAAAAGAAATTTATGGGGATTAAAAATGTTAAGTGTTAGATGGTTCATTTAATGAAAATTTTGTTATGTAAATACAACAAATTCTAGGAAGTTTGAGAAAATTGAAAAGTAGAAATATGCACAGAAATTAAGACAGCAGCAGTAGTTGATATTTGTTAATATCATATACATTTTATATTTTTATATGAAATACTTTATATGATTAAGATAATCCTATATACATCCTACAACTTGATTGTGAAGTAATAAAGATAATTTATTTGAATTATAAAAATTAAAGATTATTTCTAATGTTATCTTTTTTTGGTACTGGGTTTGGACTCAAGAGCATTTTATTTTACCTCTGAGCTATACTCCCAGGCCTTTTTTAGAATTTTATTGTAGGATCTTGTCAAACTAGCAGGTACTGGCCTTGAACCTGTGATTCTCCTATCTCAGCCCAAAAGTATGTATATGCTAGCATATCTGGCTTGATATCTGCAATTCCTTTAAGAATATGTATTTTAATTTCCTTGAATCAGAGATTGTTGGAGATCAGAATTATTTATCATGTTTACACTTTAAATTACATGTTACTGTCCTGCCCAGTAACTCTCACCATTTCTGAGAACTGCTCCGGTTCATCTTTGGCCACATTTTTACCAAAGTTTCTACCATGTTATAGCATGGCCTTATTCTTTAGTCATATCTGAAAAGTCAAACCATTATCCTTTGACCTAAGACTTTGCTAATAATTTCTTATTCTAAAGAGGTTTTGAATTTGTAATGCACAAAAGCAATTTTCATCAACAGCTAAAAGTGTAAGATAAGAACTTTGGATGCTGTTTTCCATTTCGAGTAGTATACTGTGGCAAGAGGTGATGCACAATGGAACAATCATTAGAGAAAAATAGATCTATGAAGAGGCATTTGAGTTTCTGTTCTAGCTGCTTCTAAGGTTACACTGTCCTCTCTCCTTTTCTCAGCTTGCTGTTGCATTCCTCTGTAGATAGTGGAACTAATGATCTACTCATTTTTATAGTTAATTTTAGTTGAGTTTTTCAAAGTTATTACAGAAAGAATTCTATTTTAGATGGTACATTAAACATTGTTGTGCCTAGGATTTAACCCAGGGGTATGCTACCTCTGAGCAATACTCCTAGCTTCTCTGTCTCAGCTATCCAAGTATTAGGAATCCCAGTTATGCCACTATGCCTTGATTACTCCGTGTACTTTAAATTGTATGAAAAAATGATTGAAATAATATAAGGTTTAAATAAATTGGAGGAGACAGTTCTGATGATACAAGTATTGTCTTATTCCTGAAAATAATTTTAAAGAAATTGTTTGAGGTAAAAAAAAATCTTAAAAGAATGCTAGAATATTATAAACTTTTGTGAAGAAAAGTTCACATATTAAAACAGATGTATAAAATAACATTCAACGTTCAATATGAGTTTTATTAATTTCAATAAGACTAGACAGCATTAATGATTTTGGGGAAAAACATTATATCTCATCATAATATCAGAATGACATAAAATAATTCAGATGCCTCAAAATGTTGAAGTTTTTTTAAGAAAATTTTTATGATCTAACTATGAGTAAACAAATTTTAAAATAAAGAATAAAGCTGGGCGTGGTGGTGCACGCTTGTAATTCCCGCGCTTGGGAGGCTGAGACAGGAGGATCGCGCAGGTTCGAAGCCAACCTCAGCTACTTAGTGAGGCTCTCAGCAACTTAGTGAGACCCTGTTTCCAAATAAAATATAAAATAGGTCTGGGAGTATAGCCCGAAGGTAGAAAGCCTCTGGGTTCCACCCCTAGTACCACCAATAAAGAAAGAAAGAAAGAAAGAAAGAATAAAAATTAGGCCTGGGGGTGTAGCTCAGAGGTAGAATGACCCTGGGTTCCATCCTCAGTACAACAAAAATAAGAGATTCATGACCATAATACACCAATAAAAATTTTAAAATAGTTTCCGGGAAGATGGCAACGGAGGAAAGTGGCACTTACAAGTCCCACTAACAATCGATCTCTATTACCACAAAACCAGCACCTTTCAGAGCCAGAAAACACCACCAGCAAAGAAATAAAAACAGTAAATACAAGGGACAGAGAAAAAGGGCTGGAAAAACAAGACACCAGAAAAAAAAAACAGCCCAAAGTGCCGCGCCCGCTGCGGTGCTGAGCGGCCGGAGCAACCGGAGTGGCCAGAACCGCAGTGCGGAGTAGTCGGAGCTGCGGCGTGAAGCAGCCTAAACGGCCGGAGCAGCAGAGCCGAGGCGCGGATTGGCCGGAGCCAGGGCGCGGAGTGGCTGGAGCCGCGGAGTGGAGCGGCCGGAGCAGCCGGAGCGGAGCGGCCAGAGCAGCCAAGCGGAGCGGCCAGAGCAGCCGGAGCAACCAGAGCCGCGTCACGGAATGGCAGAGAGGCCGGAGTGGCCATACCCGCGGGGCAGAGCGGCCGGAGCGGCCAGAGCTGTGGTGCAGAGCAGCCAGAGCAGCGGGACAGAGCGGTCAGAGCGGCGCTGCCTACATCTCCCCTAGCAGCACCAGGCTCCAGAGAGGAGGGAGACTCAACCCCTAGCAGCACCAGGCTCCAGAGAGGAGGGAGACTCAAAACAGAGCTCAAATTCAGAAAGGAGATACTCTGGCCTCACGGCCTAGGATGCAAGAGCAGCGTCTTACTGTTGGCGGCAGCGGCGAGTTCACCGGACGGCCCTAGACCAATCCACTTAACCAGCCACCAGGTGCCTGAGAGGAGGGGTGGACAGCGAGCCGAGGTGAGCAGGTGCTGAACAGCCAGGCAGCAGTCAGCAGTTTTGTTGGCGCAGGGAACATCTAAAGCTCCCAAGGCCGGGCAAAGCACAACTGGCAAGGACTCAGAGCAGAGCTCAAAACCCGAGAAGAAATACGCCGCATCATGGCCGAGGGCATGGCAGTGGTGCCATATTGCCAGTGGCGGCAGCAGCGAATCCACCGAGTTCACTACAGCTCCATCAGCGCACTCAACAACCGTGAGTCAAATTGCGGCCCCTAGGGGAAAAATCCCAGTACTGCACTCCCAGGGACTTGCGCAGATAGTCTCCCTGGGTCGGAGATTTTAGCAGTGCAGCCCATTGGGAAAGTGGCAGTGGCAGAGATATCATACCATAGTCAAAACTTCCACCTGGAGAGCCCCCAACTTGGCACCCCCCACAGTCTAAGCAGCCTTGATTGACTCCCTGGGTCTGAGACTTTGTGATACAACCCAGCAAAGGAGTAGTGACTGAGATACCACAGACTCGAGATCCAGAGCATCTTCAGTGAACTTGTAATGATTCAGGGAAGAAGCCAGAGAAGTCACAAACTTCCAAAATCATGGGAAAGAGAAATAACAATGGAGCAGTGAATGCCCACAACCCCACAACATCAGAATCTGATAACACAGAAGTCCAAAGATCTCTAGAAGATCAAATTAGGAAAATAACTTTAGAAATAATAGAGGACTTTCAAAAAGAATTTTGAGAGAGTCAAAAAGAGATAAAGGATGCAATTAATTAATTAAAGTCTTCAATTCAAAGTATAAACAAAAGATTAGACCACATGGAGAGTAGAATCTCGCTTCTTGAAGATGATCATTCCAAAAATGAACGTATAGTTTCTAATTTAGAAAAAAAAAAAAAAAAAAAAAACAACCCGACAGCAGGAATCTGACATTGAAGAAATATGGGCCCATTTCAAGAGAGCTAACCTAAGAATAATTGGAATAGGGGAGGGAAAAGAAGGTGAAACCAAAAGGATCAACAATCTCTTCAAGGAAGTAATAGCAGAAAATTTTCCAAACATAGAGCAAGAGGTTGATACACAGGTCCAGGAAACTTATAGAACTCCCTTTAGATAGGATCAGAGAAGAGGATCCCCACGCCACATAATTGTCAAAATGACTAATGTGGAAGCCAAGGAGAGAATCTTAAAGGCAACAAAAACAAAGGGCCACGTGACATACAGAGGCAAACCAATTAGAATCACTCCAGATTTCCCAAATCAAGGCATGAAAGCCAGAAGGGCATGGAGTAAAATATTCCAAACTCTGAAAGAAAACAACTTCCAGCCAAAAATTTCCTACCCAGCAAAACTATCCATCAAATTGGATGGGGAAATAAGAAGCTTCCATGACAAACAGCAACTGAAGGAATTTATGTCTTCAAAACCAGCGCTAGAGAAAATACTCAAGGAGATTAACTGCAAAAAGGAAATGGGTAATACACGCCAGAACCAAAGAAACAAGAATTCCCATTTAGCAGACAACTAACCAAAGAAGAATAAACAGTATCTCAAACAGAAATAATATCTTAACATGTTAGGAATTAAAAATTATCTCTCTATATTCACACTGAATGTAAACGGCCTCAACTCCCCAATAAAAAGACATAAAGTGGCAAAATGGATTAAAAGCCAGAATCCATCCATCTGCTGCTTACAAGAAACACACCTTACAAGTAAAGATAGGAACAAACTCAAGGTAAAGGGCTGGAGCAAGGTAATCCATGCTAATGGTACTCGAAGACAAGCAGGAGTAGCAACTATGATATCAGACAAGTTAGACTTCAAACCCAAACTTATTAGAAGAGACAGAGAAGGTCACATTTTACTGGTAAAAGGAATAGTCCAGCAAGAAGACATAACAATAATCAACATCTATGCCCCAAACATAGGGGCAGATATTTTCATAAACCAAACTTTTTGTGACATGAAGTCACACATAAATCCCAACACAATAAAACTGGGAGTCTTCAACACACCTCTCACAATACTAGACCAAACTTCCAGACAAAGGGTCAGTAAAGATGTCTCAGAACTAAAGAAGACCATTAAACAAATGGACCTGTTGGACACATATAGAATATTTCACCCAACTATAGAAGAGTTTACATTATTCGCAGCTGCTCACGGAACCTTCTCCAAAATAGATCACATCCTTGGACACAAAATGAGAACTAGCAAATTTTAAAAATGTTACATACTTCCCTGTGTCATTTCAGACCATAATGGAAGGAAACTAGAAATCAACTATAAGAATACCCAGAGAAACAACATAAACATGTGGAGACTGAACACCACACTTCTGAATGAAGAATGGGTCATAGAAGATGTAAGAGGTGAAATCAAGAAATTGCTAGAAACAAATGAAAATAAAGAAACAACATATCAAAACATCTGGGACACTTTGAAGGCAGTATTAAGAGGAAAATTTATAGCATTGAGTGCTCACATAAGAAAAACAGAAAATCTTCAAATAAATAGCCTTATGACACACCCCAAAGCCCTTAAAAAGCAGGAACAATTGAACCACAAAGCCAGCAGAAGACAGGAAATTATTAAAATTAGAGCATAAAATTAAGGAAATAGAGAATAAAAAAAAAAAATACAGAAAATCAACAAAACCAAAAGCTGGTTTCTTGAAAAAATTAACAAGATTGATAAACCACTAGCCAACCTAACTAAAAAGAAAAGAGAGAATCAACCCAAATTATGAAGATAAGGGATGAAAAAGGAGACATTACTACTGACAGCATAGAAATCCAGAGGATTCTCAGAAACTACTTTGAAAAACTATACAACAAAATGGAAAATCTGGAGGAAATTGACAACTTCCTAGATAAATACAACCTTCCTAAACTGAGTCAAGAAGATATAGAACACTTAAACCAACCAAAGAAAAGCCCAGGACCAGATGTTTTCCCAAGTGAATTCTATAAAACCTTTATAGAAGAACTAATCCCAATACTACTCAAACTATTTCGAGAAATAGAAAAAACCGGGACTCTCCCAAATATGTTCTATGAAGCCAACATCACACTAATACCCAAACTGAATAAAGGCAATTCAAGGAAGGAAAATTACAGGCCTATATCTCTGATGAACTTGGATGCAAAACTATTAAACAAAATACTAGCAACACGCATTCAAAACCACATCAAGAAAATCATTCACCATGACCAGGTAGGGTTCATCCCAGGGATGCAAGGCTGGTTCAATATATGAAAATCAATCCATGTAATTCATCATATGAACAGAATCAAAGACAAAAACCACATGATAATCTCAATAGATGCTGAAAAATCATTTGATAAAATTCAACATCCATTTATGATAAAAACACTGCAGAGAATTGGAATAGAAGGAACATATCTCAACATTATTAAGGCAATCTACAATAAGCCCACTGCCAACATCATATTAAATGGGGAAAAACTTCAAGAATTCTCCCTAAAACCTGGAACGAGACAAGTATGTCCACTATCACCACTTCTATTCAATATAGTACTAGAGACTCTAGCCAGAGTAATAAGGCAAGAAAAGGAAATCAAAGGAGTACAAATAGGAAAAGAAGAACTCAAACTTTCACTATTTGCAGATGACATGATACTATATTTAGAAAACCCAACACACTCAAACAAAAGGCTTATAGAATTGATCAACAAATTCAGCAAAGTATCTGGATACAAAATCAATCTTAAAAAATCAGAAGCTTTCCTGTACACCAACCATAAATCCACTGAAAAAGAAATTCAGAAAACACTTCCACTCAGGATCTCCCACAAAAAAAAAATACCTAGGAATAAACTTGACCAAGGAGGTAAAATATCTCTACAAAGAAAATTAAAACACTGAAAAAAGAAATCGAAGAAGATCTTAGAAGATGGAAAGATCTTCCATGTTCATGAATTGGCAGAATAAATATCATTAAAATGGCCATCCTCCCAAAAGTGATCTACAGATTTAATGCAATGCCCATTAAACTATCAAGATCATTCCTCACAGACATAGAAAAATCAGTCCTTAAATTTATCTGGGATAACAAAAAGCCCAGAATAGCCAAGGTAGTTTTCAGCAACAAAAACCATGCAGGAGGAATCACAATACCTGACATTAAACTATACTACAAAGCCATTGTAATAAAAAAACAGCATGGTACTGGCAAAAGAACAGATATATAGACCAATGGAGCAGAATAGAAGACCCAGAAACAAGTCCACACACTTTCAGCCAATTGATTTTTGACAAAGAGGACAAAAACATACACTGGAAAAAAGATAGCCTCTTCAAAAAATGGTGTTGGCAAAACTGGTTAACCATATGCAGAAAATTGGATGTTAATCCCACTTTTTCACCCTGTACAAAAGTCAACTCACGATGGATCAAAGACTTGGAAATTAAACCAGAGACTTTGAAGCTCCTTGAAGAGGGCATAGGTCCAACACTACAACACATAGGCACAGACAAACATTTCCTCAACAAGACCCCAAAGGCACAACAAATTAAAAGGAGAATCAATACATGGGATTGCATGAAACTGAAGAGCTTCTGTTCAGCAAAGGAAACTATCAAGAACCTCAATCGAGAGCCAACAGAATGGGAGAAGATTTTTGCCATCTACACCACCGATAGAGGACTAATATCTAGAATATACAGAGAACTCAAGAAACTCAACACTAAGAAAAAAAAGCATCCAATAACAAAATGGGCAAATGAACTAAATAGACACTTCACAAAAGAAGAAATTCAAATGGCCAATAAATGCATGAAAAAATGCTCAACATCACTGGCAATCAGAGAGGTGCAAATCAAAACTACCCTGAGATTTCACCTAACTCCAACTAGAATGGCAATCATTCAAAACACAACAACAGATGCTGGCGAGGATGTGGAGAAGTTGGAATTCTAAGACATTGTTGGTGGGATTGCAAATTAGTGCAACCACTTTGGAAAATAGTATGGAGAATCAGAAGAATGGGAACAAATCTACCATCTGATCCAGCAATACCACTGTTGGGTATCTACCCAAAAGAAAAGAAACCAAACTACCAAACTAATGCATGTGTATCTATGTTCATAGCTGCACAATTCACCATAGCCAAACTATGGAACCAGCCAAGATGTCCATCAACAGATGAATGGATTACAAAACTGTGGGATATGTACACAATGGACTTTTACTCAGCCATCAAAAAAACTCAATTGCATCATTTTCAGGGAAATGCATAGAACTGAAGGACATTATGCTAAGTGAGATTAGTCAGGCACAAAAAATAAGAAATCAGATTCTTTCCCTAATATGTGAGAGTTAGGGAGAAAAGAGGAGCAAACAAGACAACCTAAAGGAGGAGAAAGGAGGTGGGAAGAGGAAAATCTCTAAAGCTCACAATGTACTTAAACATATCAAAGTCAATCCCTAGGCCAAGCAAGGGAGGGAGGGATAGGGAGAGAATGGGGTGGGATTTGGGTAGGGGTTAAATCAGCGATGAGTACATGTTTGTACACACAAGGTTTTTACCCCAATAAGTTGTATGATTATAATGCACCAATAAAAAATTTTAAAAAAGAAATTATTTAAATACATGGAGATTAAATGATACACTATTGAATGATGAGTGGGTAAAATCAGAAATTAGAGGAATTGGGAGAGTCTTCAAGTAAACAACCAAATAAAATATCTCAAGGACCTAGAAAGACAGCAACAGTCTAATCCTAAAGCCAGCAGAAGGCAAAAATTTATGAAAATCAGAGCAGAAATAAATGAAATACAGAAGAAAAATATAATGCAAAGAATCAACAAAACAATAAGCTGGTCCTTTGAAAACAATAATAGGATTGATAATCCCCTGGCCAACCTAACCAAAAGAAAGATTGAATAAATTTAATTTATTAAAATCAGAAAAAAGGAGACATCACCACAGACAGTGAGGAAATACAAAGGATTATCAGAAACTATTTGAAAACTTGTACTTCAATAGACTGTAGAACATGTAAGAAATCAATAGATATCTAAGCACATATAACATACCTAAACTGGACCAAGAGAAATAGCAAACCTAAAACAATCAAAAGTAAGCAAAGAAATAGAAACAGCAATAAAAAGTCTGCCGGCAAAGAAAAGCCCAGTCCCTGATGGGTTTCCTGCTGAATTCTACAAAACCTTCAGGGAAGAACTAATCCCAATACTTTATAACTTGTTCTGAGAAACTAAAAGAGATGAAATTCTCCCAAATTCCTTCTTTGAGGCCAGTATTACATTAATGCACAAACCAAATAAAGATGCTTCAAGTAAGGAAAATTACAGAGCAATATCCTTAATAAACATTGTTCAAAATTTCTAAACAAAATACTACCTATACACATTCAAAACCATATCAAGAGAATTGTATACCATGACCAAGTTGGTTTCATCCCAGAAAAGCAAGGCTGGTTGAACATATGCAAATCAATATTCATTCGCCACCACATAAATATAACTGAGAACAGAAACCACATGATCATATGAATAGATGCTGAAAAAGCATTTGACAAAATCCAACACAAATTTACGTTAAAAAACACTGCAAAACCGGGCGTGGTGGTGCACGCTTGTAATCTCTGCGCATGGGAGGTGGAAACAGGAGGATCACGCAGGTTCGAAGCCAGACTCGCTGGCTTAAGAGACCCTGTTTACAAATTTTAAAAAATAGTATAAAATATTTCTGGGAGTGTAGCCCAGAGGTAGAAAGGTTTCCAGGAAACCCAGTACCACACCCACAAAAATTGGAACAGAAGGAACGTATTTCAACATCATTAAGGCAATATCCAATAAATCCAAAGCGAGCCAGGCGTGGTGGCACACGCTTGTAATTCCCGTGCTTGGGAGGCATAGACAGGAAGATTGCACAGGTTTAAAGTCAGCTGCGCTGTTTTAAGAAACACTGTTTCCAAATAAAAAGTATAAAATAGATCTGGGAGTATAGCCGGGAGGTAGAAGGGCTGCCAGGAATCACATTACCACCAAAAATAAATAAATAGATAGATAAATAAATAAATAATCCCAAATCCAACATCATATTGAAAGGTGAAAACTGCAAGAACTTCCTCTAAATTCAGGAAAAAGGCAAGGATATCCACTATGACCACTCCTTTCCAATATGACCACTCCTTTCCTTTCTCAACCAACTCCTATGGTTGAGACTGAAATAACTCAACCAAAAGACTACTGGAGGTGATTAACCAATTCAACAGAGTAGTAGGACATAAAATCCATCTAAAAATAAGTTGGTTTTCTTGGTGCCAACAATGAATCCACAATGAAAGAAATAAAACAATTCCATTCACTGTAACCTCAAAATCAATAAAATACCTAGGAATCAACCTAACCAAAGGTATAAAAGACCTCTACAGCAAAAAGTATAAAACAACAAAGAAAGAATTGAAGACCTTGGAAGATGGAAAGATCTCCCTTACTCATAGATATGCACAATAAATATCATCAAAATGGCCATTGTGCCAAAAGTGATCTATAGATACAATGCAATACCTATTAAAATACCAACAACATTCTACATAGACCTAGAAAAATCACTTGTGAAATTTATATGGAGAAATAAAAGACTCAGAATAGCCAAAGAAATCCTCAGCAATAAAAACCAGGCAGGAGGCATCACAATCACAGACTTCAAATTACACTATAGAACAATAGTAGTAAAAACAGCATGGTAGTTTTGATTTGCATCTGCCTGATGTTGAACATCTTTTCATGTATCTGTTGGCCATTTGTATCTCTTCTTTTGTGAAATGTCTATTTATTTCAGTTGCCCATTTCTTTTTTTTATTTTTTTATTGGTGCATTATTTTCATACATCATACTGGGGTAAAAAAAATTGTGTGTACATACATGTACACATCACTGATTCAATCCTTACCCAATCCCCACCCCATTCCTCCCAAACCCTCCCTCCCTTGCTTGGCTTAGTGGTTGACTTTTATATGTATAACTACATTGTGTGTTTTAGAGACATCTTTCTTCCCCCCTCCTTTCTCCTCCTTTAGGTTGTCTTGTTTGTTCCTCTATAGGATTTCCTTTTTCATCTAGAGTACCTTCTATGACCCTTTCCTCCTTAGCTTTCACATATTAGAGAAAGCATCTGATTTCTTATTTTTTGTGACAAACTAATCTCACTTAGCATAATGTCCTCCAGTTTCATCCATTTCCCTGAAAATGATGTAATTGAGATTTGTTTTAATGGCTGAGTAAAATTCCATTGTGTTAGTGGGATTGCAAATTAGTGCAAACACTTCGGAAAACAGTATGGAGAATCCTCATAAGAATGGGAACAAATCTACCATTTGATCCAGCAATATCAGTTGCCCATTTCTTGATTGGTTGTTTGTTTTGCTAGTGTAGTCTTTTGAGCTCTTTGTATATTCTGAATAGTAGGCCCCTATCAGAGTGGTGGCTGGTAAAGATCTTCTCCCATTCTGTAGGGTTTCTCTTTTGGTTCTTGATGGTTTCCTTTGATGAGAAAAAACTTTTTAGTTTGATGAGATCCCACTAATTAATTCTTGCTTTAATTTCCTACACTTTGGAAGACTTATTGAGAAAGTTACTCCCTGTGCCTATATGTTTGAGTGTAGATCCTATGCCTTTCTCTAATAACTTCACAGTCTCTGATCTAATTTCTAAGTCTTTGATCCATTTCGAGTTGATTCCTGTGCATGGTGAGAAGTATTCAGATCCAACTTTCTACAAATGGATAGCCAGTTATCCCAGCACCATTTGTTGAAAAGGCTGTCTTTTCTCTCGTTCAACATCACTAGCCATCAGGGAGATGCAAATCAAAACCACACTGAGATTCCATCTAACCCCAATCAGAGGGGCAAACATCAAGAAATCAAACAACAACAATTGCTGGCGAGGATGTGGGGAAAAAGGAACTCTTTTACACTGTTGGTGGGAGTGCAGAGTACTTCAGCAACTATGGATATCAGTGTGGAGATTCCTTAGAAAACTGGGAATAGATCCACCATTTGATCTGGCTATACCACTCCTGGGTATATTTTTAAAGAGGTTGAAATCAGAGAACTACATTAACATACACATACCCATGTTCATAGCAGCCCAGTTTGTAATAGCCAAAATATGGAACCAACCTAGATCTCCATCAACAGGTGAATGGATTGCAAAATTATGGGAAATAAACACAATGGAACTCTATTAAACTATAAAGAAGAATAAAATAATAGTATTTGCAAGAAGATGGGAGGAACTGGAGAACATTATGTTAAATGAGATTAGTCAAGCACAGAAAGAGAAGGGACATATGTTTTATCTAATATTCCCAAGCTATGGAGTAGTGGTAATACCAGAGGGACTCCAGATGATGGAGGGGAAATCTCAGCAAAGCTTGAATGGAAAGATAGGAGAGGAAGAAAGCTGAGATTGTTCAATGGAGGAGCTACATATGAATTTGTGTAATAATATAAATATAATATGGTTAACCTAGACACTCTCTATTGGGAGGGGGGAAGGGAAATGGAGGGGGAAGGGCATGAAGCACAATCTAAATGAACACCACTTTCAATATGTTCCACTTATAAAAAATAAAAAATAAAGTATGAATAATAAAAAGTAAAGCATTAAATCAATGGAAAGAAATAGCATGATACTGGCTTAACAACAGAAAGATTGACAAGTGGAATAAAATATAAAATACAGAAACAAATCCACACACCCATAGTAGACTGATCTTTGACAAAGAGGGTGAACTTGTATGCTGGAGAAAAGATAGTCTTTTCAACAATGGTTCTGGGAGAACTGGCTATCCATTTGTATAAAGATGGAACTAAATCCTTACCCCTCACTGCACAGATATCAATTCAAAATGCATCAAAGATTTAGAAATTAGACCAGAGACTATAAAGATTTGGAGGTGGGCATAGACTCAACACTTCAACACATAGGCACAGGCAGTAACTTGCTCTACAAGACCTCCAAAGCACAGAAAATAAAAGGAAGAATCAATAAGTGGTTTGGCATCAAACTAAAAATTTCTTGTCATCAGAGGAAACCATCAAGAGCCTAAATAGAAAGCCTACAGAATGGGAGAAGATCTTTACCAGCCACCACTCTGATATAGGGCTAATATCCAGAATATACCAAGAGCTCAAAAGACTACAATAGCAAAGCAAATAACCCTATCAAGTAATGGGCAACTGAACTGAATAGACACCTCACAAAAGAAGTTATACAAATGGCCAATAGGTACATGAAAACATGTTTAACATCATTAGCCATCAGGGAGATGCAAATTAAATCGACTCTGAGATTCCATCTAATCCCAATCAGAGTGGTAAGCATAAAGATATCAAACACCAAAAAAAATGCTGCCAAAGATGTGGAGAAAGAAGAACTCTTTTACACTGTTGGTGGGAGTGCAAACTATTTCAGCCACTATGGAAATCAGTGTAAAGATTTCTTAGAAAACTGGGAATAGATCCACCATATGTTCTGGCTATACCACTCCCCAGGGTATCTTATTAAAGTGGCTGAAATCAGAGAACTACAGTAACATATGCATACCCATGTTTATAGCAGCATGATTCATAATAGCCAAAATATGGAACCAACCTAGGTCTGCATCAGCAGATGAATGGATTGTAAAATTATGGTAAATACACACAGTGGTATTCTACTCAGGTTTAAACAACAAAATCATGTCATTTGTAAGAAGATGGAAAGACCTGGAGAACATTGTTAAGTGAAATCAGCCAAGCACAGAGAAAAGGGTCTTATGTTTTCTCTAATATGCTCAAACTAGGGAGTATTAGGAATACCAGAGGGACTCCAGACAATGGAGGGGAAACCTCACCAAAGCTAGAATGGATGTGAGAGGAGAGAGAGAAGGCTGAGGTTGATTAATGATGGAGCTACATCAGAATTTGTGTAAAAATATAAATATAGCATGGTTAACCTGGACACTCATTGTTGGGAGGGGGGAAAGGGTAGTGGGGCAGAGAGGGTACTAAGCACAGTCTGAATGAATTCTATTTTTAATATTTTCCACATAAAAATAAAAATTAAAGGAATATATTATTGTAGGTCTGTAGTATAATTTGCAGTCGGGAATTGTGATGCTTCCTACATGTTTCTTATTGCTGAGAATTGTTTTGACTATTCTGGGTCATTTGTTTTTTTGTATGAAATTTATGACTCATTTTTCTAGATATATGAGAAATTACATTGGTATTTTAATAGGGATTGCAATGATTCTCTAGATCACTTTTGGTAGAATGGCCATTTTGATGATATCTATTTTGCCTATCCAATAACAAGTGAGGTCTTTCCATCTTCTAAAGTTTTCTTTAATTTTTCTTCAGTGCTTTTTAATTTTTATTGTAGAATTCTTTACCTAGTTTGTTAGGTTTATTTCTAGGCATTTAAATGGTTTTGAGGTTTTTGTGAATTGAGTTATTTTCTGTATTATTTTCTCCATGAATTCATGGTTGGCCAATAAAAAGAGCTACTGATTTCTATAGGTTGATTTTGTATCTCACTACTTTGCTGAATTGGTTAATCAGTTCTGGTAGTATTCTGGTTGAACCATTTTTTGAGGGGTGTCTTCTGGATATGGGACCAGGTCATCTGCAAACAAAGATAATTATTTTTCTATACTAGGAATAAAACTCATGGGCTTTCTACCTCTGAGCTAAACTTCTGACCTATTTTTATTGGTGCATTGTATTAATACATCATAATGGGGTAAAATACTTGTGTTGACATACATGCACACAACAGCCAGTTAGCCCCTACCCAATCCCCACCCCATTTCCACGTCATCTCTCCTACCCATGCTTGTTTTAGTGGTTGACTTAGATATGTTTAAGTACATTGTGTGCTTAGAGAGTTTCCTTTTTCCCCATCCCATCCCCTCATTTAGGTTGTCTTATTTGCTCAATCTATTTTTCATATTGTATTTGGAAACAGAGTCTCACTAAGTTTCTGAGAGCCTCACTAAGTAGCTGATGATATCTTCAAACCTGTGCAATCCTTCTGTCTCAGTCTCCCAAGTACTGGTATTACAAGCATGCACCACCACAACTGCCTTAACAAAGATAACCTTAATTCCTCATTTACTATTTGAATTCTTTTGATATACTTTTCTTGTTTTATTGCTCTGACTAGAGTCTTGAGGACTAAATTAAAAATGAGTGGTCATGGTGGGTATCCCTGTCTTGTTCCTGAATTTATTTAATTAATTTACTTTATTAAATTTTTATTTTGGAAAACAGTATGTAGGATTCTCAGAAGAATGAAAAGGAACCTACCATATAATTGAGCAATATCACTTCTGGGTATCTACCCAGAAGATTGGAAACCAAACTACCAAACTAATGCATACATACCTATGGTCATAGCTGCATATTTATCTATTGCCAAACTATTGAACAAGCCAAGATGTCCATCAACAGATAAATAGATTACAAAACTATGATATATGTACAAAATGAAATTTTACTCATCCATAAAGAAGAACAAAGTTATATCATGTGCATGAAAATTAATGGAACTGGAGAACATAATGCTGGGTGAGATTAGTTAGTCACAAAAAGTAAAAATTGGATGCTCTCCAAAATATGAGGAAGCTTGGGAGAAACGGGGCCATAGTATGAAGTGTACACAAGGAAGGAGAAACCACAGATGAGCAAGTAAGCTGACCTAACTGAAAGAGGTGGGAGGGAAGAAGAAGAAATTTTTCCATTGATCCTGATTTTAGAGAGAATTCCTACAGTTTTTCCTATGTTCAATATGATGTTATATTTTGATTTATTGTGTGTTGCCTTAATGATGTTGAGATACATTCCTTCTTTTCCAAGTTTTTGCAATGTTTTTCTGTTCTCTTTTAACCATGAATGGGTGTTTGACTTTGCCAAATGCTTTTTTGTCCTTAGTTCTATTGATGTGGTGAATAATATATATTCATTTGCATATGTTGACAAAGGGCCTCACCAAGTAGCTGAGGCTAGCCTCAAACCATGATCCTCCTGTCTCAGTTTCCCAAATGTGAGGATTAAAACCATGCACCACCACACCTGGCTGTGAGGTGATTATAAATTTGCATGGCTATTATTTTGTTTAGAATTTTTGCATGTATGTTCATCATGGTATTAGTTTGCAATTTTCTTTTCTTGAGATATATTTATTTGATTTTCATATTAATGTGATACTGGATACATGGTAGGAGTTTTGAAGAATTCCATCCCTTTCAATTTCACAAAATAATTAATAAAGTATTGCATTTAGATCTTCTCTAAAAATATTGTAAAATTCGGCCTGGACATAGGATTTAATTTGAGGGCAGAATTTTTATTGCTGTTTTTATTTCTTTGCTTGCTATCGGTTGGTTTAGGTATTTTATTTCATTTTTGTTCAGTTTAGGTAGATTGTATATATTTAGAAGTCTGTCAATTTCTTCCATGTTTTCTAGTTTATTGGAGTATTAATTTTTAAAACAGTTTCTAATGATCTTCTAAATTTCCCCACTGTCAGAGGTGATGTCTCCTTTTTAATTTCTGATTTTAATAATTTGAATTGAATCTTTCTTTCTTTTGGTTAGGTTGGCTAGGTGTCAATCTTGTTAATATTTTTAAAAAATTATCTTTTGATTTCTTGATCCTTTGTATTTTTTATTTCATGTATTTCTGATCTGATTTTAATTGATTCCTGCCTTCTGCTAGCTTTGGGACTAGACTATTCCTGTTTTCTAAGTCCTTAAGGTGTGTCATTAGGTTGTTTATTTGGATACTTTCTGTTTATTTTATGTGAACACTCAGTGCCATGAATTTTTCTCTTAACACCATCTTCAAAGTGTTCCATAGATTTTGTTACAGCATATCTGTTTTCACTTATTTTCAGAAATCTTTTATTTCTCCATTTCTGTTCTTATCCATTGATCATTCAAGAGCGTATCATTTAATCTTCATTGCCGGGCATGGTGGTGCACGCTTGTAATCTCCATGCTTGGGAGGCAGAGACAGGAGGGTTGCGCAGATTCCAAGCCAGCGTCGCTGGCTTAAGAGACCCTGTTTCCAAATCAAAAAGTATAAAATAGATCTGGGAGTGTAGCCCAGAGGTAGAAGTGTTTCCAGGATCCCCAGTACCACCAAAAAAATAATAATCTTCATGTATTTACGCAATTTCTTTTGGTCTTCTTCTCACTGATTTCTACTTTAATTCTGTTATAATCTGAAAAGATGCACAGAATTATATTACATCCTTTAAATTTGTTAGTGCTTACTTTGTGGTTCAGGATACGGTCTATTTTGGAGAAGGTTTTGTGGACAGCTGAGAAGAATAGGTATTTAGTTGATTCTGGTTGAAATATTCTGTATATGTTTGTTAGGTTAATTTGCTTTATAGGGTTATTTAGGTCTGAAGAGTCTTTACTCATCTTTTGCTTTAAAGATCAATCTACTTGTGTGAGTGATGTGTTAATGTATCTGAATATTATTGTATGTGGGATTTTTTGAGAAATGATGTCCCCAATAGTTTGTTTTACAAATGTGAATGCATTCACATTTGAGGCATAAATGTTCACTATCATATCTTCTTGCTAAATTCATCCTTTTATTAAAAAGATATACCTCACATTGTCTCTTCTGATATATTTTATCTTAAACTCTTATTAGATATGAGCATTGCTTTCTGTGCTTGCTTTCATTTATCATTTGCATAGTGTATCATTTTCTATTCTTTCACCATTAGCCTCTGGATATCTTAGGCTATAAGGTGAGTTTCTTGCAAGCAACATATAGTTGGATAGTGTTTTTCTTAATCCACATTGCCATTCTATATTGTTCAATTGATGAGTTAAGCCCTTTGATGTTCAGTTTTATTATTGAAATACGATTTTTGTTCCTGATATTTTTATTCTATATTCTGCCTGATGTAATGTTATTTCTCCTTTTCTTAGTTGCTATCCTGTTGGAATTCACTTCTTCTATGATTTTGGAATTTGCTTTTTTTCTTATTTATTATTTGTTTCTCTAGTGCTGGCTTTTATAGTAATAATATTTTTTAAGTTTCTGCTTTACTTGGGATGTTCATATTTTTCCTTCAATTTTTAATGATATCTTGAATAGATATAGTCGTCTTGATTGAAAACTGTTTTCTTCCATGGTCTGGAGTATTTTATACCTGTCCTTCCTGGCATTTATGACATGGGTTGTGAAGTCCGGAGTGATTTTTTTTTGTTCCTAAATGTCACCTGTTTTTCTTTCTCACCTTTTTTATGATTCTTCTGTGCCTCTATGTTTGTCATTTTGATTATTACATGGAATGGAGAGCTCCTTCTTTGATCTTGTCTTCAAAGGTGTTTGCTTGGTTCCTGCATGTGGATGTCCAATTTTTTTCTATGTTTGGATAACGTTCTAAAATCATTTCTCTGAAGAGATTAAGTAAATCCCTGGTCTGTACATTTATCCCTTCTCTAATGCCTTTTTTCCATGAGTTAGAACAGTTTGTATTATCTATACTTTGGGGATTTTTAGGCTCAGTAGTTATAATATTTTCTGCATACTGTTAATTGTGCTCTAAGTTTTGAATGAGCTTTCGTTCAAGAGTGATACCCTGTTTTTTAAGGGGTCTAATCTGCCAGAGTTGGTTTCTATTGCTGTCTTTTATTTGTTGACTCATTTCATTCAATACCTCTTTCTGAATTTTTCTTAACGTATCAATTTTCTCTTTTATTTTCTGTACACTATCTGTGAGGCCTTTCACCATAATGAAGATCAAAATTTGGAATTCTTTCATTTCTTGTAGATCAGTATTAGTGATCTCCATTGTTGAGTTGGGGAGATTATTGTTTTCTCACTTTTCGCTTTTCTCACAGTTTCAGAGTTTTCAGATCTGTGTTTCCATTGCTTGGAATTTTATTTATCTTTATGTGTAAGTCCTGTGTTTTGTTGCTATCCATTAATAGTATATTCTATTGTTGGGGTATATATTTACCCTCACCAATCTGACTTAAATACTCAAACTTTCAAGTTTGTCCCCAGAGCTTCTTTAACTAGATATAGTTCTTAATGCAGGTAAGCAAGAGTCTCTGATTAGTTCTAGGTCACTGTACTGTCCTGACCCAGAATTCATAGAGCCAGAGACAATGATGCTCTATTCAGGGCCTGCAGCCTATTTGTTGTGAAATAATGCACCCCAGAGATCGCCACTGCTCTGCTGATTATGAACTCATAATACTGTACAGTGCTACATACAGCCTCTGTGACTGGTAGAATTAGACTCAGCAAAGCTAACAATTGCTATCTTCTGAACTTATGGTCCAGTTCTCTGAGCTTTGATGGCCCGTTGGATACCACTCCAAATCTGCTTGTTATGGTCACATGAGTTACTTTCAGTCACTAACTTACATGTATGTCATATACAAACTGTGATTGTGGAGAAAGTATTGCATTTCCAGCTTTTTGCTGTGATCAAATGATGTGCTGGCCTCTTGGTGCAGTCTGGCTGATATAGTACCACTTATGCTCTCTGCTTAAGGCCCAAGTTCTGGCAGGAAGAGAATAAGCCACCCAAGTTGGGGGCTTAGGTAACTCAGTTCCTTAGCCCTGGGATACCATTTTTGACATGTGCAACCACACTCTTGACAGTTCTTGCTGACCTGTGGTGTTGGAGCTTGAGCTTTGGGCACCCAAACAAGCCCAGGTGAAAGTTCACTGTTTTCAAACTTTGCAGTAGGCTGAGCTATTTCTCCCTGGCATCTCTAGTTGGTGTCCCACAATGATGCTACAAGGGATCCATGAACTCTGGACTGCAGTTTCCTTTTAGGTATTGTCTTGGGGTCATCTACTAACTCATATTTCTGCTGTATCATATAATAAGACCCCAAGGTCTCAGGACCACCATGAGCATATTTTTTTTGTCAAATAAGTCTATGCAGCTGGATTTAGATAGCTTTTCATTCTGGAATAGTTTAACTTTTGTTGTTAATATGTGCTGCTCAGGTTTGCTCCTGGAAGAGACACATTCAGCTGTCTCTGTGGAGACTGGCAGAATTGTCCGTGTCTTACTAAAAGTCTCTAGAAGCTCCAGTATCCACACCTGCTAGCTCCTCCTGCATGGCCAGACTCTGATAGAACTGCACAAACCTCTGTTCTCTGTTTCCCAAGCAGAACACATGGAGACTTTTTGTAGGTCTCTGCTATTTATTTTAGTTCTGGTTGCATTGTTTTTCAACTTTCTTTTTCTGTTGTTGAGTTTCTTTTTACTGCTTTTCTTCCCTTGATGAGAAGCAGTCTTCCCAGTGTTTGAATTGCAAATATTAGCATGCTTGAATATTATTGCCACACTGTCAGTTGCCATATTTCCTAGTTTATGAAATATTCTAATGATAAGCCAATCAGCTACTGTAAGTATAAGATTACTATTTTTCTGATTAATGAAAAACTTACTAAAATATATTTGAAACATAGAAATATGGGTCAGTGATAAAAAGAGCCAGAAAGTTTAAAAACTAGGCAGTAATGAATTACAAAAAAAAAAAAAAAAAAACTGGGACTGTGTCATGATCACTATATAGAAATCAGAGAAAAAGTCTTAAAATTACAGCCTATAAACAAAATAGGCTAGAATGGGTTTACTGTTTTTATGAATAAAATTTTACTGGACAACAGGTATGCTAATTCATTTTCATATTTTCTGTGGTTCTTTTTGTCCTTTTCTAATTTTTTTTACTGGTACACTTTAGTCATACATCTCAATGGAGAGGCAGAAACACACATCATTCATTTAGCCCTTCCCCACTTAGATCTTGATAGTCAAACTTGAATATAGAAAACATTATAGTCAGTTTCAAAAGAGCTCTCTTTTGAAGGAGAGGAAAAGTTAGTGCAGTTTAAATGCAAATACAAGTGTAATTTGGGGAAATAGTGAATTCATCTCAGCTAAAACTAATTAGCTAATAGTTAAGAAAGAAATGGGGAATATTTATACTTTTTGAATACCTCTTTTTTCCATACTTCAGAATTTTATGCTTACATATTCTAATCTTATTCTTTCAAACAGAATGTAATAATAGCATTTTCTCTCTTAAAGATGTCATACATATATAATTAAAATGAAGGAATAGAAACTAGAAAGGGTATATAGTCAGATACCACTTACCATTAGTCACCATAAAACCAAGCACTTTACAGATAAATAACTATACTCATAAAAACATTAGCTTTCAGTCATCTATGTGGTGAGATACAAAAGCATAGTTTTTCATAATTTATAAAATATTGATAATTTAATTTGAATTGGCCATATTTATGAACTATTTAGGGTTTTTACCATGTATATTATTCAGAAGAAGCCTGAAACTTATGACAATAGACAGAAAACAGTTAATAGGTCTGTAACCTCTTCATAATACCAGACATAGAATGCACCACCCATTTTGATTCCTTCTTTTATATGGTAGCCACAGCAATTCAAACACTTTGAAAAACTATGAAAATTTTGTTTTATGATGTGTACATGAAGCATCTAAATCAACGTACCTTTATCAGAGACTGAAAATGTATAAAAGCACAATTAACTCTAAGTAACACATATGCTGAGAATACATATTAGTTACTTAAGAGTTTAGGCACTTCATTATTCATAAAAATGACTCCATATTTGTTAGACATAGAAGTAAAATATCAAATAGTGAATGCAATCCTGCTGAGGCTGAACCATTAGCAAATATCTAACCTTCATTAACTCTTCTTCCCTCTATTACCTACTCTAAAATCATTTCATAACTCTTTTGGGATTACTCCTCCATTTTCTAAAGTTCTTATATACCAATTATGATTTAGTTCCCACATATGAGAAAAAAAATATGACCATTAACTTTCTGTGATTGGATAATCTTACTTAACATACTGTTCTCTGGGTACTTTCACTTTTTAAAAATGAAATTATTTTGTTCTTTATTGCTGGGTATTATAGCATTATTTGCTTATCACATAATTTTATAATCCATTTATATGGAGTGATTTATCAGAAATTTTTCTCTATAGTAATTTATTCATCTTCACTGTGATCCTCAAGTCCTCTAGATTGCACATTTTTTATATTTTTTACTATAATTAAGGAAAGTAAAAGACAAAGTATTCTGCAATCAGTATTTACTTGTTTTCTACTTCCAGCAAACCAGTACAGTTATATAGATTTTTAATTATTTAATTATGCAAAATTCAGCTGCAATTTGCTTTTTTAACTTAATAATATCCTTTAGATCTTGAATTGGGAAAAATACTTCTCTCCAGTTTCTATTTTTATTAGAAGAGACATCTATTGGGATAATATTATGGGTCCTTTTTACTTCTTTCCTCATTTTTCTTTAAGGAATGATGAATTAGTTAATATAATTCATAATATTAAGATAAAATTTTATTATCTAGCACAGATTTCCTCTTTTCATTTGGTCTTTTGACAGTGAGCTGTCTGCAAGGAGAATTTATTCTCCTGTGTTTCTGCAGGAGCAGCCTACTATAACTTGCATGTCAATATTGAAACATGGGAATCTATTCAAATGTCAGGAGTGCAGTTTGGTAGAGTATTTGCTTAGCATGTTTAGTCCTGGATTCAAACCCAATCACCACCAAAATGTAAAATAAAAGAGAAATAGAAAAAAAATTCAATTATATAATTTTTAATAAAAATATATTTTCTGATCATAATCATTTATTCTCATATTCGACCAAAATATATTATTTTAATATTTACTCATATATAAGCATATTTACTCATATATTAGTGACATTTCCAATGTCAACATTTTCTTTTTTAATATTTATTCATTTTTATTTTATTTTATTTTATTTTATTTTTTGGTGTTACTGGGGATGGAACCCTTCTACCTCCAGGCTGCACTCCCAGACCTATTTTATATTTTTATTTGGAAACAGGGTATCTTAAGCCAGCGCGGCTGGCTTCAAACCTGCATGATCCTCCTGTCTCTACTTCCCAGGCGGGAGGATTATAAGCACGTGCCACCACGCCCAGCTCAGAAGTGTTTTTTTTTTTTTTAAAGCACTATTGTTACCAGGGCTTAACCATATGTGCAGACCTTAGGTTTGTCATTTTTTTCAGAAGTAGAAAATTTTAAATATGTGGGTCTAAAGGAAAGAAGAGACTTCAGGGGCATCAACCAAAAACCAACCATAAAAATGTTAAAGATGCAGGGTGTAACAAACATATGCTTGCCATAATGGCATCAGCCTCAGAAAAAAATGCCACACTTTGTGAACAACCTTAGGCAAATAGTGGCAAATTCAAAATGGAGGCTTCCACAATTTCAACATAAACTAATAAGGGACTGCCTTTATCATATGTGTCTGTAACTGAAGAAGTCTCCAGTGTACTTGCTTATGTAGACCTTCATTATTTCTCCCCTGATTTCTGATCTTACACACTCATTATTCAATAGCATATCATTCAGTCTCGATGTATTTAAGTAGTTTCTTTTGGTCTTCCTGTTGTTTATTTCTGCTTTCATTTCATTGTGTTCTGAAAGGATGCAGGGAATTATATTACATCTTTAAATTTGCTGGTGCTTGCTATCTGACCCAGGATGTTATCTATTTTGGAGAAGGTTCCATGAGGTGTTGAGAAGAATATGTTTCCTGCTCCTCCTGGTTGAAATATTCTATAGATGTCTATTAGGTCCATTTGATTTATAGTCTTCTTTAGGTCTGAAGACTCGTTACTCATATTTTGACTTGAAGACTGATCTAGTGGTGTGAGTGGTGTGTTGAATTCTCCCAATATTATTGTATTTCGGTCTATTTGAGATATGATACCATGAAGGGTTTTACAAATGTGGGTGCATCCACATTTGGGGCATAAATATTTAATAAAATTATATTTTCTTGGTGGATTACTTTTAATAAAAGAAAGTTCCCTGCTTTGTCTTTTCTGATGTTTTTTAGCTTAAAGTCTGTTTTGTTGGATATTGGCCTTCCTATCCCTGCTCGTTTTTGGTCTCCATTAGCATGATATATCTCTTTCTATCCTTTCACTTTTAGCATATGAATGTGTTTGACTGTAAGGTGAGGTTCTTGCAAACAGCATATATTTGGATTATGTATTTTCTCCACATTGCCTGTCAATGTCTTTTAATTGGTTAGTTAAATTCTTTTATGTTTAGGGTATTATTGAAATATGATTTTTGTTTCCTGCCATTTTCTGTTCTATCTTCTGCTTGATTTAATGTTATTTCTACTTTGCTTATTTGCCCACTAATCAACTTCATCTCGTGTGGTTCTGAAATTTGCTTCTTTTTTCTTCTTTATCATTTATTTTTGAAAGTATTTTTTCTAGTGTTGGTTTGTACTCATGAATTTTTTGAGATTCTACTCATCTTGAAACACTTTTGTTTCGCCATCAATTCTGAGTGAAAACCTTGCTGGATATGGCAGTTTTTGTTGGAAGTTGTTTTCTTTCAGAGTCTGGATCACATCATACCAGTTTCCCCTGGCATTCAGAAATTGAATTGTAAAATCTGGGGTAATTTTTATTTTTGTCCCCATATGTCATCCATTCGTTTGTTCTTACTGCTTTTAAGATTCTATCTTTCACTGCTATGTTGGTCATTTTGATTATTACATAGCATTGGGGGGTCCTTTTTAGATCTTGTCTTAATAATGTTCTGTATATCTCCTGTACATGTAGGTCCAAGTCTCCTTCCATATTTGGAAAATTCTTTGAAATTATTTATCTGCAGAGATTATAAATATTATGATCTATACCTCTAGTCCTTCTTCAGTGGGTTTTGTCTGTAATTAGGACGTTTCATTTTGTCCCATGGTCATTGGATGTTTAGGTATTTTTTGTGGTAGTGACTTCTGTATGTTGTTGAACTTGCTTTCTGTTCTTAATAAACTGTTTTCTAACAGTGATATTTTATTTTGCATTTCATCTAATCATTCAGAATATCTTTCTATTGCTCTTTTCATTTCATTAATTGACTCATTTAATTATAGAACTCTTTAGGATTCTTTTTTTCCTAATTCAGGGTTTTTATTTTACTTATTTTTTTATTTGCTTTTATTTATTTTTAATTTTTCTTCAACATAAATGGTATACATTTAAACTTTACATGGTGCCCTCTCCCCATCTGCCCCGCTTTACCCTTCCCCCCTGCCACCAAAGATTGTCCAGGGTAACAATGCCATATTTATAATTTTACACATATGTGGATGTAGACCCTCATTAATCAAGTTCAGTCTTCCTCCTCCCCTATTTTTCCATTCAAGCTTTGCTGGTATTTCCCCTCCATTACCTGGAGTACCACTGGTATCCTCTACATTCCATAGTTTGGGCATATAGGAGGAAACATATGTACCTTCTTCTTCTGTGCTTGGCTGATCTCACTTAACATAATGCTCTCCAGGACTTTCCATCGTCTTGCAAATTATATTATTTTGTTCTTCTTTATGGCTGAGTAGAATTCCATTGGGTGTATTTCCCAGAGTTTTGCAATCCATTCCTCTGTTGATGGAGACCTGGGTTGATTCCATATTTTGCCTATTACGAATTCTGCTGCTATGAACATAGGTATGCATATGGTGGTATAGTTCTCTGAATTCAACCCCTTTGGAAAAATACTCAGGAGTGGTAGAGCTGGATTGTATAGTGGATCTATTCCTAGCTTTCTTAGGAATCTCCACACAGATCTCCATAGTGGCTGAACAAGTTTGCACTCCCACCAACAGTGTAAAAGAGTTCCTCTTTCCAAACATCCTCGCCAGCATTTGTTATTTGATTTCTTTATGCTTGCCACTCTGACTGGGGTTACATGGAATCTCAGTGTAGTTTTGATTTGCATCTCCCTGATGGCCAGTGATGTAGAACATCTTTTCACATATCTATTGGCCCTTTGTATCTCTTCTTTTGTGAAGTGTCTGTTTAGATCATTTGCCCATTTCTTGATTGGGTTGTTTTGCTAGTGTAGAGTCTTTTGAGCTCTTTGTATATTCTGGATATTATCCCCCTATCAGAGTGGTGGCTGGTAAAGAACTTTTCCCATTCTGTAGGCTTCCTCTTTAAGTTATTGATAGTTTCCTTTGATAAGAATAAATATTTTAATTTGATGTTATCCCACTTGTTCATTCTTGCTTTAATTTCTTCAGATTTGGAGGTTTTGTTGAGAAAGTTACTGCCTGTGCCAATATGTTTTAGTGTTGAACCTATGCTTTCCTCTACTAACCTCATAGTCTCAGGTCTAATTTCTAAGTCTTTGATCCATCTTGAGTTGATTCCTGTGTTTGGTGAGATATAGGGGTTTAGAGTCATCTTTTTACAAATGGTTAGCCAGTTCTCCCAGCACCACTTGTTGAAAAGTCTGTCTTTTCTCCAGCGTATGAGTTTGGCCCCTTTGTCAAAGATTAATTGACTAAAGATATGTGGGTTTGTTTCTGTATCTTCTATTATAATCCACTAGTCAGTGTATCTGTTATTGTGCCAGTACCATGCTGTTTTTACTACTATTGCTCTATAGTATAATTTCAAGTCTGAGATTGTGATGCCTCCTCCATGTTTCTTATTGCTGAGAATTGCTTTGGCTATTCTGGGTCTTTTCTTATGCCATATAAAGTTCATGATTGATTTTTCTAGGTCTCTGAAGAATGTCGCTGGTATTTTCATGGGAATTGCATTTAATCTATAGATCAGTTTTGGCAGAATGGCCATTTTGATGATATTTATTCTGCTTATCCATGAGCACGGGAGATCTTTCCATCTTCCAAGGTTTTCTTCAATTTCTTTCTTTAATGTTTTATAGTTTTTGTTGTAGAGGTCTTTTACATCTTGGGTTAGGTTTATTCCTAGGTAGTTTATTGGTTTTGAGGTTATAGTGACTGGAATTGTTTTCTTTGTTTCTTTCATTGGGGAATCATTGTTGGCATAAATAAAAGCTACTGATTTCTTTAGGTTGATTTTGTATCATGCGACTTTGCTGAATTTGTCAATCAGCTCCAGAAGTCATTCGGTTGAGTTTTTTGGGTTTTCCAGATAAAGGATCATATCATATGTGAATAAGGATAATTTTAATTCCTCTCTTTCTATGCGAATTACTTTGATTTCCTTCTCTTGTCTTATTGCTATGGCAAGAGTCTCAATGACTATATTGAAAAGGAGTGGTGATAGTGGGCATCCTTGTCTTGTTCCTGACTTTAGAGGAAATTCTTGCAGGTTTTCCCCAATTAATATAATGTTGGCTTTGGGTTTACAGTATATTGCCTTAATGATGTTGAAGTACATTCCTTCTATCCCAATTTTCTGTAGTGTTTTTAATATAAATGGTGTTGGATTTTGTCGAATGCTTTTTCAGCATCTATTGCTATGATGATGTGGTTTTGTTCTTGGTTCTATTTATGTGGTGAATAACATGTACTGATTTGCGTATTTTGAACCAGTCTTGTTTTTCTGGGATGAAACCAACTTGGTTATGATGTATTTTTCTCTTGATATAGTTTTGAATGCATATAGCTAGTATGTTGTTTAGAATTTTTGCATCTATGTTCATTAAGGATATTGGTCTGTAATATTCATTTCTCGGGGTATCTTTATTTGGTTTGGGGATTAATGTGATACTGGCCTCATAGAATGAATATGGGAGAATTTTATCTCTTTCAATTTCCCGGAACAAGTTATGAAGTATTGGTATTAGTTGTTCACTGAAGGTTCTGTAGAATTCAGCTGGAAACCCATTGGGTCTGGGCTTTTTTTTGGTGGAAGAATTTTTATTGCCATTTCTATTTCTTTGGTTGCTATTGGTTGGTATAGGCTTGCTATATCCTCTTGGCTGAGTGTAGGCAGGTTAACTGTGCTTAGAAATCTATCAATTTCTTCCATGTTTTCAAGTCTATTTTAGTATAAATTTTTAAAGTAGTTTCTGATAATCTTCTGAATTTCTTCACTATCTGTGGTGATATATCCTTTTTCATTTCTAATTTTGATAATTTGAGTTGATTCTCTTTTTCTTTTGGTTAGGTTGGTCAGGGTTTCATCAATTCTAATAACCTTTTCAAAGAACCAACTTTTTCTTTTATTGATTCTTTGAATTGTTATTTTGTTCTCTATTTCATTTATTTCTGCTCTAATTTTAATGATTTCTTACCTTCTGCTGGCTTTGGGAATAGACTGTTGCAGAATTTCTAGGTCCTTGAGTTGTGTCATTAGGTTCTTTACTTGGTGGTTCTCTGCCTTTCTTATGTGGGCACTCAATGCAATAAACCTTTCTCTTAATACTGCCTTCAGAGTGTCCTATAGATTTTGGTAGTTTGTGTCTCTGTTTTCATTTGTTTCCATAATTTTTTTATTTCTTCCCTAATTTCTGCTCTTACCAATTCATCATTCTGTATTGTACTATTCAATCTTCATATATTTGAATAATTTCGTTTGAGTTAACTGTTGTTGATTTCTACTTTTATCCCATTGTGATCTGAAAAGATGCAAGGAATTATATTACATCTTTTAAATTTGCTTACACTTTCTTTGTTTCCCAGGATGTGGTCTATTTTGGAGAATTTTCCATGGGCTGCTGAGAAGAATGTGTATTCTGTTGTTCCTGGCTGAAATAATCTGAAAATGTCCATTAGGTCCATTTGGTTTATGGTTTCCTTTAGTTCTAAAGAGTCTTCACTCATCTTTTGCCTTGAAGATTGATCCAGTGGTATGAGAGGCATATTAAAGTCTCCCAGAATTATTGTATTTGGGTCTATTTGGGATCTGATGTCCAGAAGTTTTTTTTTTTTTTTTTTTTTTTTTACAAATGTTGTTGCACCCTCATTTGGGGCATAAATATTTACTATCATTATATCTTCTTGGTGTATTGTTCCTTTTAATAAAAGGAGGTGCCCTGTTTTGTCTCTTCTGATGTGTTTTAGTTTAAAGTCTGTTTTGTTGGATATCAGGGTGACTACCCCTGCTCTTTTTTGGTCTTCAATAGCATGGTATATTTTTTCTATCCTTTCATTTTCAGTCTGTGAATGTCTTTGGCTGTAAAGTGTATTTCTTGCAGCCAGCATATATTTGGATTATGTTTCTTAATCCACATTGCCAGTCTATGTCTTTTGATTGGTGAGTTAAGTCCTTTGACGTTAAGAGATATTATTGAAATATGATTTTTGTTTTCTGCCATTTTGTGTTCTGTCTACTCTTGGGTGGTATGGTACTTCTTCTTTACTAAAATGACCCACTTATTATCTTTCTCTCTTCTCTGGTTCTGAAGTCTGTTTCTTTTTTCTCCTTTATGGTTTATTTATTTAAGAATTTTCTCCAGTGTAGGCTTTAAATTCATGATTATTTTTAAGATTCTGTTTATCATGAAACATTTTTGTTTCCCCATTGATTTTGAATAGTAGTTTTGCTGGATAGATTAGTTTTGGTTGGAAGTTATTTTATTCCAGGGTCTGAATCATGTCATACCAGTCTCTCCTAGCATTCAAGACCTGGGTTGTATAGTCTGGGGTGATTCTTATTGTTTTGCCTCTATATGTCACCCGTTCTTTTGTTCTCACTGCTTTTACGATTGCTTCCTTGGACTCTATGTTGATTATTTTGGTTAGTATGTGGCATGGGGAGGCCCTTCTTTGGTCCTGTCTCAATGCAGTTCTGTATGCCTCCTGGACATGAAGATCCAAGTCTCTTTCCATGTCTGGGAAATTTTCTCACATTATTTCTTTGAAGAGATTACATATGCCCTTGGTCTCTATCTCTATTCCTTCTTCAATGCCTATTATTTGTAAGTTAGGATGCTTTATATTATCCCATATTTGCTGAATGTTTAGGTTTTGCTGCTTTAAAGATTTCTGTATATCACTGACTGTGTTTTCGATTTTGGATGTACTGTCTTCTAACAGTGATATTCTGTTTTCCATTTCATCTAATCTTCCAGAATTTCTTTCTATTGCTGTCATCATTTCACTTAATGACTCTTTAATTTCATTCCAGACATCTTTCTGATTCTTTCTTAGTGTTTCTAACTCATCTTTAATTTCCTCTAGACTTTTTAAAAATCCTTTCATCATATTGTAAATCAGGATTCTGAACTCTCCTTCTTGCATTTCTTGTAGGTCAGTAGTCGTGATTTCTGGTGTCCCTTCATTATTCCTAGTTCTCGTATTTATAGCATTCTCTGTCCTGTTTTTCTGATTTCTACCCATCATTTGTGAGTATTATGTTTAGTCCAATCTTATTATTAGGAATTTAGAGGTATCAGCTGGTTAGCAGAGCTTGGGTGATGGGTAAAGGAGTTGGATTAGGTAGAGGATATGTTTAGGTTGAGCAAGACTTTAAGTATGATAAGGTAATATCTTGCTGAGAATGAGAGAGTGTTAATTAGTAGGACTCTTGTAGTTAGTAGCATAATTATGGAGATATGAAATACTTTGAGTATTAAAGAAGGAGGTATATTATGGGGAAAAGTTTTGGGGGAAAAGAGTAGGTTAGTGTGGGGAAATTTGTAAGAGGGGTGAGGGAAGGAGCAAACAATCATAAATTAAATATGAACACAGGACACCAAGATTAACTATTATATAATCAAAGAAAAAACCAATCAAAAAGAGCAAAAAGAAAAAAGAAAAGAAAGAGGAAGAAAGAGGAAAAAAGGACAAGAATAAAATAAAAGGAACTAGCGGCTAAGTGAAACCAGAAAACAAAGCAAACTATCAAATATATATAAAAAAAAAGTAAAAGTAAAAGAAGGATGGGGGAAAAAACAAAACATCAACAACCATAACAAAACAAAAGCAATATAAAAACAAAGCAAAATAAAACATCAACAGCAAAAAAAAAAAACAGTCCTACCTATTTATGAATATGGGGTCAGTTCCATATAATATTTGAATGTCGGCTTGCTGTGGTAGTTTTCAGAATATAGACCAGTGTCTCTTAATTTTCTTTGTACTCTATTTTCCTCTTCTTAAGTCACTCTCTGTGTGTTTGGTCACCTTTTTTTCCCTTTGACAGCTTTGGGTTTAGGTGTCAGGATGTCTGGTGTCACTTAATAAATTCTGTACAATTCCCAGGTTCTGTGTATTTCCAACTTGTAATATATTTCCAACTTGTAGTGCTGGACCTGGGGCGCACGCTAGAATGTGCAGCTTCCCTGGACGCACTCAGATACCTGGCTTCCTTGATCCAGGCATCCGTCGGAGTCCCTCTGAACTCTTTAGGATTCTTAATGTCTCCATTTCTTCTTTCAATGTCTGTATATTGCTGTGAGGCCTTTCACTATATTGAAGAACAAGTTACAGAATTTTTCTTCTTGCATTTCTTGTAGGTCAGTATTCATGATTTTTCTTAATTTCTCACTGTTCCTAGTTCTCAAATTTTCAGGGTTTTCAGGCTTGTTTTTCTGAGTTTTGGCATCTTATTTTTTGTGATTTTGTGTTTAATCTGCTTGATCCAATTGTAGCAGTAGAAATTTAAAGAAGTGGTGTCAACCAGTTTGTGCAGAGTCTCTGGAGGGCAGTGTCTGGAGGGCACAGAGTCTCTGAAGGGCACTGAGGGTGCCCTCTCTGGTGAGTACATGGGCTTTTGGATCTTTCCTGTGTCCCTGAATTATGGTGGGGGTTACTTAAGATGTTGAAGCTCAGTAGCCAGTGAGATTTCCTGGTCTACAATAATCGAAGCTGTTTCAAAGCAGACAATCACAGTTTTGCCTAGCAGCCTGAGATGGCATCCAGCCACCATACCAGGTAAATCACACTTGGGCTTATTGCAGTGGATCTTGCATTGATAGAACTGGATTTCCTTCCACTATGGTTCCCTGTTGTATCTTCCACTGTTTTGTTTATTTTGTTTCTTTTGGAGATTCCTCTCCAGTTCTTGGGAGGGAGACACCTGAAATGAAGGACATGGACAATTGCCTTTGTGCAACTAACAATTTTATTCTCTGAAACTAGTTTGATTTTTTTAACCCTTTTTTCTTTTTTTAAAATTAATTAATTAATTTATTTATTTATTTTATTGGTGCACTGTATTCATACATCATAGTGGGATACAATCTTTTGTAGACATACATGCACACATCGCCCAGTCAGCCCCCACCCGATCCCCACCCCATTCCCTCCCCATCCCTCCTTCCCATGCTTGGCTTAGTGGTTGACATCTAGTATTATAGCAATTTATTCAAAATTAAAAATGATAATCTCACATAACAGTTTCATTTGTCTGATACAAAGCTTTTGATGACTTAAAGATAACATTTCAATATTTCTTTTTGCTTTCTTTCTTACCAGAGATTTTTTTTCTATTTTTTTAGGTGAAACTATCATATATTTATATATTTATTTTTCAGAAAAAAATCTATCCTAATATGGAATATGGATTCTAGATACCCAAAAAGATCTTGAAAAAGAACAAAGCTAGAAGATATATATTTTCTGATTTCAAACCATATAAAGCTGCAATAACTGAAACAGTTTAGTACTGTTCTAAAGGCAGATATATAAACCATTGGATTTAAATACAAGCCTAGAGCTAAATTCTTCCCTATATTATCAAGTTATTTTTGACAAGGTTTCCATGAACATTTGGTGGTGGAAATAATAATCTTTTAACTAAATATTGTTGAAAAATAATAATTACATGGAAAAGAATAAAATTGGACCCTTACCTAATCCCATATACAAGTATTAACTCAAAATAGATTAACCCTTTTTTCAACTAAGTTAAGTATCACATTGTCATGGGAAAAACCAGACACTGCAATACTATGAGGAATGTTAGAGATAGGAAGGTGCTATAAATCACTAAAGTACAACCATCAAAGAAAACTAACAAACACACAGTAACAAACTAAACACAGTAGAGGACAGAGTGGCCCAGTAAAGGATGAAGATAAGCTCCCTCTTTCACTGGGGAGCCTTGGGGTGTGAATTCTGGAGGAGACTGGAGTTCTGCCTGGAGTCTTGGGGGAGTCTGACCTTTCACCAGCCCCCCTTTTAAATCCTTTGGTATCTTTCATTCCTCAGGCTTCTTTCATGTCCTCCATCAGTTTCTCAAGATACTGCCTTCTTGGTAGTTAAACTTTATTTGTTCCAGCTACTGAGATGTACTGCATTCTGCAGTCACCATATTGAATTGGATTCTGACCTCAGTATAAGTTTAAAAAATTTAAGTATGTACATTTGATAAGAGAGCTTTGAAATAAATGAAGCAGACTTGAACAAATTAAAGGGAAAATGGATAATCCAAAACCACAGTTGGAGATTCTCACATCTATTTCTCAGAAAATTGTATAACCAGATAAAAATTTTAAAAATACAATAATATTGAATGATATGACATGATTGATCTATATAAAACATTATAACCTAAAACTGCATAATATAATTATTTTAGGAGGTTATGGAAAACTGACCAAAAGGCTTATGGAAGAATTCAGCACAGTGTCTGGATACAAAATCAGTCTTCAAAAATCTGAAGTTTTTATGTATACCAACCATAAATCTACTGAAAAAGAAATCCAGAAAACACTTCCACTCAGGATTAAAAAAATAAGATACTTAAGAATAAACATAACCAAGGAAGTAAAGACCTCTACAAAGAAAATTATAAAACATTGAAGGCCGGGCGTGGTGGCACACGCTTGTAATCCCCGTGCTTGGGAGGCAGAGACAGGAGGATTGCGCAGGTTTGAAGCCAGCCGCGCGCGCTGGCTTAGGAGACCCTGTTTCCAAATAAAAATGTAAAAATAGGTCTGCGAGTGTAGCCCTGAGGTAGAAGGGCTTCCAGGGACCCCAGTACCACCAAAAAAATACAAAATAAATAAATAAAACATTGAAAAAAAAATCAAAGACCTTGGAAGATGGTGTGATCTTTGATGTTCACAGATAGGCAGAATAAATATCATAAAAATGGCTACACTTCCAAAAGTGATCTACAGATTCAATGCAACACTCATTAAATTACCAAGAATATTTCTCACAGACATAGAAAATTCGGTCCTTAAATTCATTTGGAAAAAAAAGTACCCCAAAAAGCCAAAGTAATTCTCAGCAATAAAAACCATGCAGAAGGAATCACAATACCTGACTTTAAACTATACTACAAAGCCATAGTAATCAAACCAGCTAGCACAAAAATAGATACATAAACACATGGAGCAGAATAGAAGAATCAGAACCAAATCCACACACCTACAGATAGTTTAATTTTCACAAAGCCAGAAACATACACTGGAAAAAAACAGCATCTTAAACAAATGGTGTTGGTAAAACTGGGTAACAATATGCAGAAAAATGGAAATAAATCCCACTTTCTCACTCTACACAAGAGTCATTTCAAGATGGACCAAAGATTTGAAAATTATACCAGAGAACTTGAGGCTCCTTGAAGAGGGCATAGGTCCAAAACGGCAACACATAGGCATAAGCAAAAACTTTCTCAACAAGACCTCAAAGGCAAAGGAAACCTAGAAGGTGAAAAAACATGTGGGTTTACATGAAACTAAAGAGCTCTGTACACCAAAGGAAACTATCAAGAACCTCAACCAAGAGCCAAGAGAATGGGAAATTTTTACTTCTATTAGTTTTGCTGTTCACATTTTATTCATATAGTCTAATTTGTTTTATATTTGTAATATTGAAAATTGAGCCAATATAGTTTGTAGAACTAAGCTATATACTCATTCCTTTTTATTTCTAAATAGTGTCTTATTAGGTTGACCAGGCTATTGTCAAACCTTCAATCTTCTTAAGTTATCTTCCAAAGACTGGGATTACAGGCTTGTACCACCATGCCTGGCTACTGTGCCCAGTTTGTACAAACCTGTTCAACATTTATGCATTCATCAGTATAAAATTTAAAGAAAAATTATATATATATATATATATATATATATATATATATATATAACAAATATTTATATTTTCATTACTGTATGTCTTCTGATTATACCATTTTTGAAATTTTGTAATATGAAAAAATATTAATCCTTATATATAATAACATTTGTTATGTCTATTTTGAAAATCCTCACTGGACATGGTGGTGCACACTTGTAATTCTCGCTCTTGGGAGGCAGAGACAGGAGGATTTTGCAGGTTCGAAGCCAGCAGTGCTGGCTTAGAAAACCCTGTTTCCAAATAGAAATATAAAAAAATAGGTGTCTTGGAGGATATCCTGTAGGTAGAAGTGTTTCCAATAACCCCAGTGCCACCAAAAAATTAAAAAAAAACAAAATCCTTATCCCATCTGAGATTATCTGGAATCATATTTTAAACTTAATTTTTCAAAAATATGGAATTTTCTCATTATAAAGTTTAAGATAGAAATTTAATTTTTAACATTTTTCCTATATAGTTAGTTGTCTCAAACAAATGCATTGAATAATATCTATCTTTTCTATACATTTAGAATTTACTGAATCAATGAATATATTTCTGGCTTCTCAGTTCCACTATTTTATCTATTCTTGGATCATTACCAAAGTGATATATAATAGTTTATATAATATATAATATATATTATATATATATATATATATATATATATATATATATATATATATATACTATATATACTATATATAATATATAATAGTAATGTCTCATTAATTTTATTTTTCATACTGGATATCTTTATATATTAATTTTTAAAAATAATTTAAATAATTTTTATGGATGAAAGAAAACAAAAATATTTCTATTATTTAATAAGATAATATTAGACTTTCTTATTAGTCTAAAATACTTTAAATGTTTGAAATAGAATATCTTCTTGTTCAAGAACAAAGTAGCTAGCTAGCTTTTCAAGTAAATGTGTAATTTTGCATTTTTTTTACAAATTATGTAATAGTCTATGTTATACAGAGAGACTTTGTTGATGTTGAGAAAGATATTTCCCTTTATAATATTTTCAAACTAGTAATTTCATAAGACATACTGACTTTATAAGTTAATTTTATAAACAGGTAATGTACTGCATCCCCTTGTTTTTAAGAGATTTTTATTTTATTCTCTTGCATTACCAGAATATGCAATGTTATAGTTTGTTAATAATGATGTTTTGCCACCTACTCTTCTGATAGAGGACTAATATCTAGAATATAAAGAGAACCTGAAAAACTCAGCACTATGAAAACAGATAAAGAAATCAAAAAATGGGCAAGTGAATTAAAAAGACCTCATAAATGATAAACTTCATGTGGCCAATAAATGTATGAAAAATTCTCAATGTCATTGTCTATCAGGAATATGTGAGAACTCAAGGAACTCAGCACTAAGAAAACAAATAAGCCAATAAAAATGGGTAAGTGAATTAAATAGACACTTCATGAAAGAAGAAATTCAAATGGCCAATAAATACATGAAAAAAATGCTCAACATCATTGACAATCAGAGAGATGCTAATCAAAATACCCTGAGATTTCTCCTAACCCCAACTAGAATGGCAGTCATTGAAAACACAAACAACAAATGCTGGTGAGGATGTGGAGAAGTGAGAAATCTAAAACATTGTTGGTAGGATTGAAAATTAGTGCAACCACTTTGTAAAACAATATGGAGAATGCTCAGAATGGGAATAAACTTACCATTTGATATAGAAATACCACTTCTGGTTATATACCCCCCAAAGGAAACCAAACCACCAAAAGAATGCATGTATATCTATGGTTATAGCTGTACAATTCACCATTGTCAAACTATGGAACCAGCCAAGATGTTCATCAACAGATGAATGGATTACAAAACTGTGGGATATGTACACAATTGAATTTTACTCAGCCATAGAGAAAAGCACAATTATATCATTTACAGGGAAATAAATGGAACTGGAGGACATTGTGCTAAGTGAGATTAGTCAGTCACAAAAATAAGAATTTGGATGCTTTATCTAATATACAAAAGCTACAGAGAAATTGGTAACAGGAGGAATTCTAGATGAAGAAGGAGATTATATAGAGGAGCAAATACAGCAACCTAACTGAAAGGATGGAAGGGGGAAAGAGGGAACCTCTCTAAAGCACATGATGTACTTAACCAAACATATCAAAAATAAATCACTAAGCCAAGCACAGGAAGGAGCAATGTGGAGGGAATGGGATGGGGTTTGGGTAAGGGAAAATTGGGTGATGTGTGCATGTATGTCTCCAAAAGTCTTTTATCCCATTAAGATATATGGCTACAATGCATCAATACAAAAAATTAAAAAAATAATGATGTTTCCAGTGTTTATTTTCAAATATGCTTTAATTTAATTACACTGAATAGTATTTCCAAAATTCTTAAAAATTACATAAATGATAGAAAAAAGACTCTTTAATATCTACTTTTAATAGAAAAGTATTAATAGAAAAGCTTCTAGTGCATCCCACTGATAAGTATCTTCGCAAGGTTTGTTTTTAAAAACAGCAATGCATTTTAAATTAAATAAAATTTTATATTATAATTCATTTGGATAACTATGTTCATCTTATTAATATGATAAGTCATAATAATGAATGCTAAGATGGAGTCAACATTATGTTTTTGATAAATATTCCACTTGATCACCATTTAATACATACTTAAGTGACCTTGAGGCTCCTTAAACACGGTATCTGTCCAACATTACAAAACATAGGCACAGACTAAATATTTCTCAACAAGACCCCAAAGGCACAAGAAATTAAAAGGCAAATCAATCATGGGATTGCATGAAACAAAAGAGATTATGTACAGTAAGGAAACTATCAAGAACCTCAACTGAGAGCCAACAGAATGAAAGATGATTTTTGACAACTACTCCACCAATAAAGGATTAATATCTAGAATATTCTGAAAATTCAAGAAACTAAGTACTAAAATAACAAATAACCCAGTCAAAAGATGGGCAAGTGAACTAAACAGACACCTTATCAAGGAAGAAATTCAAATCTTCAATAAATTCATAAAAAATGCTCAACATCATTAGCAATCAATGATAGGCAAATCAAAACTACCCTGAAAAGCCTGAGAACCTTGGCAATATGTAAATTAAAAATAGTGAAGAAACAACAGAAATAAAGAATACTGACCTACAAGAAATGGAAGAAGGAGAATTCCTAATCCTGATCTAAAATATTTACAATATGATAAAAGGCCTCAAATTAAGTATAAAGAAAATAAAATAGAAAATGGAAACACTAAGAAAGAATCAGAATGAGGTCTGGAATGAAATGAAAGAGCCAATACATGAAATGAAGACAACAATAGAAAGAAATTCTGGAAGATTAGATGAAATGGAAAATAGAATATCATTGTTAGAAGATAGCTCACTGAAAACTGAAACCACAGTCAACAGCATACAGAAGTAATTACAGCCACAAAACCTAAAGTTCCAACAACTATTGTACAATTTGAAATGTCCTAACTTAAGGATAAAAGGTATTGAGGAAGGGACTATTGAGGAAAGAATAAAGGTACAGAAACATGGGCATTCATATTCTCTTCAGAGAAATAATTTCAAATAATTTTTCAAAAATGAAAAGACACTTGGACTTACACATTCAAGAGATGTACAGAACACCATTAAAACAAGATCAAAACAGGACCTCCTCATGCATTTTGGTTGAGTTTGTTGGGTCTTTTAAGTATAGTATCATGCCATTTGCTAATAGTGAATGTTTTAAGTTTTTCATTTCCTATTTGTACTTTTTGATTTCTTATTTTTTTGCCTTATTGCTTTGGCTAGAGTCTCAATTACTATATTGCAAAGAAGTGGTGATAGTAGACATCCTTGTCTTGTTTCTATTTTTAAGAGTAATTCTTAAATATTTTCTCCATTTAATATGATGTTGACTGTGGGCCTAAGGTAGATTGCCTTTATGATATTGAATTATGTTCCTTCTATTCCGATTCTCTGCAATGCTTTAGCATAAATAGATGTTGGATTTTATCAAATTCTTTTTCAGTATCTATTGAAATGATCACATGACTTTTGTCTTTGGTTCTGTTTATGTGATGAAATACATAGATGGATTTTTGTATGTTAAATCAGCCTTACATCCTTGGGATAAAGGCTACTTTTTATGATGTATGCTTTTCTTGATGTTGTTTTGAATGGGAGTTGTTAGTATTTAGTTTAACAGTTTTGCATCTAAGTTCATCAGAGATATAGGTTTGTAGTTTTTCTTCATTGAGCTGTCTTTGTTTTTTGTATTAATGTGACATTGGTTACATAGAATGTATTTGGAAGAGTCCCGTTTCTTTCTTTTTTATGAAATAGATTGAGGAGTGTTGGGATTAGCTCTTCAATAAAGGTTTTATAAAATTCACTTGGGAAACCATCCACTCCTGGGATCTATTTTTAGTAGTAGGCTCTTTATTGCTGTTTCAATTTCTTTCATTGTTAGTGGTTAGTTTACATTTTTTATATAGTCTTGTCTCAGTTTAGGAAGATTGTATTTATATAGAAATTTGAAAATTTTCTCTAGCTTTTCTATTTTGTTGGAATATAATTTTCCAAAGTATTTTTTGATAATCCTTTAGATTTATTCACTATCAGCAGCAATATCTCATTTTTTATTTTTTATCTTTGTAATCTGGGTTGTTACTCGTTTTTATGGTTAAGTTTTCTAGTGGATTAATATGTTAATTTCTTTGAGAAACCAACTTTTGCTTTTTTTAATTTTCTGTATTTTTCTTCCATTCTCTATTTTGTTGATTTCTGCTCTGATTTTAACAATTTCCTGTGTTCTACTGGCTTTGGGGTTAGATTATTCCTTTTTTTCAAGGGATTTAGGTGTGTCATTTGGTTACATATTTGGTGATTTTCTGTTTTTCATATGTGAGCACTCAGTGCTATGAAATTTTTTCTTAATACTACCTTCAAAGGGTACCAGAATTTGTTTCTATAAATTTCTTGATTTCACCCCCTACTTATTCTATTAACCATTCTTCATTCAGTAGTGTGGTGATCAGTTTCAACATGGTTATGTACTTTCCCTGGGTCTTCTTTTAATTGATTTCTAATTTAATTCCATTATTGTCTGAAAACAAAGAGGGAAGTATGTCATAATTTTTGATTATGCTACTGCTCACTTTATGGCCCAAAATATGTTCTATTTTAGAGAATGTTCCATGAGAAGCTGATCAAAATGTGAACTCTGCTGTAGTTGGGTGGAATACTCTATATGTTTCTAATAGGTCCAATTGTTTGATGGTGTTCTTTAGGTCTGAAGCATTTTTACTGATCTTTTGTCTAAAAGATCGGTCTAATGGTGTGAGAGGGGTGCTGAAGTCTCCCAGTATTATTGTATTGAGTTTTATGTGTAACTTAATGTCATGTTTGTTTTAGGAAAGTAGTTGTACCTTTGTTTGGGGCATAAATGTTGACTATCATTATTTTCTCTTGCTGGATAGTTTATTTTACCAGAAAAAATGACCTGTTTTGTCTCTTCTAATAGGCTTGGGCTCGAAGTCTAACTTTTCTGATATCATAGTTGTTATTTCCTCTTGTCTTCATGTTCCAATGGCATGGATTATCTTGCTCCAGCCCTATACTTTAAGTTTGTTACTCTCATTACTTATAGGCAGCAAATATATGGATTTTGGTTTTTAATCAATTTTGCCACTTTATGTTTCTTTTGGGGTAGTTGAGGCCATTTATGTTCAGTGTGAGTATTAAGAGATGATTTTTGATTCCTAACATAGTGAGATATAACTTCTTTATGAGGTTGCATTTGTTCTTTACTTAGTTGTTTACTGAATGGAAATTCTTGTTGCTCTACTTTTGGAGTGTATTAAGCATTTCTTCTTTGCAGTTAAACCAAGTATTTTCTCTGCTGGTTTGAAAGACATAAGTTCCATCACCTTCTGTTTGTCATAAAAAACTTTAGTTTCCCCATCTTATTTGAAAGAGAGTTTTGCTGACTAGGATTTTTTGGGTTGCAAGTTGTTTTCTTTCAGAGTTTAAAATATGTTACTCCACGCCCTTCTGCCTTGATGTGGTTTTGAATGAATGTTGCTAGTGTTTTGTTTAGCAGTTTTTAATAGAAGCTCATCAAAGATATAGGCTTGTAGTTTTCCTTCCTAGAGCCGTATTTATTTAGTTTTGGTATTAATGTGATGTTGGTTTCATAGAATGTATTTGGGTGAGTCTCATATTTTTTCTGTTTCATAAAAGAGATTTGAGAAGTATTGGAATTATATCTTCTATAAAGGTTTTACAAAATTCACTTGGGAAACCATCTGGTCCCGGGCTTTTCTTTGATGGTAAGCTCTGTATTGTTGTTTCACTCTCTTTGTTATTGGTTAGTTTAAATTTGCTATATCTTCTTTACTTAGTTTAGGCAGGTTTTATTTATCTACAAAGTAACAATTTCTTCCAGATATTTTTATTTATTGGAGTATAGTTTTTCAATGATGATTCTCATAATCCTCTGGATATTTAGAATGTCAGTAGTGATACTCCTTTTTCATCTCTTCTCTTTGTAATTTGAGTTGATTCTGTTTTTGGGTTAGGTTGGCTATGCTTTATCTATATTGTGAATTTTTTTTTAGTAACAAGCTTTTGGTTTTGTTGATTTTCTATATTGATTTTTAGTCTCTACTTAGTTTATTTATGCTCTGATTTTAATAATGATCTGTCTTCTATTGGCTTTGGGGTTATATTGTTCCTGGTTTTCAAGGGCTTTAAGATATGGCAATTTGTGATATACTTGGTGAATGTCTGTTTTTCTTAAGTGAGCCCTCAGTTGTATGAATTTTACTCTCAATACTGTATTCAAAGTGTCCCAGAGGTTTTGATATGTTGTATCACTATTTACATTTATTTCTAGAATTTTTTTTATTTAAACCCTTACTTCTTGTATGACTCTTTTTTTTTAATTCAGCAGTGTGGTTTTCAGCAATTTCCACATGTTTATGTGGTTTCTCTGGGTCTTCTTATAGTTTTATTCCATTATGGTCTGAAAAGACAGAGGGACATATGTCACATTTTTTGAATTTGCTAGTTCTCACTTTGTGGCCCAGGATATGATCTAGTTTGGAGAAGGGTCCATGAGCAGCTGAAAAAAGTGTAAGCTCTGATGTAGTGGGGTGTCATATTCTATATATTTCTAACGGGTCTTTTATTGATAGTTTTCTGCAGGTCTGTGGCAGTTTTACTGACCTTTTGTCTTGATCATTGGTCAAATGATGTAAGAGGGGTGTTGAAGTCTCCCAGGATTTTTGTGCAGGGATTTATGTGTAACTTAATATCACAAAGAGTTTCTTTTTTTTTAATTTTTAATTGGTGCACTGTATTCATACATGATAGTGGGATACATACTTTTGTAGACATACATGCACACATTGTCCAGTCAGCCCCCACCCAATCCCCACCCAATTCTCTCCCTATCCCTCCCTCCCATGCTTGGCTTAGTGATTGACATCTAGTATTATAGCAATTTATCAAAAATTAAAAATGATAATCTCACATAACAGTTTCATTTGTCGGATACCAAGCTTTTGATGACTTAAAGATAACATTTCAATATTTCTTTTTGCTTTCTTTCTTACCAGAGAATATTTTTTTTCTATTTTTTAGGTGAAACTATCATATATTTATATATTTATTTTTCAGAAAAAAAATCTATCCTAATATGGAATATGGACTCTAGGTACCCACAACGATCTTGAAAAAGAACAAAGCTAGAAGATGTATATTTTCTGATTTCAAACCATATAAAGCTACAATAATTGAAACAGTGTAGTACTATTCTAAAGGCAGATATATAAACCATTGGAGTTAAATAAAAGCCTAGAGCTAAATTCTTCCCTATATTGTCAAGTTATTTTTGGCAAGGTTTCCACAAACATTTGGTGGTGGGTTTAATAATCTTTTAACTAAATATTTTTGAAAAATAATAATTACATGGAAAAGAATAAAATTGGACCCTTACCTAATCCCATATACAAGTATTAACTCAAAATAGATAAAAGACCTAAATATAAATCTTAAGACTATAAACTTTTAGGAGAAAATCTGGGTCATAAAACCTCACAACATTGAAATTGGCAGTGATTTCTTGGTTATGATTTCAATGGCACAGGCAACAGAAGAGTATACAAACTCCCTAAAAAATAAAAAAAACATATTGTATATCCAAAGACAATGTAAACAGAGTTAACAGTTACTAATAGAATGGGATAAAATATTTCCAAATGCTATATCTGAAGGTATATTAATATTCCAACTAGAAATCCTAAAAATTAACAACAATAAAGGCAAACAATACCCTTTACAGATAGGTAAAAGACTAACATAAATAATGAATCTCCACAGATAATCAATCTTAGTTGTCTGTTGGATAGAAAATCTTGTTTCTCTAGTTCTGATGTGTGTTACCTATTTCTTCTTTGTAGTTAATCTCTTTGAGTATTTTCTCTAGTGCTGGTTTTGAAGACATAAATTCCTTCAGTTTCTGTTTGTCATGGAAGCTTCTTATTTCTCCATCTAATTTGATAGAAAGTTTTGCTGGGTAGGAAATTTTTGGCTGGAAGTTATTTTCTTTCAAAATTGGGAATATGTTACTCAAGCCCTTCTGGCTCTCATAACTTGGTTTGGGAAGTCTGGAGTGATTCTAATTGGTTTCCCTCTGAATGTCACTTGGCCCTTTGCTTTTGTTGCCTTTAAGATTCTCTGCTTGGCTTCCACATTGGTCATTTTGACAATTATGTGGCGTGGGGATCCTCTTCTCCGATCCTGTCTAAAGGGAGTTCTATACGTTTCCTGGACCTGCGTATCGACCTCTTGCTCTATGTCTGGAAAATTTTCTGCTATTACTTCCTTGAAGAGATTGTTGATCCCTTTGGTGTCACCTTCTTTTCCCTCCTCTATTCCAATTATTCTTAGGTTAGATCTCTTAAAATGGACCCATATTTCTTCAATATCAGATTCCTGCTGTCGGATATTTTTTCCTAGATTAGAAATATGCGTTCATTTTTGGAATGATTATCTTCTAAGAGCGAGATTCTGTTCTCCATGTGTTCTAATCGGTTGTTTGTGCTTTGAATTGAGGCCTTTACTTCATTAATTACATCCTTTATCTCTTTATGGCTCTCTCTGAGTTCTTTTCGAACCACCTCTATTATTTCTACAGTTATTTTCCTGATTTGATCTTCTAGAAATCTCTGATTTTCTGTTTTATCGGGTTCTGATGTTGTGGGGTTGTGGGCATTCATTGCTCCAGTATTATTCCTCTTTCCCATGATTTCGGATGTTTGTGCCTTCTCTGGGTTCTTCCCTTGGGTCACTATGACTTCACTTAAGGTGCTCTGGATCTCGAGTCAGTAGTATCTCAGACCCCACTACTCCTTTACTGGGTTGTATCACAGAGTCTCCGACCCAGAGAGTCGATAGAGCATGCTTTAGACTATGGGGGGGTGCCAGGTTGCACGTTCTCCTATGGTGTGATATCACTACCACCGCCCCTCTCCCACTGGTTCAAGTCCCAGTGAGTACAGTACTGGGATTTCTCCGTTGTGGCCCACAATTTGACTCACTGTTCTTGAGTACGCAGATGTAGCTGTACTGAATTCGGTGAATTCGGTGCTGTTGCCACTGGTGGCAATATGGCGCCGCTGCTAAGCCCTCGGCTATGGGGCTGGCGTTTTTTTTTTCTTGGTTTTGATTTCCACTCTGAATCCCCGCAGAGTGTGCTGAGCTCAGCCACTGGGAGCTTTAGATGCCCTGTGCACCGAGAGATCCCGCCTGGCTGTTCTGCAGCGGCTCCCCTCGGCTTGCTGTGGCCGTCCCGTGAATTCGCCGGTGCCGCCGGCAGTATGGCACTGCTGCCGCATCCTCTGGCATGAAGCCGTGTCCTCGGGCGTGAGGATCTCCTCTGTGGCTCTGTTCTCAGTCCGCTTTCTCTCTGGAGCCTGGTGATTTTTTTGTTTCTCTGGTGATGTTGTTTTCTGGCTTTGAAAGGCGCTGATTTTGTGGTAATGGAGATTTGTTGTTAGCGGGGCTCTTAAGCCCCGCTTTTCTCGGTCGCCATCTTCCTGGAAGTCCAAAGAGTTTCTTTTATTAAAATAGCTATACCTATGTCTGGAGCATAAATATTGACTATTGCTATATCTTTTTTACTGGATTGTTCCTTTTACCAGTAAAAATGTCCTTCTTTGTCTCTATTAATAAGGTAGGGCTTGAAGTTTAACTTGTCTAATATCATATTTACTATTTCTGCTCATCTTTGAGTTCTACTTTCTTGGATTAAATTGCTCAAGCCCTTTACTTTAAGTTTGTTACTATCTTTATTTGTAAGGCGTGTTTCTTATAGGCAGCAAAGAGATGGATTCTAGTTTTATTCCATTTTTCCCTTTTTATCTTTTCATTGTGGATTGAAGCCATTTACATTCAGTGTGATTATTGAGAGATGATTTTTAATTCCTAACATATTGATTGAGATTTAACTTTGATTTGAGGCAGTGCTTGTTCTTCTTTGCTTAATTGTTTGATGGATTGTTTCTCTGGTTTGGGTTTGTATTACTTGTTTCTTCTTTGAAGTTAATCTGTTTGAGTATTTTCTCTAGACTGGTTTGAAAGACATAAATTTCTTCAGCTTCTTTTTGTCATCAAAGGTTTTAATTTCCCCAACTAGTTTGAGAGATATTTTAGTGGTGTAGGATACTTTTTGGCTGCAAGTCATTTTCTTCCAGAGTTTGGGATATGCTAATCCAGGCCCTTCTGGCTTTCATGACTTGGTTTGGAAAGACTAAAGTGATTCTAATTGGTTTGCCTCTGAATGTCCTTGGTCTTTTTTCTTTTGTTGCCTTTAAGATTCTCTCCTTGGTATTGGCCAGTTTGACAATTATGTGATGTGGGGAATCTTTTTTTTTATTTTGTCTAATGAAGGTTCTATAAATTTCCTGTACCTGTGTATCTACCTATTCGTCTATGTTTGGATTTTTGTCTGATATAAAGTCTTTAAAGAGACGGGTGATCTCCTTGGTTTAACCTTCTTTTCCTTCCTCTATGCCAGTTATTCTTAGCATAGCTCTTTTAAATTAGGCTCATATTTCTTCAATGTCCTATTCATGCTGTGGAATTGTTTTTCTAAATTATATATTATGCATTTATTTTTAGAGTGATCATCTTCTAGAAGCAAGATTCTATTCTCAATGTGTTCTAATCCATTGTTTATAGTTTTAATTGATCATTTCACTTCAATTAGTGCATACTTTATTTCTTTCAGAATCTCTATAAGTTCTTTTCAGAAGTCCTGTCTTATTTCTACAGTTACATTCCTGATTTGACTTTCTGGAGATCTCTGCAATTCTGTGTTGTCAGGTTCTATTATTGTGGTATTGTGGAAGCTCATTGCTTCCTTGATATTCCTCCCCATGCTTTCAGAAGTTTGTATCTGTTGCTTTTGATAAATTTCTCTCAGACTCTAGGTGTCAGCTGGTATATTTAAGGGCAAGTTTTGTTGTATTCAACAGTGATGGTTCAGTGAGGAGGGAAGTAAAGTTGTAAATGAAAGAATAGAGTAAAGCCTCAAATAGGATTGAATAGAATGAGAATGTGAGTTTGGTAAGGCAGTATATATTAGAGGTTAGAGATAGTGTAAATGTATTAGTATTCTAGTAACCAATGTAGAGTTTCTGATATAGTGGTATGAAGTAGATTTAATACAAGATATGGAAAAGAGAAGAAAAGAGAAAAAGAAGAAAATAATATAGAAAAGGGATAGAGAGAAGATAGTAGTTATGTACAAGGGAAGAAACTTGGAAGAAGGTTTGTGAAGAGGGTGAAACAAACAGGCATAAACACTCACATGCAAAAACACCCAGTAAACAAAAACACCCCAAAACAATGAATGCAACTCTACAAATAAATGACTATTCAGCAGATAGGTCCTCTGCAGTCTCTCTGTGAAGATACCAATTGCCACTGGCATCTTTTCTGTTGTAACCCTGGTTCTCTAGTCTTTCTAAGTCTATGCAGATGGTCCATATCAATGGAGCTGGATCAAGTGTTAAGTGCAGTTTACCTGCTACACTTTCCACGGATGTAGAGATTAATTCTCTCACTTTCTCCTTTGGTGGGGGATGCCTCTGAGACCAAACTCAATGTAAATGTCTCTATTCTCCCCAGACAGAGCTGGTCTGGTCTGACCTCTCATTATTCATCACAATTTGGTGGTCTGTGGTGATCCCAGAAATACTATTAGTTGTGTCTGGTGTTAAGCATTGGTCTCCCTCCATACTTTCTAATGATGCAGAGCCTGAGTCTGTCTGTGCCCTCTGCTATGTCCAACAGCATACTTCACCACCACCTTTGCTGGATTGAGCAATAAAGTCTCAGACCCAGGGTATTTTTTTTTTTGTGTGGCTGTACGAGTCCCTGGGGGAGCTTCACTTGACATTCTCCCATGGGGACCATGGCTTTACTTAACCATGTTGTTGAACACCAGTCTGGATCTCTGGAAGGGGTGGTGGGATTGGTCACCATTGCTGCAAGTTGTAGCTGGAATTTGCACAGGAGGAACTGATGACTTATACTTCCAGTGACCTACAGCTGCTTACTTCATGTCCTTGTTTGTTTTCCTGTTCATTTCTGCAGTCAGGTCCAGTTAGTCAAGATGGTGCTGGTGTGGTGCCTATGATCATAAGGCAAGTGGGTTTCTTTTCTTGTGTTTCTGAGTGCCATTCTGGATCCTTAGAGGGAATGGTGAGCTTGTCTGCCACTCTTGGAAGTTGTATCCAGATTTGTACAGAAAAAAAACTGATGGCTTACAACTCCAATGATCTGCAGCTGCTTATTTCAGGTCCTTGGTCATTTTTCTGTTTATCTCTGGAGTCTGGTATAGTAAGGTAAGATGGCACTGCCATTGTGCCCACCGCTGCAAGGCTTGGTGGTTTCCATTTTTGCTCTCTGATCAGTCTTTTAACATTTTTTCTGCTCTCTTGTACATATTCTGTTTTTCCTCTACTGGTAGTATTTTCTGGCTTTATAGAATGCTGTTTTTAAGACAATGGAGATTGGGTGTCAGCAGGACTGTTATAAGTTTCTTTCCTTAGTCACCATTCTCCCAGAAGTCTTCTGTTTTCTTATTTTTTGGAGGGGGTTGATTTTATTTGGGTTTCTCACTGTGGTTAGATCCACTCTGCCTTCAGAAAAATCACAGAATAGACGATATGTCATGGATACTGCCCAGAAAAGTCTGACCAGGTGATTCTTATTGCTTAAAGTATACACACTAACAATAACTGACAAATTGTGATGTGCCTCACACAGGAATGTGGTAGCATTTGCAAATCTCCCAACTATAGCAACAAACCCTCCACCAACCCCTTCCTTCTCATTCTCTGTTAACCCAGACCCAGTGGAATCTCCTGGTTATTCCTTCAGGTCCCATTTCCAACTCTATAGCAGTCAGCCCCAGCAGCAGGGGCTGAAGTAACTCAGCTGTCACATCTCCTTCTCAGGCCTTCAGGATAGGATGCTGCAGTGAAGCCCACAGTTATCATTCAGCCCAGCTCCCAGTGTGACTGGGGAAAGAAACTGAAAGGTCAGGATCCATTCATGTGATCAATTAACTGAAGGATTCATTTTGGTTAAACTTGTTCTTGGAGCACTTCAGTGAGTTGTGATTTTAATTTTTTACTTTTTAATTTTTTTATTTTGTCCGGCTTTATTTATTATTATTATTATTGTTATTATTATTATTGTTATTATTACTATTATTTTTGGGTGGTACTGGGGTTTCTGGAAGCCCTTCTACCTCCGGGCTACGTTTGCAAATGCTACCTATTTTTACATTCTTATTTGGAAACAGGGTCTCCTAAGCCAGTGCACGTGGTTGGCTTTGAACCTGCGCGATCCTCCTATCTCTGCCTCCTAAGCGCGGGGATTACAAGCGTACTCCACCATGCCTGGCTATTTATTATTATTATTTTGTGTAATCATACATCACTTTGGAATTCAAGACTTAAGAGGATATACAAGCACATATCATCCAATAAGCCCTCATCCAATCCCCATCCCATTCCCTCCCCCTTAGTCGATCCCATGCTTAATTGGTAATCATCTTTGATATATTTGTTTACGCACATATTTGTTTTAAAAAGATTCCATCCTCCCCTATCCCCTCCCCTCTGGTTGTTCACCTTAATTGCTTCTCAATAGGGCCTTTTCTACTACTTGACCTCCTCCTGTTACCCCTTTCCTCCTAGTTCTTGCTAATAAGGGGAAGCATCTGGATTTTATTTTCTGTGCTATTTCTCTGTGCATGCCACATTGCAATTTCTGATCCCACTCCTGACGGCCCCAGTAGTGGCCTGGCCACTCAGGGGACTCTTATCCTGACCTTGCTGGCTCCAGTGCCGGCTTTGCCTCATGGGAGGCCCCGATCCTGGCCTCGCTGGCCTCCGCACAGAACTAATCCCTTGGCTGGCTCCACTCCAAGAATCAGAGGCCCCAGCACCAGCCTCACAACAGGCTCCAATCCCGATCTTGCTGACCTTGGCACCAGACTAACCGCTTGGCAGGTTCCTATCCTGGTCTCGCAAGTCCCAGCTCTGTCCTTGCCTCACAGCAGTTTCCGATCCGGGTCTCGCTGTCCCTGGCACTGGCCTTACCCCTTGGAAGAGTCTGATCCCAGCCTCGGAGGTCCCAGCATCATTCTTGCCTCATGGCAGGCTCCAATACTGACCTTGCGTGTCCCACCACTGGCCTAACCCCTCAGCTGGCACTGATCCCTGTCTGAGGCCTCAGTAGCGGCCTTGCCTTATAGCAAGCTCCAAAACCAACATGGTTGGCCCCAGCACTGACCTCACCCCTCGGCAGGCTCCAATCCTGACCTTGAAGGCTCCAGCACCAGCCGTATTTCAAGGCAGGCTCTGATCCCGGCCTTGCTGGCCCCAGCACTGGTCTAACACCTCGGCAGGCTCCTATCCAGGCCTTGGAGGCCCCGGCACTGGCCTTGCCTCACAGCAGGCTCCAATCCCAGCCTCGATGGCCCTGGCCTTGGCCTAACCTCTTGGCAGGCTCGGATCCCAGCCTCAGAGGCCTCAGCACCGGCCTTGCCTCACAGCAGGCTTCAATACCAGCCTCGCTGGCTCCAGCACTAGCTAAACATATCAGCTGGCTCTGATCCTGACTTCGGAGGCTCCAGCACCAGCCTTGTCTCATGGTAGGCTCTGATCCCGGCCTTGCTGGCCCCGGCACCAGCCTAAACCCTTGGCAGGCTCTGAACCTGGCCTCAGAGGCCCCAGCACTGGCCTTGCCTCACGGCATGCTCCAATCCCAGCCTCGTTGGCCCTGGCACCAACTTAACCCCTCGGCAGGCTCCGATCCCAGCCTTGAAGTCCCCATCACCTGTTTTGCCTCACAGCAGGCTCTGATCTGAGCCCCCTCTTCACCCAACAGATTGTCCCATGTTCCTGTGGTGCTTGGTAGTAGTATTCCACCTCTGAGGTAATTTCTTCAAAAGTTCCAGGCATATTACGTCAGATCTCTGACTCCCCTGAGTACTTGCCACTGCCAATCTGACTGTCTCCACCATTTCAAATCTTTCCCAAGCTCTTTTCCCATACCACACAATGTCCAGTGTTCCAGAGCATGCGTGATGGTAGCATTCGACCTTTGTGGTAATTTCTTCAGAGGATCAGGGTGGGTTGGATTAGATGTATGCCTCTCCCAAAGACAAGTCTCCACTGCTATCTCGGCCACTGCTGCCACTGCTGCCTTCCTCCTAGGTCTCTGCTAGACTCTTTCCTTACAGGTGATGTCCAGGATTATTAAAGATGTAAAGAAGCCTCAGTCCTCCTTTGCGTGAAATTTTTCCAAAAGTTCCAGTTCAGATGTATATGTTTTGTTTGCATCTCCAATATTCTAGCTGCCACCTTGGCCATCAAATATTTTTCTTTTTTTCTTTTCCCTTATTTTTTTAAAAGAAAAAGAGAAGAGAGTATGTGTGGTTTGGGGAAGATGTGGGTTCAGGCACTCCATAATGATGAAAATTTTTTTTCATTCCGGGTGTGTCAGGTGGGAGTCGCCTAAGGGTGCCCCACCCATGCCTGCCCATGTGCCCAGGGTTGGGGCCTGGCAGCCAGACCTCAGGGTCCTTCCTGATGGAGATTGGGTCACCTAAGGGTGCCCTGCCAGCGTCTGCTCATCCGCCCAGGTTTGGGGCCAGGCGGCCGAGTTGTGATTTTTACAATAGTGGTGGAAGTAAACATCACTAAAGACTTTAATGCTCTCCTGCACTGGTCATACACCAGCCCTCCATCATCCACCAGCCCTCAGCAGAAGCAGGAGAATTCTGGGAACAGTGGTGTCTGCCAATGCCTCCTGACTACTCTGGACCATGGTGAGTCCAAACTTGTTACTCAAGAGCCAACCAAGCTTTGGTATGAAATTCCTCTGTGACATCCTGCTCCAAGTGGTTGTGGATAGCTTCCTGGGGCTGATACGGAGGCTGAGGAGCAGCCTTATGGGAGGCAGATGGGTTCAGATTATATTTCTATTCACAGGGAACAGAACACAGGCTTGTAGTATCCACAGAGCAATGTGCAAATTGCAGTGATGAGCAGACAGAAATTTCTACCTTGAGCGCAGCCTGTCTGGCAAACACAGGAGGCTGCCTGCAACACTACTGCTGAATACACCCAAGTACAGACAGAGGTTTGTTCAGTAAACAGTTAATATGTAAAATAAGTTACCTTTAGAGGGCCATATTTGCTCCAAGCAAATATACTATCAGCAAGATGGCTGTCATTCAAAGTATCTTCACGGAAACACAGAGGTCGGGGTGCACACACACATGCACACACATAAGCAAGAAAACACACATCATCATCCAAAAAGTCATCATATACATACTTAACTTCGTTCAACATGGATTATGAATTTTGGTTTTGTGAAATTAAGTATTCATTCACCTCACAGCTATGGATTTGTCTATGTGTGTGTTTGCGTGTATGTGTGTGTGTTTTATTTTTTATTTTTTTATTGTAACATTAATGTCTAATTTGGATAACATCATTCAAAAATGGGGGAAGAATCAAACTCTTCATGGGTACAGGGCTGGATGGGGAATATTCGTTTGCACTGATTACTTTCTCTGTTCAGAGTTTTTCTATTGAAGCTTAACTGGTTATCCTAAACATATTGACGGTAATAAGGATCCTGGGCCCCCTCTTGAGGCCAACTCACCCTCCCACCTGGGCCATGGAGACTCTTTACGTAGGCTACAGAAATGTGAGATTCCCCACCCCAGGGAGCTAGGGACAGGGACAGGGTATGAGAAATACAGATAACCAAGGATTTTCTTCCAAGTGTTCAGTTTAAAACAGAAGACAGTCAACAACAAAAAAATCAAAGAGAAAATACAGTGTGACAATCAATCTATGGGGGTGCCTTCCTCAGGACCCACAGCTTTCTCAGTCGTCTGTTCATAGAGGACAGGGAGAAGCCAAGTCCTGTAGACAGTGTGCTTGTGATGGATAGGGACACTGGTCACCTTTCTCCAACCCCAGGCTTAGGGCCTCCTGCTTAGGACTACTCACTAAACCCACACACATAAAATCTTTTTCTGGATCAACTGCAGCCAGGCTCTCAGAAGGCTCAACTGGGAAAGAGTCATGAAATTCCCTTATACAGAAGAAAATTCTTGCAAGTCCACTTGTAAAGTTCTTGTTTCTAGCTGTCTTTTGTTGTTTTTAAACAAACAAGCAAAATTCAAAAGAGAAGGCAGCAGCATCTTCCACATCCGACCCAGGCTGTGGGCAAAGAAACCTGTAAGGCTGCATGGGTTCCCTGATCTCTCCCCTGGGAGTGGAGAGCTCAACAAATACTCTGCCAATTGGTCCATCAGCTCTCCCTCTGTTAGGATGAGCCCAAAGCCTGCTCTGTGGACTATTGTCAGCCATAGGTGACAAATCCTGGGCCTCTGTGCTTCCCTCTTCACTCAGGGCTAAGATCATTTGCCTCTCCTGGCTGAGACACTGCAGAGTTCTCTTAGACTAAAACCTGAGCATAGATCCACTCCATCACCAAGAATCATCTCAGAGCAGTCCCAGTCCCCTGGAGCTTTAAAAGCCCTTCTCACTAACCAATCAGGTAGGTGGAATATGACTTTAAAAGTGTAATGGTATGTGGATCGAGTAAGGGCTAATTGGGTAATGTGTGCATGTATGTCTCCACAAGTCTTTTATCTTATTAGATATATGACTACAATGCACCAATAAAAAATAAAATAAAGTCAGCATGGGGTGGGGGGAGATGAGGATGAGTTATGGAAACAACTTCTTAGCCCTTCACAAGACTGTGCTTTTGTGGGGGAGAGGCATCTACACCATAAACTGTGTCTGGAGATAAAGAAAAACACAGGAGAAAAGAAGAAAAATAAAAACCCAAAGTGGCTGAACCACTTCCTTAGAAAGTCACTTAATGCATCTCTGGGTGTCTCCCCGCCTGGTTGCTTTGCTGAGTCCACGGGTGCTGGCAGGGCCTGCTCTCGCTGGGAGAGCTGCTGCTCTGGGAATTTGGCGAGTCCTGCTCATTAATGGCACTGAGCAGCAGGCACTCGGGGGTCTGAGGAAGGTGGGCATGCCAGGCTAGCGGGCCTACCTGATCCTTGGAGTGCTTGCAGAGCCCTTCCTCCTCATAGCTGGGAAGCCTCAAGTGCAAGCTGTCACAGAAGGCCAGGGGCCCGTTCAGATCATAGTCGATGAGCGTGCTGAACTCTTTTGAAGTCGTCGTCATGGTGGTCCCTGTTGCACACACACACCTCGATGCCTGAGTCCCTTGTGAAGTAATGATGGCAGCCGGGGGTCTTGTTTTTGCTGTCAAGGAGTGCGCTGCTGTGCCCAGAGCTGGAATATTTCAGCAGCTCTTCCTTATATTCTGAATCCTTGACTGGGAAGGATCCAGGATCTAGCTCTCCCAAGGCCGGCCACTGAGCCACTGGGCTCCAAAGGATGGAGATCGGTCAGCTGGCAGGTCAAAGGGCTCGGGGTTGGCGATACTTGGGAGTCTTGTGCTGCTTCTGCTGGGCCCAGAAAAGGGGCTACTCTGCACCCCCTGAGAATCCCTGCAGGGATTAGCTCCAGAGGGTCTACCACCTGCAGGTCCATCCTGAGGAGGCAGCTGCTGTTGCTGTAGCTGGAAGGCACTGATTGGTGGGGGAGGAGTTGGACGTCTCTTCAACACTTTTTCTTAGGAAGTAATTGTGGACTTCCTGGTACATGATCAGGTTGATCTTGTGTTGTCACTGCTGGGCCTGCAGTTGATGCTTGGCTCCGCGTGTTGGCAAACACAGCAGCAGCTCGGGATAATGATGATGGTCTACACCAGACAGAACCACCAGAGTTCATATTAGTAGTTGCAGCTCTGAGAGTGTCCACAGCAGTGTCCCGTGTCACAGATGTAGCTTTGATTTTTGGTATCCACGCAGGCTTCCTTATCCTTTGGGGGTTCAGCACTAGCTGAAATGGAGCTAGGCAGTGCCTGTTTTCATATTTTAAAAGAGGATCTCACAAGGTTACTGAAGGACTCCCAAATTGCTGAGCCTGTCTTTAAACCTGTGATCCTCTTGTCTCCTTCTCCCAAATCACTGAGAGTCCAGGTGTGTGCCACCACACCTGACCTTAGTATTACCTTTTGATAAATTGCTTAGAACTTCCATCTTAATTCTTGAATGACTATACCAAATTACTTATTTTCCACTTTTTCCATTGAAATATCTAACATGTTAGTAATAATTATTTAAATTAAATATCTGCTTATTTAAAATCTGCCATATAAAGTTTGCTACTTTGGCTTTCTTTGTTTACAATGTATTTTATTTTTTGTGTTTTATACATTTTTATATTTGTTGAAAGCCAGCTATTAGCCATTTAATAATAAAAATTGAGTTAAAGAATCTTTAATGTGAGTTTCTGTTTAAGGTGACTAGAGGCTGTACTTATGTGTTTTTTTTTCTGTTTGTTTTTTGTGGGTCTGGGGATGGAACCCAGGGACATTTGACCTCTGAGCCAAACCCCCTGCCCTATTTTTATTCTTTTATTTTGAAACAGCGTCTCACTAAGTTGTGGAGGGCCTCACTAAGTAGCTGAGGCTGTCTGTGAACCGGAATTCTCAGGTTTCAGCCTCCTGAATGCTGGGATTACAAGTTTTGCCACCATGCTTGGCTATATACTTATGTTTTTCTTTAGTTATGGATTTCAGAGTCCTCATAGTTCTCTAGTTTTCTTCTTTTTGCTTTAATTCTGTTTATGTATAATATCTCTCCCTTATATAGTCTGTGTTTTTCAAATCAATTGTAATTCACTCTCATTTTACTGCAACCCTGCAGTAAATGAGATTTAATAATCTCATTATTAAAAAATCTCAGACTTACAGTGGTCATGAGTCTTTGGTGACTTTGAAAATTTAGTAATTTTTTATCCACTACATCTAATTGAGCTTGCCTAAATTTTTCTTCTCACAATTTGGATAAGGCTTTCATATCTTTTTTTGGTTAGTTGGCCTTTGTTATGGAGAACATTTTGAGTGTAATTCAAAATGTAACTTTTCTTCTCCCACTGCCTACAGTGTGAGACAATCTCACTATGAAAACTGTGTGAAATTGTTGATGATAAAATTTACCAAAATATGGGGACATTCTTTTCTTTTTGTGTGATACTGGGGTTTCTAGAAGCTCTTCTACCACCGGGCTACACTCCCAGACCTATATTATATTATTTTTATTTGGAAACAGGGTCTCTTAACCCAACGTGGCTGGCTTCAAACCTGCACAATTCTCCTGTCTCTGCCTCCCAAGCATGGGGATTACAAGCATGCGCCACCACACCCATCAATGGGGACATTCTTAAGAGTCAGGCCCCAAGAGTTTCACACTCACAAACTAGTTTTATGATTCTCCAGCTATTTACCAAAACTACCAAGCATTATTTAGATAATTTATAATCTACAACTTATTCCTGGGCATACATTACATATATTACACCTACAGAAATATATACTGCTTACCAGCTTCTCAATTTTGTCCAAATTTTTTCTCATATTTTCCTTATATAGTATCTCTAGTTTCAATATTTATTTATTGTCTATATTTTTAGCAGTTTTCTTTTGTTTTGCATTTTTTGTTTTCATGTTTTTATTGGTACATTATGGTCATACATCTTAATGGGATAAAAGATGATAGAGGCATACATGCACACATCACTCATTGAACCATTCCCCACTTCCCACCTTATTTTCTTCCCCCTCCCTCCTGCTATGTTTGGACTAGTGATTAATTTTGATATGTTTCTGAATGTATATAATGTAAATTAGGGGAGAAGAAAATAGATGAATTTGGATACATATACCTACATGATGCATACCTATGTAAAAATTCATGTAAAATGTACAAATTCAATGAACCCACAGTTCAATGAGTTGACAACTTCATATACCTATATAAACACTACCACAGTCAAGACAAAATAAATTCCCATTAACTCTAAAGCCGTCCACTGTGATGGACATATTGCCTGGTTTCATAGTTTAGCAATTGTGTATTGTGTGACTTTAAACATAGATACCTATGCATTAGTTTTGTTTTCATTCTTTTGTGTAGATACCCATAAGTGGTACTGCTGGATTAAATGGCAGGTTCATTCCCATTCTTTGGAAGATCTTTCACACTGTTTTCTAAAGTACTTGAACTAATTTGCAATCATACCATACTGTATTAGAGTTATCACTTCTCCACACCCTCAAAAATATTTTTCTTTGTGTTTTGAATGATTACCATTCTGAGGTTAGACAAAACTTCGGAATAGTCTTAATTTCAGTCTCTGATTGCTTATGACATTGAACATTTTTTGTACATTTATTGGCCATTTGAATTTCTTCTTTTGTAAAGTGTCTATTTAATTCACTTACCTACATTTTATTAGATTATTTGTTTTTTGGCAATGATTTTATTTAGTTACCTGTATATTCTAGATATTAGTGCTTTATCAAAAGGGAAGCTGCTTTGTTGGCTTTCTATTGAAGTACTTGATAGTTTCCCTTGATGTACAGAATCTCTTCAGTTAAATGCAACATATTGATGTTCTTTATAGTTTTTGTGCATTTGGGGTTTTGTTGAGAAAGATTTTACCTATGCCTATGCTTTGAAGTGTTGGACCTAGACCTTATTCAAGGACCTGCAAAATCTCTGGTCTGATTTCCAAGTCTCTGATTCATCTTGAATTGATTCCTGTGCACAGAGAAAAATTTAGTTTATTTTAATTTTTCTGCATATGATTAACCACTTTTGCCAATGCCATTTGTTGAAGATGATATCACTTTCTTTTTTTGTCATCTTGTCAAAAATCAAATGGCTACAAATGTGCATATTTGTTTGTGAATCTTATTCTGTTGAATTAGTCTATGTGTCTGTTTTTACTACTATGGTTTTGTAGTATAGTTTAAAGTCAAATATTGGGATGATTTCAGCACAGTTCTTTTTGATAAGAAATACTTTGTCTATTATAGTTTTTTGTTGTTCCAAATAAGTTTAAGGATTAATTTAACAAGTCTGTGAAGAATTACCTTGGTATTTAAGTGGTATTGATTTAACTCTATAGATCACTTTTGAGAGAATAACCATTTTGATGATATTTATTTTGCCTATCCAAGAAAATGGAAGATATTTCCATTTTCTAAGATCTTCTTTGTTTTTCTCAATGTTTTATAATAACTTTTGTAGTGTGTTTTTTTACCTCCTTGGTTATTTTTATTTTAAAGTATTTTATTTGTTTGGGATATCATGATTAGAAATATTTTCTGGATTTCTTTTTCAGTGAATTTATGGTTGGCATAATTGAAAATTCTTATTTTTTAAGATTGATTTGTGTCCAGACAATTTGCTAAATTTGTTGATAAGTTCTATAAAGTTTTGGTTGGGTTTGTTGGTTTTTCTAAATATAGTATTGTGGCATCTACAAATAAGGATATTTTTAGAATTTTTTTTTAATTTGTACCCCTTTGATATCCTTCTCTTACCTATTTCTCTGGCTAGAGTTTATAATACTGTATTAAAAAGAAGTGGTGATAATTGGCATTCTTGTTTTCATGTTTCAAAGGGCAATTCTCACATTTTTATTTAATATGATGTTGGTTGTGGGCATATTGTATATTGCATTTATAATGCTGAGGTATGTTCCTTCTATTCCAATTTTTTGATCCATGAATGGCTATTGGATTTTATCAAATATTTTAGGCATCTTTTGGAATGATTATGTGAATTTTGGGGGGTCTGTTTATGTGGTGAAATACATGGATCGATATTTATATGTTGAAACAGCCTTACATCCTTGGAATGAAGTCAACTTTGTCATGGTGTATTATTTTCTTGATATGGTTTTGAAAGAGCATGACTAGTATTTTGTTTAGCAGTTTTATGCCTAAGTTCATCAATGATATAGGCCTACAGTTTTCTTTCCTTGAGATCTCTTTATTTAGTTTTGATATTAATTTGATGTTGGCTTCATAGCATGTGTTTTGGAGAGTCCCATATCTTAGCATTTTATAGAACATATTGAGTATTGAAATTAGCTTTTCTGTAGAGATTTTAAAAATTTACCTGGGAATCCATTTGGTCTTGGGTTTTTGTTTTTTGTTTTCTTGATTGCTACTTCAATCTCTTTGATTGCTATTGGTTAGTTTATTTTTTATTTTGCTGACGAAGTTTAGAAAGGTTCTGTGTATCTAGAAATTGATCAGTTTCTTCTATATTTTTCATTTTATTGGGAGGTCATTTTCAAAGTAATTTCTTATAATCTTCTGTATTTCTATGCTGTCAGTGATAATATCTACTTTTTCATTTTTCATTTTAGAAATTTGGATTGGTTCTTTCTTTTGGATGGGTTGGCTAGTAGTATGTCTATCTTGTTTACTTTTGAGAAATCGGCTATTTATTTTGTTGATTTTCTGTATTTTTTTCTAGTTCATTCATTTATTTTCTGATTTTAATAATTTTATGTCTTCTACTGAATTTGGTGTTTGATTGTTTCTCTTTTTCAAGGGCTTTGAGATTTGTTATTTGGTTATTTATTTTATGACTTTCTGGACTTCTTATATGAGCACTCAGTACTAGGATTTTTGCTTTTAATTCCGCCTTTTAAATGATCTGGAGGTTTTAATATGTTCTCTATTTTTATTTTTTTTGAAAAATTTTTAATTTAACCACTTACTTCTTCTATGAATCATTTGTTGTTCACCAGTGTGGTGTTCAATCTCTATGTGTTTATGTGGTTACTCTGGGCCTTCTTATAATTGATATTTAGTTTCATTTTATTGTGGTCTGAAAAGAATCATGGGTCTTATAATATTTTGTTAATATGCTAATGCTTATTTTGTGGCACATTTTGGAGAAGGTTACATGAACAGCTGAGAAATACATAAATTCAACTATAGTTAGGTGCTATATTTTGCAAGTATTTAATAGGTTTATTTGGTTTATGTTGGTCTTTAGGTCCGAGGCATTTTTACTGACCTTTTAATTAGAAGAAATCCAGAAAACAGTTACATTTGCAATAGTCTTAAAAAATTAAATACCAAAAATAAATGTAACCATTAAGGTAAAAAAATCTATACAATGGAAATTATAAAACACTAAAGAAATGGAATATTTTAGAAAACATAAAGATTTTCCATTCTTTTAAATAAACAGGATAAATATTTTCAAAATGGCCACTCTACCAAAGTTGATATACAGTGTCAAAAGAGTCTCTATCAAAATACAAATATAATTATTCATAGTTAGAGAAATCAATCCTAAATTTCATAGAGAAAAATAAAAGACCTAGAATCACCACAGTAATTTGAAAGCTAAGGAGAAATGGGTCATAGGAGGAATTCTAGATGAAAAAGGAAATCTTATACAGGGGCAAACAAGACAACCTAAATGAAGGGATGGGTGGGGGGAAGAAGAAAATTCCCTAAAACACACAATGTACTTAAACATATCAAAGTCAACCACTAAGCCAAGCAAGGGAAGGAGGGATGGGGAGGGAATGGGGTGGGATTGGGTGGGGGTTAAATCTGTGATGTGTACATGTATGTCCACACAAGATTTTTACCCCAATATGATGTATGAATATAATGCACCAATAAAATATTTAAAAGAGAAAAAGAAAAAATGTATAAAAGGATAACAATACCTGCCTTCAAAATATACTACGGAGCCATAATAATAAAAAAGCAGTATGATATTGACACATAATAGACACATACATCAATGAAATAGGAGATATATTATAGAAACAGATCTACACACTTATAGTAGGTCAATTTTTTACAAAGATGCTAAAATCATATTGTAAAGAAAAGACAGCCTTTTCAACAAATGCTTATGGAAAATCTGGATATTTTTTGATAAATAAAAGTAAACCAATCAAAAATGGGCAAGTGAAATAAACATACACTTTACAAAAGAAGAAGTTTAAATGGCCAATAAAGAAGTTCAGCATCTTTAGCAATCAGAGAAATGCAAATTAAAAGTAACATGAGATTTCATTTAACTCCAATTAGAATGGCAATCTTTTAAAACACAAATAACAACAAATAATGGCAAGAATGTGGAGAAGTGGGAACTCTAATACATTGTTGATGGGATTGCAAATTAGCGCAACCAATTTGGAAAACAGTATGGAGGATCCTCAAAAGAATGGGAGTGAATATACTATATGATCCAGCAATACAACTTACCCAAAAGAATGGAAAACAAACTACCAAATAAATGCATGCACATCTATGTCCATAGTCACACAATTCACAATTGACAAACTATGGAGCCAGTCAAGATGTTTATCAACAGATAAATGTATTACCAACTATGGGATATATACACAATAGAATTTTACTCAGCCACAAAGAAGAACAATATTATACTATTTACAGAGAAATAAATTGAACTGGAGAACATTATACTACGTGAGATTAGTCAGTCACAAAAAGAAATCTGATGCTTTCCCTAATATATAAAAGCTAAGGAAAAATGGGTCATAGAAGGAACTCTAGACAAAGAAGGAAAACCATAGATGAGCAAGTAAGATGACCTGAGGGTGATGAGAGGGAGAAATGAAGTAATTCCCTAATGTAAATGATGTACATTTAGAAATATTTCATAATCAATCACCAAGCCAAAAATTAGAAGGAGGGAATAAGAGAAAATGAGGTAAGAAGTGTGTAAGGTCTGCCATTATAATACACCAGTAAACAATAAATAAGTAAAAATGATAGGATGCAAATGAAATTAGAATTTGCTTCTATATTGGTTATAGTTGGTTATAGTTGCGAAAAATGTAAGGTTAATTCAATAGCAAGAGAAGAAAAATGACAATTCTATTCTGTAATATTTCTTAAAATAAAAACAAAAGATAACAACAGAAACTTAAAAAAGAGTCAACTCAACTGCAATCTATAAACTCAACTGTAAAGTAATCCATAAACTTTGAAGTTACTAGAGTTTCCTAGTATAGTACCAATGCTTCAATAAAAAGGCACTGGTAAAAATTTTATCAATATGATCCCTAAAGGACAATAAATTAAAATGAGAATTAATAATTGGTATAGTATTAAATTAAAAAAAATTTGTTCAGCAAGGGAAACTATCAAGAGTCTACAAAGAAAGCCTGCACAAAAAGAGACCTTTGCCAACTACTCTTCCAGTAGAGGACTAACATTTAGAATATACAAATTACTCCGCAACACTAAAATAATAGCCCAATCAAGAAATGGTAATTAATTAATTAATTAATTAATTAATTTTTTATGGTACTGAGGTTCCTGGAAGCCCTTCTACCTCCGGGCTACACTCCCAGACATATTTTTATACTTTTTTATTTGGAAACAGGGACTCTTAAGCCAGTGCAGCTGGATTCGAACCTGCGTGATCCTCCTGTCTCTGCCTACCAAGTGTGAGGATTACAAGCATGTGCCACCACACCCAGCTGGGCAGTTAATTTAAATATTACTATTCTTTTGCTGTTCCATGTGAATTTTAGAAATTTTTATTTACATTTTTATAAAATGTACCATTGAAATTTTAAGGGGGATAGCAGTAAATGTATAGCCTACATTTGTTTAGACATATAAAATATTAATTCTACCAAGTTATGAACAAAATGTTTTTATTTATTTGTAGCTCATTTAATTTAATTCAATATTTTTTAGTTTCCAGTTTATTAACCTTTTACCCAATTCTACAATGTATCCAGGTTGGTAAGAGCAGACTTACTTTTTTGTTGTTGTTCTTCTCTGCCTTCAGACATATCAACAATGGCCAGCTGCCTTATGACTCTGTGTGAGGTATAAAAGAAAACAAGGTTCTTTAGTCAGTGTCCTAAAAAGGTAGAGTTGTCAAGATCACATTTTACTCACTCTTTCTTTTGAGGGAGAATTTGCAGGCCCAGCGAATTTCTCTCAATGATGATCTGTGCCAGTTTGGGTGATAGACTGACATGTTTAAAGTGAAACCCTTCTTATTAACTTCAAAGTGGTATTTCTTAGTTCTGTGCTTATCTGAGGTACTGCAACTTTTTTTTTTCAGTACTAGGGATGGAACCCAGGGGCATTCTATCTCCAAGCTACATCCCTAGCCCTATTTTTTATTCTTTGTTTTTGAAACAAGGTCTTACTAAATTGCAGAGTACCTCACTAAGTAGCTGAGGCTGTCCACAAACTGTGATCCTCTCAGCTCAGCCTCCCAAATACACATGTGTCACCATGCCAGGCTTACTGGAACTTTATTAACTAGATTCTGGCTTTGTTCTAAATACATTTTGGCCCATATATCATTGTTTTGTCAGTGTTTTGTGGAGAAGAAAGAGCTAGGACTTTCTTTTCTGCAAACTTATTGAAATAATGACAATAATTTTGAAATAATTTTGAGTAATAATAAAAATAATGATGAACCTTCTCATCTATTTATTATCTTAAAAAATTCTAGTTCTGTAGCATTAATTGTGATAATATATATATATATATATATATATATATATATATATATATATATATATTAGACATATACTTTATAATATGTATACATCATTTGACCAAATATTTTCCTTTTACCTTTTTTCTTTATTTTGTCTGTATTTTTTATTCCAATTATAAAATGAATGCTGGGTCTTATGGAATGGCTTTTGGAATTTATTGTAATAAGTACATTTCCCACCCTTCCTTATGATGAATAGAGTGAATTTTATTTATATATTTCTTTATATGGAATTATTTTATTGTTGTGTAAAAATCATTTTGTTTTGGTAAGTAATTTCTTTACCACAAATTGGAATTATATTTATTATTATTTTATTCATGATTTTTGCATCAATATTCACATTACAATATGTTTTGTACAGGAAGGGAGCAAAAAATTATTCAGATGTTTTCTACTTTTCTGTGTGTTCTTAAAATTTAACTATATTGGAATTATCTAATCCTTAAAAGTTTGACAGAATTTACTTATAAAATTATTTGGTATTTGCTTGACATGGTTGCACACACCTGTAATACCAGTACTTGAAAGGCTGAGATAGGAGGATCGCATGTTTGAGTCCTGGGCAACATAATGAGACCATATTTCAAAATAATAGAGCTGAGGATGCAGCACAGTGGTAGAGAGCCCCTGTGTTCAATTCCCCATAGCCCCCCACATACATATAAACACAAAAATTATTTAAAACTTAAAATAGTAAGAAAAAATATAAAGCTCTTTGAGAGTCATAATAAAACCAGTAAATATATAAATAATTAAGTGTGTGAAATTGTTTCTCCATTTTAGTAAAATGTGCTATCAAATAAAAGTATCTATGTCATTCTCATTTATACATTTCCACTTATATATGTATTTACATACACATATATATTGTTTATGCCATGATGATCATCATACCCAGTTTATATTAAAATATAATTTTCCATTCAATGGAAAGAGTGTGGACTGTATGGAATATAAATGGGAAGCAATTAATAAATTTTAATAAAATAGTAACATTATTGTGACAGTAAATTTTTCTCCTGTTATTCATAATTTACTAATTTATTCAAAATATTAATTCAGGAATATGCCATTTCTGATAGATAGGATTAGTCTAGGTGTACTGGGATACAATAGTAACGATCAATGATATAGTCTCTGCCCTCATACAATTGTCTTTACTAAAGTAACCATTTTACTATTCATCTTTCTTACTACTATATAACATCATGTTATATCTCTTAAATAATCACAATAAAATTTATTTTTATAGAACAAATAAAACAACTAAAACAATTTAAGGATTATGAGTAAACACTCAAATGGCTGAGATAGGATTACATTAGCAGATATATTTTATTTTTTGTTTGTTTTTTGGAAGATATCTTAGAATATCTCCAGAAGGTTCTAGCAAAAGCAGGTCAAAATAATAAGGGGATAGCCCTATGGAAATAGTCAGAGGAAGACAGTTAAAAATAGCATATGAAAACTTTAGACATAGTTTGACATTCTGATCAGTCAAAACTTGAATAATACAAAAGTTAAAAAAACATTATTAAGGGTATTAACAATTGTAAATTTAGAGACATAAGTTTAGTCTGAATTAGACCCATATTGTTAAGAATATTTGGAGTTTATAAAGACTCTATTATGATGAAAATGTAAAGGATATATCTGATCAATAATGTGTCAGTAAAATGAAACTTTCTATAATGCAGTTTTGTTGCCTCTTGATATATATCTTGAATTGGATACCTATAGTTAAATAATAATTTGATCAAAGTTCACACTCCAGGCATCAGCTAGAATTGTACATAAACACTATTTTCTAATGTTTTGCCTTCTTTTTTAAAGGGTCTTTCAATACTGTTTTCATTGTAATTTGCCTTCTGTTTTAAAAGAACTTCTTGAGTAACTAGGAAAAGATTAGTGTGACTAAGTTTAAAAAAATTTCAAGTCTATGGCATAAAATAAGTTTGGAAATATATGGAAGCAGGAATATTAAAATATAATTTTCCATTCAATGGAAAGAGTGTGGACTGTGTGGAATATAAATGGGAAGCAATTAATAAATTTTAATAAAATAGTAACATTATTGTGACAGTAAATGTTGATGCCCCAAGTATGGATGCAACCACATTTGTAAAAACAAACTCTTCAGGATATCAGGTCTCAGACCCAAATTCAATAATATTGTGAGATTTTAAAACAACATTCACACCACTAGATTGATCTTCAAGGTAAAAGATAAGTAAAAATGCTTCAGACCTAAAGAAAACATAAGCCAAAATAATCTAAAAGAAATATACAGAATATTTTAACCAAAAAAAATAGAGTATACATTTTTCTAAGCTGGAATTTTCTCCAAATTATATCATATCCTGGCTCACAAAGCAAGCACCAGCAAATTCAAAAGATGTAATATAATTGCCTGCATCTTCCCAGATCACAACAATGAAAGTAGACATCAACAATATGAAGATCAAATGAAAATATATGAATACATTGAGACTGAATGATATGATATTGAATGATGAGTTGATAAGATCTTAAAAAGGGAGGAAATAAAAAATTCTGGAATTAAATGAAAATAGAGACATAACATGCCAAATATATGGGAAACTTTGAAGACGGTGGTAAGAAGAAAGTTGATAGCACTGAGAGCTCACACATGAATCACATAAAGTCATCAAATAAACAACCTAATGATACATCCCAAGGACCTAGAAAAACTGCAACAGTCTAATTCTACAACCAGCAGAAGGCAGAAATAAGTAAAATTAGAGCAGAAATAAATAAAATAGAGAATAAAAAATACAAAGGATCACCAAAACAAAAACTTTATTCTTTGAACAGATAAATAAGTGCTGGGGCCCAGCCCTAGCAGGAGTCAGGGGTCCCTGAGCAGTGAGGTGAGGAGTTGGCAGAGTACAGTGGAGAAATAGCACACAGACTCAATGGAGCATGAAGCTGATCTCTTCATCTTCAGATTTGGAAAGCATTTTATATTTTCTTTTTTGGCTAAGTTTTACTCTTACAATTTTTCCTCAGAATTAATACAGTGGTAAATATATAAAGAACTAATACATCAAGGCAAGGAGGTTGATGGCCAGTTTATTTTCTTTTTTTTAATTTTTTTTATTGGTGCACTGTATTCATACATCATAGTGGGACACAAAGAAAACTTTTGTAGACATACATGCACACATCGCCCAGTCAGCCCCCACCCAATCCCCGCCCCATTCCCTCCCCATCCCTCCCTCCCATGCTTGGCTTAGTGGTTGACATCTAGTATTATAGCAATTTATCCAAAATTAAAAATGATAATCTCACATAACAGTTTCATTTGTCTGATACCAAGCTTTTGATAACTTAAAGATAACATTTCAATATTTCTTTTTGCTTTCTTTCTTACCAAAGAATATTTTTTTCTTTTTTTTAGGTGAAACTATCATATATTTATATATTTATTTTTCAGAAAAAAATTTATCCAAATATGGAATATGGACTCTAGATACCCAAAACAATCTTGAAGAAGAACAAAGCTAGATGTATATTTTCTGATTTCAAACCATATAAAGATACAATAACTGAAACAGTGTAGTACTGTTCTAAAGGCAGATATATAAACCATTTGAGTTAAATACAAGCCTAGAGATTCATTATTCTATATATTGTCAAGTTATTTTTGACAAGGTTTCCACGAACATTTGGTGGAGGAAATAATAATCTTTTAACTAAATATTGTTGAAAAATAATAATTACATGAAAAAGAATAAGACTGGACCCTTACCTAATCCCATATACAAATATTAACTCAAAATAGATAAAGACCTAAATATAAATCTTAAGACTATAAACTTTTAGAAGAAAATCTGGGTCATAAAACCTCACAACATTGAAATTGGCAGTGATTTCTTGGATATGATTTCAATGGCACAGGCAACAAAAGGGTATACAAACTCCCTAAAAATATAATATTGTATATCCAAAGACAATGTAAACAGAGTTAAAAGTTACTGATAGAATGGGATAAAATATTTCCAAATGCTATATCTGAAGGTATATTAATATTCCAACTATAAATCCTAAAAATTAACAACAATCAAAGCAAACAATACAATTTAGAGATACATATAAGACTAACATAAATAATGAATCTCCACAGATAACTAATCTTAGTTGTCTGTTGGATGGAAAATCTTGTTTCTCTGGTTCTGGTGTGTGTTACCTATTTCTTCTTTGTAGTTAATCTCTTTTAGTATTTTCTCTAGCGCTGGTTTTGAAGACATAAATTCCTTCAGTTTCTGTTTGTCGTGGAAGCTTCTTAATTCCCCATCTAATTTGCTGGGTAGGAAATTTTTGGCTGGAAGTTGTTTTCTTTCAGAGTTTGGAATATGTTACTCCAAGCCCTTCTGGCTCTCATGACTTGGTTTGGGAAGTCTGGAGTGATTCTAACTGGTTTGCCTCTGAATGTCACTTGGCCCTTTGTTTTTGTTGGCTTTAAGATTCTCTGCTTGGCTTCCACATTGGTCATTTTGACAATTATGTGGCGTGGGGATCCTCTTCTCCGATCCTGTCTAAAGGGAGTTTTATAAGTTTCCTGGACCTGTGTATCGACCTCTTGCTCTATGTTTGGAAAATTTTTTGCTATTACTTCCTTGAAGAGATTGTTGATCACTTTGGTGTCACCTTCTTTTCCCTCCTCTATTCCAATTATTCTCAGGTTAGCTCTCTTAAAATGTGCCCATATTTCTTCCATGTCAGATTCCTGCTGTCGGATATTTTTTCCTAGATTAGAAACTATGTGTTCATTTTTGGATTGTTCATTTTATAAGAGCGAGATTCTATTCTTCATGTGGTCTAATCGGTTGTTTGTACTTTGAATTGAAGCCTTTACTTTATTAATTGCATCCTTTATCTCCTTTTTGCTCTCTCTGAATTCTTTTCGAAACACGTCTATTATTTCTACAGTTATTTTCCTGATTTGATCTTCTAGAAATCTCTGATTTTCTGTTTTATCAGGTTCTGATGTTGTGGGATTGTGGGCATTCATTGCTCCATTGTTATTCCTCTTTCCCATGATTTCAGAAGTTTGTGCCTTCTCTGGGTTCTTCCCTTGGGTAACTACGACTTCACTTAAGGTGCTCTGGATCTCGAGTCTGTGGTATCTCAGTCACCACTACTCCTTTACTGGGTTGTATCGCAAAGTCTCAGACCCAGGGAGTCAATAGAGGCTGCTTTAGACTATGGGGGGTGCCAGGTTGCGCGTTTTCCTATGGTGTGATATCTCTGCCACCACCACTCCCCCACTGGGTCAAGTTCCTGGTAGTCAGTACTGGGATTTCTCCTCTGGGTCCCATAATTTGACTCACTGTTGTTGAGTGCGCAGATGGAGCTGTTGTGGACTTGGTGAATTCACTGCTGCTGTCGTTGGTGGCAATATGGCGCCGCTGCCATGCCCTCGGCCGTGAGGGTGGTGTATTTCTTCTCTGGTTTTGAGCTCCACTCTGAGTCCCTGCAGGGTGTGCTGAGCCCAGCCACTGGGAGCTTTAGAAGCTCCCTGCGCCATAAAATCTGCCAAATCCCGCCAGGCTGTTCCACAATGGCTCATCTCGGCTCGCTGTCTGCCACTCCTCTCTGGAGCCTGGTGGGCTATTGAGCTCGCCACTGCCACTGGCAGTAAGGTGCTGCTGCTGTGTCCTCGGCCGTGAGGCCGGCGTATCTCCTCTGTGGCTCTGAGCTCTGTTATGAGACTCCCTCCTCTCTGGGGCTAGTGATTTTTTTTTTTTTTTCTGGTGATGGTGTTTTCTGGCAATGAAAGGTGCTGATTTTGTGGTAATAGAGATTGGTTGTTAGCGGGGCTCTTCAGCCCTGCTTTTCTCGGTCACCATCTTCCCAGAATTCCAGTTTATTTTCTTAAGGGAATATTTACTCTTAAAAACAACTAAGGAAAAGATCAGAAGTTTATTATTGACTACTAATGCAATATTATAGCAATATTCTATAATACTCATTAAATTGTCTTATTGATGTACATTATTGTTTTTTAGTTATTAGGCACTACTGAGGAGAGGAATTTTTTATACTTTTCCATGTCCAAAGGCTGTGGCTGGGTACCCGTCTATTCTGCTGCTGTCCACATACCCAGTATACGATCAAGGGGGTAGGGTTACTGGGGGGTCAGTAAGCACTCTATCATAGCCTACCGCTGTTAACATATACTGGCCTCCAAGAACTCATGATGGTGGGAATAGCTTGTCTTGGCTCTGTTTTAGGTTTATTGTTAATGTCTCCTTGGGAAAAGCCTGGAGAGGATCAGTTGCCTTTATGGCTTGTTTTGATTGTAATTGTCTGAGTCTTTATAGAATGTTTTCTTAGGTCATTCATTTGGAAATTCAAGTGCAACCCACACATAAATGTTAAAGCTTCAGGGGCCATACATAAATGTTAGAGCTTTAAGGGATAAATCTTAAATTATTTTAAACAATTTTGGGGAATTAATAACATAAGTCTTAAGTAACTTTTTGGTAACAAGGTCAATTTCAAAAATTCCCAAAATACCCATGCCTAATACTCTTCCCCAGAAGAAGATGTCACACACTTGTTTCTGGGAATGTCTGCCATACAGCATTCCTGTTAAAATGAGCCTTGCTCATTTTTAGACTGGGAAGAAGTGTCGGGGCCCACTCAGCTAGACCGCGATGGGGTGGTGGCTCAAGTTGGCACCTAGGCATTTTGCCAAGTCATGAGGCTCACGAGGCTGGCGGTGCCCTGAGCCTGCACAGTGAGCCCTATCAGGCGCCCTACGGATGATCAGTGATGCAGCGCCTCATGCTACCACCAGCCCGCCTATGAGAAGTTTAGAAATGTGCATGCCCTAGCTTTGGGAAGCTTGGGGTTGGTGGAGTGATGAGGGAGGGGTTATGAGACTGATATATATTTGCCTGTTGTGCGCATTGAAGGGGAAGCATTAAAGAGGAAGCATCATCAACAGACTCGGCGTTTGTGTGTTCTTTCCCGGGGCTCTGCAGGATGGAGCCTTAGGGACGTGACAAGTGGAGCCGAAACCCGGGAATGCCGTGGGGTAAGTTCACAGGTAAGCGACAAAGGGACAGCACTGTATAGGTTTGCAGGATTTAGCAACGAAGTAGAAAGCTCACAGATTGCGATGAAGCAAGACTTATCATGAGGTCTAAGGTTACTGCTATGAAAGTCAAAGAGGCTCTCTGTAAGTTTCTTTTTAAGGGAGGAGTGAAAGTGAAAGCAGCCACCATCAAAAATTTTCTTAACACTGTTAATAATTATGGCCTCCGTGGCTGCAGCAGCAACTGCTGTCGCGGCCTTAGCAACATCAATTAATACGGCTGCTGCTGTAAATACAATATCCTCAAGTACAGCTACTGCCATAGCGTAACAAGCTCGATTAAATGGGCAGCTTAAAGCAGGAATAATGATGGTAAATCAAAGAGTGGACCTATTACAAGAACAGGTCGACATCTTGGGACAGATGGCCATGGTATCATGTATTCAAAAATTGTCTGGATTATGCATAACCTCTCTGCAGTATCAGAATTTTTCCAGTGCAGGCAATCTACCCCAACAGATAGGAAGAATGCTTCTGGGAAATTGGAGCCATAAATTTGAACAGACTATGACAGAACTTCGAGCGTCCATTGTCGCGATCAAATCTACCCACATGGAGATTGCCTCAGTACAACAATGGATGGACCTGATACAGGGGACACTGGGCTTCTTAAGAGATTGGAGTGGCATGGCATTCTGGGCATTTTTTGCTGGTGGTAGTATGCTGTGTCCTGGTTGGATATATCAGGCGTATTTGACAACAAACTGTGCAACAATAGCACATGCTGTTGCAAGCTCTGGCTGCCCTTGAAGCTGGCTCATCTCCTCACATATGGCTCAATATGCTGGATCGGTAGTCAAAGACAGGTACGAATGTCCCCAGGATCATATCAACCTAAGACAGGGGAGTAATCATGCTATTGCTTTCCCGATGATGGGTAAGAATGATGCTTGAGGTTCGACAACCTAAGACAGGCACGGTCCTGAGCCTTAATTTTAATAAAACAAAAAGGGGGAGATGTTGGGGCCCACTTGGCTAGACCGGGATGGGGCGGTGGCTCAAGATGGCGCCTAGGCATGTTGCCAAGTCACAAGGCTCACTAGGCTGGCAGTGCCCTGTGCCTGCGCAGTGAGCCCTATCAGGTGCCCTACGGATGATCAGTGACGCAGCGCCTCGTGCTACCACCAGCTTGCCTATGAGAGGGTTAGAAATGTGCGTGCCCTAGCTGTGGGAAGCTTGGGGTTGGTGGAGTGGTGAGGGAGGGGTTATGAGACTGATTTATATTTGCCTGCTCTGTGCATTGAAGGGGAAGCATTAAAGAGGAAACATCATCAACAGACTCGGCTTTTGTGTGTTCTTTCCTGGGGCTCTGCAGGATGGAGCCTTAGGGACGTGACAAGCAAGGTGTGGCAAGTAAGATTGACAAGACCCTGTCCAACCTAACCAAAAGAAAGAGAGAATCGACTCAAATCATTAAAATGAGAAATGAGAAGGAGACATCACCGCAGATGGTATGAAAATTCAAAGGATTATCAGGAACTATTTTGAAAAATTATACTCAAATAGACTGGAAAATGTGAAAGAAATGGATAGATTTCTAAGCACATAAAACATACCTAAATAAAACCAAGATGAAATAGCAAGCTTAAACCAACCAATAGCAAGAAAATAAATAGAAACAGCAATACAAATTCTGTCATCAAAGTAAAGTCCAGACCCAAGTTGGTTTCCAGCTGAATTCTACAAAACTTCCAGTGAATAACTAATCCAAATACTTCACGAATTGTTACAGGAAATACAAAAAGATGGAATTCTTCCAAACTCATTCTATCATAGGCTAGGATCACATTAATATTGAAAACAAATAAACATACCTCAAGAATAGAAAATTACAGACTATCTGTGATGAACATAGATTCAAAAATTCTAAACAAAATACTAGCTATACACATTCAAAACCATATCAAGAGAATTTTACATCATGACCTAGTTGGTTTCATCCCAGGAAATCAAGGCTAGTTCAAAATATCCAAAGTGATGCATGTTATTCACCACATAAATAGAACTGAGAACAAAAAACACATGATTATATCATAGTTGTTGAAAAAACATTTGACAAAATTCAACACCCATTTATGCAAATAACACTGCAGAAAATTGGAATAGATATAATGTATTTTATCATCTTTAAGAAAATATACAATAAATCCAAAGCCAATATTATATTGCATCATGAAAACCCATAAGAATTCCCTCTACAATCACGAACAAGACAAGGATGTCCACTATCACTACTCCTTTTCAATGAAGTCCTCAAGACTGTTGCCATAGTGATAAGGATATCAAAGAAATTCAAATAGGAAAGGAAAGATTAAAATTTTTCTTGTTTGCAGACAATAAGATTATATATTCAGAAAACCAAACCAAAACAACAACAACAACAACAACAACAACAAAAAAAAAAACTCAACCAAAAGACCACTGGAGCTAATTAACCAATTCAGCAAACTTGTGAGATCAAAATCAACCTAAAGAAATCAGTTGTTTTTCTATATGCCAACAATCCATGAAGAAATAAATACAGAAAACAATTCCACTCAAAATAACTTCAAAACCAATAAAATACATAGCGATAAACCTAACCAAAGAGGTAAAATTCCTCTATAGTGAAAATTATAAAGTATTAAAGAAAAAATTGAAGACTTTGGAAGATAGAAACATCTCCCTTGTTCACAAATAGGCAGAATATATATCATCAAAAAGACCATTCTGCCCAAAGTGATCTAAAGATTCAATTCAAAATCTCTCAGAATACCAATGACATTCTTCAAAGACCTAGAAAAAATTAGTCATGAATTATGTTTGGAGAGAGAAAAGACCTCAAATAGCCAAAGCAATCCTTGGCAATAAGAACCATGCAAGAGGCATCACAATCCCTGATTTCTAATTATATTATAGAGCAGCCGGGCATGGTGGTTCACACTTGTAATCCCCATGCTTGGGAGGCTGAGACAGGAGGATCACACAGATTCAAAGCCAGCCTCAGCTACTTAGCAAGGCTCTCAGATACTTAGTGAGACCCTGTTTCCAAATAAAATATAAAATAGGTCTGGGAGTATAGCCAGGAAGTAGAAAGCCCTTGGGTTCCACCCTAAGTACAACCAAAAAATTATGCTACACAGCAATAGTATTAAAAACAGCATGCCATTGGCAGAACAAAAGGCACACATAACAATGGAACAGAATAGACGATACATAAACAAACTCACACCCTTATAGTCAATTGACCTTTGACCAAGGCGCCAAACTCATATGCTAGAGAAAAGACAGCCTTTTCAACAAATGATGGTGGGAGAACTGGCTATCCATTTGTAGAAAGATGAAAGAAAATCACTACCTCTCACCATGCACAGGAATTAACTCCAACTTGAGATGGATCAGACACCTGGAAATCAGGTCAGAGACTCTGAAACTATTAGAAGAGCATATAAATGCCACACTCCAATATATATATACACATGTTTTACCTTTAATCTTAAAGCAGCATATGCTTTTCTACACTATTGGTGGGATAGGAAACTAGTTCAGCCAGTATGGAGATCAATTCGGAGATTCCTTGAAAAGCTGGGGATGGGTCCACCATATGATGTAGCTATAACACTACTTGGCATCTCCCCAAAAATGTTGAAATTAGAGAACTACATAACATATGCATACCCATGTTTATAGCAGCACAATTCATAATAGCCAAAATATGGAACCAACCTAGGTATCCATCAATAGATAAATGAATTACAAAATTATGGGACATACACAAAATTGAATTCTACTCTACAGCAAAGAAAAACAAAATCTTGTCATTCACAAGAAGATGGAAAGACTTGGAGAAAATTATTTTAAATGATATTAGCCAAGCATAGAAAGAGAAGAGCCATTTATTTTCTCTAATATGCTCAAGCTAGAGACTATTAGGGATATCAGAGGGACTGCAGATAACTGAGGGGAAACATCAGAGAAGTAAGGATAGAATGGTAGGGGAGGAAGAAAGCTGAGGTTCATTAATGGACATGTGCCTATGTGTAAACATGTGAATATAAGATTGTTAAACTGGCTGTTCAGTATTTGGAGGGAAGAAAATTAGGAAGCAGTGGGGGAAATAAGTAGTGTGAATATATGCCAATGTCAGCATGATCCATATTATGATGTGAGTCTATGGTGCACCAATAAAAAAATGACAATCCTATTTTACATTTTCTGCAGTAATTCATCTCCTTGAATTATTCCAAACAGTAGCAAGTGTTTATGTCTTATTTAGCTGTAAATGAAGATACAGATTGGAGAGACCAATGTGATCACAAAATCTCAAAATTTTTGAAAAAAAGATTTCTCTGAAAGTTTTGGATAACATAAATTTTATCCAAATTCTTTTCAAAGAAGCAAAATCCACTATAGTACACTAAAAATAATATTATGTTGCAAATATAATCTTAATTTACTTTGACATTATTTGTAAATAATACTCTTTAATTGGTCATTAAGAGAAGTTAGTTGTCTTTTTATAATTAACATAGACATTTACTGCAAAGCTCAATATATGTCTCTTTCTAAGAAATAATCCTGGATTAGATAAAAAAAAATAAGATTCTCTTAGGATAAAATTTCTGAAGTTAATTTCTTAGGCCCTAAGAAGTCACCCATGTAGCTGGGCATGGTGGCACATGTTTGTAATCTCCATGCTTGGGAGTCTGAGATAGGAGGATCACGCAGGTTCGAAGCCAGCCTCATCTACTTAGTGAGGCTTTCAGCAACTTAGTGAGACCCTGTTTCCAAATAAAATATTAAAAAGGTCTGCGAGTATAGTCCAGAGTTAGAAAGCCTCTGGATTCCACCCCCAGTACCACCAAAAATAAAATGTCACCCATGTTAATATTTTCTTACACATTCTGTGCATCTGAACAACCACTATATATTCTTAAATTCTTCTTCTTGAGTTATTTTTTTATCTTTTTTTCCTTTGTATACATCTCATAGCCACTTTTAAAAAATATTATATATTGACAAATTATAGTTGATTATGTAATGTCATTTTATATATTAACAATGAATTCAACTTGAGAACTAAACAAAACTGATGAACATATTGATTACCTAAAATATTTATCTATTTTAGTTAAAATATTTAAAATTTACTCTTAATCCTGGGCATCATGCTGTATCCTTGCAATCCCAATATTTGTGAGGCTGTGACAGGAGGATCATAAGTTTGAAACCAGTTTCAGCAACTTAGTGAGATCCTCAGCAACCTAGAAAGATCCTTTTAAAAGCAAAACTAAAAAATAAAAGTCTGGGAATATAACTCAGAATTAGAATACCCCTGGGTATTCTAATACTCAGGGGTATTAGAATCAATTAGTATTAATGTCCAATTGGAGAATTGGATATTGAAGAAATATTGGCCCATTTTAAAAGAGATTCTATTTTTTCTCTCTTGTTTTGTTGTTAAACCCCTCCCTGAGGCCCAGACTCTCAAGCCCTTGATTGGACTAACTGCTTTCTTTCAGACAGGGTAAGTTCTTTTTCCTTCCCCTGGTCAGTGGGTTCTGGCTATTTGTTTTCCAGTTTCTTGCCTCTGTCTTCTTTGTTTATCCAAATGCATGGCTGTATCAGAGTTGCCTCCGGGATGACCAGGTCATCCATCCTCTTGGTTCCTTTGACCCTGAGAAGAGAATGGAGATGTTCCTCTCACTCTCTTGGCGCTGTTTCCAGAGGATTGATCAGGAAAAATTGAGATGCCTGTTTCCTGTTCTTCCTTCTTACCCATGGACCAATTATGAGAAGCTAAAATTCCAAAATAGATTTCCAGTCCCAGCTGGGATGTCTCCTCGCTAATTTCCAGATTCTGGGAATTCCAGAAGACTTATGCCCTGAGCACCTATATTTCTATTGCAGTAGGGTGTGGCCTCAGTACAAATTAGAAAATGGGTGACAGTGGCCCAAGAACTAAACTTTGGATTTAATATTCTGACCAATATCAGCAACTTTTGTAAGTGGTTTGGTAAATGGCCATAAGTTCTTTATATTTAGGCCTTCTTTTTTATGCATTGCAGCCCCCCCCCCCACACACACACACTCTATCGCCCAAGACCTAATAGTTAGGGACTCCTTTCAGCTGACATTTTTCTGGCTGCCACTCTGTTTCCAGCAGTGATCATTTTCTAACTCTGCTAGGTAACAGTCGCCATCTTGGTCACCCCATTGTGATGGCACACAGTCGCAACATTGTGACATTACATATTTGCCATCTTGGAAGTTCCCTTGTGATGGCATGCATTTGCCATATTGTGACTTTGCCGGATTACTGGTGCAGTCACCATCTTGTGAACTTACTGAGTTACAGGCACTATTTTCTGAGGACCCTGATCCCCAGTATCTCTCTTCACCACCCTGACCACTAAACTGCCCTAGGATGGCCTCTCACTCTAACCTGCTCCTTTCCCCCTGCCATCCTTACTTAAGGGACCAACCCTTATTCCTCCTTGTCTTCCCCTATAATTTATCATACTCACTCCAATGACTCCCCTTCTCACTTGGCCTCACTCTGCGAGGTGGCCATTACAGAAGGTCTAGTCCATGTCTATGTCCCTTTCTCCCTCTCAAACCTTGCCCAAATTGAAAAAAAAAAAACTGGGTTTCTTTTTTCTGCCAATCCATCTTGTTTTATTAAGTAATAATATATTTTTACAAGCATACAATCTCATATGGTGGGATATTCATTTTATTTAACCTCTGCCTTAACTCCAGATGAACGGGATCATATTTTAAATGCTGCCCTAGAATGGGCCAAACAAGTCTCATTTAACTAACTCAGCCCTCCCTACAGGAGCAACTGTGGTACCTTCTGAAGATACCCACTGGTATTACCAGCCAGCCCCAAATGGTGGGGATGAGGCATTAAAAATGAGAGACCATATGATACTATGCCTTCTTGATGGCATGCAGGATGCTTCCCATAAAGTGGTTAATTACAATAAACTTAAAGAAATCAACCAAGGTCCAGATGAAAACCAGGATGTTTTTCTTAATTGGCTTCAGGAGGCTTTCTCCTTCTATGCCCGCTTAGATCCATCTAAAGAGGCAGGATCTGTGGTGTTGGCAACTCATTTCATTAATCAATTGGCGCCTGATATTTGGAAAAAATTAAAAAGCTGGAGGATGGCCCTCAGACCCCTATACAAGATTTGGTGAACATGGCATTCTAAGTTGTTAATTCCCGAGAGAAGCAGTCTGAAATGAAGTGTACAATCTGACTTTGCCAAAAGGCGGATCTGCAAGCTTGAGCCCTAGTATCTGCCCAGTGGCCAGCGATGGAGGCTCAGCCCTCTGGATGATGAGTGCCACCTAAGAGTGAAAGACAGCAATGACAAGTACTTCCAGGAGTCATGTGTGTGTGTGTGTGTGTGTGTGTGTGTGTGTGTGTGTGTGGTACTGGGGTTCCTGGAAACCCTTCTACCTCCAGGCTACACTCCCAGACCTGTTTTTTATTTTTTATTTGGAAACAGGATCTCAAGCCAGCAAGGCTGGCTTCGAACCTGTGTGATCCTCCTGTCTTTGCCTCCCAAGCATGGAGATTACAAGCGTGTGCCACCACGTCTGGCCAGGATCCTGTTTTAAATGCAGTTAACAGGGTCATTGGGCCAAACACTTCCCTCAGCCAAATCTACCAACAAGACCGTGCCCCAGAGTGTGGCTAGAAGGGACACTGGAAAGTGATTGCCTTTGGAAAAGCAGTGAGACCAGGTGTATTAACAAAGGGGGCCCACTGTTCTAGTCCAGGTCTCAATGCTGGCCCTGCTCAGCCTGGTGTGTGCCACCATGCCCGGCTACTTCTCCAATCTTGATACAGGGGATCAATGGGAAGCCCTCCTGCCCAAACACTACAGGCCCTCTTTTCTGCCATTTGAAAAACCTTATGGCATAGGAATTACTCATCCGCATTGATTTATCTTACAGTACTCCTATTCTCCTAGTGAAAAAGCCTAATCAGACTTATTGTTTAGTCTAAGACCTCTGCTTAATTATTGATGAAATAGTCTAATCCACCCAGTTGTCCCTAATTCCTATACCCTCTTATATGAGATTCCTGCCACTATCACCCATTTTTTAAATCATCTCAAGGATGTATTCTATACTATTTATCTGCATTCTGAGTCATACCCCCCTTTGCCTTTACATGGGAGGACCCTGACACACAGGTCACTCAACAATTAACTTGGACTGTTCTTCCCCAAGGTTTCCAAGAAATCATACACCTCTTTGGCCAGACTCTAGCACATGACCTCCTCCAGTGCCCTTTGGATAATAGTTCCTTTTTACAATATGTGGATGATCTTTGTAGCCCTTTTTTTAAGTGTCCAAGCAGCATACTGCCCTTCTCCTTAATTTTTTGAAAGCAGGGATTGCAGGGTTGCCCCACACAAATCCCAGTTATTGATACCAAAGGTGAAGTACCTAGGCATATATCTCACTCCAAACACCTGGGAACTAACTATTGACTGGGTCAAGGCCTTACAAGTGTTGCAGCTGCCCACCTCAGCTAATCAAATCTAATCTTTCTTGGGCTTTGTGGAATGTTTTCGGCATTGAATTTCCAACTTTGCCATTTTAGCTAAGCCACTATATGAGGCAACCAAGCAAACCCTGATTGACCCCCTCACTTCACCCTCAGCTCTTCACCGAGCCTTCCTGTTTCTCCAGGAAGTGCTCTTTAAATCCCCTGCCCTGGAACTTTTCAATTTCACTAAGAACATATTGCTTTACACCAATGAAAGGGAAAGTATAACCATGAGTATGCTTACTCAATCCCTGGTACCAACCCAGAGACCTGTGGCCTATTTATCCAAACAGCTTGACCCCACTACTCATGGGTGGCCACCCTGCCTTAGGGCATTGGCAGCAGCCACCATGCTCATGAAAGAGGATCTCAAAATTTGTCTAAGGCTGCCCCTGCAGGTTTTTTCCCAACATAGGCTCCAGGATTTACTCTCTTCTCAAACACTCCTTCTGTACCCTTCTCACATTCAGGAATTCTATTTATTATTCATTGAGAATCTGGACATTAGATTATCTCATTCCCTAGCCCTTAACCCGGCCACTCTTCTACAACTAGGCCAGGATTCAGGCTCTGATTCTTATTCACCTAATGATTTTCACTCCTGTGTAGATATTATTGAGGCCCTACTAAACCTTGGGCAGACCTTCAGGAGACTTCCCTTCTTAATCCAGATGTTACTTATTTTATTGATGGCAGCTTTGTTTCTGATGCCAGAGATAAGAGTAGAGTAGTCAATGCAGTGGTCACCTTAACTCAAGTCATTGAGGCTAACAGGTTACCTGATGGCACCACCTCTCAAAAGGCTGAACTCATTGCCCTAACCCAAGCTCTACACCTAGCAAAAAACAAGTAAGCAAACATATATACTGATTATAAATATTTCTTTTTAAAAGCATACTGCCATGCCTCAATTTGGAGAGAGCAGGGATTTCTCTCCACGACGAGCTCACTCATTGTTAATGCCACCTTACTTAAAAAGCTTGTAGACTATCTCTCCTTGCACTCTCATCTGGCCATCATCCACTCTCAGGGCCACCAGGCAGCCTACTTCTTAGTGGCCAAAGGAAACAATAAAGCTTATTACACAGCAAGCCAGCTGTCACAACAACCCCAACCGAGCCCACTGGTCCCTGTATAATTTTTAACTCTTCCCACAATGATGTCTAACTACAACCTGGCTGAACAAAATCCTGACCAAACTTGGGGCATCCAGCACAGGGGATGAATGGCTCATGATACAGGACAAAATTTCCCTGCCTGAGGCTCAGGCCGAAGCAGTTATGAACCTAATACATAATTCCCTACACAGAGGGCCTACAGTCCTTAAACATTTCCTAAACCCTTGTTTTATTCTCCCCTCCTGCAACCACTGATTAGTAAAGTCAGTGCCTCCTGTTATACTTGTGCCATTGTTTCTCCCCAAGGAGAACTTTCCCCTCTTTTCCTACCCACCAAATGAGAGGACATTTTCTAGGACAGGACTGCCAAATTGATTTTTCACCCATATTCCCTCACAGAAAAACTAAAATATCTTCTTATCATGGTCGACACCCTAACAGGTTATGTAGAAGTTTTTTCCTCAAAGGATGAGAGAACAAGCACAGTGGTTAATGTTCTGTGCTCAGATATTATCTCTCAGTTTGTACTACCTAATTCCTTATAGTCTGATAATAATTTATTGTTACTCAACAGGTAGCACAAGCCCTTGGCATTTCATGGAAGCTCCACATTCCATATCAACTGCAGTCATCAGGAAAGGTAGAAAAAATGAATGAGATTTTTCAAAACCATCTAACAAAACTCTCCCTGGAGCTGCATGTGTTGTGGTCTGAACTCCTACCACTGGCTATGGCCCAAGTACAGGCCACCATTTGAAGCCACATCTTCATGAACCCCTTTTCTGCTTAGTCACTCTCTCCCTTTGAATCCTCCTCCCTTGGATTCCTATCTCCCTTACTTGTATTTTATCAGGCACCTTCTTATGGAACATGCTGACTGATATAGTCCCCAACCTGGGACCAAAAAAGCAGCTCCACACCTTGGTCCACACCTTTAAGCCAGGAGACTAAGTACATCTGAAGTCACTTCAATCAAAACATCTCCAACCACAGTGGACTGGGACTTTTACTGTGATCCTCACCACACTTACTGCAGGCAAATTGCTTGGTGACCCCAACTGACATCATCTTACTCATCTAAGAAGGGCTCCATTGCAACAGCCCCAGGACAAATTCTTCTGTACAATGTCAGGGCCCACCAATCTTCATATTTTTTTGGCATGACTCTCTTTAATGCTCTTTAATACTTTTATTTATGCAGGTCCACCTGTTTATGTCTGGAAGTTCACTGTGCAAGCAACCTATTTGCCCCCCTCTTTAAATGTTGGACCAACCACAAGGTGGTGTCAGTGCAGTGCTCTACCTCTCTGGATGTCAGACAGTCATAAGTATTGCTCTTTAAAATCTGTTACTGATGGTCCTGACAAATAACACGTTTTCCATTTGACCAGATTGCTTCATACTTACTCACTGCTGAAAAAGTCTGTGTGTGTCTCTTTCTCAGGGAAAAATGCTACAATTATATTAATAAATCTGGACTACTGAAGAAAAATGCTGAAAAGAGTGGTGTGTGTCTCTTTTTCAGGGGAAAATTTTACTATATTAATGAATCTGCTATAATGGAAGAAAATATCTAAATTCTGACCAGGTAAAGTGAGAATATAAAAACACAATATTGACAGTCTACCCCATATCTGGAAGAGCTCCAAAAGCCAGTAGCTGTTGGGCTTCTCCCCTCCTGTCAAAAGCCAGTAGCTGCTCAGATCCTGCCCCTCCTAGGACTCATTTTCATAATTTGCCTTTTCTTTTTAATAGCCACTTTTCTGCTAACATTAATAAATGTGCATTACAAAGCTTTTTGGAGTAACCTAAATCAACTCCTTTTGCAACCATACTCCCACCTTCCTACTTCCAAATGAATCAACCTCTCCTGGCCAAGGAGCTCCCTAAGACATCCCCTCTGACAAAAGAAAGTAGTTATTTACTTGGTCATCACCCAATATCACCAAAAGGCTGGGATGATAGGTAGGCTTCCTCCCTTTCCCCATGGGACCTCCCAGAGGGGACAAGAGGCAGAACCACAAAAGCCAGAGAAGAGATGCCACAAAACTCCCAATGTCACAGGGTACACTCCAGATATCATGAGACCCCAGAGGTCATGAGACTCCAGATGTTGTAAGAGGACTGGCATTCCCAGACCACTAGCCCCACCACAGGACCACAGCTAAATAAATACCCTCATTACCTCTCTGTAGTGCAACTCTGAAGACCAGTACTATTATCAATCTTCAGACCTCTACTGGTAACAACACTCCTTTAATAAAAAGGCCTAATCCCACACTCTTTTGTTAGATATATCTTTTACAACACCCAACTCAATTTTAATGTTACACATGTATCTGCTTCCTGCCAAAAACACAACTAACAAGTAAATATAGTAAGAAGCTTAAGGTAAAGGGCTGGAGCAAGATAATCCATACCAAGGGAACTCAAAGACAAACAGTAATAGCAAATATGATATCAGACAAGCTAGACTTTAAGTCCAAGCTTATTAGAAGAGACAAAGAAGGATTTTTTTATATTTTTACTGGAAAAAGGAACAATCCAGCAAGAGAAAATAATGATAACCAACATATTTGACCCAAACATAGGTGCAGCTACTTCCATAAAACAAACTCTTTGTGACATTAAGTCACAAATAAATCCTAATATAGTAATACTTGGAAACTTCAACACATCTCTCACACCATTAGATCATTCTTAAAGACAAAAGGTCAGTAAAGATGCCTCAGATCTAAATAACACCATTATCCAAATGGAACTGTTAGATACACATAGAATATTCCATCCAAATACAGCAGAGTTTACATTTTCTCTCAGCTGCATACAGAACCTTCTCCAAAATAAATCACATCCTGAGCCACAAATTGAGCACTAGAAAATTTTAAAAAATGGGACATACATCCTAGTGTCATTTTACACAATAATGGAATGAAAGTAAAAATCAACTCTAAGAAGTTGCAGAAAAACAACATAAACATATGCAGACTGAATACCACACTGTTGATTGAAGAATGGGTCATATAAGAAATAGGGAGTGAAATCAAGAAATATCTAGAAACAAAGACAAATAGAGATATAAAAACTTTTGAGACATGTTGAAGGCAGTATTAAGAGGAAAATTAATAGCATCAAGTGCTCATATAAGAAAAATAGAAAATTATCAAATAAATAAGCGAATGACACACCTCAAAGCCCTTAAAAAACAGTGATAATCTAACCCCCAAACTAGTAGAATAAAGAACATTATTAAAATAAACTAAGTAGAGAATAAAAAATATAAAAATCAACAAAACCAAAAGCTGCTTTCTCAAAAAAAAATAACAAGATATATAAACTACTAGCCAATTTAAACAAAAAGGAGGGAATCAACCCAAATTACAAAGAGAAAAAAAGTAGATATCACTACTGACAGTGTAGAATTTCAAGGGATTATCAGAAACTACTTTGAAAAACTATATTCCATCAAAATGGAAAATATGAAGAAAACTGGCAACTTTCTAGAAAAATACAACCTGCCTAAACTGAGTCTAAAATATATAGAAAAGTTAAATCAATGAAGAGCAATTAAAGAGGTAGAAGCAGCAGTAAAGAGCTTACCATCAAATAAAAACCCAGGACCAGATGGTTTCAAAAGTGACTTTATAAAGCCTTATAGAAGGGCCAATCTTGATACTCCTCAATATATTTCATGAAATAGCAAAAATGATACTGTTCCAAATACATTCTATGAAGTCAATGTCAAATTAATACAAAAAATGAATAAAGACAGCTCAAGGAAAGAAAACTACAGGCTTATATCATTGACAAACTTGGATGAAAAACTGCTAAACAGATCCTAGCAACATGCATTCCAACCACATCAAGAAAATCATAAACCATGACCAGTAGGGCTCATCCCATTAATTGAAGGCTAGTTCAACATACAAAAATCAATCCATGCCAGACGTGGTGGAGCACACTTGTAATTCCTGTGCTTAGGAGGCAAAGACAGGAGGATTGCGCTGGTTCAAAGCCAGCCTCACTGACTTAAGAGACCCTATTTCCAAATAAACATAAAAAATAGGTCTGAGAGTGTAGCCTGGAGGTAGAAGGGTTTCCAGTAAACCTAGTTCCACTGAAAAAAAATCAATCATGTAATTCATCATATAAATAGAACCAAAGACAAAAATTACATGGTCATTTCAACAGATGCTGTAAAATAATCTGATAAAATTCAACATCCATTTATGCTAAAAGCACAGCAGAGAATTGGAATAGAAGGGACATACTTCAAAATCAGAAAGAAAATCTACAATAGGTCCACAGCTCACATCATATTAAATGGAAAAAAAAACTCTAGATTTTTTTTTCTAAAAACAGGAACAAGACAAGGATGTTCATTATCACCATTTCTCTTCAATATAGTACTTAAGACAAATAGAAGAAGAACACAAACTTTCACTATTTGCTGATGACATGATACTCTACTTAAAATACTCAATAAAATAAACCAAAGGCTTATAGAAGTGATCAACAAATTCAGCAAATTGTATGGATACAATATCAATCTTAAAAAATCAGAAGCTTGCCTGGCATGGTGGTGCACGCTTGTAAACCCTGAGCTTGGGAGGAGGAGACAGGAGGACTGCGCAGGTTTTAAGCCAGCTTTGCTGCCTTAAGGACCCTGTTTCCAAATAAAAATGTATAAAAATAGGCCTGAGAGTATATCCTGGAGGTAGAAGGGTTACCAGGAACTCCAGTACCACGAAAATAAATAAATAAATAAAGAAAGAAAGAAAGAAAGAAAGAAAGAAAGAAAGAGAAAGAAAGAAAGAAATATCAGAAGCTTAGGCAGGCATGGTGGCGCACTCCTGTAATCCCCATGCTTGGGAGGCTAAGACAGGAGGATCATACAGGTTCGAAGTTGGCCTCAGCTACTTAGTGAGGCTCTCAGCAACTTAGTGAGACCCTGTTTCCAAATAAAATATTTTAAAAAATAGATCTGGGAGTATAGTCTGGAGGTGGAAGGTCCCTGGGTTCCACCCTCAATACCACAAAAAAAAAAAAAAAAGAAAAAAATCAGAAGCTTTTCTGTACACCAAACAAAAATCCACTGAAAAAGAAATCCAGAAAATACTTCCACTCAGTATTTTTCACAAAAATAAAATACTTAGTAATAAACTTAGCCAAAGAGGTAAATCACCTCTACAAAAAACAAACATTGAAAAAGAAACCAAAGAACACCATAGAGGATAGAAAGATCTTCCATTTTCATGGATAGGCAGAATAAATGTTACCAAAATAGCCTTACTTCCAAAAGTGATCTTCAAATTCAACACAATTCCCATTAAGTTACCAACATCATTTCTCACAGACGTAAAAAAAGCAGTCCTTAAATTCATTTGGAACAACAATAACAACAACAAAAAAAAACAGAATATACAAAGTAGTTTTACACAACAAAAACTATGCAGGAGAAATCATAATACTAATACATTACTTTAAACTATGCTGCAAAGCCATCATAATAAAAACAGCATGCACCTGGCACAAAAACAAATACATAGTCCAATGTAGCAGAATAGAAGACTCAGAAACAAATTCACATACTTTCATCTAACTGATTTTTTACAAAGGTGCTAAAAACATCACTGGAATAAAGATAGCCTCTTCAAAACATGGTTTTGGCAAAACTAGTTAACCAAATGCAGTAAAATGGAAATAAATCCTACTTTTCCACCCTGCACAAGAGTCAATTCAAGATGGTTAAAAACTTGAAAATTAGACCAGAGAACTTAAAGCTCTTTGAAGAGAGCATAGGTTCAATACTGCAACACATAGGCAGAGATTAAAAAAAAAAAACTTTTTTCAGCAAGACCCCAAAGGCACAAGAAACTGAAAGACAAACCAATAAATGGTATTTCATGAAACTGAAGAGCATCTGTACAGCAAAGGAAACTCTAAAGAACTCATTTGAGAGTCAACAGAATGTGAGATTTTTGCCAACTAATCCTCCGATAGAGGACTAATAACTATATAAAGAGAACTCAAGAAACTCAGCACTAAGAAAACAAATAACCCAATCAAAATTTGGCAAGTAAATTAAATACTCACTTCACAAAGGAAGAAATTTAAATGGCCAATAAATGCATGCAAAAATGCTCAAAATCACTAGCGGTCAGAGAGATTCAAATCAAAACTACTATGAGATATCACCTAATTCCAATTCCAATTGCAATAATTCAAAACACAAACAATGTTTAATTTGGTATAATTTTAATTATTTATTATTTGCACCTAATTCTAGAGATATACATGTTTGTTTTCTACATTTTAGCAGTTGAATATGTTTTTATAATGTTTTTGTTCTTGTATACTTTATTTCATTTTTAAGTCTCTTCTTTAGTAGGGCTTTTAGAGTGAAACATTCTAAGTTGGCATTCATGAAACCATAGTCATGCATAACAATTCCAATCTGTGTCACAGAGCTTTTATGTGTCTTTATAGAGTTTGTCTTCATTGCATTTTTCTCACCCTTACTATCACCTGCTACTTTGAAAAACCAACTTGAAGTATCTGAATGTATCTCACCTCATTTATGTACTGCATTCATTGCTGCCTTTGGTAAGGCTTTCTGAGAATGAAGATTTTATTAGTACATGTATTATCAAAGTGGTAGAATTCAAGTTTCAAAGATAAAACTATCGCCAAGGGGATAGAAAAAGTGTGTTCTTTTTTGTGAATTGGTAAATTTATTTAAAGTTTGACTGCCTTTTTTTGCAGGGCATAATTGTAACAAGAATCTACATCTTATTACTTAACCCATAATTGATTTTTTTTGAAATGACAAAGCTCCAATGGGAGAAAATAAATGTGTCTTTTTCTTACTTCTTGTTAACTTTAACATATAATTTTACTGGGTTCTAATTCAATTGAGTGGTTTAAATTATATAATTTTTTTAATTATTACTTTTTATTTTGTTATTATTTTATTATTTATTTATTTTCTTCTTTCTTCCTCCCATCCCGTCACTTAGGTTGTCCTGTTTGCTCCTCTATAGAATATCTTTTTTCATCTAGAGTTCCTCCTTTGAACCATTTCCCCTTAACCTTCACATATTAGGGAAAGCATCCGATTTCTTATTTTTTGTGACTGACTAATCTCGCTTAGAATAATGTCCTCCAGTCCCATCCATTGTGGAGCTATGAACATAGATACACATGCATTAGTTTGGTAGTTTGGTTTCCTTTCTTTGGGCTACATAGCCAGAAGTGGTATTGCTGGATCAAATGGTAGATTTTTTTCCCATTCTTCTGAGGATTCTCTATACTTTATTACAAAGTGGTTGCACTAATTTGCAATCCCACCAACAATGTTTTAGAGTTCCCACTTCTACACATCTTCACTAGCATTTGTTGTTGTTTGTGTTTTGAATGATTGCCATTCTCTTGGAGTGAGGTGAAATCTCAGGGTAGTTTTGATTTGCATCTCTCTGATTGCCAATGATGCTGAACATATTTTTATGCATTTACTGGCCATTTGAATTTCTTCTTTCGTGAAGTGTCTATTAAGTCACTTGCCCATTTTGTTATTGGACGATTTGTTTTTTTTTTAGTTTTGACTTTGAGTTTCTTGAGTTCTCTATATATTCTAGATATTAATCCTCTATCATAGGGGTGGGTGGCAAAAATCTTCTCTCATTTGGTTGGCCCTTGGTTGAGGTTCTTGACAGTTTCCTTTGCTGAACAGAAGCTCTTCAGTTTTATGCAATCCCACGTATTGATTCACCTTTTAATTTGTTGTGCCTTTGGCATCTTGTTGAAAAAGTGTTTATCTGTGCTTATGTCTTGCAGTGTTCGACCTATGTCCTCTTCAAGGAACTTCAAGGTCTCTGGTTTGTTCCAAGTCTTTGATCCATCTTGAATTGACTCTTTTGCAGTGTGAGAAAGTGGGGTTAATTTCCAATTTTCTGCATATGGTTAACCAATTTTGCCAACAACATTTTTTCGAGCGTATATTTTTGGCCCCTTTGTCAAAAATTAATTGGCTGAAAGCGTGTGAACTTGTTTCTGGGTCTTCTATTCTGCTCCATTGGTCTATGTATCAGTTTTTGTGCCAGTATCAAGCTGTTTTTCTTACGATGGCTTTATAGTATAGTTTAAAGTCAGGTATTGTGATTCCTTCTGGATGTTTTTTTGTGGCTTAGAATGACTTTGGCAATTATGGGCTTTATGTTATTCCAAATAAATTTAAGGACTGATTTTTTATGTCTGTGCGGAATGATCTTGGGAGTTTAATGGCCATTGCATTGAATCTGTAGAATACTTTTGGAAGGATGGCCATTTTAATGATATTTATTCTGCCTATCCAAGAGTACGGAAGATCTTTCCATCTTCTAACATCTTTTTCAATTTTTTTTCAATGTTTTGTAATTTTCTTTGTAGAGATCTTTTACCTTCTTGATTAAGTTTACTACTAAGTATTTTAATTTTGTGGGAGATCTTGAGTGGAAGTGTTTTCTGAATTTCTTTTCCAGTGGATTTATGGTTGGTGTACAGAAAAGCTTCTGATTTTTTAAGACTGATTTTGTATGCAGACACTTTGCTGAATTTGTTGATCACTTCTATAAGATGTTTGGTTGAGTTTCTTGGGTTTTCTAAATATAGTATCATGTCATCTGCAAATAGTGAGAGTTTGCATTCTTCTTTCCCTATTTGTATGCCTTTGATTTTCTTTTCTTGCCTCATTGCTCTGGCATTTTACTGAAGAGAATTGGTGATAATGCCCAGTCCTAGCCAATTGTTATAAAAAAGTGCAGGTCAGTAATGCCAAATTTAATAATTCTGTTTTCAAAAAAAGGCAATTATGTAAAATTTTCTAATTTTAAATTAAAAATAAATAAAAATTATACTGTTGCTTAGATCAAAACTATATGAATCAAGAAAACAAGCTGTTTTTTGTGTAACTTATGGCTAGTCTGCAACCTCTATATTAGGCCTTTGTAAATCTGTATCATAAAAACATTATGATACTAACCAAGGTATACTGTGGGAAAATAATTCTACTTCTACCACTGACCACTTTTAAATTGATTTGTTCCAGTAAATTAAGGATGAAGGTGGTAATATTTTTATAGATTGGGAAGATTTATTTGCAAAACATATATTCAAGAATATTTCTAAACTTGATGTTCAATTATAAAAACAATTCAGTCAGTCATATAATTTACCATATTAACAAGTGACTTCTAACATTCTCAGTTAAGCTTATTTTATTTTTACTTTTTGATACTGAGGATTCTATGTCAAAGCTTGATCTTCATCCCTTTTTACTGTGAAACAGTCATTGAGAATCTCAATATGTTGCTCAGACTGGCCAGAAAATTGTGGTCAATCTTCAGTCGCTTGAGTAGTAATGGTATTACAGGTGTGCATCACTACACAAAGCTACCCAAACTTCTTTTAAAACTGCCTGATTGTTTTGTTATTTCTTAAGTCTTAATAACTTTCCATGTGTATGTGTTTTTTGTGTATATTTTACAGTTAATTTATGTTTTCAACTGTTGAAAGGCATGTATGTGGTTTCCATTACTTGGCTATTGCCAAATATAAGTGAATCTGGAGAACAGAATGCTAAGTGAACTAATCAAGAAACAGAAAGCTAAATACTGCATGGCTTCAATTATATGTGAAATCTAAAATAGTTAAGATCATAGAAATAAAAAGTAGAGGAGTATCAGAAATTTTATTATAAAACTATAACAATATGGAAAAATAGAGGAAACTGACAAATTTCTAGAGATATACAACATTCCTAAAATGAGTCAAATATATAAAAATTTAAATTGAACAGTAACAATCAAAGATATTGAGGCAGCAATAAAGAGCCTACCATCAAAATAAAGCCCAGGACTAGATGGTTTCCCAAGTGAATTTTACAGAACCTTTATAGAAGATCTAATAACAGTACTACTCAGTTTATCCTATAAAAAAGCAAGACAGTCCCAAGTACATTATAAAAGTCAAATCACATTAATACCAAAAGCAAATAAAGATAGTTCATGAAAAAAACCTAAGGGCCTATATAGTTGAAGAACTTAGATACAAAACTGCTAAACAAAATCTTAGCAACATTCATTTATTCAAAATCACATTAAGAAAATTATATACCATGATTAAATAGGGTTCATACCAGTGATGCAAGTCTGGTTCAACATGTGAAAAACAATCCATATAATTCATCACATAAATAGAACCAACCACAGACAAAAATAAAAGGAAGATTTCAGTAGAGACTGAAAAATCATTTGGCAAAATTTAACACCTATTTATGCTAAAATCACTGCAGAGAATCTGAATGGTATGACCATACCTCAACATCATAAAGGCAATATACAATATGCCCACAGCCAAAAATATATTAAATAATAAAAAGCTGCAAGAATTTCCCTAACACAGGAACAAAACAAGAATGCCCATTATCTACATTTCTTTACAATGTGGCACTTGAGATTCTAGTCAGAGCAATAATGCAAGAAAAGAAAAATGAAAGGGTTACAAATATAAAAAGAAGAACTAAAACTATTCCTATTTGCAAAAGACACAACAAACTCAATAAACAGGATTATAAAACTGGCCAACAAATTCAGTAGAGTGTTTGAATAAAAAATCAACAGTTTTTTTGTATGACAACCATAAATCCACAGAGAAAGAAATGCAGAAAATACTTCCACTCATGATATCTCACAAAAATATAAACTACTTAAAAATAAACCTAACAAAGGATGTAAAAAACGTCCACAAGAAATATTATAAAGCACTGAAAAGAAATCAAAGAGGACTTCCAGGAAGATGGCGACCGAGAAAATAAGGGCTTAAGAGCCCCGCTAACAACCAATCTCCATTACCACAAAATCAGCGCCTTTCATAGCCAGAAAACACCATCACCAGAGAAACAAAAAAATTACCAGGCTCCAGAGAGAAAGCGGACTGAGAACAGAGCTCAGAGCCACAGAGGAGATACACCGGCCTCACCCCCCAGGACGCGGCAGCAGCATCATACTGCCGGCGGCAGCGGCGAGTTCACCGGAAGGCTACAGAAAGCCGAGGTGAGCCGCTGCGGAACAGCCAGGTGGGATTTTTCAGCGCAGGGAACATCTAAAGCTCCCAGTGGCTGAGCTCAGCACATGCTGCAGGGACTCAGAGTGGAACTCAAAACTAAGAAGAAATAAGCCAGCCTCACGGCTGAGGGCGTAGCAGCGGCGCCATATTGCCACCAGCGCAGCAGCAGCAAATTCACCGAGTCCAGTACAGCTACATCTGCGAACTCAAGAGCAGTGAGTCAAATTGCGGGACACAGAGGAGAAATCCCAGTACTGTACTCCCTATGACTTGACCCAGTGGGGGAGTGGTGGTGGCAGAGATATCACACCATAGGAGAACGCCCAACCTGGCACCCCCCATAGTTCAAAGCAGCCTCTATCGACTCCCTGGGTCAGAGACTCTGTGATACAACCTAGTAAAGGAGTAGTGGGTTCTGAGATACCACAGACTCGAGATCCAGAGTACCTTAAGTGAAGTCATAGTGAACCAAGGGAAGAACCCAGAGAAGGCACAAACTTCTGAAATTATGGGAAAGAGGAATAACAATGGAATAATGAATGCCCACAACCCCACAACATCAGAACCCGATAAAACAGAAAATCAGAGATTTCTAGAAGATCAAATCAGGAAAATAACTGTAGAAATAATAGAGGTGCTTTGAAAAGAACTCAGAGAGAGCCATAAAGAGATAAAGGATGCAATTAATGAAGTAAAGGCCTCAATTCAAAGCACAAAAAACCGATTAGACCACATGGAGAACAGAATCTCGCTCTTAGAAGATGATCATTCCAAAAATGAACGCATAGTTTCTAATCTAGAAAAAAATATCCAACAGCAGGAATCTGATATTGAAGAAATATGGGCCCATTTTAAGAGAGCTAACCTAAGAATAATTGGAATAGAGGAGGGAAAAGAAAGTGAAACCAAAGGGATCAATAATCTCTTCAAGGAAGTAATAGCAGAAAATTTTCCAAACATAGAGCAAGAGGTTGATACACAGGTCCAGGAAACTTATAGAACTCCCTTTAGACAAGATCGGAGAAGAGGATACCCACGCCACATAATTGTCAAAATGACCAATGTGGAAGCCAAGCAGAGAATCTTAAAGGCAACAAAAACAAAGGGCCAAGTGACATTCAGATGCAAACCAATTAGAATCACTTCAGACTTCCCAAACCAAGTCATGAGAGCCAGACGGGCTTGGAGTAACATATTCCAAACTCTGAAAGAAAACAACTTCCAGCCAAAATTTTTCTACCCAGCAAAACTTTCTATCAAATTAGATGGAAAAATAAGAAGCTTCCATGACAAACAGAAACTGAAAGAATTTATGTCTTCAAAACCAGCACTAGAGAAAATACTCAAAGAGATTAACTACAAAGAAGAAATAGGTAACACAGATCAGAACTAGAGAAACAAGATTTTCCATCCAACAGACAACTAAGATTGGTTAGCTGTGGAGATTCATTATTTATGTTAGTCTTTTACCTATCTCTAAATGGTATTGTTTGCCTTTATTGTTGTTAATTTTTAGGATTTCTAGTTGGAATATTAATATACCTTCAGATATAGCATTTGGAAATATTTTATCCAATTCTATTAGTAACTTTTAACTCTGTTTACATTGTCTTTGGATATACAATATTTTTTTTTATTTTTTAGGGAGTTTGTATACTCTTCTGTTGCCTGTGCCATTGAAATCATAACCAAGAAATCACTGCCAATTTCAATGTTGTGAGGTTTTATGACCCAGATTTTCTCCTAAAAGTTTATAGTCTTAAGATTTATATTTAGGTCTTTTATCTATTTTGAGTTAATACTTGTATATGGGATTAGGTAAGGGTCCAATTTTATTCTTTTCCATGTAATTATTATGTTTCAACAATATTTAGTTAAAAGATTATTATTTCCACCACCAAATGTTCGTGGAAACCTTGTCAAAAATAACTTGACAATATAGGGATGAATTTAGCTCTAGGCTTGTATTTAACTCCAATGGTTTATATATCTACATTTGGAAGAGTACTACACTGTTTCAATTATTATAGCTTTATATGGTTTGAAATCAGAAAATATATATCTTCTAGCTTTGTTCTTTTTCAAGATCGTTTTGGGTATCTAGAATCCATATTCCATATTAGGATAGATTTTTTTCTGAAAAATAAATATATACATATATGATAGTTTCACCTAAAAAATAGAAAAAAATATTCTCTGGTAAGAAAGAAAGCAAAAAGAAATATTGAAATGTTATCTTTAAGTCATCAAATGTGTGGTATCAGACAAATGAAACTGTTATGTGAGATTATCATTTTTAATTTTGGATAAATTGCTATAATACTAGATGTCAACCACTAAGCCAAGCATGGGAGGGAGGGATGGGGAGAGAGTGGGGTGGGGATCGGTTGGGGGCTGACTGGGCGATGTTTGCAAGTATGTCTACAAAAGTTTGTATCCCACTATGATGTATGAATACAGTGTACCAATAAAAAATATAGATATAAACAGAATATAATAAATTGTTATACAGTAAAATTCTTAAAGAAGAATACTTGAAAGATGATATTGGAAAGAATGATGTCAGTAATGGGAAAATATGCTCAAAATACTTAAAAACAGAATAGTCAGTTTTGTTTAAAACATTGAACTAAGTTTAGTTATTTTATCTGTCTGTTATATTTTTGATACCTGTTATATTTTTGACTACTGCCAATATCTATGAATTATATACAATCCAAAGAGAGAAGATTTTTCTGTAGATGTATAATAGCTATAAATAATGTATTGCATGTAAACATCCAGAATTCTCCTAAACTGTACACTTTAAAATTTCATCCAAATACAGTTCAAGATTCAAAGTATATAGACTGATGAAAAATTGATAGTGGGATACTGAGTGCACTGAAGGCTTAATTAATCAGAGACATATTTATTTAGAAATATTTGCTTGAGCAATGACCCTCATCTGTCTGGGAAGTTTGTATGTTTAGAATAGGAATAAATCCACTTTTTGCTATGATGAAAAAAGTGTATAACAATAGAAACAAATTTATTTATCAAATTAACCCTAAAGGGTGAGTGAGATGAGATGTTACATTAAGATCATTCTCAAATTTATTTAGTGTAGTGAGTCATTGAAAAGTTTAGAAAAGCCGGGTGTGGTGGCGCACGCTTTTAATCCCTGCGCTTGGGAGGCTGAGACAGGAGGATCGCACAGGTTTGAAGCTAGCCTCAGCTACCTAGTGAGATGCTCAGCAACTTAGTGAGACCCTGTTTCCAAATAAAATAGAAAGTAGGTCTGGGAGTATAGCCTGGAGGTAGAAAGCCTCTGGGTTCAACCCCCAGTACCACAAAAAAATTAGAAAAATATATTTATGTCCAATTCTTGGCTAAAATGAAACATCTATTGAAGCCATATTCTTCAGATGATATATTTGAATACTTCTGAATAAACATACTGGCATAAATACAGAAGATACCAAATCTGAGAAACTATGAATGCATGCCTGAGGTAATTTATATATAGAATATTTGGTCTAGAAGAAGCAGGGCTGGAAGATCTGAAATACATAAGTTTGAAGGAAATGCATAAGAATAAATATTTCAAAATGGGCACTGATTATGGGAATACTTATTTCTAACACTTAAAGAATATCAAGTAGAAAAAGAGTCACATAACAACAACATATATATGATGATCTTTCATATGTCAGTTATTCTTATTAGCTGTTCCAATTTTTATGACTAAGTACATGAAATGAATAGTAATGATTACAGACATGGAGACTATCCTTTATATTAATTTCATATTTCTATAATGAAATACATGAGATAAAATCTTATAAAGAGAAAAGGTTCATTTTGTCTCAAGGTTTTGGAAGTTTCCATTTTTCATCAGTTGTTTCCACAGCTTTGGACCTATGGCAAGGCAGTACATATGGCAGAAGCACATGGTGGACCAAAGAAAGGAGGATTTAATAGTCCCCTTTAAGGAAATTTCCTCAGTGGCATAAGGATCTTACATCAGGTCTTACCATCTAAAGATCAATAGCACTTTCTAGTATTGCCACACATTAACATATGGACTTGTGGGGAACATTTATCCAGATCAGAGAACTTAGCTATACTAATCCAACTATGCCACTACAATGTACAAAAATTAATAAAAATATTTTGTACTTAATTTGATATTACCTATTTAAAGACCATGTCTTATACCACTTTACACATAAAAATAAATAGTTATTCATTTTTAATGAACATTGCATTAATTCATTTTATAAACTTACCATTTCTGGACCTTAGTGTCTTTAGATGAACCAATATCCAAATGCTTAGAGAATGTCTTATTTACTAGTGTGGTACTCTACACAATACTATGTCAGATCAAGACTAAAGTTTCCATATTACAGTAAAAGATTTATGACAGGGGTGCCTAATTACAAAATCTGTTGAAATTACTAATGGAAGCAACTAGACTTACTGACAAAGAAATGGTATATTAAAGGTTCAACTATAGAAAAATTACTAAGGGTAAAAGCACCATCTTCCAGGATTCAGTGTTTGTAATCAATAAGTGATACATGTTTCTAGAGATGTAGTTGAAAAATTATAGGGATGAGTTAAAGTAGGACTAGCTCCTTTCACTAAGAAACTACATGTTTAGACTATGAAATCTGTATTTTAAAGTCTGCCAATCTTGGAACAGGTTTTTATTTTTCTTTAATTTTTTATTGGCTCATTGTATTTCTACATTTATTTTTTGGTGGTACCTGGGATGGAACCATTCTACCTCCGGCCTACACTCCCATTCTTATTTTTTAAATATTTTTTATTTGGAAACAGGGTGTCTTAAGCCAGAAAGCCTCACTTCGAACCTGCACGATCTTCCTGTTTCTGCCTCCCAAGCACGGGGATTACAAGCGTGAGCCACCACACCCGACGTAGTTATACATCTTAATGGGATACAAGATTTGTGTAGATATACATGCTCACATTGCTGTATTAGCCCTTAGCCAATCTATACCCCATCCTATCCCCATCCCTCCTTCTCATGCTTGGCTTAGTGATTGACTTTGGTATGTTTAAGTACATCATGTGCTTTAGAGAGTTTCCCTCTTCCCCCCTCACATCCCCTCAGTTAAGTTGTCTTATTTGCTCCTCTATAGGAACTTCTTCATCTAGAATGCCTTCTGTTACCCATTTCTTTTTAGCATTCTATATTAGGGAAAACAGTTGACTTCTTCTTTTTGGTGACAGTTTATCTTAGCATAATGTCTTCCAGTTCCATCCATTTCCCTGTAAATGATGTAATTGTGTTTTTCTTTATGGCTGAGTAAAATTACATTGTGTCCTATCCCACAGTGTTGTAATCCATTCATCTGCTGATGGGACAGATTTATTAAGCAGAAAATGAGGTAAATTTTAGTAAATATGAAGCCATGATTTCTATGTATTTTGGTTTCATCATCCAGGAAGACTGTCAGGATAAGAAAATTACTATATTTGTAGATGTTACTGAACCTGGTTACAACTCTAAATAAAACTTAGAGTTGCTACTAGGCAAGATAGGTCAAAATGACTATATTAATAATCAAGAGGATTCATGGAGGTACCTTGGTTGTGTTAAATGTCCAATGATAACACAAAATAGAAAATCGCAGCAACTATGACACAAAAGGAATTAAGAAACCCAGAAACTCTGAGGAATAAAGGATTGAGTTACAATAATAAACAAGAAATCTAGATCACTTAAAGGGCTACCATAGAATAATGGAAATGCAGGAGGGGTTGTAAAAGAGAACAGTAATAAATATGTGTGCCTTTTGGAAAATTGAAGCATTGGTAATTTTAATGTTTCTATTGATCTTGTATATGTCTTTGGAAGATACTGCAGTTAATTAGCTTTATGATAGTTTTATAATGTGTTTGATTTAATCAAGAACCTAAGCAGATTTGCAAATTAAGAAATCTTGGTAACTTAAAATCTCATGATATAGCTCTTGACTAATGGGGAATGGAAGCTGATGAATACTTGCATCATTATTCTGTATCTCAGATATTAGGTTCTAAGATAAAATCTGCATAGCTTCTCAGAAGATTTCAGGAGAATAGAACCTAAGTTAATCACAGCAACTAGAATGGTAATACCTCTTCAATACTTTTCACTTCTTTTATATTTCCTTCTTCCCACTTCTTTGTTACTTATTAAAGAGGACTACCTTGCATGCCTTTATTTTGGGCTCTTTTTAAAGTGGAAAGATGAGTTAAAATAGAAGTCAGTGGCTACTGTCAAAAGTATATAAATCAAAATAGTATTATTAGTAAGCTATTAAAAAGATGTGTTTGAAGAATAAGCCTAAAAGGTGGAAATAACTCTCTCTGTAGAAAGAAAATTTTAAATCAAAGGAAGAAGCCAGGCGTGGTGGGGCACATTTGTAATCCCAGCATTTGGGTAGATGAGACTGGAGGATCGTGGTTCATGGACAGCCTCAGCTACTTAGTGATGCCCTCCGCAACTTAGTGAGACCCTGTTTCAAAATAAAGAATAAAAAAATTGGGCAGGGGGTTTAGTTTGGAGGTCAAATGCCTCTGGGTTTCATCCCCAGTCCCCCCCCCAAAAAAAAGGAAGTGTCTCTTAATTATATTTTTAACTCTAAACAGCATTTTAATATTTCCAGAACAAAAATAAATATTAGCAGCACATTAATTTTCAGAAAACTATTTGAATATAGATGCTCTTTTCCTTTATCCTTATCTGCATGCATTATTGTTTTTTTTTTACTTCATTTCAAAATAGTGCTAGGGATAGAGGAACTGTTCAGTGTATATTTGCTGATCTGAATAACTTTAGTGCATATATAATATTTATTCATGTTGAGAATGTTCATTTACCAGATTCTAGGATAATGATTCATTTAAAATTTTTGGCATTTAATAACTTTTATCTAATGAAAGCAATAATCCTGAAGTTAATAATTTTCTTCATTATCTAGTTCACTAATAAAATAAAATGTCATATCATATCTCCTGAAAAAAAGTCTTCCTTTTATGAATCAAAGAACATTCTAATTGCTTAATCAAATCCTCTTCCATAAACTCTAGGTCCTTACTGATTACAACTTTTATTAATTTTCATTGAATTTTGATAGTTAATTTCACAGTATACACACACACACACACACACACACACACACACACACACACACACATAATATTTGGTGGTATTGGGGTTCCTGGAAACCCTTCTCCCTCTGGGCTATACTCCTACACTCCTAGACTGATGTTTTATAATTTTATTTGGAAACAGGGTCTCTTAAGTCAGTGATGATGGCTTCGAATGTGTGCGATCCTCCAGTCTCCATGTCCCAAGCAAGGGGATTACAAGCGTGCACCACCACGCCCAGCCTGCACAGTATATTTTTGACAAATTACCACAGAGCATATGACCATGTTGTTTGGGTTACTATGTCTACAGTATAACTTCAAGTCAGTTATTGTGATACTTTTAGTTTTTCTATTTTTTGTTCAGGATTACTTTGTCTTCTCTGTGTCCTTTGCACTTTTATATGAATTCATGGATTATGTTTCTCATTTTGTAAATAATATCATTGATATCTTGATGGAGATTGAAACAAACTTGTAGATTATTTTAATAATAAAGCCACCTTAACAATATTAATTATGTCAATCCATGAACATGGGAGATCTTTCAACACTCAATCACTTCTTTCTTTTTAAACTATTCTATAATTTTAATTGTAAAGGTCTTTTACATACTCTTTTTTATTTAACCACAGGTATTTTGTTTTAAGCTATTGCCATGATAATTCTTTTTCTGATTTCTTTCTCAGCAGGTCCATTGGTGTGTAAATAAAGTTTTTAACCTTTGTGTGTTTATTTTATATTCTGCTACTCTGGTTAATTTGATTTGGAAGTCTTCAGGTGAAATCTTTAGGGTCTTCTAAGCAATATAATTATACTGCTAGCAAATAGTGTTAATTAAATTTCTTCTCTTTCTATTGTATCCTTTTAATTTATTTCTCTCTTAATCACTCTGGTTAAAGTTTCAAGTACTATATTTAGTAGGATTGGGCATTCTTATCTTGTTGCGGTTTTAACAAAAATGCTTTCAGACTTTCTGCATTTAATATTCTGTTAAGTTTGTTCCTAAGTATTTTATTTCTATTGGATATCCTGAGTGGAACTGTTTTCTGGATTTATTTCTTAGTGGATTTATGGGTGGTATACTGAAAAGCTTCTGAGTTTTTAAGATTGATTTTTTATCCTGACACTTTGCTGAATTTGTTTATCAGTTCTATAAGCCATTTGGTTGAGTTTGTTGGGTTTTCTAAGTACAGTATCATGCCATCAGAAATAGTAAAAGTCTGAGTTCTTATTTTCCTATCTGTACTATTTTGATTTCATTTTCTTGCCGTATTGCTCTAGCTAGAGTCTCACATCTATATTAAAAAGAAGAAGTGATAATGGACATCTTTGTCTTGTTCCTGTTTTTGGTGGGAATTCTTGATTTTATTCCCCATTTAATATGATGTTGGCTGTAGGTCTATTGTAGATTGCCTATATGATGTTGAGGTATGTTCCTTCTATTCCAGTTATCTGCAGTGCTTTCAGCATGAATAGATGTTGGATTTTTTAAAATTATCCTTTGGCATCTATTAAAGTTATATGATTTTTGTCTTTGGTTCTGTTTATGTAATGAATTACATGGATTGATTTTTGTATGAATTTTACTTGGTCATGGTGTATAATTTTTTTGGTGTGGTTTTAAATGGGTGTTTCTAGTATTTTGTTTAGCAGTTTTGCATCCCAAGTTCATCAACAATATAGGCCTGTAGTTTTTCTGCTTTGAGCTCTCTTTATTTGGTTTTGATATTAATGTGATTTTGGCTTTATATAATATATTTGGAAGAATTCCATTTTTTCTATGTTATGAAATAGATTGAGGAGCATTGGGATTATCCCTTCTATAAAGACTTTATAAAATTCACTTCAGAAGCCATCTGGTCCTGAGCTCTTTTTCAGTGGTAAGATGTTTATTGCTGCTTAAATTTATTTGTTTGCTATTGGTTGCTTTAAATTTTCTATGTCTTCTTGATTCATTTCAGGAAGAGTATATTCATCTAAACGTTTTCAATTTCTTCCAGATTTTTTCTTCTTTTGGATTATATTTTTTAAAGTAGTGTCTGATAATCCTCTGTAATTTTAGACTGTCTGTGATAATGTCTCCCTTTTTATCTCTTATAAAAGGAAAGGACGATATAAAAGGAAAGCTCTTTTTCAGTGGTAAGATGTTTATTGCTGCTTAAATTTCTTTGTTTGCTATTGGTTGCTTTAAATTTTCTATGTCTTCTTGATTCATTTCAGGAAGAGTATATTCATCTAAATGTTTTCAATTTCTTCCAGATTTTTTCTTCTTTTGGATTATATTTTTTAAAGTAGTGTCTGATAATCCTCTGTAATTTTAGACTGTCTGTGATAATGTCTCCCTTTTTATCTCTTATAAAAGGAAAGGACGATGGAGTAAGGACTCCTGGAGGAGTAAGCCTGACTCTTACTAGTCTTGTAGAGCTCCTAACTGAGCAACATTTCACACCCCAGACTACCCTTATGGGAGGTGGGACCTAAAGACAAAGAAATTTAATAATACCTACAAGATCACCTTTAAACAAGCAGGCAGAAAAATGGGAGAAAAAGCAACAAACCAGAGACTTGAGAAGAACAGTGTACACCTTTGACCAAGCTACAAGGGCTGGTAGGGATCTTCAGAAAACCTGGAAAATCATTTAATAATCAACCTTAGACCTACTTTACAGACATCAAATAACCAGCCAAATAGTCACACATCCCCAGGACACAGGACAGAGAAGAGTGACCACATCAGTGTCCTTGTCATACCACCCCCGCACTATCCAGTGCCTAGTGGCAAGGGAGGTGAAAGCAGAATTCCCATGGGGTAATTAAAAAACACATTATAAAAAGAAGGCAGAAAGACACAAATTCTGTGGCTGCACACTGCACATAAAATTATGAGGGATATACCAGATATGAAAGCTATAGACAACTCAGTCTTCTCTGTGGAGATCGCAAGCCCCACTGACATTCTGTGTACACAATAGGCAGAGACCAGGTTAAGGTTTCTCTCACTGCAGGAGATTAAAGAATTGGGGATTCAAACTTACATAATTGCTATAGGTTACCAAGCAAGTGCAAATGGATTGGAAGACGCTCAAGAACCTACTTTAGTAAGTGGAGCTTAAATGGCTGAATGTATCCACACAGAAACAAGAGAGTGGCAGAGTCCAAGTGCAAGATTTTATCTATATCTATATCTATCTATCTATCTATCTATATTCTCTTCATCTTTTGTTTTGGATGTTTCTTTTTTTGCTGCTGCCCTGTATTTGTGTAGTTATAGATGTCATTTTTTATTCCTTTTGTGAGTTTTTATCTTCTTTCTTAACTCCTTCCTACTCTCCTTTATTACACTTCTTTTATTGGGCAGAGGATTGACCCTAGGACTCTAGTGAAGTCTAGGTAAGTACCATGGGCCATATTCTCAAAACTCTGCCTAGAAAAGCCTCCTCTACGCAGTCAGCAGACCCAGCCTCTTCAAGCACATTCTTCCTAATATGCCTCCTCAACAAAGTAGGAGACAGAGCATTCATGGGAGCAGGCTTTAACAAGAGCTTTTGAATAGCTTTCTCATATCTTCTAAGGAAGCCTAAAATCAAGAAAAAAATACAAAGAAAAATCCAAAGCCGTAAGGAAAATCATCTTTTTACTGACCAACTTTACTCAAATTTGTGCAAGCAATTTGAAAAATTGTAGAGGATCCTCAAAAGAATAAGAATGAGCTTTCCATATAATCTCGCTATACAACTTCTGAGTATCTACCCAAAAGAATGGGAACCAAACTACCATAGTAATACATGCATATCTATGTTCATAGGTCCAAACCTCACAATTCCCAAACTATAAAACCAGCCAATATGTCCTTCAGCAGATGAATGAATTACAAAACTCTGATATATGTTCAGAATAAAATTTTACTCAGCAATATAGAACAAAATTACATCATTTGCAGGGAAATGGATTAAAATAGTGAACATTATGCTAAGTGAGATTAATTAGTCAAAAGAAGTCAAAAGTTATATATTCTTCATAGTATGGAGAACCCAGAGAGAAAATGGGATTCAGGAGGGACTCCAGACAAATGAGGAGAAACCCTAGAAGAGTGGAGAAAGCAACCTGAGGAATATGGGAGAAGAGAAGAGGAAAGCATTTCAATGGATATTATGTATATGCATAAACTTACCAAAATCAATTGCTATGCTGAGCATAAGAAGGCTGGAAGAAGGAAAGGGAAGAGAATATGGCAGGAACTGGGAAAAGGCTCAATGAATGCTGTGTGGATATATGTTTCTATCACCCTGAGCTTCATCAAGATATATGATTACAATGCACCAATAAAAAGTATATAAAAACATAAAAAGAAGTTGATTCAAGTTATTTCTTTCTCTTTTTCTTTGGTGTTTTCATCATAAAAAGGTATTAAAATTTGTCAAAGGTTTTTTTCTGTGTTTATGTTATTTTCTTATCTTTACCCTATTTTTATATCTATTATGCTTTTAGATTTGAATATACTGAACAATTCTTGCATTCCTGGAATTCAGAAACTTGATCATGGTACATAACCTTTTTAATGTGTTGTTGTATTCAATTTGATAATATTTTATTTACTAAGAAGTTTTACATCCATTCGCATCAAAGATACCGGTCAGCAATTTTCTTTCTTGAAGATATCCTTAGAAGACAGAAAAACTCATAAAGCTGTAGACACCTTATTATTATTTTGCCAAAAATGTGTGGTACTCAAAGTACAACCTTTTTATGAAATTATATTGGAAAACTGAATATCCATTTAAAAAGTGAAACTAGACCCCTTTTCTCACCCTTTATGTTATGTGCAGGGAAATGTATGGAACTAGGAAACAGTGTGCTAAATGAGATTAATCAGTCACAAAAATAAAAATTCAGATTCTCTCTCTAATATGCAGAAGTATATTAGAAAAAAAATTCATAGGATAAACTCTAGATGAAGGAAAATCATAGATGAGCATCCAAGGCAACATAACTGAGGTGATTGGGAGGGGGAAGAGGGAAATTTCCAAATGGGCATGAAGTACATTCACAAAAATATCAAAGTTAATCAGTAAGCCAAACATGAGAAGGAAGAGGGAGAGGAAATATGGTGTGAATTGAGGAAGAGCTAAATGAGTGATGTGTGCATTAAGATGTATGACAAAATGCACCAATAAAAAAGCAATCTCAAAATGGATGAAAGATCTAGATTTAAGACCAGAAACATAACAATTGTTAGAAGAAAATAAAAGGAAAATACTTCAAAATACAGGCACAAACAGTATATTTTGAAGTCAACTAGCATAGAGAATAATAACAATAATCAGAAAATGGGATTGGACTAAATTAAAAAGCTTCTTACCAACAATGGTTATGATTAACACAATGAAAAAACAGCATGCAGAATGGAAGAAAAATATGCCAGCTACTGTACTAACAGAGGATTAACAGACATAATTTATAAAGAAAAACTAGGGAGCAGATTAAAAATGGCAACTGTGGGACACAGCACATCTCAGTAGCTAGAACAAATAAAATTTAAAGCTAAAAATGCAGCGTCTTGACAAAAAATAAATGAACAAAGCAGCAGACGATATTCACAATGAAAAAACATGAACAAGAACAACAGCAGAAGGAAATCCAACACTCTGAATGTGAGATCCACTTCAAGGAGCCCAAGTCCACAACCTACCTTTTATGGCAGCCGCCACCATCTCAGGCTGCCAGCCCAAATCTCATTTGCAGGCTTTGGCTCCACAGTCCCAAGAAGTTCCAACAAAAAAGCCAAGAACTTGAAGTACAGAAAGTGGCAGCAGACCTTCACCAGCTTAAGCGACCAGCATCACACTTCAGGGATGTATAAAAATATCCAATAGCTCATGTACACACCAGAGGTAGCACTTGCAGTGGCTGACTATGCCCTCCAAAGACCCAACCCACAGGAAAACAAGGTAACCATTATCATTGCACTGACTACTCAGTGGAAGACTACCCGGAGCAGCTGTGGGACTCCCTAGGACTAATACCTGGTGACCCTTCCCAAAGGTAGCCCAGTTAGAACCTCCAGAGATACAGGAAAGGCCCATAGTTCCCAAGGCTCAACACTTGCACAGGGTCACAGTGGGCTGCTCCAAGACTACAGTGGATATCCTCCTCTGGTACAGGATGAGAGGCCCAGGCCCAGGGTGGGAAGGCAAAGAACTCATGGACTGAGATGGTAGAACCCAGGTTAGAGAGGGCATATCCAGGGCCAGATAGCTCTGAGCTCAGGGTCAAAGAGCTGTAAAAGCATTTGACAAAATCTAACACCCATTCATGTTAAAAAACAAAGCAGAAAATTGGAATAGAAGGAATATATTTCAACATTATTAAGAAAATATACAAGAAACCCAAAGCCAACATCATAATGAATGGAGAAAAACTGCAAGAATTTCTTCTAAAATCAGAAATAAGACAAGGATACTCACTATCATCACTCCTTTTCAATATAGTCCTTGAGAATCTTGCCACATCAATAAGACAAGAGAAGAATATCAAATGAATTCAAATAAGAAAAGAGGGATTAAAATTATCTTTGTTTGTAGATGACATAATTCTTTATCTAGAAGACCCAAAGAACACAACCAGGAGTTGATTAACCAATTCAGCAAAGTTGCAGAATACAAAATAAACCTCAAGAAATCAGTTGCTTTTCTATACTCTGAAAATGAATCCACAATGCAGGAAATCAAGAAAACAATTCCAATCATAATAATCTCAAAACAAATAAAATACCTAGGAATAAACCTAGAAAAAGATGTAAAAGACCTCTACAATGAAAACTATAAAATATTAAAGAATGAAATTGAAGAAGTCCTTGGAAGATTGAAAATCTCCCTTGATCATAGATAGATAGAATAAATATCATCAACATAGCCTTTCTGCCAATAGTGATCTACAGATTCAATTAAATTTCTATCAAAATACCAATGACATTTTTCATAGACCTAGAAACACCAGTCATGAATATTATATGGAGAAAGAAAAGACCAAAAATAGCCAAAGCAATTCTCATTTAAAAGAACCATGCAAGAGGTATCACAATTTCTTCCCTTAAATTATACTACAGAGCAAAAGTAGTAAAAGCAGCATGGTATTGGCACATCAACAGACATACAGACCAATGAAACAGAAGATACAGAAACAAACTCACACACTTATAGTCCATTGGTCTGTGACAAGGGTCCAAACTCATATCCTGAAAAAAGACAGCCTTTTCAACAAATGGTGCTTTGAGAACTGGATATCCATTTGTAGAAAGATGGAACTATATCCTTACCTCTCACCATGAACAGGAATCAACTTGAGATGGATCAAAGACTTGTAAATTAGACCAGAGACTGGGAAGCTATTAGAGGAGGGCATAGGCTCAACACTCCAACATATAGGCATAGGTAGTAAATTTCTCAACAAGATCTCCCAAGTGCAGAAATTTAAAACAAGAATTAACAAGTGGGATGGCATCGAACTAAAACGTTTCTGCTCATCAATGGATACCATCAAGAACCAAAAGAAAAAGCCTACAGAGTGGGAAAATTTTACCAGCCAACATTCTGATAGAGGGCTAATATCCAGAATATAAAAAGAGCCCAACAGACTCTACACTAACAAAACAAATAACCCAATCAAGAAATGGGCAACTGAATTGAATAGACACTTCAACAGAAAAAGAAATACAAATGGCCAATAGATACATGAAAAAATATTCATCATCATTAGTCAGCAGGGAGATGCAAATCAAAACTACACTGAGATGCCATCTAACCCCAATCAGAGTCGCAAGGATAAAGAAATCAAATAACAACAAATGCTGATGAGGATGTGTGGAAAGAGGAACACCTTTACACTGTTGGTGGGAGTGCAACCTAGTTCAGCTGCTATCGAGATCAGTGTGGAGATTCCTCAGAAATCTGGGAATAAATTCACCAAATGATCAGGCTATACCTCTCCTGGGTGTTTGTCCAAACATGTTGAAATCAAAGAACTACAATAACATATGCATACCCATGCTCCTAGTGGCACAATTTATAATAGCCAAAATATGGAACCAACTTAGGTCGCCATCAACAGATGAATGGATTGCAAAAATATGGGAAATACACACAATGTAATTCTACTCAGCAATAAAAAAGAACAAAAGTATGTCATTCGCAAGAAGATGGAAAGACCTGGAGAACATTATGTTAAGTGAGATCAGCCAAGCACAGAAAGAGGAGGGACATATGTTTTCTCTAATACGTCCAAACTAGGGAATATTAAGTATACCAGAGCGTCCCCAGATAATGGAGGTAAAACCTGAGTTGAGATTAATTAAAAGGCCTGTGATATTTTTATTATATAATGCTTAATTCTGAAAAAACCTTGTGTGCCTTGTTTAACTATAACTTTTTTATTCCACATCGGAGCCAGATATGATAAATAATCCATGACATTTTGAGATTCTGAAGCAGAAATATGTGTCTAAATATTCGGAGGCAGCAAACTAGAGCATGTTAGCTTCTCTACAAATGGATGCTCCTAAATTTATTCCCAAATATTACCTTATTTCATATATAACATGAATCTATGATTCATACAACACATACTTTTTTTCCAAAGTATGTCAGGATTTCAAATAAAACTAAGAAAAAAATTTAGCTAAGATATTTACTATTTCTAAAATAGTATTTTACAGCACCAATCATTTTGGTGATTGTGTGTGTGTGTGTGTGTGTGTGTGTGTGTGTGTTTGTGTATATGTGTGTGCTAATAGAAGTGTGCAAGTGTACATGAGGACTACTTGGTCCAAGAGAAATAAAAATTAGATAATTTCTTTAGACAGGTGAGCTCCAGGGCTAATGTGAAGAAGGAGATTAGGTTGTAATATTAAAAAGGATGAAGTACTCTGAAAAATTTCTTTGTAAGAAACAACAGTACAATTCTAGTGAATTGTAACTCTTATGAATACTAATAATATTCATTGTTACTAAATATAGGTTAATACAGAATTTGTCACACAAGGCCCTTCTATCCAGCATCTTTTCACAGTTCCTGCTAAGATTAGAAAACTAGATTTAAGTAATATAAGTAAAAAGCCTGTAATGCTGAAAATGCAAATGAGAAGAATATGCAAAAGAAAGGCATTAATTGCCAATAATTTTTATACTTGAGTAAAATTATTTCATGTAATACATGATAAATAAATCCAATTTTATATGTCAAATTTCTAATAAAACTTCATTCACAAAATAGTATCTGGTCTGTGGTTAGTTCCTTTCTTTTCCTTGTCTTATAGCATGGCTAAACAGATCTTTCTCACATGTGAGCCTCACTTATGCCTAAACCTATCTTTTGCCTACAACCTCATGCCTCTTACCTTTTGGATAATATAGCAATTTTTTAAACATGGATTGCAATAGCCCATGTCTTCCTCTCTGATGCAGGTTGTATTGCCCTTTTGTATTTTATGTTTAAATAACAGTAAACTACTATGGTGCTCTTCTTGTTCCCATCTTATTACATGATTCTCTTTCCTCAATCACTTATTATTCTTTTACTAATATTTCTTGCTAAATCCCTTTCTCACTTGGAAAATACAATATTCAGCATTTAGACTTGAGTGATATATTATTTCAGAAATATTTCCCTCTCTTCCTTAATCACATTATCTTCATTCTCATAAAAGTATGTACAGATATGATATATTTACAAGCTTAGAATTCAGCAAAGGAAGTACTATGCTTAATTGAATTAATTTGTTATGGAGAATGGAGAATGCAATAATGAATTAAATAATATTTTCTTATAAATGCCCATACCATTTATAAGAAAATATTATTTAATTCATTGTTGCATTCTCCATTTTATAAACACTGTAGGACAAAGTATATTAAATTTCAAACCATCCAGAAAGTAATTCTGAAATGGTGTTGTGAGGAACTCAGAATATTCTTTCTTCCACCAGCAAGGTAACTGTTTAACTGGAATAAATTATTTTAATAAAAAAAATATTTAAACTTTCAGAAAACTGTCCTAGGAAAATACAGCAAATGTAAAAAAAATATTTCTTTAAGAAAATCTATTGAATCTTGGTAAAAGCAATCAGAATGGTTAGCCTATGACCTGCTCCCAGCTCTTCCTCTCCCCCAGCTCCATGTGATAAATTATTTGGCACTTTATTCCTAACAGGTATGTGACAAAAGAACTGAGTCCCCCTCCATAGAACTCATATCTAGAGCTACAGTTTCATGACCTGGGCATGGAAGCCACAACATCTTATATTCTTCTGGCCAACCCCACTTTGTAGCAGTCCTATTTATGAGAACACATGAGTAAAATGATTGGTCTTTTCTACATCCTAGTTTGAACTAAAAAGGCAAGTGTCATGTTCCAGTTATAAAAAGGATGAGAATACAGGGTACTTGATAAACCATACCCAAATTAACTTGTAAAGGAAAGATTCTACACTAGGAGGAGAAAACAAATAGCAGCATAAACTGCCTCTCTAATTCACACAGGGCCTATATATAGAGTAGAAGTGTTGCTCTAGGAGAATTGAGTTCACCACTGGCTCTATTATAGGACCTAGAGGTTATAACCTGGAGAGAGGCAGATCTCATAAGTCAAAACTGGAATCTGTGCCTGAGTCAAACACATAATTACAATAAAGCCTGGAAGAGTTCATGTCTGAGTGCTGTTGTAAACAATGGAGAAAATAATGACAAGCAATGAAGGTGATCTGGAAATTGCATAGTAATAGTAGCAATAAGTGAAATGCAGGTCAGTTAGAATTTGACTAACAATACTAAAGATAAAAACAAATAAGAGTTATCTTGGGATCACATTTTTTGCTGTGGATCCAGTAGTATGTACACATATTTAACTGTACCCAATCAAGAACCATCAAAGTGGAACACAGAGAAAAATTGAAAGCATTCTCTAACATATACATTATAAACTTTCCAAACTCTGAAAAGTCTCTATGTTACAAACACAATGATAAAGTGTGAAAACCGAAATCAATGTGTGTCTCAATATAAACTTTAGTGAATAAAAAATTTATTCATAATCAGAGGTATTGTTTACTAAGCCAAGCAAATATATACAAATAAGAAAAGACAAGTCTTAGGGCTGATATCAGATGTTGCACACTGTGGAGCAAATAGATCTTATAGAATTATTTTAGGCAAGAAAATGACACCATCCTAAACTCCTTGATCGGTACTATAAGCTTTTTGGCTGATTTTGTTGGGTTTTCTAAGCTTAATATTAACCCATGGAAGAGGAATCAAAATACCTGACTTAAAGTAAAGCAAAAAACTGTAGTAATGAAAACAGCATGGTGCTAGCACAAAAACAGATAACAGACCAATGAAGCAGAACAGAAGATTCAGAAACAAATCCACACACATACAGGTAATTGATTTTTGACAAAGGGACCAGAAACATACACTGAAAAAAAATAGCCTGTTTAACGAATGGTGTTGGCAAAACTGGTTAACCATATGCATAAAAATGGAAATAAATCCCACTTTCTCAACCTGAACAAGAGTCAATTCAAGATGGACCAAAGACTTGAAAATTAGACCAGAGATCTTGAAGCTCCTTAAAAGGGCATAGGTCCAACACTGCAACACAAGAGGCACAGGTAAAACTCTCTCAACCAGACCCCAAAGGCACAGGAAACTAAAAGGTGAATCAATAAATGGAATTGCCTTAAACTGAAGAGCTTCGGTACAGGAAAGTAAACTATCAAGAACCTTAACCAAGAGCAAACAGAATGAGAGAATATTTTAGCCACCTACTCCTTTGACAGAAGACTAATATCTAGACTATAAAGATAACTCAAGACACTCAGCAATAAGAAAACAAACAACTCAATCAAAATGAGTGAATGACCTAAATAGACATATCACAAAAGAAGAAATTGAAATGGCTAATAAATGCACTAAAAAATCCTCAACCTCCTCAGCTATCAGAGAGATGCAAATCAAAACTACCCTGACATTCTACCTAACTCCAACTAGAATGGCAATCATTCAAAATACAAACAACAACAAATGCTGGTGAAGATGTGGAGAATTCGAAACTCTCCTACATTGTTGGTGGGATTGCAGACTAGTACAACCACTTTGGAAAACTCTATGGAGGGTCCTCAGAAAAATAGGAATTAACTTACCATATGATCCAGCAATACCACTTCTGGGTATCTACAAAAAGAATGGAAACCAAACTACCAACCTAATGCATTGGTATCTATGTTCATAGCTTCACAATTCAAAATTTCCAAACTATGGAACCAACTAACATATCCGTCATTAATGAATTACAAAACTATGGGATATGTACACACTGGAATTTTATTCAACCATAAAGAAAAACACAATTATGTCATTTACAGAGAAATGGATGGAACTAGAGGTCATAAGGCTATTTGAGATTAGTTAGTCACAAAAAATAAGAAATCAGATCTTATCTCTAATAAGCAAAAGCTAGGGCAAAAAGGAGTCATGGGAGAAACTCTAAACAAAGAAGGAGATACTATAGATGAGCAAATAAGGCGACATAACTGAGGGGATGAAAGGGGGAAGAGGGAAATTCTCTAATGTTTATGATGTACATTAACAAACATATCAAAGTCAATCACTAAGCCAAACATGAGAAGGAGGTATGGGAGGGAATTGGACTGGAATTAGGTAAGGTCTAATCGTGTGATGTGTGCATGTATGCCTCAACCATTTTGTATTCCATTAAGATATATGAATACAATACACCAATAATTTTTTTGGTGGTACTGGGGTTCCTGGAAGAGCTTTTACCTCTGGGCTTCACTCCGATACCTATTTTTTTAATTTTTTTTTCTTTTTTTGGAAACAGGGTCTCTTATGCCAGTGTGGCTGGCTTTGAACCTGCATGATCCTCCTATTTCTGCCTCCCAAGTGTGAGGATTAAAGCATGCGCCACCACATCAGGCACACACCAATAATTTTTTAAAAGTGATTTTAAAAATAAAAAATAAAATCTAGGCGTGGAGGTGGGGATAGCTTTCACTCTAGTATTTGGGAGACTGAGATAGGAGACTCACAGGTTCAAGGCCAGAATTGGGTCACTTAGTGAGATTTTTTTTCAAAAGTAAAAATAAAATAGGGTGTAACTCAGAAGTAGCATATTTGTGGGTTCAATCACAATACTGCCAATTATAAATAATTACATTTGCACATACATAAATACAGTAAAACACTAATGAATATAATGGTTAGAAATTAAATATGTGATAAAATGATGAAAGCAATAAAGACTATCAATAAGAATAAGGTAGTTATAAAAATAGAAGTTCTGGCATTAAAATATTATGAACTAAAAAAGTTGAACTGGAGTTTCTCACTAGTAAATGTTTATGGTTAGAAAATAGAATGCGTAAATTAGGAGACATATTTAATAGATAACTGGCAAAGCAAGAATAAAGAGTACAAAGAATGAAGAAATAATAGAGTCTTGGAGAAATGTTGTATATTATCAAACAAAATTGTATATGTGTTTATTTTTTGTGCATGTGTGTGTGTGTATGTGTGTGTGATGGAAGTACTAGAGAGGAAAATAATCAGAAAAACATTAAAAACACTTGCTAAAACCTTCCTAAAATTGATAAAATATATTAGTCTATACATTCAACCAACTCAAAATATTCCAGATACAAAAAACTAAAGAATATGTACATTTAAATACAGCTTAGTCAAAATATTGAAATTCAAAAACAAAAAAAATTATAAGAAAAATATCCCACTGTGTAAAATATAAAAACTTAAGATTGAGAGTTGATTTCTTATGAGAAATAAATGGAGGCCATGCAGTAGAATATTTTTTAAATTCTAAAAAAATAGTCACTCAAAAATATAATCAGCAAAAACCTTAAAACTTTCAATGCTAAAGACAGTATAAATCTATTTTCAGAGAAACAAAAACAAAGAATTTGTTCCTAGTATATTTGTTCTACAAGAAATAGTAAGGGATAAAGTAGCTGAGCCTGAAATCAAGTGACACTAGCCATGAAAAATAAAAAAGTACCACTTAGGTAATTATTTTGTTAAAGATAAAAATAGGATGGGCGTGGTGGCATATGCTTGTAATCCCTGCGCTTGGGAGGCAGAGACAGGAGGATTGTGCAGGTTTGAAGCCAGCCACGTGCACTGGCTTAGGAGACCCTGTTTCCAAATAAAAAATGTAAAAATAGGTCTGGGGTGTAGCCCGGAGGTAGAAGGGCTTCCAGGAACCCCAGTACCACCAAAAAAAAAAAAGATAAAAATAGTACAATTTCATATTTTTATTTCTTTGTTTAAAAAATTTTATTAAGCAAATACATGAACAATATCTATAAAATTGTGTTGTATAGCCTATAAAAATACAAATTAGATGTATTTGAGTAAACAACAAAAGGATGAGATAAAAATACCATTTACAAAGAAATGTTTGAAACTGGAGAATATTATGCTAAGTGATATTAGTCAGTCACAAAAAAGTAAAAAAAAAGGGATATTCTTTCTATTCCTAATATGTGGAAGTTAGGGAGAAAAAAAAGGTCATAGAACAAACTCTAGACAAAGAAGAAGAGACTGTAGAAGAGCAAATAATGCAAGCATACTGAGGAGTATGGGAGTGAGGAAGATCAAAATTCTTCCTCTTAACATGGTTGTTTTCATTTTGGATAGTTTCTCTTATCAGTAAAAAGTGTCCATCTTTGTCTCTTACAAGCTTTGGGTTTAAGTCTACTTTGTAATATATGAGAATAGCCATCCCCACTTTTCTCTGGTCTGTCTACATGGGAACATTTTTTTCACTTCATTTACATATCTCTATATCAGGTGTGTTTTTGCAAGAATATAGTAGGATTATGAATTTTAATCCAATTTTTTATTTCAAAAAACTCATTAAGAAAACACCTAAAAGTGATAGTTTTAGCAAAGTAGCAATATAACCAAGAAGGTGAAAGACCTCTATAATGGAAGTTATAAATCACTAAGAAATAAATTAAAGATTTTCTAAGATGATAAAACATCATATGCTCTTGGACAGGCAGAATCAATGTAGTGAAAATAGATGATGGAGACAGTCAGGGTCCTTTTCTCCTCTCTGGTTGTCTTTATGGCATTTTTTTCTGCTGCTTTTCATTTATCATGCCCTTTTTAAAAGTTATAGTACTTTTTTTTCTTTTGTCGGAATGCTATTTTTATAGCATTGGAGACCCAGCATCATTAGGATTGGTATATCCTACTTTGCTTAGCCGCCATCTTCCGACAAGTTTCTTTGTAGAATCTTGATTTATTTTCTTCACAGAAGCTTATTAATTTAATTCTATTCCACTTATTAATACTTGTTTTAATTTTTGGATTTTTTCCATCTTCTAAAATCTTTGATTTCTTTCTTAATGATTTATTTCCATTATAGAGTTCTTTACCCCCCTTGATTAAATTTATTCCTAGGTATTTTATCTTTTTTGAGGGTTTTGTGAATGGAATTTTATCTGTATGTATTTTTAGTGGATTTATGATTGTTGTAAAGGAATGCTCATAATTTTTGCAGGTTGAATTTGCATATTGCTACTTTGCTAAAACTATCACCTTTAGATGGCTTCTTGATGAGTTTATTGGATCTTCTATATAAAGGATCATGTCATCTGCAAACAAAAAGAGTTTCAGTTCTATCCCTATTTGCATTTCTTTGATTCCACAATTAAAAATAAATAAACTACCACATTGGATTAAAATGCATAATCCTACTATATTCTGCTTGCAAGAAACATACCTGATATATTCATAACTGATGGTGAAAGGAGTGAGAAAGTGTTCCCATGCAAACAGACAGGAGAAAATCAGGGGTGGCTACTCTCATCTATGACACAATAGGCATTAAGCCAAAACTTGTAAGAGACAAAGATGGACACTTCTTACTGAAAAGAGGAAATATCCAAAGTGAAAGCATAACTATATTAAATATTTACGTCCCTAATATTAGTACAGCAAACTACATAAAGCTAATTATTTTTAGACTGAACTCCAATACAATATTATACAATACAATACAATACAATACAATACAATACAATACAATATAATACAATACAATACAATTGTATTGGAGTTTAATTCCCCAAGCTGGTTTCAATTTGTCTTCTTCTGTCACTATGTCTACTCTATAAAAACTAAGTTTCTTAGAAGCTCCACACAGCCTACACTAGAGATAGCTCTGGGGATATTATCCATTATTTTAGTACTGTCTTAGGTAATGTTTGTTGAATACATGATTTATGTCTTTTATTAAGGGGACAATTATGCTCCAGAAAAATTTAAACTGAGGAACTTAAAATTGCTGATTCGTGTTTTTGCTGTCATGGGGTTTGAACACAGAGACATTCTACCTCTGAGTTACATCACCATCCCTAATTTTTTACTCTTTATTTTAAAAAAGGGGTCTCATTAAGCTGTGTAGGGCCTCGCTAAGTAGCTAAATTTGGCCTCAAACCTGAAATCCCCCTGTTTTGTCCTCCCAAGTACTAGTATTGCAAGCATTGGCCACCAACCCAGCTCATTTCTAAATATTTTACTGCTTCCTCAATTATCATAAAGACTAGCCATCTATTGGGATGATGAAATAGCTGACTACTTAAATGATATGAGATCACTAAAAGGGATCTTCTACTACAGCTTCTACTTCTACTGTAGTAGCTCTTCTACTTACAGCTCAACAATAGATACCTGTAAAATTTACTTTTAATTAATAATACTTAAGTTTAAAAAAATAACAGATTCTATTCTGTGCTATGCATTAGCTAAGTGATTTAGAACTGCCTCCTATTTAGTCTCTTTATGCTCACTGTACTAAGTTGAGTTGCTTTGAGGGATTTTATTCAGAAGTCTAATTTCATAAATAAGAAAAATGAAAGAGAATTAGTGTAAATTCAAGGTCAAACAGTAAATCAATATGCATGGGACTTGAACTCTCATCTGCCTGTCTAGATCCATAACCAACAGACTAAGCTGTTAACAGTAAATTATATCTGTAATTTGACCCTGTTTGAATTGCACTTTCAGAGGCCAGATGAGAATCAGGTAACAAGACATGTTAACCCCTGGAGCTTCCAGGACATTCTTTACAAAGTTGACTATGTTTTAGCCATTAATCTCACATAAATTTTAGCTTTCATAAGTCTTCTGTCTGCTTTCAACTTGTGATGTAACTTCCCCATCTGTCTTTGACCAACATAGCGCCTGGAAGAATTAAAATTTTTGGAGGCCAAACTACCAGTTGATTTTTCCTGTGGAATTCAAGTCTAATATGTAGGCCTACCTATTAATTAAAATAAGGTTTTCTCTACATAGTCATGTCATTTGAGTTTTTTTTTTAGTACTCTGGTCCTATTTTTTAGTTTTTTTTATTTTTTGAAACAGTCTCACTGAGTTGTAAAGGGCCTCACTAAATAGCTGAGGCTATCAAAGAATCATGATCTTCAGGTCTCCACCTCCTGAATGCTGGGATTTCAAGTGTGTGGCACCATACTCAGCCCATCTGAAGTTTTTGAGGAATAAAATGTTAAAGGCTGGAGCTCAGAAAAAATTTAAAATTTTATCTTCACATAAGTAAAAAATCTAAAGCACTAGTATTTTATCCACAGATGTTTTCTGTAGCAGTCTTATCAAAAGAAGTTGCCATTAATTTTACTCATCTCTCAAAATTTTCCCATTATTTCTATCTCAAGTTTGTCTTCTAAGTATTGCACCCAAGGATGTACTACTATGCCTGAGGTACACATCCTCAGACCAATTTATTTTTTATTTAATATTGAGGCAGGGTCTTGCTAAATTGCCTATTTGATCTTAAAATTTTGTTCCTGTGGCTTCCAAGATACTGAGATTACAAGTATTTTTCACCTTACCTGGCTTATTACTTTTCTTTAATGTACTGATAAGTGACACACAAGCTGTCACATACATATTTATTAGTTCTTTTAATGGTTCCTGTGGATAAATAGCTTTAAGAACTCAAGTAATACTTATTGTTTTAGGTATTTTTAACTAGCTGGTGATTTTTAAGTTGGGACTTAGTCTTGGGCAAAGAAAAAGTGTCTGCAGAGATGATTAATGTTAGAAACACATAAAGATAAACTTTTGCATAGCCTATAACCAGATTAACTCTAGTTATATATGTTTTATGTATTTTATGATGTATTCATTGCAGCTTTAGCTATTTAAATCAAGTAGATAACTATTGAAGACTATCAGCAGGGTGGTGGTGGTTTGGCTGCTTGGTGGGAGTGCATCTCATTGCTGACCCCTCCATCTGCCACAGAGCCATGGACATTGGAACCGAGATCAACTGCACTATCCAGAGTGCCATTAAGGGGAAGTTGCAAGAATCAGGGGCTTATATTGATGAAGAATTTCTTGATTACATTATGGTGATGTTAACCAAAAAGAAAAGTCAGGACAAAATGACAGAACACCTGTTCCTATTTTTAAGAAAAAATAATACAATTTGATTCACCATACGGCTTCATGGTGAATTAGATAAACTTTGCTCTGTTACAACTGAACCTTCTAAAGTCTTCTGATACCTATATATTTGATAGTAATGTGCCTTCAAACAAGAGCAGTTAAAATAGGAAAGATTAAAGAAGACAGGGAGCTGCAATGCATCCTCCTGCCAGTTTTAGTACTAGACTTGAAAAAAGAGATTTCAGAATTTTTACAAGTGCACAGGACCAGAAAACCACCAATGTCAGGCAGACTTATATCAATGGAGCTACAATCAGACTGATGTCAACAGTGAAACCTCTGCAGAAGCCAGCACCCTCAGATGGTGTGATTGATATTAAGCTAGAACCAGACAATATCATTGATGAAGACATCAATTTTGTGCAGACTTATCTCAATTTTCTCAGAAAACATCTACAATGACACTTACATATAGTTCTTCTAGCCCTTCTACTAAAATTTATCAACCATTTGCAAGTAGAAATGCAGATACTGGTGCTCATTTAAATAGGTTGCAGTTTCAACAGCAGCAAAACAGTATCCATGCTGTCAAGCAGCTTGATACAGAGTAGCCAGGTATAAGAAACAGCATGTTCGTGTGAATCATAAGTGTTGAACAGTTTAAAAGAAACTTAATATTCTTTTCAGAAACAACTCAGAAAAAAATGAGTATTGTGCATGAAAACTTTCGGAAGAAAAAGTTGTCTGTGGTGAGTTCAATTGCTAATAGTAAAAAAAAAAAATTAGTCATGATGGAGAAGAGAAGGTAGAAAATGGTGATCATGGCTCCCATGCAGGAAGCATATCCAGCATCGTGTCAGTGCCAGAAAAGCCTGAAAGGAGACCATTGCTTCCACCTTGTAAATAAGCTAACAAAAATATAATTTTGAATGCTATATCTGAAGCTCATGAATATGTAACAAAAACAAATTATTCTGCAGTCCCACAGAAACAGACAACTTCCAATTGCTTTCAGAACTTGAACTTCTCAAGAAGAATTGCTAGCATTAGTGGCTAAGGGGCAAAGCAGGCCTTCCAAATTCATTCCTCCACGTTAAAGAAGAGAAAACAAAGGGAGTAATACAGAAAAAAAATCAAGGAATTCAAGAGAGATGATTGTTATTCCTACTGCAAATTGACCTGCTAATGAAAGAAAGACTGCAGATCAGTCAAGATTACTATGACTTGAAATCCAAAATCCATGCAGACACAAGGTCATTTATTCTGAAGAGGCAAAAGCTGTCTGAGAAGACAGTAGTGGCATCAAACCAAAAGTAAGAGACAAAGAATGAAGATACTTTTCAGGTACTTTCAGGACACTTTATGCAGACATGAGTTCTTGTACAACCAGATAAACGTGCAAGTCCCAAGTTTATAATGACACTAGATGGTGTCCCAAGTTTTCCATGATACATGTCAGATACAGAGGATAACATGTGCTTTAAAGGAATGAAACCTATGAAACAAACTGCAAACACAAACAAGGGATTCAAAGGTCTCTTCCACCCACATTTGCAGTTGATAGGCAGCTTGATGAGCCTAATGATAGCTTTTCCTACACTGAGAGAGTGAACTGAGTGTGTTACAGAAACCAGAGAAGATTTTTGAGCACTGCAAGTACTAGCCTCCTTTTAAAAATGGGGATGTATGTGCATACCATCACACTATTTCACTGTGCTAAGCCTTCTCCAATTGTAAATTTGTTGAAAAATGTCTCTTCATTGAAACTTTAAATATGATGCAAAGTGCACTAAACAATATTGTCTCTTCATTCATATGAGTAGATGAATTCCATTACTGTCTTCAAAAATAACAGTTGCAACAGGCTCCATCTTCCAACAGTCAGATCTGCTGTTACTTCCAGTATAATAAAATGGAATGTCCCTTCTATCTTCCAAAATACTGTAGGTTTAACACTCATTATACAAGACCAGATTGAACAATCTATCATATCACAATTACTGTACCACCAAGACATGCCTTTAAATGGATTCGACCTCAAACCAGTGAATGATACCCAGTCCTACTTGGTAGAAAATCATGCATTTTAAAAGTTTCCACCTGATTTCTCATTTCTTGTGACTGACTAATCTCACTTAGCATAATGTCCCAGTTCCATCCATTTCCCTGAAAATGATATAATTGAATTTTTTAAATGATTGAGTAAAATTCCATTGTATACATATCCCACAGTTTTGTAATCCATTCATCTGTTGATGGACATCTTGGCTGGTTCCACAGTTTGGCTATGGTGAATTGGGCAGCTATGAACATATATACATATGCATTAGTTCGGTAGTTTTGTTTCCTATCTTTTGGGTAGATACCCAGAAGTGGTATTGCTGGATCAAATGGTAGATTTGTTCCCATTATTCTGAGGATTCTCCATATTTTTTTCCACAGTGGTTGCACTAATTGGCAATCCCACCAAAAATGTTTTAGAGTTCTCACTTCTCCACATTCTCACTAGCATCTGTTGTTGTTTGTGTTTTGAATGATTGCAATCTAGTTGGAGTTAGGTGAAATCTCAGGGTAGTTTTGATTTGCATCTCTCTGGTTGCCAGTGATGTTGAGCATTTTTTCATACATTTAATGGCCATTTGAATTTCTTCTTCTGTGAAGTGTCTATTTAGTTCCCTTGCCCATTTTGTTATTGGATGCTGTGTTTGCTTAGTGTTGAGTTTCTTGAGTTCTCTGTATATTCTAGATATTAGTCCTCTATTGGAGGTGTAGGTGTCAAAAATCTTCTCCCATTCTGTTGGATCTCCAACAGCAGGAATCTGACATTGAAGAAATATGGGCCCATTTTAAGAGAGCTAACCTAAGAATAATTGGAATAGAGGAGGGAAAAGAAGGTTAAAGCAAAGGGATCAACAATATCTTCAAGGATGTAATAGCAGAAAATTTTCCAAACATAGAGCAAGAGGTCGATACACAGGTCCAGGAAACTTATAGAACTTCCTTTAGACAGGATCGGAGAAGGGGATTCCCACGCCACATAATTGTCGAAATGACCAATGTGGAAGCCAAGCAGAGAATCGTAAAGGCAACAAAACAAAGGGCCAAGTGACATTCAGAGGCAAACCAATTAGAATCACTCTAGACTTCCCAAACCAAGTCATGAGAGCCAGAACTCTGATAGAAAACAACTTCCAGCCAAAAATTTCCTACCCAAAAAAATTTTCTATCAAATTAGATGGAGAAATAAGAAGCTTCTATGACAAACAGATACTGAATGAATTTATGTCTTCAAAACCAGCACTAGAGAAAATACTCAAAGAGATTAACTACAAAGAAGAAATAGGTAACACACATCAGACACAGAGAAACAAGATTTTCCATTCAACAGACAACAATTTCTGTAGAATAATCTTTTATCAGTATGTGGAAACTTTATTTTTTAATGTTTTATTGGTGCATTATATTCATACATCATATTGGGGTATTTTTTATTTTTTTAAAGTTTTATTGGTGCATTATATTCATACATAATATTGGGGTAAAAAATTTGTGTGGACATAAATGTACACATCACCGATTTAACCCTACCCAATTCACATTCCATTCCCTCCCCGTCCCTCCTTTCCTTGCTTGGCTTATTGGTGGACTTCGATATGTTTAAGTACATTGTGTGTTTTAGAGATTTTCCTCTCCCCACCTTCTTTCTCCTACTTTAGGTTGTCTTGTTTGCTCCTCTATAGGATTTCCTTTCTCATCTAGAGTTCCTCCTATGACCCATTTCTCCCTAGCTCTCACATATTAGGGAAAGCAATCGAGATCCAAAAGAATGGGAGAAGATTTTTGACACCTACACCTCCAATAGAGGATTAATATCTAAAATATACAGAGAACTCAAGAAACTCAACACTAAGCAAACACAGCATCCATTAACAAAATGGGCAAGCGAACTAAATAGACACTTCACAAAAGAAGAAATTCAAATGGCCAATAAATGTATGAAAAAATGCTCAACATCACTGGCAATCAGAGAGATGCAAATCAAAACTACCCTGAGATTTCACCTAACTCCAACTAGAATGGCAATCATTCAAAACACAAACAACAACAGATGCTAGCGAGGATGTGGAGAAGTGAGAACTCTAAAACATTGTTGGTGGGATTGCAAATTAGTGCAACCACTTTGGAAAACAGTATGGATAATCCTCAGAAGAATGGGAACAAATCTACCATTTGATCCAGCAATACCACTTCTGGGTATCTACCCAAAAGATAGGAAACCAAACTACCGAACGACTGCATATGTATATAGGTTCATAGCTGCCCAATTCACCATAGCCAAACTGTGGAACCAGCCAAGATGCCCATCAACAGATGAATGTATTACAAAACTGTGGGGTATCTACACAATGGAATTTTACTCAGCCATTAAAAAAAAACTCAATTACATCATTTTCAGGGAAATGGATGGTACTGGAGGACATTATGCTAAGTGACATTAGACATCACAAAAATAAGAAATCAGATGCTTTCCCTAATATGTGAGAGTTAGGGAGAAATGGGTCATAGTAGGAACTCTAGATGAAAAAGGACATGCTATCAAAGAGCAAACAAGACAAACTAAAGAAGGAGAAATGAGGGGAGAAGAGGAAAATCTCTAAAACCCACAATGTACTTAAACATATTGAAGTCAACCACTAAGCCAAGCAAGGGAAAGAGGGTTACGGAGAGAATGGGGTGGGAATTGGTTAGGGGTTAAATCAGTGATGTGTACATGTATGTACACACAAGTTTTTTTACCCCAATATGATGTATGAATATAATGCACCAATAAAAAATTAAAAAAAATTCCAAATAAATGGTATGTTAATATTTAATTTTCAGTATCAGAACTAAAATTATTGTAAGAATCTTTTTTTCAGATTTACTTTAATTATGTACATTTTTTCTACATGTATGTGAAAAGTAATGTCTTTATATTTTCATATTACAATTGGCTTTTCACTCTTCTGGGTGACATATTTTGGAGGTAATCTAAACTAGAAATTTTCAAGACCATGGGGTATAACTTGTGAAATGGAAATTAGTATCTAAACTTAGTTCAGACTAATATCTAATCAACACTGACTATGATATCCTTTTAAAAATATTTTTATGATTATATTCAGCCTTAAATGTATACTTTGATTAGTTTTGACAAATGTCTATGCATGAATACAGCACCCCAATCAAGATTTACGGCACTGCCACTACCATAAAAAGATCTCTCATGTCCTTTGCTTGTCTACTGCCCTGAAACTCCCAGAGGCAACATTTCTTTTGATTACTATTCTATAGATTTGATCTGCTGTTAAATAACTTTAACAAATAAAATCATGCAGTAATGGCTATTTTTAGACTGGCTTTTTAAACTGAATATTTTCAAATTCACCTGTGACATAGCCAATTTCAGTAGTTTATTTCTTTTGACCATTGAGTAGTAGCCCATATATGAATATATGAAATATTTTTTGTATTTTTATTGGTGCATTGTAGTCATACATCTTAATGGGATACAAGACTTATGTAGACATACATGCACATATCACCAAATTAACCTTTACCCAACCACCACTCCATTTTCTCCACATTCCTCCTTCCCATGCTTGGCTTAGTAATTGACTTTGATGTTTGTTTAAGTACATTATGTGCTTTAGAGAGTTTCCTTCTACACCCCTCCAATACCCTCAATTAGGTCACCTTACTTGCTCCTGTGTAGAATCTCCTTCATTAAGAGTTCCTCCTGTTACTCATTTCTCCTTAGCTTTCACATATTAGGGAAAGCATCTGATTTCTTCTTTGTTTTTTATATGGAACATATTGAAAATTGCATACATTCAAACTATGCTTGGTATCCTCCCTCCTTTCCCCTTCCCCTTCCCAATAATCAGTGTCCATGTTAAACATACTGTATTTATATTTTTACACAAATTCAGATGTAGCTCCTTCCTTAATCAACTTCAGCCTTCTTCCTCTCCTATCCTTCCATTCTACATTTGATGAGCTTTCTCCTCCATTGTTGGGAGTACCTCTGGTATCCCTAATACTCCCTAGTTTGTGCATATTAGAGAAAACATAAGTCCCTTCTTTATCTGTGCTTGAATGATCTCACTTAACATAATGTTCTCCAGGGCTTTCCATCTTCTCACAAATGACATGATTTTGTTCTTTTTTATAGATGAATAGAATTTCATTGTGTGTATTTTCCATAATTTTGCAATCCATTTATCTGTTGATGGAGACCTAGGTTGGTTCCATATTTTGGCTATTACCAATTGTGCTGCTATGAACATGGGTATGCATATGTTAATGTAGTTCTCTGATTTCAACCCTTTGGAAAGATACCCAGGGGTTGTATAGCCAGATCAAATTGTGGGTCCATCCCAAGTTTTCTAAAGAATCTCCACACTGATCTCCATAGAGGCTGAACTAGTTTGCACTCCAACCAACAGTGTAAAAGAGTTCCTATTTACCCACATCCTCTCCAGCATTTGCTGTTATTTGATTTCTTTATGATTGCCACTCTAATTGGGGTTAGATGTAATCTCACCATAGTTTTGATTTTCATATCCCTGATTGATAAAAATGTTGAACATCTTTTCATGTATCTATTAGCCATTTGTGGGTCTACTTTTGTTAAGTGTCTATTCAGCTCAGTGGCCCATATCTTGATTGGGTTATTTGATTTGCTAGTGTAGAGTCTTTTCAGCTCTTTGTATATTCTGGAAATTAGCCCTCTATCTGAGTGGTGGCTGGAAAAGATCTTCTCCCATTCTGTAGGCTTTCACTTTAGGTACTTTATGGCTTCCTGTGATGAGAAACAACTTTTTATTTTTATGCCATCCCACTTGTTAATTATTGCTTTAATGTCCTGAACATTAAAAAAAAGTGTCTGGGACACATTGAAGGCAGTTTTTCTTTTCTTTCAGTGCCCTGGTGATGAACCCCAGGAGCCTTCTACCTCAAGGCTACACTCCCAGATCTATTTTATATTTTATTTGGAAACAGGGTCTCATATGCCAGCTGAGGCTGGCTTTGAACCCATGCGATCCTTCTGTCTCAGCCTCCCTAATATGGGGATTACAAGTGTGTGCCACCATGGCTGGCCTGAAAACAGTTTTAAGAGAAAAATTTGTACCACTGGGTGCTTACATAAGAACAGAAAATTATCAAATAAATAATCTAATGATACACTCAAAGCTCTTGAAAAAACAGGAAAAGTCTAACCCCAAGGCTATTAGAAGATAGTAAGTTATTAAAATTAGGGAAGAAATCAACAAAGTAGAGAATAAAAAAATACAGAAAATTAACAAAATCAAAAGCTGGTTTCTCAAAAAATTAACGCGATAAACTACTAGCAAACTTAATCAAAATATGAAGAGAGCATCAACCCAAATTACGAGGATAATTGATGAAAAAAGGAGATATTTCCACAGATAATGTAGAAATCAAGAGGATTATTAGAAACTACTTTTAAAAAATATACTCCATTCTATTCTGGTATAAAACAGAACAAAATCATGGCATTCACAATAAGATGGAATGATCTGGAGGACATCATGTTAAGTGAGATCAGCCAAGCACAGAAAGAGAAGGGATATATATTTTCTCTAATTTGCTCAAACTAGGAAGTACTGGAGATACCACATGACTCCAGATAATGGAGGGGTAATTGCAGCAAAGCTAGAATGGAAAGATAAGAGAGGAAGAAGGCTGGCTTTGATTAATGGAGGAGCTACATCTGAATATGTGCAAAAGTATGAATATAGCATGGTTAACCTGAGCTATCATTGTTGTGAGGTAGGAGGGGGAACCAGAGGGAGGATAGGGAACCAAGCATAATCTAAATGTATACCATTTTCAGTATGTTCCACATGTAAATAAATAATATAATATTAATGAAAGCTATTACAAAAATAAAATTAAATGTATTAAACTGAATGGAAACTCAGGAAGAAATTTACAACTTTCTAAATAAATATAACCTTCCTAAAATGATTTAGGAAGATATATAGAATTTAAACCAAACAATTTCAATAAAAGATATTGAAATAGCAATGAAAAGTCTACCATCTAAGAAAAGCCCAGAAACAGATGGTTTCCAAAGTGAATTTCATTATAAATTTTTTTATAAACGAGCTAATCCCAATACTCCTCAATTTATTTAATGAAATGAAAAGAAATGAGACTCACCAGGTGTGGTGATGCACGCTTGTAATCCCCACACTTGGGAGGCAGAGACAGGAGGGTCACACAGGTTTGAATCCAGCCTTGCTGGCTTAAGAGACCCTGTTTCCAAAAATAAAAGTATAAAAATAGGCCTGAGAGTGTAGCCAGAAGGTAGAAGGTTTCCATCCTCAGTACCACCAAAAAGCAACAACAAAACAACAACAACAAAAAACTCTCCCAAATACATTCTGTGAGGCCAACATCATATTAATATCAAAACCAAATAAAAGACAGTTTAAGAAAGAAAAACTACAGGCCTATATTACTGATGAACCTGGATGCAAAACTGCTTAAACAAAACACTAGCAACACACATTCAAACCACAGCAAGAAATTCATACACAAAGTAAGTTTCATCCTAGGAATGAAAGGCTGGTTCAACATTCAAAAATATATTCATTCATTACACAAATAAACTAGAGACAAAAATAAAATGATCATTTCAATAGATGCTGAAAAAGCATTTCATAAAACCCAACATTCCGTTATGCTAAAAGCACCGCACAGAATTGGAATAAAATAAACATACCTCAACATCATAAAGGCAATCTAAAATGGACCCACAGCAAACGTCATATTAAACAGGGAAAAACTGTGAGAATTTTCACTAAAAATAGGAAAAATACAAGAATGTTTATTATCATCACTTCTTTTCAATATAGTGCTTGAAATTCTTGCTAGAGCGATAAGGTAAGAAAATAAAATCAAAGGAGTACAAATAGGAAAATAAGAACTCAAACTTTCATTATTTGCAGATAACATGATACTAAGAAGATCCAACAAACTTAACAAAATGGCTTATAGAATTTATCAACAGATTCACCAATGTGTCTTGATACAAAATCAATCTTTAAAAAATCAGAAGCTTTTCTGTACACAAACTATAAATCCACTGAGTAAAAAATTAGAAATCACTTCCACTCAGGATATCTCAAAAAAAGAAAATATTTAAGAATAAACCTAATGGACATTTCAAAATAATTCCACAAAAAATTATGAAACATTAAAATAAAAAATCACTGGAGACCTTAAATGATGGAATGATCTTCGATGGTCATGGATAGGAAGAATAAAAATCATCAAGTGGACATACTTTTAAAAATGATCTACAGATTAAATTCAATACCCATTAAATTATCGATGTCATTCCTTACAGACAGAAAAAATCAGTCCTTAAATTCATTTGGAACAATAAAAATTTAGAATAGCCAAGGACATTTTCAGCAACAAAAATTATGCAGGAGAAATCACAATACCTGACTTTAAATTATACAACAAAGACATAGTAATAAAAGCAACATGGTACTTGCACCAAAACAGATATATAGACCAATGGAGCAGAATAGAAGAATCGGAAACACATCCTAACACATAAAGCCAGCTGAGTTTTGACAAAAGGGACAAAAACATACACCAGAAAAAAGAGCCTATTCAACAGATGGTGCTGGCAAAACTGATTAACCATATGTTGAAAAATGGAGATAGAACACACTTTCTCACGCTGTATGATAGTCAGTCAGAATAAGTCAAAGACTTGGAAATCAGAACATTGCAACACACATAGGCACAAATAAAATCTTTATAAACAAAACCGCCAACTCAGAACTAAGAAAACAAATAACACAATCAAAAATGATCAAGTGAACTAAATAGACACTTCATGAAAGAAGAAATTCAAATGGCCAATAAATACATAAGAATGCGCAACATCATTAGTAATCAGAGAGATGCAAATCCAAACTATGCTGAGAATTCACCTAACTCCAACTAGAATGCCAATCATTCAAAATACTAATAATAACAAATGCTGGCAATAATGTGGAGAAGTGGTAACTCAAGGAATTGTTGGTGGGATTCAAAATTAGTGCAACCACTTTGGAAAATACTATAAAGCGTACTTAGAAAAAATTGGAACAAACTTACCATATGATCCAGCAGCACCACTCCTGGGTATCTATCCAAAAGAATGGAAAAAAAAAAAACTACCAAAATAGTACACACAAGGTTTTTTTTTTTTACCCCAATATGATGTATGAATATAATGCACCAATAAAAAAATTTAAAAAAAGAACAGGATGTTGACAAGCTGCAAGTCTTCTGTGACCAGATCAGCTCACAGACTAAATGACCTCTGATAGATCACAAATCTCATTATTATTTTATCTACAGGCTAAATTGCAGACCCCAAGGGCCATGACAAGGGCTGGACAGGAGTACAAAAAGGTGATGCTCTGAATTCCATATAAGTCTTTGTCTGTTCCAAGAAAAGACGTGATATTCTTTCCATTTATTAGCCTATCCTTCTGTCCTTCTCCTCTCATTTCTTTTAGGCTCTCTCTATGGTGTCCTACCTTTATCCCAATGGGTTGAAAAATTGATTTGTGCTCTAAACTCCCACTTTTCAATTCCTTGGAGACTGAATAAGCTTATGCTGTTGGCATTCAAAAAAAAAAACTACCAAACTAATGTAAGCTAATGCATACATATTTATGTTCATAGCTACACAATTCACAATTGCCAAAGTACGAAACCAGCCAAGATGTCCATCAATAGATGAATGGATTACAACACTAAGGGATATGTATACAATGGAATTTTTCTCAGCCATAACAAAGAACAATATTATCCAGGCATGATGGTGCACAATTGTAATCCCTTCATTCCAGAGGCAGACAGGATGACCATGGTGCCCTGACAGCCTCAGCTATTTAGTGAGGCCCTTCATAACTCAGTGAGACCCTGTTTAAAAACTAAAAAAAAGACTAAAAAATAGGACTGGAGGTGGAGCTCAGTGGTACAATGCCCCAGGATTCCATCCCAGGTAGAACAAAAAAAAAAAAAGAAGAAGAAGAAGAAGAAGACGAAGAAGAAGAAGAAGAAGAAGAAGAAGAAGAAGGAGAAGAAGAAGAACACAATTACATCATTGGATGGAACTTGAGAACATTATGCTAAGTAATGTGTCATAGGAGAAATGCTACACAAAGGAAATACTATGAATGAGTAAATAAGGCAACCTAACTGAGGTAATGGGAGGGAAGAAGAGAAAAAATTTTCTAATGTTCATAATGTACACTAAAAAACATATCAAAATAAATCACTAAGCCAAACATGAGGAGAGAAAGAAGAGAAATTTGGGTATGGGCTAATTGTGTGATGTGTGCATGTATGCCTCCACCATCTTGTACCCCATTAAAATGTATGACTACAATGCACCAATAAAAAATTTTAAAAATATGGTGTTGGTTGTGGAGCTTTTTAATATTGTCTTTATGATGTTAAAGTATGTTCTTTATATTCTGATTCTCTGCACTGCTTTTAATATAAATGACTTTTGGATTTTGTTGAATGCTTTCAGAGTCTATTGCAATGATCATGTGACTTTTTTCTTTGGTTCTGTTCATGTGATGAATTACATGTTTTTTTTTTTTTTTTCATATGTTTAACCATGCTTGCATTCCTGGGATGAACCCTACTTGGTTATGGTGTATGATTTTCTTGATGTGGTTTTGAATACATGTTGCTAGTATTTTATTTAACACTTTTGCTTCTATGTATATCAATGATATAGGCCTATAGTGTTATTTTTATTGCACTTTTTTATTTGGTTTTGGTATTAATAGGTTTTTTGCTTTGGAGAATGTATTTTGAAGAGTCCTGCTTTTTATGTTTCATGGAATATTGAAATTATCTCTTTTATAATGGTTTTACAAAAATCACTTGGGAAACCATGTGGCCCTGGCTTTGGTTTCATGGCTTTTTATTGCTGCCTCAATCTCTTTGATTCCTATAGGATGGTTTATTTTTTTTTACCTTCGTGTTTTAGGAAAGTTGTATTTGTCTAAAAATTGTCAATTTCTTCTGTTTTCTGTTTTGATATAGTATAGTTTTCCAAAGTGGTTTTTGATAATCCTGTGAATTTTACACTATCTGTAGTAATATCTCCATTTTTACTTCTTATTTTAGTAATTTGTATTGATTCTTTATTTTGCTTAGGATGGATAGTGGTTTATCTATCTTGTTTATTTTTTATTTTTGAGAAACCCACTTTTAGTTTTGTTGATTTTCTGTATTGATTTGTTTTTGTTTTTATTCTCTCTGTTAGTTTCAGCTATATTTTGAATAACTTTCTGTCTACTGCCTTTGGAGTTAGACTTTTCATAATTTTTAAAGGTTTTTAGGTGTGTCATTAGCTTATTTATTTGGTGATTTTTTTGTTCTTATGTGGGTACTTAGTGCTATAAATTTTTCTCTTAATAGTGCCTTCAGAGTTTCCAAGAGAATTAATATTTTGTGTCTCTATTTTGATTTGTTTCTAGGAAATTTTAAATTTTATTCCTTTCTTTTTTATGGCATATTACTCATTCATCAGTGCAATGTGCATTTTCCAAGTGTTTATGTGGTTACTCTAAAGTCTTCTTTAGAGTTGATTTCTAGTTTTATTCCATTGTGGTCTGAAAACACCTAAGGGTGTATGTCACATTTTTTGAATTTTCTCATAATCAGTTTTTGGCCATGATGTGGTCTCTTTTTAACTGTTTCATGAACAGATGAATAAAAGTTGAGCTCTTCTGTAGTTGAATAGAATGTTCTGTATTTATCTAATAGGTCAATTTGTTTTATGGTGTTCTTTAGGTATGAGATATATTACTGATCTTTTATCTAGAAGACTGGTTTATTAGTGTAAGATTTTTGAAGTCTCATTGTATTTTTTTTGTATCTGTGTGACCTAATATCATAAAAAGTTTATGTAAGTAACTGCACCTATTTGGGGGGCATAAATATTGACTATTAATATTTCCTCTTGCTTAATTTTTTCTTTTACCAGTAAAACTGACCTGCTTGTTTTTCTGATAAGCTTGGGCTTGAAGTCTAATTTGTCTGATATAGTTGCTACTATTGCTTGCATTCCGGTTCCATTGCTATTGATTACCTTGCTCCAGACCTTTACCTTTAATTTGTTATTATCTTATTTGTAAAGTGTGTTTCTTGCAGGATGCATATAGAAGAATTCTCAATTTTTAACTCATTTTGCCACTTTATGTCTTTTATTCAGGAGTAGAGGCCATTTATGTTCAGTGTGATTACTGAGAGATAATTTTTAATTCGTAACATTTTGAGTTGTAACTTCTGTTTGAGTTAGTGTTTTGTTTTTTTCTTTCTTAGTGTTGGTTTGATAAAAAATATTGTTTCTCTGATTCTGGCATTTATTACTCATTTATATTTTTCAATTATTTTCTGAATATTTTCTCTACTGCTAGTTTGGAAGACAAATTCTCTCAGCTTTTAATATTTATTTTCCCACTGAATTTAAGAGATGGTGTTTCTGGGTAGAAATTCTTTGGCTCCAAGTTGTTTTGTTTCCGAGTTGAAATATGTTGCTGTGAGCACTCCTGGCTTTTACAAATTGGTTTGAAATGCCTGGAGTGTTTCTAATTGGCTTCCTTCTGAATGTCACTTGGTCTTTTGCTTTTGTTGCCTTTAATATTTTCTTCTTGACTTCTATGTAAGTCAATTTGACCATTATATGGTTTGATGAACTTTTTCTCTATTCTTGTAAAGGTTTTTTATTTTTATTTTTTTACAATTTACTGTACCTGTATATCAAATTCTTTTTGTATATTTTGTTTATTTCTAACATTATTTCGTTGAAATGGTTGTTGATCTTTTCAGTTTCACCCATTCCCTCTTTTATGCCTATTATTCTTAAAGACGTTTTTAAGATGGGTCTATATTTCTTCATTTTTTAATTCATGCTTTTTAATTGATTCTTAAAGTATATACTAAACGTTCATTTTTAGAGTCATTATCTTTTAAGAGTGAGGTTCTATTTTCCATGTTGTATAATCTATTGTTTATTATTTATATTGAAATTTGAAGGAATTGAAGGTAGTTGATAAATTTAACTTTTTATTACTTTAAAGTTTATGGCATTTTCTACAGTTCAGTAAAACCAATAGCTTTATGACTCTTATATTTAGTTTTTTTTTCCAAAACAAAATATATAACAATAAATAATACTTTAGAATAACCATTATGATGGCATTGGAATTGAGAAATATTCAAGTAAAATAAAAAACTGGAGAAATTGGTCCAACAAAGAAATTACTCTAATATGTATAACTGGGGGAAAGAGATTTGTATAATAAATTATTTTATTTGCTAAATTCCATGATCTACTTCAAATCCTTTTTTTTTTGATACTTGTCTCTGGTACTCCTTTTTTTTTTCATTATTTTTTTATTGCTGCACAGTATTTATACATAATAATGGTATAAAGAAAATACTTTTGTAGACATACATTCACACATCACCCAGTTAGCCCCTACCCGATCCCCACCCCGTTCCTTCCCCATCTCTCCTTCCCATGCATGGATTAGTGGTTGACATCTAGTTTTATAGCAATTTATCCAATATTAACAATGATAATCTCACATAACAGTCTCATTTGTCTGATACCAAGTTTTGATGACTTAAAGATAACATTACAATATTTATTTTTCCTTTCTTTCTTACAAGAGAATATATTTCTTTTTTTAGGTGAAACTATCATACATTTATTTATTTATTTTTCAGAAAAAAATGTATCCTGATATGGAATATGGACTCTAGATACCTAAAACAATCTTGAAGAAGAACAAAGCTAGAAGATGTATATTTTCTGATTTCAAACCATATAAAGCTACAATAATTGAAACAATGTAGTACTATTCTAAAGGCAGATATATAAACCATTGGAGTTAAATAAAAGTCTAGAGATAAATTCTTCCCTATATTGTCAAGTTATTTTTGACAAGGTTTCCACGAACATTTGGTGGTGGAAATAATAATCATTTAACTTAATATTGTTGAAAAATAATAATTACATGAAAAAGAATAAAATTGGACCCTTACCTAATCCCATATACAAATATTAACTCAAAAGAGATAAAAGAACTTAATATAAATCTTAAGGCTATAAACTTTTAGAAGAAAATCTGGGTCATAAAACATCACAACATTGAAATTAGCAGTGATTTCTTGGATATGATTTCAATGGCACAGACAACAGAAGGGTAAACAAACTCCCTAAAGAATAAAAAAAATGTATATCCAAAGACAATGTAAACAGAGTTAAAAGTTACTGATAGAATGGGATAAAATATTTCCAAATGCTATATCTGAAGGTATATTAATATTCCATCTAGAAATGCTAAAAATTAGCAACAATAAAAGCAAATAATACAATTTAGAGATAGGTAAAAGACTAACATAAATAATGAATCTCCACAGATAACCAATCTTAGTTGTCTGTTGAATGGAAAATCTTGTTTCTCTGTGTCTGATGTGTGTTACCTATTTCTTCTTTGTAGTTAATCTCTTTGAGTATTTTCTCTAGTGCTGGTTTTGAAGACATAAATTCCTTCAGTTTCTGTTTGTCGTGGAAGCTTCTTATTTCCCCATCTAATTTGATAGAAAGTTTTGCTGGGTAGAAAATTTTTGGCTGGAAGTTGTTTTCTTTCAGAGTCTGGAATATGTTACTCCAAGCCCTTTTGTCTCTCATGACTTGGTTTGGGAAGTCTGGAGTGATTCTAATTGGTTTGCCTCTGAATGTCACTTGGCCCTTTGTTTTTGTTGCCTTTAAGATTCTCTGCTTGGCTTCCACATTTTTCATTTTGACAATTATGTGACGTGGGGATCCTCTTCTCTGATCCTGTCTAAAGGGAGTTCTATAAGTTTCCTGGACCTGTGTATCAACCTCTTGCTCTATGTTTGGAAAATTTTCTGCTATTACTTCCTTGAAAAAATTGTTAATCCCTCTAGGGGCCACAATTTGACTCACTGTTGTTGAGTGCTCAGATGGACCTGTCGTGGACTCAGTGAATTTGCTGCTGCTGCTGCTTGTGGCAATATGGCGCCACTGCCACGCCCTCGATCGTGAGGCTGGCGTATTTCTTCTCTGGTTTTGAACTTTGCTCTGAGTCCCTGCAGCATGTGCTGACCCCAGCCTCTGGAAGCTTTGGATGCTCCCTGTGCCAATAAATCTCCCGAACTCCTCCTGGCTGATCCGCAGCAGCTCACCTCAGCTCGTTGTCTGCCACTCCTCTCTGGAGCCTGGTGGGCTGTTGAGTGAGTTGGTCTGGTGCCGTCCGGTGAGCTCACCACTGCTGCCAGCAGTAATCACTGCTGCCGCGTCCTCGGGCGTGAGACCGGCTTATCTCCTCTCTGGTTCTGAGCTCCATTAGGAGTTCCTCACCTCTCTGGAGCCTGGTGCTGCAAGGGAAAATGGCACCCACCACTTCGCGCTGTGGCTCCAGCTGCAGCACTGCGGTCTGGTTTCTTTCTGGTGTTTCACTTTTCCAGCCCTCTTTTTCTCTGTCCCTTGTAATTACATTTTTTGTTTCTCTGCTGATGGTGTTTTCTGGCTATGAAAGGCGCTGATTTTGTGGTAATAGAGATTGGTTGTTAGCAGGGCTCATTAGCCCCACTTTTCTCTGTCGCCATCTTCTCTCTGGTACTTCTTGATCACCTTCTTTCCAGAGGCATAAAAATCTAATATAAATAAATACTGTTGACATAAGATATGTTTTGTTTATGTTTAAATACACACACACACACACACACACATATATATATATATATATATATATATATATATATATATATATACTTATAGGAAGGGTAATGATAGACTGTGGCTTGGCATTAAACATAAATTCTTTACATAGACTGACAGCAAAAAATACAGATATTTGACATCAAATTTTCAAGATGTCCTAATTAATATTTTATTATATTCCTTCAAATCAAAATAGATATTATCCCACTTTTTATTATTAATGTGATTATCATCGTTATTATCAACATCTCTCAATAATAAAATTATTAAATAAAAAGGTGAATAACCAATACCCATGACCAAGATGGATAGTCTTCTTCAATTTTATTTGTAAAATTTTTTCAACATATGAAAACAGAGTAATTTAAAAAATGCATTAAGAAAGAATTAAAATGTTTGAAAGAATAGCAGGTCTGCAAAAATAACCTTTTATCACTGTAGATGATTTTAATATAGTAGTAAATGTCAAATATTAGAGAATAGAATATTATGATATACTTAAAGTCCAAAAATAAATTACAATATAATTATTTTATTACTATTAACTCTTATTCTAGCATTAAGACTCTCCATATTGTGGCCCACTAATTCATTAAATCAGTATGCCCCAATTGCTTACTTTGTTAGAAAGTAAGTTCTAGATGCTGGAGATACAACAATGACCATTATAGATAAAATTTCTGTTTTCAGGAAGCCTTCTTCCTAAAAAGGAAGAGAAAAACCAACCAAAAAAAATTCACATGAATACATCTCTCTCTCTCTCTCTCTCTCTCTCTCTCTCTCTCTCTCTCTCTCTCTCACACACACACACACACACACACACACACACACATATATATATATTTATATGCACACATATTTATAAACATATTTTGGCAAAGACATAAGTTAAGTATAACTGTAGCTATCATGTCATAAATACAATATGCCAGACACTTTCTAAATGTTTAAAATCCATTTTTTCATTTATTCACTTCTCATATAACTCTCTGAAGGGTATATTAAACATTCTTATTTAAAGATGAAAAATTAATTTTCACAATGTCAAAGTGGTCTACCTATAGATTTATAGCAAGTGGCATAATTAAAGTTTTAATTTTGATTTTTGTGACAGTAAAGTCAAAGGTTTTAACTTTTTGCTAGTATTTGTTTAAATGTGTGTGTGTGTGTGTGTGTTTTTTTTTTGCCACATTGAAGGTGATTGGCACATACATTTTTCCTTCCTGGGAAAACTGTATATTTGAGGACTGATTCTTTAATATGCTTAAAAGATATTGTATAGAAGTTCTGTAAGCTTGGGCTTCTAGGTCAACAATAATAGTATTTTAAAGGACAGTTAATAGTTGTTATATGTGCTTGGACTTCAAGAAGCATTGGCTTCTGGGTAAACAAAAATTAATATTTAAACAGCAGATAATATTGGTTACATTTTATAAGTGTAGTACAATTCCCTGAGCTTTAAGGCAAAGAAAATAAAGCATCAAAATGAATTAAATGAGGCCTAACACAAAGCTCTAGACAGGAATTTAAAAAAAAAAAACTAACTTTTTCACTTTGCCTCACTTAAAGTTCAGTTTTTAAATATGCTTTGTATCTTTAAAATTATAATGAAGTGAAGAATGCAGAGAAAACAACTCAGGTATTGTGATACCTCCTGCATAGATTTGTTGCTGAGAACTACTTTGGTTATTCTATTTTTTTGTTCCAAATGAACTTAAGGACAGATTTTCTATGTCTATGAGGAATGACCTTGTTATTTCATTGACTCTATATAACTTTTGGAAGAATGGCCATTTTGATGATATTTATTCTCCTTATACAAAAACATGTAAGATCTTTCCATTTTTCTAAGATATTTGATTTCTTTTTCAGTGTCTTATAATTTTCTTTGTAGAGGTCTTTTATCTACTTGGTTAGGTTTATTTCTAAATATTTTATTTTCTGTGGCATATCCTGAGTGAAAGTGTTTTCTGGATTTCTTTATCAGTTGATTTATGATGGTCATACAGGAAAGCTTGTTTTTTTAATATTGATTTTGTATTGAGACACTTTCTGAATTTGTCAATCAGTTCAATAAGCTTTTTGGTTGTTGTTGGGTCTTTTAAGTATAGTATCATGTCATCTGCAAATAGAAATAATTTTAGTACTTCTATTTTTATTTGTACTCCTTTTTCTTTTCTTGCCTTATTGCTCTTTCTAGAGTCTGAAGTACTACATTGAAAATGGAATCCCTGTCTTGTTCCTGATTTTAGGAGGAACTCTTGCAGTTTTTCCTCATTTATTATGTTATGGCCCGTGGACCTATTGTATATTGCATTTATGACATGGAGTTATGTTCCTTTTATTACGATTCCATGGAGTGCTTTTAGCATAAATGAGTGCTGGATTTTGTCAAATGCTTTTTCATCAACTATTGAAATGATCATGTGATCTTTGTCTTTAGTTCTGTTTATATGATGGATTACATGGGTTGATTTTTTTAGGTTGAACCAGACTGGCATCCCTGGGATAAAACCAACTTGGTCATGGTGTATAATTTTTTTGATATGGTTTTGTGTGCATGTTGCCAGTATTTTTTAGAAGTTTTGCATCTAAGTTCATCAATGATACAGACTGCTAGTTTTATTAACTTGAATTGTCTATATTTGGTTTTGGTATTAATATGATGTTAGCTTTATAAAATGTATTTGGGTGAGTCCAATTTTTATATTTCTTGAAATAGATTACAGAGTATTGGGATTAGCTCCTCTATAAAGGTTTTATAAAATTCAAAAATTGAAAATAAGTCTACCAACCTAATGCATATGTATCTATGTTCATAGTAGCACAATTCACAATTGCCAAACTATGGAACCAGCCAAGATGTCCATCAACAGATGAAATGATTAAAAACTAATGAATATGTACACAATGGAAATTTAATCAGCCATAAAGAACAGAATTTTGTCATTTGTGGAAGAATTAATGAACTGGAGAACTTTATGTTAAGTGAGATTAGTCAGTCACAGAAAGTAAAACACTGGATACTTTTACTAATTTGTGGAAGTTGGGGAGAAAAAGGATCATAGGAAAAAATTTAAACTAGGAAGGAGAAACCATAGATGAGCAAATAAGGTGACCTAACTGAGGAGGATGGGAGAGATAAAGAGGAAAATTTTCTAATGTGCGTGATATACATTCATAAACATATAAATCTGTAAGCCAAACATGAGAAGAAGGAAGGGGGAGGCAATGGGGTGAGAATTGAGGAAGAGCTAAATAACTGATGTGTGAATATATGCCTCTACCATCTTGTACCCCACTAAGAGATATGACTACAATGCACCAATTAATAAAATTAAAAATTAATTTTTAAAAGTGATGGTTTGGCTGGGCATTGTGGCTCATGCTTATAATCCCCATGCTTGGGAGGCAGAGACAGGAGGATTGAATAGGTTTGAAGCCAGCCTCGCTGGCTTAAGAGGCCCTGTTTCCAAATAAAAATATAAAATACATCTGGGAGTGGAGCTCGGAGGTAGAAGGGTTTCCAGGAACCCCAGTACCACCAAAACAAAACAAAACAAAACAACAACAAAAAAATGATAGTTTGTTTTCTTTCTACAGTTTTCTCTCAGCTGTTTCTGGGTATGTTATGGAAGATGGTGATAGTGAGGTGAGGCACAGCTGAATCATTTCTGCAAGTTGATAATATGACAGGTGGAATACACCTGGATTTCTCACACCAGAATAATCCTTGAGTTTGAGTTCTAGAAATGGTATTTGGAAAATAGCAAGCCAGGAAAAATATTGAGCCAATAATAAAATTGTGATATTCTAAAGCAAAATTGAGATTTGGGGTCTAATTATACACATTTATTAGCAGACATCTATTCACCTGTCATTGCCTTATTGTCTTATTTTAATTAATTCATATAGTTGATAGATTTAACAGAGAAACTCATCAAAAGTAAGTAAATTCTTTGATTAAATGAATGAAGAAATATTTGGATAATGAATTTTAGGAATAAAAATAGTTCTCATTTGTTATGTGTCTTAGAAAAGCAAACTGACACATGTCAAATAAAATGAAAGTCTAAGGAACAAAAGGGCCTCTGTAGCTACAAGTGAGATAATGAGAATGCTTCCTAAAACAGGAAAAACTATGCATTGAAACAACTGGAGTAAAAGGGTTTATTATTTTTGCCTCCTAGTTCAAAGTATAGAATCCAATTTCTGTACATACTCAATGAGAAATAGGGAATTCATATTTTCATGAATAATCTTCATTGCAAAAAATTATAGCTAGCATAAAATATGTATTGGCATCTGGACAAACACATGAACCACATTTCATATAAAATAACAATTATCTTTATAAAATGTAAAAATACTTATCTAGAATATTACAGATTATACATGATAAAGACAGATCAAATATCTATAGAGTGATTTATAAGCTTACTTTTCTTTAGAAGGTACCACAATGGATAAGGGAAGATGATATATTTTCCCTTTTAATACTTAAATACCTGGTTTTATTCCTCTTTGAAAATGTAATCAAGCTAAATTTAAAAACATTGCAAGGATGACCCTTTAATTTCTTTCTTTAATGTTTTATAGTTTTTGTTGTAGAGGTATTTTACATCTTTGGTTATGTCTATTTCTAGGTATTTTATTGGTTTTGAGGTTATAGTGAATGGAATTGTTTTCTTTATTTTCTTCATTATGGATTCATTGATGGCATAAAGAAAAGTCACTGATTTCCTTAGATAGATTTTTTGTCCTGCAACTTTGCTGAATTGATCAGCTCCAGTACTCTTTTGGTTGCATTGTTCATAGATAAAGGATCAAGTCATCTACAAATAAGGATTGTTTGAATTCCTCTCTATTTGAATTTATTTGATTTCCTTCTCTTTTCTTATTTCTGTGGCAAGAGTCTTGAGGAATATATTGAAAAGGAATGGTGATAGTGGGGATCCTTGTCTTGTTCCTGATTTTAGGGGAATTTTTTACAGTTTTTCCCCATTCAATATGATTGTTCATAGCAGCACAATTTGTAATAGCCAAAATATATAACCAACATAGGTCTCCATCAACAGATTAATGGATTGTAAAATTATGGGAAATATACAAAATGGCAATCTACTCAGCTATAAAGAAGAAAATCATGTCATTCACAAAAAGGTGGAAAGACCTGAAGAACATTATGTTAAATGGGATTAGCCAAGCACAGAAAGAGAAGAGATATATGTTCTCTCTATCATGCCCAAACTAGGGAGTATTAGAAATACCAGAGTGACTACAGATAATGGAGGGGAAATTTCAGTAAAGCTAGAATGGAATGATAGGAGAGGATGAAGGCTGAGTTTGATTAATGGAGGAGCTACATTTGAATATTTGTAAAAGTTTTAGTATGGTTAACCTGGACACTCGTTATTTGGGGGAGGGGAAGTGGGGGATAGAATGTATCAAGCACAATTTGAATATATGCCATAAAATTTAAAAATAAAGTAAAATTGCAAAAAAGTAATGATACAGGAAGGTTTAATATGGATTGACATTCCTATACTCAAAATATCACATGCTTTTTTTGAGACATGTCCTTCTCAATGTAAAATATGATTTTCTCCAACCTGAGATCTCAAAAGTCTTATTCAGTTATATCATTGTGTCCATTATCCAGGATCTCATGAACTGATGGTAATATGGCTCCTCAGGTAAGGATTCTTCTCATCTAAAGGCCAGTAACAATTTATTGTTATTGTCCACTTACATTTATTGAAAATCAGTGATGGCTGTAGGGCCTACATAATTGCATAAACAATTTTTCTCTAAATAGAAAAAATGGAAAACATTAACACTGTAATACAGCAATTCATGGTGTGCAAATATGTCAAGGACTCTACACATGGGTGAGGAATATTCCTGAACTACATCTTATTCTTCCTCTTGGGAAATGGGTCACAAGACCATTGTTCTCTATATCTCTGACTTTTATTTTTTAAATACTGTTTTCTACTTTATTTACTTGGTTCTGAAGAATGAATTCATAAATATGATTTTTGAGCAAGTTATTAGCCTAATTTCAGAATATCAAGGGCTCAGGATTTCTAAGAATTTTATAGTTTTATTTTGTATAATTTCAGGCCACTAGAAACTTTGCCTGTACAGCACCTTTAAGATGGTTTATATTTCATTCAAATACAGTTTAAGTTCCCTCCACTATACAAAGTCACAGCAATAATTCCTTTTGAGATAGTCTTCTCTGTAGACATCATTAGGAACTCTTTTGGTTGGACAGACTGTTATATGATAATGCTTTAGTACTCCTAGAAACACTTTTGTAAAGTTGAGAGGGTTTATGTAGCACATCTTTAATTATCTCAAAGGTCTAAATAGTCTTTCAAAATTATTTTATAGTACTAAGACCACATTCCTGCAACTCCCTGGATTTAATTTTTTATTAGCTTGAGAAGATAACTAGGTAAAAAAAAAATTACTCAAGTGAATCTTTATGTTGCATCTTATCATACACAGCTGGTAAGAGCTAGCTGACATTTTCAACATTCTTCCTGGAGATATAATTACTCAATTATGTATATGTTTATACATCTACATTTTATATATACACTTATATAAATGTTGTGTTTTCTTTTTGCATATGTTACTGAGAATTAATTTCAGGCATTCCACTAAACTACTTCATCAGTTCCTTTTATATTTTGTATTGAAACAGGGTCACACTATGTTGATGAAAATGAAAAAAGAAAATAAATCTTACAAACCTCCTGTCTCAGCTTCCCAAGTACAGGGACTATAGATAGGTGTGGATCAACATGTCCAGCTCAAATATATCATTTACATTCCTGGTTACCACATTTTCCCAAGTGTTTTGCTACTATATAATATAGTTTTCCACCTCTACTCCTGAACTTAAAACATGAGGCATTTGTTTAGCTTAAAGATTGTGGACTACTTGTTTAGAAAGAACTAATCTAGTCCATTCATTTGGCATCGCCTGAGTTCACTAACATATTTGATACTGGGCTAGCTGTCACACAGGCTAACAGGCATGACTGAGTCATGTATACCAGCCTATCTGGCAAGCTAGCATAGCATTTTATTATAGATAATGAAGAAAAATATCAAGTGAAAGCTACAAGTACTTTTTTGTTTGCTTTATTTTTGTTTGTTTTATGGTACTGGGGATGAAACCCAGGGACATTCAACCTCCAAGTTACGCCTCCATCCTTAGTTTTTATTCTTTATTTTAAAACAGGGTCTCATTATGTTGAGGAGGACCTCAATAAGTAGCTGAGGCTGGCTGTGAATATGCGATTCTCCTGTCTCAGCCTCCAAAGTGCTGGGATTACGAGTATACACCACCATGCCTGGCTTCCAAGTACTTTTTGGAACTGATGACAAAACCCTGAAAATCTACCACTGATTCATACCCCCAGCCATTTATATATTTTTTCTTATTGTGCATTGTAGTCACACATCTTAATGTGGTACAAGATCATAGAGAAATACATGCACATATGACTTATTTAGCCCTTGGTTAATTCCTACGCAACTACCTCCCCTCTTCCTCCTTACATTTGGCTTAGTGATTGATGTGTTTTTTAATTTAATTTATTCATGTTACAGAATTTCCCTGTTTGCTCTTCCCATTCCCTTCAGTTAGGTTGCCTCTTTTGCTCATCTATGGTTTCTTTTTCTTTGACTAGAGCTTCTCCTATGACCTTTTTTCTCCTAGCTTCTGCATATTATGAAGAGCATCTAACTTTTTACTTTTTGTGACTGACTAATCTACTTAACATAATATTCTCCAGTTTCATCTATTCCCTTAAAATGATGTGATTCTGTTCTTTATGGCTGAGTGAAATTCCATTGTGTACATATCTCATAGTTTTGTAGCCCATTTATCTATTGATGGACATCTTGGCTGGTTCTATAGTTTGTCAACTTTGAATTTTGTGGCTATTAACATAGACATGAATGCACTAGTTTGGTAGTTTGGTTTCCATTCTTTGGGTAGATACTCAGTAGTGTTATTGCTGGATGAATTATATGGTAAGTTCATTCCCATTCTTGTGAAAGTCCTCCATATTTTTTCAAAATGGTTACACTAATTTGCAACTTCACAAAAAATGTACTAGAAATGTGCTATTTTGTACTATGTACCAAAATGTATTATTTTGAGTTTTACCTTCTGTTTCAGGTAGTGTTTACTCTTCTTTGCTTAGCTGTTTTTTCAAGCATGGGAAGGACGGTTGGGGAAGGAATGGGGTGGGGATTGGGTAGAGGCTAACTGGGCGATGTGTGCATGTATGTCTACACAAGTTTTTTTTTTTAATCCCATTATGATGTATAAATTCAATGCACCAATAAAAATTAAAGAAAAAGAAAATAATTTTGTCTCTGGTTCTGGCATTTATTACTTGTTTCTTCTTTGCCATTAATCTCTTTGTGTCTTTTATCTAATGCTGGTTTAAAAGATATAAGTTCTTTAAGCTTATGTTTGTCTTGGAAGGTTTTTATTTTCTCATTGAATTTGAGTGGTAAATTTTTGGCAGTAAGTTGTTTTCTTTCAAAATTAGCCTCTGCAATACTCCTGAGTCTGTGTAGATTTTTGCCACAGTTTAAAATTTACATTCTTTTTTATTTTTTCAGATAACTGGGCATGGAACTCGGGGAATTCTACCTTTGAGTGACACCCCCAGCCCTATTTTTATTATTTTATTTTTGAACAGGGTCTCACTGAGTTGCAAAGGGCCTCACTAAGTAGCTGAGGCTGTCTTCAGACCACGATCCTCCTGTCTCAGCCTTCCAAATGCTGGGGAAAATGACATTTTTAATATGTTCTTGAGAATGTTTTAAGTGCTCTCATTTTACCTATTACCCATAAAAATTATACATATCTTGACACAAATAAATTGCAATGCCTCTTATAGTTTTGCTGATAAATTAAATAATATACATTTTTTAAAATTAAAAACAGAAAAATAAATAGAGAAGATGAACACTTAGAAAAGTGTTTTCAATATAACATGCTTACAGGGGTCAGGAAAGTAGTGTAATTAATGAAACCAGCTAGGGCATGAACAATAGGGTAGATATTGTGGTGAACTATAAAGCACATATAAATCTAAAAGTAGCAGCTACTCTTTGATTTCAGAAGATCATTGCCATAAGCATGGAAAAGGTTTGGCCAGGTGTTCAACTTGTTTTTTTTTTTTGTTTTTTTTTTTGGTTCCTGGAAGCCCTTCTACCTCCGAGCTATACTCCCAGACCTAATATATATATTTTGAAACAGGGTCTCTTAAGCCAGCACAGTTGGCTTCGAATGTGCAGGATCCTCCTGTTTCTGCCTCCATGTGGTGTGCCACCATGCTCCACTTGTTCAAGTTTAAAAAAAAAGTTGAGAATTTAGAATTTTATGTAAGTCTTGGTTTTAAATATTTCCACCTAACTCAGTGAAAAATAAAATACTAAGACCATTGCTGTAAGGACTCACAATAGAAATGCCTGTAATTTAAAGCTATATCTGGCACGTAGGTTGCTATTTTGTTATCTCTGCCTTAGATATTGTGGCAAGATTTTTTTGTTTGTTTACTTTCCTTTTAGTGGAACTAGAAATTAAACTTAGGACCTGGTGTGTATTGAGCAATTGCTCTACAACTGAGATTCAACCCCAACTTAATAAATGGTTTTTAATATCAATATAGCACATCACAAATGGCTCTAATCTGGCAATGATCATGATTCAGCACATAATCCAGGACTTTTTACCCTTCAGTAATATTAATTATACATCTAACTGTATCTTATAGTTTCTTGATGACCATGCCAATAGAAAGGCTCAGAATGGTCAAAAGACTAATTCAAAATTGTATAGGCTTACTGGAAATAAGATAAAAGATCTAAATTTTCTTTCCATTTTTATATATGTTAGTATCCATGAAAATAACAAATTTTCTTCAAATATGCCATGTATATAGTGAACTGAAGAAACTGACAATAAAATATTCAAGTCATGAGAATAAACACATTTTTTTGTGGTACTGGGGTTCCTGGAAACCCTTCTACTTCTGGACTACACACCAAGAACTATTTTATACTTTTTTTAAAATTTGGAAACAGGGTCTCTTAAGCCACCATGGCTGGCTTCAAACCTTCATGATCCTCCTGTCTTTCTTCCCAAGTGCAGGGATTACAAGCATGCACCACCATGCCTAGCATGAATAAACACATCTTTAAAGGTACAACACAATTATACATACTGGATTCTCACTACATAAACAATTGTAAATCTAATATTCTGAGCCAAAAAAACTCCACCCTAAATAACATCAAAGCTAAGGCTAAATTTAATCTACATAATGAAAATTAGGAAATTTAGTTATAGAAATATACCTAGTACCAAATATCAGCAGAAAATATCCAGTGTTTCAGTGCAACAATTTGGCTTATTTTTCCAGTAATGTGGGTAAAATAAAGTGTGTATAGAAAGTAGAAAAATATGTAAACTTCACTGATTGCACAGATTTTGGTAATCCCATCATGGATACTCTTTTATTTATTTGTTTTTGTGGTCCTGGGGATGGAACCCAAGGGCCTCTACCTCTAGGATACACCCCCGACCTATTTTATATTTTATTTTGAATCAGGGTCTTACTAAATTACTGAGAGATTCACTAAGTAGCTGCAACTAGCTTCAGACCTCTGAGATTCTCCTGTCTCATCCTCCCAAGCACTGGGATAACAAGTGTTTGCCACCATTACCGGCTATGGATACTCTAAAGAAAAACAAATCAGTTGGTATTATTTCACTTGAACTTAAAATTATAATTAGTTACTTTAGACAATTCTTTGTATAAGTGATCTGTACAAATTTAATTTTTTTCTATGATGAGCTGCATTATGTCTACTTCTGGGAATTGCACTTCAAAACAACAGTGTCACCCGAGAATATGTTCAGGGTGAATTGATCAGAATTGTTAATAAACTATAATGGTCTGTTGTCTAAGTTTCTTAGAAACTACAGAGAATCTCAGGATGTAGAACTTTCAGTTCTAAAATAAGCAAGACAAATTAAAACAAGTTGGGCACCATAGAGAGAGAAAATAAATCAATGTTCCGGAATAATCTTCTAGAAGAGAATTTCAGCATATTTATTCTGGAGTACATTATAAAGAAGGCATTATAAATTTTTGGTATACTTAAAGACTAATATAATTTTTCTGGTAAGCTTCAAGAGCTTACAAGAATCAATAAGTAATAGGTAGAAATATTTTGCCTCAATATGAGAAAAATACATGCCTTTATATTGCATAGGATAGACCAAGAAGTAGGCTTTGGTAAAAAAGAAAATTCCTCCAGCAATAGGAAGCATTAGCTATAATATTATATTAGATAATATGATGCTATATTGTAATATTCATTAGCTAATGTAATAATATGTTGCAAATAGAGCTCAATTGTTTTAAATTTTTATTGGTGAACTATAGTCTCACATCATAATGCGGATCATGCTGACAATGGCATATATTCACACAATATGGTAACTTTCCCGCAATTTTCCTTTTTTCTCCTTACCAATAATGAGTGTCCATATTAAATATGTTATATTCATATATATACACATATTCAAATGTAGCTTTTCTATTAATTAACCTCAGTCTTCTTTCTCCTCTTCCTTTCTGTCTTTGTTTATCTGGAGTCCCTTTCGTAGCCCTAATACACCCTAGCTTGTACAATATTAGAGAAAATGTATGTCCCCTCTTTCTGTGCTTTGCTATTCTCACTTAATATAATGTTGTCCAGGTCTTTCCATTTTCTTGTGTATGACATAATTTTGTTTATCTTTATTGCCGAGTTAAATTTCATTGTGTGTATTTCCCATAATTTTGCAATTGTGCTGCTATAAATATGGGTATGCCTGTGTTACTGTAGTTCTCTAATTTTAACCCCTTTGGAAAGATATCCAGGAGTGGTATAGCTAGATCATATGATGAATTCATTCCCAATTTTCTAAGCAATCTCCACACTGATCTCCATAATGGATGAACTAGGTTGCACTCCCACCAACAGTGTAAAAGAGTTTCTATTCCCCCATGTCCTTATGAGCATTTGTTGTTATTTGATTTCTTTATGCTTGCCACTGTGTTTGGGGTTGGATGAAATCTGTGTAATTATGATTTGCATCTCCATGATGGTTAATGATGCTAAAAATTTTTTCATCAATATATTGGCCATTTGTATTTCTTCTTTTGTGAAGTGTCTATTCAATTCAGTGGCCTACTTCTTAATTGGGTTGTTTATTTTGCTAATGTAGAGTCTTCTGAACTCTTTGTATATTCTGGATTTTAGTCCTTTATGAGAGTGGTAGCTGGCAAAAATCTCCCATTCTGTAAGCTTTCTCTTAAGATTGTTATTGGTTTTCTGTGATGAGCAGAAACTTTAGTTAGATGCCATCCCACTTGTTAATTTTTGCTTTAATTTCCTGTGCTTTGAAGGTCTTGTTGAGAAAGTTACTGCCTGTGCCTATATGTTGGAGTGTTGAGCCTATGCTCTCCTCTAATAGCTTCACAGACTCTGATCTAATTTTAAAACCTTTGATCCATCTCAAGTTGATTCCTATGCACGGTGAGAGGTAAGGACTTAGTTCCATCTTTCTATAAATGGAAAGCCAGCTCTCCCAGGACCATTTTTTAAAAAGACTGTCTTTTCTCCAGCATATGAGTTTGGCCTCTTTGTCAAAGATCAATTAACTATAGGTGTGTAAAGTTTGTTTTTGTATCTTCTATTCTGTTCCACTTGTCTTTGTGCCTGTTGTTGTGCCAATACCATGCTTTTTTTTTTTTTTACTACTATTGCTCTATAGTATAATTTGAAGTCCAGGATTTTGATGCCTCCTGCCTGGTTCTTATTGCTGAGGATTGCTTTGGCTATTCTGGGTCTTTTATTTCTCCATATAAAATTCATGACTGATTTTTCTAGATCTATGAGGAATCTAGTTGGTATTTTGATAGAAATTACAATGAATCTGAAGACCATTTTTGGCAGAATGGCCATTTTGATTATATTTATTCTGCCAATCCATGAACAAGAAAGATCTTTCTGACTTCCAAGGTCTTCTTCAATTTCTTTCTTTAATGTTTTATAGGTTTTGTCATAGATGTCTTTTACATCTTTTTTTATGTTTATTTCTAGGTATTTTATTGGTTTTGAGGTTATAGTGAATGGAATTTTCTTTATTTCTATCATTATGGATTCATTGGTTTCATATAGAAAAGCAACTTATATATTTAGGCTGCTGTGCTGAATTTGTTTTTTAGAGTATTTAAATGAGTTTATTAAAAAGATAGAAATACAGAAAGCAGTTACAGCCCCATGCCATTCAAGAGTGGCACAAGGGTGGGGTGATTCGAATGAATTCACCACCTGAATTTGTTAATCAGCTCCAGTAATCTTCTAAATGATTTTTTTGGATCATATCATCTGCAAACAGAGATAATTTTAATTCCTCTTTTTCTATTTGAATTCCATTATGATTTCAAAAAAAGCAGGGACTTATATTACATTTTTTGAATTTGTTCATGCTTGCTTTGTGGTGTAAGATGTGATCTATTTTGGAGAAGGTTCCATGGGCTACTGAGAAGAAGTTGTATTTTGTCATTCCTGGTTAAAATGTTCTGTATATGTCTATTAGGTCCATTTGGTTTATAGATTTCTTTAGTTCTGAAGAGTATGCATCTTCTGCCTTGAGGATCAATCTAGTAGCATGAGTGCTGTGTTGACATCTCCCAGTATCATTGCATTTAAGTCTATTTGAGATCATATTTGTTTTATAAATGTGGGTGAACACACATTTGTGGCATACACAATTATTATCATTATATCTTCTTCATGAATAGTTACTTTTAATAAAATGAAGTGCCCTGCTTTATCTCTTCAGATGTGTTTTAGCTTAAAACCTGTTGTATTGAATATCAGTGTTGCTACCCGTGCTTATTTTTCATCTCCATTAGCATGATATATTTTTCCATTCTTTCACTTTTAGTCTGTGATTATCTTTGGCTGTAAGGTGAGTTACTTGAAGGCAGCCTATATTTGTATTATTTTTTAATCCACATTACCAGTCTATTTCTCTTATTTTGATGAGTTAAATCCTTTGATGTTCAGTGTTATTATTGAGATATGATTTTTGTTTTCTTTCATTTTGTGTTCTATATTCTATATGATATGTTATTTTTTCTTTGCTTCATTGCTCCGGTGATTAAATTCTTCTCCTCTCTGATTCTGAATTTTGCTTCTTTTTTCTTCTTTATGAATTTTTAAAATATTTAATGTAGTACTGGATTCATATTCATGAATTTTTTGAGATTCTGATTATCTCCAAACACTTTTTTATCCATCATAGAGAGCTCAAATTTTCAATGGAGAAAAAGTGGTTAGGCTTACACAGCCTTAATAATCTCTTTTATTATATGTTAATACCTATGACTCTATTAAGAGAAAAGAAAATATATTGATTTAAGTAAGATATCCAGTATGTTTGAATTTCTCCCATTAACTATTAATAAAGAAAGAGAATAATTTAGGAGAAGAAAACTAAAGAGAATCATAGTGCAATAGCAGAACCAAAATTAATCTGCAGTTATTGTAATAAGTGATGTAAGCTGTCAAACCACATTTCAAGCAGCCTCAGATAAGAGATTGCTTCAGCCATGGATGAAGAAAGACCATTTTAGAAGAGAATGAGAAACAGTCATGAAGGATAGTGAGAGAATTCAAGCATTAAATTAATTTTTACATGCTTACCAATGGGAAGACAACAAATATGCCTCCACTTCTGTGTCTCAGAAAAGATCTCAAGCCAACAGGGAAATTGAAATGCCAAGTATCCATCCAAGATGAGAGCTAAGTTTTAAACCTCATTTTGTTCTCATAAAAGTTCTGTGTCATCCAAGAGACAAAACTTAAGGTTTATTCTTAACCCCTTGCATTTGGGTCAAATCGTACCAGGAATTGGCAAGATAGCACTCATAGTCACATCAAAATTACTTCCATCTGTCTAAAACAAATGGCTTTAATGCCCACAGGACAGAACAGATCTTCATGAGATTAAAAGAAAAAAAAATGGCTTCAGTACAGATCCTGAGGGACTAATACAAACCTGGGTTGTATTTTAAAAATTCTTGCTTACGTGACAGAGTTTATTTGAGTTTGATACAAGTTATACTTACTGGATTTCGACTTGATTCACAATTATGTACTTACTTATTGAAAGCCTTCTTAACCGTCAGTTCTAAGGTCACCTTGAAGTGGCGTGAGAGGGGGAAAAACTGTCAACCCAAGTTGAAACTTGTTTGCAAGAAAACAAGTTTCCAAAGATAAAAAGGCAACCAGCATGCAGGTAAAACCTTACATTTCCCAGAATTTTTACTCTTTCTTTCCCTGATTCTTCCATGACTTCTTGTTGCTTTTCAATGAATTATCCCATGACTATTTTGCTGGATTCTCTGTTTAATCAATGTATATTGTTTTAGTTAAAACTCTCAATAAAAGAAAGACACTAGTTGAAAGAGAGCAAGAGATCTCAGTCTTCTCTCCAGCAAACCTATACCTCTAATAATCATTCTGATTCTGAATTATTTATTTAAACTAACTTCAAATCTGGCAGTAGTATCCAGCAATGATGACTATTCTGGGGACACATTTAAGAATAGGTGCCTTTCCTGACTTCAATAAGCTTAGAGTTTCTGGAGCAAGACAAAGTAAAACAAACCAATTTAACAAGCATCAATTTAATACTCACATTTAAGTGCTTTAATAGGTTGTCTTAAAGTGAATATTATTTATATTTTTTAATTGAAGTAGTGAGAATTGTACATATTTTGATTTTTTTTGGCATAGACAGTTTCAGTTTTCATCTATTGCCATGGTAAAATTTATAATACCTTCTTGTTTCACCCTGCAAGATTCTCCAATTTAATTATAAATGATATGGTAACCCTGATTATTATAGTATTAAATGGCCAACAGAGATTAATAATAATGATTTTCTAAACCAATTTGCTTTTAACATGGTCTTAATTCATATAAAGAGAAAATTACAAAAATCAACTAAAATTTTATTGGCAACGTTACTATTTCCAGACAATTTTATATTCATCTTCATGAAAATATTTTTATCACTTCATCACTAATGTTATCTGCTCTGCCATCCTCATTTCTTTATCTTCTACATTATCACATTCACTACCACATATTTAAACTGTGGACCATATACCTCACACTTGCTTGACTCTATTAAATCACAATCACATCACCTGGCGTAACTATATTTCTGCCCACTTTTTGAATCCCAAATGGTTATCAGAATATTAAAGTTCTCAAAAACTAAAACTTTAATACCACTAAGATTTTTTCCCAACAAAGCATAAAGAATTCCATGCTAATCATCTTTCTATAGTCTCGTTGTTTCAGTCAACATTCTCACTGCCTGCCGTAATCCAAAATACTTGACCACCACAATTTAAATGAAGAAAAAAATATTTGCTCATGTTTCTGGAGATTTCAGGTAATCCAAAACATGTTATGTTAGGTGAAGCCTGAAATACTCCAGACATTGGAAAAAGAGGCAGAGAGAGAGAGAGAGAGAGAGAGAGAGAGAGAGAGGGAGAGAGAGAGAGAGCACAAGGGTTCTCTTCTCATATCAAGGGAGGTGTGACCATGTATAATCTACAAGGCCACACCCTAAAGAACCCATCTGCAAGAAAGCCTTATCTCTAACATGGCAGCCTTGTCTTTGTGAGGTTTAAGGGGTTATTTTAATTGATACTATAACAAAAACTATTACTTTATATTTGCTGATTCTCATGTTTTCTTTCAGATAATCACATTTCATTTGACCACACTGCTTTCCCCAGGCTGGGCTTCGTGAACCTCTCATTTCCTTCTATAATTTTTATTGTTTCTTATATTTTGAGAACAGCAAGACAGGTCCATGTACTTTTAGCTATCACACCTCAGATAAAATCTGGATTTTTAGAGACACTCAATGAATATATATTGAACAAATAAAGTGATTACCAGATAAATTCTGAATTTTTGTTAAATTTTATCTGTGGTTTTCTTAATAAAGTTATACATATTAATGAGTTAGGATATTTGAAAGGACCAGCTGTCCTAGCACTGGTCTAAAGAGGCTGTAATAATGAGTCAAATATTCAGGTAAATGAGACTGCTTTGCACTACATAAAAATAAAGGAATATTCTACTCTTTGATCAACTATAGACTTACAATTTTTCTGATGACTGGATTTTATAAAATTAATATTTATAAATTCATTTCTTTTCTTGTAGGTGCTTAGTAACTTATTTTAATTGTTGGCCAGTGGAAATAGAGCAGTTCTAAGCCCTTGGGTACATGCTCCAAAACAGCTGGATGTCTTATAACAGTGCATGCTATATTAAATAAATACATTATAATTTATTGAAGAATAAGTATATTTTCTCACGTACATAATATAAATTTAGAAATTGTTATGTTAAATTTATTAAAAGTAACCATTAAAAGTAGATTTTTAAATACTAAATATTGTGCTGGATCTAAGATATCTTTTTGAAGTATGGCCATTTTGATGATACTTATTTTGCCTACCTATCTACTTTCTTTTTTGATTTCTATTTTTCAATGTTTTATAATTTTTGTCTTGAAAATGGTCTTTAACCTTCTTGGTTAAGTTTATTCCTAAGTATTTTTTGTAAAAAATTATGAATGGAAATGTTTTTCTGATTTCTTTTTCAGTGGATTTATGTTTGGTATACAATAAAGATTCTAACTTTTTAAGATTGATTTTTGTATCCAGACACTTGGCTGAATTTGTTGATCAGTTTTATATGCTTTTTGCTTGAGTTTGTTGTGTCTTCTAAGAAGAGTATCATGTCATCTGCAAATAGTTAATTTTTGAGTTCTTCTTTTCCTATTTGTACTTATTTAATATTATTTAATATTTAATATTATTTAATATTATTAATTATTGATTGGGCTAGAGTCTCAATTACTATACTGAAGAGAAGTGGTGATAATGGATATTCTTGTCTTCTTCCTGTTTTCAGAGGAAATGATAAAATTTTTTTTCTCCATTTATTTTCTTTTCTGTTTTCTTTTTTATTTTTTCCTTTTAAATTTTTTATTGGTAAATTATATCTCAACATCATATTGGGGTAAAAAAAAAACTTGTGTGTACAAACATGTACACATCACTGATTTAACCCCTACCCAGTTCCCACCCCATTCCCTCCACGTCCCTCCTTCCCTTGTTTGGCTTAGTGGTTGACTTCGATATGTTTAAGTACATTGTGTGTTTTAGAGATTTTCCTCTTCCCCACTGCTTTCTCCTCCTTTAGGTTGCCTTGTTTGCTCCTATATAGGATTTCCTTTTTCAAGAGTTCCTCCTATGACCCATTTCTCCCTAACGCTCACATATTAGGGAAAGCATCTGATTTCTTATTTTTTGTGACTGACTAATCTCACTTAGCATAATGTCTTCCAGTTCCATCCATTTCTCTGAAAATGATGTAATTGAGTTTTTTTGATGGCTGAGTAAAATTCCATTGTGTACATTTCCCACAGTTTTGTAATTCATTCATCTGTTGATGGACATCTTGGCTGGTTTCATAGTTTGGCTATGGTGAATTGTGCAGCTATGAACATAGATACACATGCATTAGTGTGGTACTTTGGTTTCCTTTCTTTTGGGTAGATACCCAGAAGTGGTATTGCTGGATCAAATGGTAGATTTGTTCCCATTCTTCTGAGGATTCTCCATACTGTTTTCCAAAGTGTTTGCACTAATTTGCAATCCCACCAACAATGTTTTAGAGTTCCCACTTCTCCACATCCTCGCCAGCATCTGTTGTTTTTTGTGTTTTGAATGATTTCCATTCTAGTTGGAGTTAGGTGAAATCTCAGGGTAGTTTTGATTTGCATCTCTCTGATTGTCAGTGATGTTGAGCATTTTTTCATGCATTTATTGGCCATTTGAATTTTTTCTTTTGTGAAGTGTCTATTTAGTTCATTTTCCCATTTTGTTATTGGATGCTTTGTTTTCTTAGTATTGAGTTTCTTGAGTTCTCTGTATATTCTAGATATTAGTCCTCTATCAGTGGTGTAGGTGGCAAAAATCTTCTCCCATTCTGTTGGCTCTCGATTGAGGTTCTTGACAGTTTCCTTTGCTGAACAGAAGCTCTTCAGTTACATGCAATCCCATGTATTGATTCTCCTTTTAATTTGTTGTGCCTTTGGGGTCTTGTTGAGGAAATGTTTATCTGTGCCTATGTGTTGCAGTGTTAGACCTATGCCCTCTTCAAGGAGCTTCAATGTATCTGGTTTAATTTCCAAGTCTTTGATCTATTGTGAGTTGACTTTTGTACCGCGTGAAAAAGTGGGATTAATATCCAATTTTCTGCATATGGTTAACCAGTTTTACCAACACCATTTGTTGAAGAGTCTATGTTTTTTACAGTGTATGTTTTTGGCCCCTTTGTCAAAAATAAATTGCCTGAAAGTGTGTATACTTGTTTCTTGGTCTTCTATTCTGTTCCATTGGTCTATATATCTGTTCTTTTGCCAGAACCATGCTGTATTTATTACAATGGTTTTGTAGTATAGTTTAAAGTCAGGTATTGTGATTCTTCCTGTTTGGTTTTTGTTCCTGAGAACTACCTTGGCTATTCTGGGCTTTTTGTTATTTCAGATAATTTTAAGGACGGATTTTTCTCTGTGAGGAATGATCTTGATTGTTTAATGGGCATTGCGTTAAATCTTTAGATCACTTTTGGGAGAATGGCTATTTTAATAATATTTATTCTGCCAATCCATGAACATGGAAGATCTTTCCATCTTCTAAGATCTTCTTCGCTTTCTTTTTTCAGTGTTTTATAATTTTCTTTGTAGAGATCTTTTACCTCCATGGTCAAGTTTATTCCCAGGTATTTTATTTTTTTGTGGGAGATCCTGAGTGGAAGTGTTTTTTCTGAATTTCTTTTTCAGTGGATTTATGATTGGTGTACAGGAAAGCTTCTGATTTTTAGATTGATTTTTGTATCCAGATACTTTGCTGAATATTCTATATGTGTCCAACAGGTTCATTTGGTTATTGGTGTTTCTTAGTTCTGAGGCATCTATATTGACCCTTTGTTTGGAAGATTTGTCTAGTATTGTGAGAGGTGTGTTGAAGTCTCCCAGTATTATTTTGTTGGGATTTATGTGTGACTTCGTGTCACAAAGAATTTGATTTATGAAAGTAGCTCCCCCTATGTTTGGAGCATAGATGTTGATTATTGTTATTTCCTCTTGCTGGATTATTCCTTTTACCAGTAAAATGTGACCTTGTCTTCTAATAAGTTTGGTTTTGAAGTCTAACTTGTCTGATATCATAGTTGCTACTTCTGCATGTCTTCGAGTACCAATAGCATGGAATACCTTGCCCCAGTCCTTTACCTTGAGTTTGTTCCTATCTTTACTTGTAAGGTGTGTTTCTTTTAAGCAGCACATGGATGGATTCTGGCTTTTAATCCATTTTGCCACTTTATGTATTTTTATTGGGGAGTTTAGGCAGTTTACATTCAGTGTGATTATAGAGAGATAATTTTTAATTCCCAACATGTTAAGATCTTATTTCTGTTTGAGATACTGTTTATTCTTCTTTGCTTAGTTGTCTGCTGAATGAGAATTCTTGTTTTTTGGTTCTGGCATGTATTACCCATTTCCTCTTTGCAGTTAATCTCCTTGAGTATTTTCTCTAGCGCTGGTTTTGAAGACATAAATTCCTTCCGTTTCTGTTTATCATGGAAATTTCTTATTTCCTCATCTAATTTAATGGATAGTTTTGCTGGGTAGGAAATTTTTGGCTGGAAGTTGTTTTCTTTCAGAGTTTGGAATATGTTACTCCATGCCCTTCTGGCTTTCATGCCTTGGTATGGGAAGTCTGGAGTGATTCTAATTGGTTTGCCTCTGAATGTCACGTGGCCTTTTGTTTTTGTTGCCTTTAAGATTCTCTCCTTGGCTTCCACATTAGTCATTTTGACAATTATGTGTCGTGGGTATCCTCTTCTCTGATCCTGTCTAAAGGGAGTTCTATAAGTTTCCTGGACATGTGTATCAACTTCTTGTTGTATGTTTGGAAAATGTTCTGTTATTACTTCCTTGAAGAGATTATTTATCCCTTTAGTTTCACCTTCTTTTTTCTTTTCTATTCTGATTATTCTTAGGTTAGCTCTCTTAAAATGGGCCCATATTTCTTCAGTGCCAGATTCCTGCTGTCAGTTTTTTTTTTTCTTCTAAATTAGAAACTATGTGTTCATTTTTGGAGTGATCATCTTCAAAAAGCGAGATTCTATTTTCTATGTGGTCAAATATGTTGTTTATAATTTGAATTGAGGCCTTTATTTCAATGATTGCATTTGGCTCTCTCTGGATCCTTTTTGAAAAGCCTCTATTATTTCTAAAGTTCTTTTCCTGATTTGATCTTCTAGAGATCTCTGCATTTCTGTGTTATCAGGTTCTGATGTTGTGAGGTTGTGGGCATTCACTGCTTCATTGTTATTTCTCTTTCCCATGATTTTGGAAGTTTGTGCCTTCTCTGGGTTCTTCCCTTGGTCACTATGAGTTAAGGTGCTCTGGATCTTGAGTCTGTGGTATCTCAGTCACCACTACTTTTTTACTGGGTTGTATATCAAAGTCTCAGACCCAGGGAGTCAACCGAGGCTACTTAGACCATGGGGGATGCCGGGTTGGGCGTTCTCCAGCGGGGAGTTGTGACTATGGTGTGATATCTCTGCCACCACCACTCCCCCACTGGGTTGGACTGATAAAATCTCTGACCCAGTGAGACTATCAGCGCAAGTCCCTGGGAGACCAGTACTGGGATTTCTCCCCTAGGGGGCGCAATTTGACTCACGGTTGTTGAGTGTGCTGATGGAGCTGTAGTGAACTTGGTTAATTCATAGCTGCTGCCGCTGGCAATATGACACGACTGCCACACCCTCAGCTATGAGGCTGGTGTATTTCTTTTCTGGTTTTGAGCTCTGCTCTGAGTCCCTGCCAGGTGTGCTGAGCCCGGCCCTTGGGAGCTTTAGATGTTTCCTGCGCCAAAAAAATTGCTGACTGCCGCCCAGCTGTTCAGCAACTGCTCACCTTGGCTCACTGTCTACCCCTCCTCTCTGGAGCCTGGTGGCTGGTTGAGTGCGTTGATCTTGAGCCATCCCGTGAATTTGCCACTGCCACCAGCAGTTAGGTGCTGCTTCCATGTCCTCGGTCGTGAGGTTGGCGTAGTTCTCTGGTTTTGATCTCCGCTGAGTACCTGCGGGGTGTGCTGAACCCGGCCCTTGGGAGCTTTAGATGCTCTTTGCGCTGAAAAAAACTGCTGACTGCCACCCGGCTGTTCAGCAGCTGCTTACCTCAGCTCACTGTCCACCCATCCTCTCTGGAGCCTGGTGGCTGGTTGATTGTGTTGGTCTGTAGCCGTCCGGTGAACTCGCTGCTGCCTCTGGCAGTAAGGTGCTGCTGCTGTGTCCTAGGCCGTGAGGGTGGTATACCTCCTCTCTGGATTTTAGCTCCATTCTGAGTCTCCATCCTCTCTGGAGCCTGGTGCTGCGAGGGAAGATGTAGCCTGCGCCACTCTGTGCCACAGTGGCCGCAGCACTGTGGGCTGGTTTTTTCTGCTGTCTCGTTTTTCCAGCCCTCTTTTTTTCTGTCCCTTTTATTTACAGTTTTTATTTCTTTGCTGAAGGTGTTTCCTGGCTCTGAAAGTCGCTGGTTTTATGGTAATAGAGATCGATTGTTAGTGGGACTCGTAAGTGCCGCTTTTCTCTGTCCCCATCTTCCCAGATGTCCTCTTCTCCATTTAATATGCTGTTGGCTGTTGGCCTGTTTTAGATTGCCTTTATGATGTTCAGGTATTTTCCTTCTATTCCAATTCTCTGCAGTGCTTTTACCATACATAGATGTTGGATTTTGTCCAATATTTTTTCAGTTTTTATTGAAATGATCATGTGATTTTTTACTTTGGTTCTGTTTATATGATGAATTACATGAATTGATTTTTGTGTGTTGACCCAGCCTTGCATTCCTGCCCTTCTCTCAAGGTTTTGTAAAATTCACTTGGGAAACCATCTGGTCCTGGGCCTTTCTTTGATGGTAAGCTGTTTATTGCAACTTCACTTTTTTTTTTTTTTTTTTTTGTGGGTCTAGGAATGAAACCCAGGGACATTCAGCCTCCAAGCTACACCCTCTGCCCTATTTTTTTATTCTTTATTTTGAAACCAGGTCTCATTGAGTTGCAGAGGGCCTCACTAAAGTAGCTGAGGCTGTCAGTGAACTGCGATCCTTTGGTCTCAGCTTCCCAAATGCTGGGATTACAAGTGTGTGCCACCACGCCCAGCTGTTACTTCAATTTTTTATTGCTATTGGTTGATTTAATTTTTTAAGTTTTCTTAACTAAGTATGGTAGGTTTTATTTATCTAGAAAGTTGTCAATTTCCTCTAGAATTTCCATTATTTTTGGAGTAGATTTTTTCAAAGTAGTTTTTAAAATTTCTCTGGATTTACACTGTTAGTAGCATTATCTCATTTTTTCATCACTTATCTTCATAATATGGGTTGATTAATTTTTTTGGTAAGGTTGGTTAGTGGTTTATCTATCTTGTTAATTTTTTTTGAGAAACCAGCTTTTGGATGTGTTGATTTTCTCTAGTGCTTTTTATTCTCTACTTTGTTCATTTCTGCTCTGATTTTAATAATTTCCTCTCCTCGACTGGCTTTGGGGTAGATTGTTCCTGTTTTTTAAGGGCTTTGAGGTTTGTCGTTAGGTTATATATTTGGAGATTTTCTGTTTTTCTTGAGTACTCAGTGCCATAAACTTTCCACTTAATACTGCTTTCAAAATATCACAGATTTTTTGATATGTTGTAACTCTATTTTTATTTGTTTTTAGTAATTTTTATTTCATCCCTTTCTTATTATATGGCCCATTCTTCAGTCAGCTGTATGGTGTTAAGTCTCTCATTTTTATCTGGTTTCTCTGGATGCTCTTATAGCTGATTTCTAGTTTAATTCTATTATGGTCTGTAAAGATACAGAGAAGTATGTCACATTTTTTGAATTTGTTAGTGCTCCCTTTGTGGTCTGGTACGTGATCTGTTTGGGAGAAGGTTCCATACACAGCTCATAAAAATGTGCACTCTGTTAAATTTTAGTGGAATATTCTATATGTGTCTAATAAGTCCATTTGGTTGATTATGTTCTTTAGGTCTGAGGCATCTTTACTGACCTTTTGTCTAGATCAGTCTAAGGATATGAGAGGGGTGTTAGTCTCCCAGTATTATTGTATTGAGATTTATGTGTGATTTAATGTCATAAAGAGTTTGTTTTATGAGAGTAGCGACATCTATGTTTGGGACATTAATGTTGAATATTGTTATTTTCTCTTGATGGATTATTCCTTTTAATGACCTGCTTTGTCTCTTCAAATAAGCTTGGGTTTGAAATCTAAATTTTATAATATCATAATTGCTACTTCTGCTTTGCTTCAAGTTTGGTTGGCATGGATTACCTTGCTCCAGCCTTTTACCATTTGTTTGTTACTATCTTTATTTGTAAAGTTTGTTTCTTGCAGGCTGCAGATAGATTCTGATTTTTAATCCATTTTGTCACTTTATGTCTTTTTATTGGGGAATTGGGGCCATTTACATTCAGTGTGATTATTTAGAGATGATTTTTAATTCCTAACATATTGAAATATAACTTCTGTCTTAGGTATTCTTTGTTCTTCTTGGCTTAGTTATTTGCTGGATGGAAATTCTTGTTTCTCTTGTTTTGTCTTGTATTACTTATTTCTTCTTTGCAGTTAATCTGATTCATATTTTTCTCTAGTGCTGGTTTGGAAGACAGAAATTATTTCAGCTTCTGTTGTCTTGAAAGATTTTTATTTCCCCATCGAATTTGATAATTTTGCTGGGTAAAAATTTTGTGGTTGCAAATTTTTTTCTTTTAGGGTATAAAATATGCTATTCCAGGCCCTTCTGACTTTCATGACTTTGTTTTGAATGTCTGTAGTGATTCTAATTGATTTGGTTCTGAATGTCACTTGGTCTTTTGTTTTTGTTACCTTTAAGATAATCTTCTCGGCTTCTACATTGGTCAGTTTGACAGTTATGTGCCAGGAGGAACATTTTCTCTGATCTTGTCCAAAAGGGTCTCTGTAAGTTTTTTGTACCTGTGTATCAACCTACTACTCTATATTTGGAAAAAAAATTATGATATTACTTATTTGAAAATATTGTTCATCCCTTTGACTTCATCTTATTTTTCCTCCACAATGCCAATCATTCTTAAATTAGTTCTTTTAAATTAGGCCAATATTTTTTGCAATATCCAATAGATGTTGTTACTTGCCTGTCTGGATCTCTGGAGGGCATGGTAATTATGGCCACCACTGCTGTAAATTGTAGCCAATGTTTGCTCAGAAAGAACTGATGGCTTACAACTCTGATGATCTGTCGCTTCTCATTTTAGGTACTTGGTTGTTTTTCTGTTCATCTCTGGAGTCAGGTGCTGTGAGGTAAGATGGCACCACCATGGTGCCTGCTGCTGCAAGGAATGCAGGTTCCTTTTCTGCTCTTTGATTGGTCTTATAATCTTTTTTATCCCTGACCCTTGTACCTATCTTTTTATTCCTCTACTGATAGTATTTTCTGGCTTTGTAGAATGCAATTTTTGAGGCAATAGAGATTTGGTGTCATCTGAACAGGCATGTGCTGCTTTCCTCACTTCCCATCTTCCCAGAAGTCACTAGTGTGTACTAATTTGAATGGTAAAAAAAAATTTAGAGAATCATTCCTAAGAAAAAGTACTAAAAAACTTCATTATTATTTTAAAAAATGATGAAGAATAGTAGACCTAGAATACTGTATTTATACAGTTAAATCCAAAAGTTATCAGTTAAGGTATCTTTTTTGTGGGAATACATTTTCCAACACCATTGATCTTCCCTATTCACTTGAGCAAAGTGATCTCCAACCTTTCTGCAAAGAGTCCACAGGTAATAAGATTTGCCAGTAAGGCATAAAACATGATGAAGCCCCCGATATATGAGTGAGAAAATGATAGCATCTGCTTCTAGTAACAAAAATGATCAAATTGACAGTTATAGAATACCAAAATAAAAAATTAGCATAAACATTATTTCCAAGTATATATGGAACATATATCAAAGTAGACCATATACTGTGTGATAAAGCAAATTTTAAAAATTGTAATCATTAAGAACATACTTAATATATTTATTGATCACATGTAAATTAAATGATAATTTAATGATAAAGAAACTTACAGCACCGTGCATGGTGGCACATGCTTTTAATCCTCACTTAGGAGGCAGAGACAGGAGGATTGTATAGGTTTGAAGCCAGCTGTGCTGGCTTAAGAGACGCTGTTTCCAAATAAAAAAGTATAAAAATAGTTTTGGCAGTGTAACCCAGAGGTAGATGGGTTTCCAGGAACCCCAGTACCCCCCCAAAAAAAAGAAGGAATAAAACCCTCAAACAAATGATTTCTATACTCCAAAATAATCCACTCTTCCACCTGCAAAAATTTATATCTTGTTTGGCAGGAAAGGTTGCCATGAGATAAAAAATGTATGACAAGACATGGGGGTAGTCCAAAAAATAAACATAGTGTGTTGGTCATCTTTTAATTTCTCTGACCAGAATATCTGATAAGAATAGAGAAGAAAAAGGTTATTTTGCTCATAATTTTAGAGGTTCAGTATATTGTAGACTGGTTTCAAGGCAGAAACATTATAGAAGGATGTAGTAGAAGAACTGCCAGGACATCAAGAAAGAAAGAGACCAGGACAAATATATACTCCAAAATTATGTTCCTAATGACCTACTTCCTCCAGCAGTGCTCCATCTGCCTACAGTTATCACCCAGTAAATAAACTCAAATTATTCATTCATCAAATGATTAATTCACTGATGAGGTTAAAGCCATATGATTCAATTATTTCACCATTCAATCATGCTTCAAATCTTAATTTATAAGATTCAGGGTAGAATGTTTATATTAAAATCATAAAAGTAGTAATAAATTATGTCCCATGCAGATGAAATATGTATGAAGGCTATAGAAGTCAGGTAAAATTTTCAAGAAGAGGAGTCTTGTATGGGGGTATAAAAATCACAAATATTTGGCTGAAAAAATGTAAAGAAAAACAAGTGCATTGCAGGTTGAAAGAACAATGCAAATATAAACAGAAATTGATTTATAAAAAAAAACAGAAATGGATACAAAATATTGATCACAGTGCACTTGAATGAAATCAAGACTATTGGGTAGCCAGACAAAATTAAGTTGAAGAATTAGGATGGGATAACTGTAGCTTTTGATATTCAGTAATATTTAAAGTCTATTTATATATTCAACATCATGTATAGATTTTCTTCATCCTGGCTTAGAACTTGTGTTTAACTTGTCTTAAAAAATACCAGGTTCCAACCCATAGCATCATAGCAGTATATTTTTATCTGGACAGAAATTGGGGTAGGAGAAAGAATTACTCACATAAACTGCTCTTTACTCTTCAACATTGTCTTTATTGATCCCACCCACTTCTCTAATTTTGATTAGGATTTAATATATGTTTTAGAGCATCTGACATTTTTCTTTATGGGCTTATTAAAATTACACATTTTGTAGGTATACCTCTCACTTTTATTTTTCCTACTATAGTTTAGGCCTTACGAAAACAGAGACAGAGATCTGATGATTCACTGTTATCACCCCAGTAAGTTCCTGCTTCAAAAATGTATGTTGAATGAAAGTATTAATGAATTATTGAATGACTGAATACAGGGACCAGAAAAGAGTAATTCACTTCCTATTTTTTGTGTATGAATCAAAAAGTTTATAGCAAATATTTTATAATAAATAGGCACTAAAAAGACTGATGTGCTCCAAAATAGTCCTCTTTTCTAAGTCCTGCCATTAAAACTTACTACATCTACACTCTTCTCAAGTCAGCATTAGAGAATATCTCCTGAAGAATTTCTATAGTGCCAAGATCTGAAGAAACATAAAATACAGCTTTCATGCCTTTCTTTCATTCTAATCCTTGTATTATTAAGAAGTCATATGTTACTGGGGGAGTGGTCAGTTCATTTGTATCATTTAAACCCTGACCTTCCTATAGTGTGTGATTACAATTAACACAATACTCTATTAATATAGCAAATAATTTGGCCTTTTCTAATTTTCTGTGGTGCATGAGTAGTACTCCTAGGGAAGTAAACAATACTTGAAACTGTAAAGTCACGTCACAAACTTAAGAATAATGACAGGAAATTTACAACTGCAATTCTTTTGAAAATTTTCAAAGGAAAGGAGAAGATATGGAATTGATTGGTTACAGGGAGATCTAGGAGGTAAAAACAAAATGTGTATTCTAGAGAAGACTGCAGAAGGTGAGCCAGTACAGATGATATTGTGAGCTTAGCTAAGATAGTATTGCATACATAGGAATAATTGTGTTTATAATAGTACCCTAGGCCATGACCCAAATTTTGACCTTTAAACAGGCACAGGATGCTTCAGGAGATATCCTTTAACCAAGTAGCCTTATCTATAAATAAAACTTTCTTTTTGTTGGATATTGTGGTATCTTTTCATGGAGTATTACAGCAATACCTGTAAAATAATTTAAAGCATAAACATGACTTTCTAATTAGCCATTTGCAATCGATTTGGGTGAAAGACTCTATATACTTCCTGGTTTTGACTACCATAGTTCATGTTTGGATATATAGGGTCTTTTTCTGGCTAAATATAATGTAAAGCTTAAAAATGTAGTCTAGAACAACCATAAAGTCTAGACTCAAATTCCATGATGTGACATTGGAAATTTCACCTAAGCTTCCTGGGCCTCAGTTTCTTTTTCTTTCTTTCTTTCTTTTTTTTTTTTTTTTTTTTTTTTGGTGGTACTGAGAGTGGAACCCAGAGGCTTTCTACTTCCGGGCTATACTTCCAGACCTATTTTTATATTTTATTTGGAAACAAGGTCTCACTAAGTTGATGAGAGCCTCACTAAGTAGCTGAGGCTGTCTTTGAACCTGTGTGATCCTCCTGTCTCAGCCTCCCAAGCACAGAGATTACAAGCATGCACCACCATGCCTGGCTCTGGGCCTCAGTTTCTAAAACTGTAAGATGAAGTAAATTGAGATAATGTGTGGAAAGTGCTTAGTTCAATGTGGGGCACACAATACTCAATATATTAGCTACCATTATTTTCTTCTTTACCTTCCTGAGCTACCGCAAATATGACAATGAAAGAGTGTGAAATAGTGAAAAGGAAGCAGATTTCAATGTAGAAAAACAAGTGTAAATACTATTTTCTTAAATGTAGTAGCTGTTTAAATATATAAACTTTACAGTATTTACTAAGGTAATCTAATGAACAATAGTTTCCACTTCTATAAAATGGGGGCAATGTTATAATTATTATAAGTAGATATAATTATAATATTCTGAGGATTTAATCTTACTCTATACAAATTCTAATGAACACAAAAATATTATAATACATTTCAGCTTTATGTTTTAAGTTTTCCATGGTTTTCTGCATATCTTCTAATGTCTTCCTATTTCCTTGATATTCTACTCTGGTGGTCTATCTTACTTCTATTCAGTCTCAACCCTAAGAGAATAAAATTCAAAGATTATAAAGCATTCTTATCTTTATCTCTAAGTGAGAACTTAGGCTAGGGGAGTAGAGAGTAATCCTAGTGAATAAATAAAGCTAGAGATTGCATTCACTCTAACTTCTTTGGCTGAAACACTGTCATACTTGGAAATTCTTCTTTGAAACACACTCCCACATTCTTCATGTCTAGCACAGGAAACACCTTCCTTTTCAAATTATGCAACTGTTGGTAGAATTTCCTTTAAGGTTTTTCCAATATGCCAATCACATTTTTTCCATTTTTCTTCAGACTCCCATCTTATATTAAAAATACTTTTTTTTCAGCAATACCTGAATAGATGCTTCTAGTATGTCTTTGGCATGTATATTTTGGCAAATGGATGACCCTAAGACCTTACCTGTGGAATCAAAAAAGTTGTTATGAATTTTTAGAGAATAATAAAATGAAATGAAATAAAGAATTTAAGAACATTTTTTCGTGGTACTTGGGTCCCTGGAAACCCTTCTATTTCCAGGCTACACTCCAAGACCTATTTTATACTTTTTACTTAGAAACCAGTTCTCCTAAGCCAGCGAGACTGGCTTCAAACCTGCGCGATCCTTCTGTCTCTGCCTCCCAAGTGCAGGGATTACAAGCGTGCACCACCACGCCTGGCTAAGAGCATATTTTAAAGTTCTTAGTCTGTATAAGTGACTAAAGTTTTGCTCAAAGTTTATAAATTTTGCTAAATACTCTGCATTTTCATGGCAAATATACATAATACTCAATCAAAACAGTTCACCCCAGCAGTTTCTGAAAGACCAAAGATGGATTAAATTAGATTGTTCTACTGTAACTTATTATTCAATAATATTAATTTTTATATTAAATAATAATGTAACATCATCCTGTTGTTACAGAAATACTAAAAAAAATAATTATTTTTCTGAAAGAGAAAGTGAACTGTTTTTACATGTGCTTTTAAAAGGATATGAGCACTCAGTAGCTTTTAATATCTTTATAGATAAATATTTTACAATGGAACATATTTTTAATTTTCATGCCATTTTGATTTCACTTATACTTTTATTTTTCACTCTACAAGAATGTAGAGAAAAATTAAAAAGAATGGGATTACAGAGTTTACATAGACAAAAGACCTACAGGATTCTTTAAATAGCTTTTGTCTTTTTTTACTTTTACTCGTTTTTCCATTTTCATACTCTACACATCTGCTTACTTTCTTTTCTTTATTTTTTTCTTCCTCTCTCAGACATTTTTTGAATTTCAACTCACAAGTTCATGTAATTTTTTTTAACTGCTCAACAATCAAATAGGCTCTTGAAGACAGGTCTGAATAGCCAGACATCACTTGAACTGTTGAAATTAAAGTTGTATATAAAGTTGAGGTTTTACTGTTAAGGAAAATACTTGCTGTTTGGAGGTTAGAGAATTTTTGCAATGTGGGTTTTGATTCCATGGGTTGGGTTCAATGCTAGATTACTGATATATTAAAATGGAGTCTGTCTTCGCATGCAAATAACTCAATAATTGATAGTTTCATTCCAAAGACAAAAGATAAAAAGAAACTAGAGAGAAAGAAAAAGGTGCTTAGACTACATTTTTATTCTAATTAAATAGTGATACTCAATTTCTTGTACATCATTGAATAACCATGTCATGGGCTTTCTGAACTCTCTTCTTTACTCTCCTTTTCTGCCTTCTTTGTTGTTAATTTTTCATATCATATTTGTCATTAGGTAAAATACTATTTTACCTACAGCTAGATTATTTTTATTAGAAAGCAAATAGAAAAGGATTCTTTTGATATCAGAGTCATTCAAAGATCATCATATATAGAACTTTCTATTCAGAGAGAAGGCTAGTCTGTGGAAATCTTTTCAATCACACACAAACTGAGAATGACGTTAGAGTTATGCAGTTATAGTAGCCTATATTCCAAATGTATTAACACTGTCTTTCACCAAAACTGTAGCATAACTCTTATGCCACAGTAACCCCAACATAAATAATGATGTGATAAAAATTTCTGTTCAACAAAGATTTAAAAACCTTCATTTGTTGTCTACTTATTTTAGGAAATACACACTTATACAATATTAATTTTCTGACACCTGGAAATAAAAAGGCCAAAGTAAAATTGGATCTTCTATTAGGTATAAACATATTACACTTTTAAAAACATTTTTTGTGGGGCTGGATATTGAACCTGGGGGCATCCCACCTCTGAGCTATACCCTATTTTATTTTGAAATAGGGCCTTGCTAAGTTACCACATGAAGGCCTCTAACCTATGAGGCATATACCACCACACCTCACTTATTTCTGCCTTTCTAACTTGGGTTTATTTATTTTATAAAACCTTTTAACAATTTTCTTTCTTGATTCTTCATGATATCTCAAAGCTATAATAAAAAATCAACCACAAAACAGCTTTTGCATTTTTTCTAAAACATTTGTGGGATTTCTAGTTGAGTTAATTTCTGAGCAACATAGGTAAATATTAAGACAACTGGGTTTCCAGTTGTTCTTGATAATTTGACTTATCTCTACTCTTTGGGAAAAAAATTAAAACAGTCAAACTCTAATTCCAGTAGAAAACAAGAAATTATTAAAATCAGAGCAGAAATCATTAAAATATGAATAAAAGAACAATACAGAATATCAAAAAATTTAAAAACTGATTTCTCAAAAAAATAAACAATACAGATAAACCACTAGCAAAACTAACCAAAAGAAGGATAAAATCAAATAACTAAAATAAGAGATGAAAAAGGAGATATTACTACCAACAAACAGGGTAAAATAATCAGAGGATTATCAAAAGCACTTTGAAAATCTATACTCCAACAAAATAAAATACAGAAGAAATTGACAAATTTTTAGGTACATAAAACCTTTCTAAGTTGGAATAAGAAGGTATAGATGATTTAAACTAAATAACAGCAATCAAATAGATTGAGGCAGAAATACTCTATCATCAAACAAAAGCCAAGTCCAGATGGTTTTCTAATTGAATTCTCTCTTTCTCTGTCTCTGTCTGTCTCTCTCTCTCTTCCTATTTCTCTGATTTTTGCTCTCACTTTCTCTTTCTATTTCTCTCCTTGCTCTCACTCTCTGTCTTGCTTTTGTGCTCTCTCTCTCTCTCTCTCTCTCTCTCTCTCTCTCTCTCCTATCTTCACTAGCTCTATATATGAAAAAGGCCTAGAAACATTGACTAAACAAGTAACAATGCTAACAATAAGTACTGTAACACTTAGATATCAAACATAAATGACCACGTTCCATAAAAAAAAAAATAATAAGCCAGGCATGGTGGTGCATGCTTGTAATCCTCGCCCTTGGGAGGTGGAGACAGGAGAATTGCATAGGTTTAAAGGCAGCCTCGCTGGCTTAAGAGACTCTGTTTCCAAATAAACATATAAAATAGGTCTGGGAGTGTAGCCTGGAAGAAGGGTTCAATCCCCAGTACCACCAAATAAATAAATAAATAAATAAATTAATTAATTAATTAAAATAAGGTACCTTAGAGAAATGACTGGTTTTAGGTCAGACACTCTTTACACAAAATAAATTATTATGCTATAAAAAACTGTTAGAGTAGTATTAAAAAACTCAAAAATCTATTTTAGAATACTTTTATATTCAAATATAGAAAGGTTTGTGCTTCAAACAGGGCTACGATAATGGATTAATATTAACAAAATATTATTGTAAGTAGATCCAATCTCCTGTTTCCACACAGAAATATTTTTAAAAGCAAAAATTGTCAGAAACAACTCTGTCAAATTCTATAAAATACTCAAAGGTTTAATGAACCCAAGAAAACTGAATCAAAGAAAAAAGGCAATGTCAAAGCCGCAGAAAATTGTGTAGCATTTTTTACCAGGCTTTGTCACATACCCTCCTTAACAGAGTAATGTTTGTGCAGATAGAAATCTGCATCCCCAATGTAGAATATGTGTCTTTGCATCAAAAAAGAACAAACTTTGTTCATAAATTATCGTGTGTGTGTCGTATGCCCTCACTGGGGGATACCTAAAGGAGAGATACAAGCAATTGTCAACTCATTTTAAGGTAAGGTTAGAAAAGTGGCAAGTTTTGGACAAAAATGTTTCAAGTTTAAGTAAACTACAGATTCCTAAAACAGAAGATTATAAAAATATGCACATGTGGAAAACAAGCCTGAGAAGATGGTATGTTTTAAAGTACGACTGATTTCTAGGATCTATTAAAACATGATTAAGAATACAAAAGTACCCCCAAACAAAAATGTCTGCAAAGGCATAACTACAATTTTATTTTTCTTGTCTGATTATTATTCTTTGGAATTTTTAGCTTCTGCTATTCAAATAAATATTTATCAAATATTAACTGAGAATGTGTTAAGAAAAAAGGAACACATAAATGAATATAGCATTCAGAAAAATTATTTGGGAATTTCAGTAAACAAAAGGACTAATACAGTCTTCTAATACAACAACAATAAGAAAACAGTAAATACTGAAGAAAAAAACCTGATTTTCAAAATTACCACATTATAATATTAAAATATCAAGTTTTTAACACCCCCCAAATCAAAACATAAACAAGGAGAAGGAAAATATTGTCAATTAAAAAAAACAAAAATAAGCTGTGTGTGGTTGTGCATACTTTTAGTCTCAGTACTTGGGAGGCAGAGACAGGAGGATTGCAGTTCTGTAGCAAACCTCAGTTACTTGTTGGGGCTATCCACAACTTAGTGAGACCTTGTTTAAAAATAAAGAATAAAAAATAGGGCTGAAGGTGTAGCTCAGAGGTAGAATGGCTCTGGGATCAATCTCCAGTACACCCCCCCCCCAAAAAAAAGAAAGAAACAAAAATAAAGTGACAAAGGCCCTTTTTGAGGAAATCTAAATAATGAATTTAGTAGGTAAATATTTCAAAATGCTAAGTGAGATTAGTCAGTCACAAAGAGTGAGAAGTTGAATGTTTTCTTTAATATGCAAATGCAAGGGAGAAAGTGAAAAAAGAAGAAACTCCAGACAAAGGATGAAAAACCTGAGATGAGTAAAAGAGTAAGGCAGAAGCAGTGGAATGGCTCAACAAGTTCTGTGCAGATGCATGTCTCTATTACCATGAAACTTCATCAAGATATATAATTACAATGCACAAAAATAACCACTTCTAGGAAGGTGGCAACCTAGGGGAGCAGATGTCAATCCTGCTGACACCCAATTTCTGATTTTCATTGCCATAAAACAGCATTCTTACAAAAGAAAAAAAGCATAATAAGTAAAAGGCAGCAGTAAAAAACAGTAGAATATGTGTGAAAGAGCAGAAAATAACATCACTTGCCTCCAACAGCTGTGGCCATGGGTGCCATGGCATTATCATTTTGCCTTACAGTGCAAGAGACTCACAGAAAATGGCCAATGACAGAGATTCAGAGCAGCACTCAATGATACCAGAAATGAACCCACCATCCCCATGGGAGAATGCTCAGTTGACATAAACTCACTAGGCTTGAGACTTTATGATTTAACTCAGCAAAGGTGGGGGTGGAATCTGCTGTCGGACATAGCAGAGGCTCAAATAGACTCAGGTTCTGCATCAGTAGAAAGCATGAAGAGAGACCTAAATTTAACATTAGATTTAATATTAGATATCCAAGATAACAACAGACCACCCAGTAATAGTGAATGGAGAGAAGTCAGACTAAGACAGCCCTAGCTGTGAAGATCAGAGACTCATACATTTACACTGGGTTTGGTCCCAGAGGCCACCACTGCCTATGAAGTCAGGAAGAGATTCATGTTCTTCATCCATGAAAAGTGTGGAAAGTGATGTACACTTAACACTAGATTGAGCCCCATTGATACCAGATATTTGCATAGACTGAGGAAGATTAACAGAACTAGGCTTGCAGCAGTAAATGTCCTGGTGGCACTTGTTGTCTGCACAGAGACTACAGAGGTCCCATCTGCTGAATATTAATATATTTGTAGTGTTGCCTTATTTTGTTATTTTTTTCTTATTTTTTGTCTGAGTTTGTATGCTTGCTTGGTTGCTCTCTTTCCAACCCCTCTTCCAAGCTTCTTCCCTTGTATATACCAATTCTCTTCTCATCATCCCTTTTTTGCTCTCTCTCTTCTTTTTTCTTCTTTGTCTTGTATTAAATACAATTTACATTACTATATCACTATATTAAATACTCTTCATTGTTTTCTAGAATACTACTATCTAATTCACTATCTCTACTATCTACTATATACTATGTTACCAACTCATACTCTTATTCTTTTTAGTTCTATCAGTGGCTTTATTCTATTCTGACATTTATGACCTCACTTCCATCCTCAATCACCCATCACTACTGAATACAACACAACTTGCCCTTGGATATACCAGATGAGACCTAGAGACTGAAAGAAATCTATCAAAAGCAACAGATACAAATTTCTAAAATCATAAGGAAAAATAAAAGAAATTAATGAGCTCCCACAACCCCATGATAACAGAACCAGATAACACAGAATCGCGGAGATCACCAGAAGGACAAATCAGAAACTGAACAGTAGAAAAGTTACAGGATTTTCTTTTTTCTTCTTCTTTTTTTTTTTAATTTGGTGGTACTGGGGTTCCTGAAAGCCCTTCTATCTCTGGGTTACACTCCCAGACCTATTGTATTTTTGGAAACAAGGCCTCTTAAGCCAGTGTGGCTGGCTTCGAATCTACATGATCCTTCTGTCTCCACCTCCCAAGCGTGGAGATTACAAGCATGCGCTACCATGCCTGGCATAAGTTATAGGATTTTCTAAAAAAAATAGAGTCTGAAAGAAATAAAAGATTCAGTCACTGAAGTGAAGGCATTGGTACAAATTAAAAATAAATTAGGCCTCATGCAGAATAAAATCTTGCTTTTTGTTTATTTTTTATTTGTTTATTTATTTTTTTGGTGGCACTGGGGTTTCGGAAAACCCTTCTCTGGGCTACACTCCCAGATCTATTTTTATATTTTTTTATTTGGAAACAGGGTCTCCTAAGCCAGTGCGACTGGCTTCAAATCTGCGCGATCCTCCTGTTTCTTCGAACCTGCGTGATCCTCCTGTCTCTGCCTCCCAAGCACGGGGATTACAAGCGTGCGCCACCATGCCTGGCTTGCTTTTTCTTTAGAAGATGATCCTTCCAAAAATAAACTCATAGGGGCCGGGCGTTGTGGCTCATGCTTGTAATCCCTGCGCTTGGGAGGCAGAAACAGGAGGATCATACTGGTTCAATACAAGTCTCATTGGCTTAAGAGACCCTGTTTCCAAATAAAAATATAAAATAGGTGTGGGAACGTAGCCTGGAAAAGGGTTTCCAGGAACTCCAGTACCACCAAAACAAAAAACAAAACAAAACAAAGAAACAATAACAAAAAAAACAACAAACAACAAAAATAAGCTCATAGTATATTAATTTAGAAAAAAGTAATTAACAGCATGGATTTGACAAGGAAGATCTATGGGCCCATCTTAAAAGAGCTAACCTAAGAATTATAGGCATAGAAGATAAACTAGAAGATGAAACCAAATGGATCAACAATCATTTCAAAGACTTAGTATCAGAAAATTTTCCAAACATAGAACAAGAGGTCAATACACAAGTACAGGAAACTTATAGAATCCCCTTTAGAGATGATCAGAGAACAGGCTCACCATGGCAAATAATAGTCAAACTGACCACTGTAGAAACCAAGGGGAGAATTTTAAAGGCAACAACAACAACAAAAGACCAAGTGACTTCCAGGAAGATGGTAACCAAGAAAAACAGCATTTACGAGTTCTGCTGACACTAGATCTCTATTGCCACAAAATCAGCACTTTTAATAGCCAAAAAACACTGTCAGCAGAGAAATAAAAAATTTAAACAGAAGGGACAGAGAAAAATAAGTCTAGAAGAACAACCAGAGACCAGAAAAGAAACCAGCCCGCAATGCGGCAGCAAAGCCGTGCCAGTGCCATCTTCCCTCACAGCACCAGGCTCCAGAGAAGAAAGGTAAACAAGGAGCTGAAGTGAGCAGCAGCATGTCATTCAGGTGTAATTCAGCAGTTTTTCCTTTTCAAAGAACATCTAAAACTCCCAGTGGACCAGATCATCATGCCTTCCAGGCACCCAGAACGAGCTCAACACCAGCAAAGAAATATGCCAGCCTCATGGCTGAGGGCGTGACAGCTACAGGAGAAATCCCAGCACTGCAGCCTCAGGGCCTTACACAGCTTTGAAATCTCCCTAGAGCTGAAATTTTACTGACCAACCCAGTGAAGAAGTAGCAGTGGCAGAGTTACCACACCCTAGTTGCAGCTCCCTGTGGGAAAACACCCACCCCAGAACTCCCATAGTCTAGTGCAGCCTCAATTAACTCCCTGGGTCTGAGACTTTACGATACAACCCAGTAAAGGAGTAGTGGCAGCTGAGATTACCACAAACTCCAGATTCAGAACACCCTAAGTAAAGTCGTGGTGACCCAGGGAAGAAAACAGAGAAGGAACAAACCTCTGAAGTAATGGGAAAGAGGAACAACAATAGAGCAATGAATGTCCACACCCCCATAATATCAGAACCTGATAACACAGAAATTCAGAAATTTCAAGAAGATCAAATCAGGAATATAACTAGAAATAATACAGGACTTTAGAAAAGAACTTAGAGGAGAATCAAAATTGCGACTGTGGAACAGCACTTCTCAGTAGCTGAAATAAATAAAGTTCAACTATCAAGAACACAGTGTCTTAACCAACAAAATAAATACATCTCACAAACCAAAATTGATCCAGGAACCTCCGTGGAAGATATTCAGAAACCCTGAACTGCGGAAGAAAAGGAAAAAAAAAAACAAGGTCGAGTATCGGACCTGCTGCAACCATAGCATTGCCAGGGCCGGCGCAGGCTGGGGGTCCAAACCTGTCATCGGGAACCTGACTTACAACAAGAAGAAAATTCCCTCAGGGACCCAAGCTGCCAGCGAGCCAAGCCACCTCCGCACCAGACTGTCCTCCACCGGTAAGCTACCTCCACGCCAGACTGTCAGCCACCAGTAAGCTGCCCCAGGGCCCTGAGGAGGCTCAGGCTCTGCTCTCCCTATGCACCTTCTGGCACCAGCCCCGAGCTAGCACTTTCTCAGCAGCTGCAGCTGAGATCTAGCGTAGGCTACATCACAGACCAAGAAAAAGACCTAATTTGTGCAGCCCCATCTGAAGATCCAAGGCCCAGCCATGAGAGGGCACAGCCCAGCCCAACTTACCTCCCAAAACGGACTCAGACTACTGCAGAAGAGACCCAGGAATTTTGACCTGCGAGAGTCTCACAAAAGATGCCATATCTAGCCGCCGACCCAAAAAGGGTTTTGGGGAACGGCAACACTGGCAGCCCTGTGAACTAAGAGTCAGAAAGTGTTCGTAGAACTTTCACATCCCAATCTGCAATAGCCAAACCCCTGAGCAGCACAGTTGGCACAACAGAAGAGGCACCCACAGAGACACTGGGAGACCTGCAGGGTCCCGTTCCCCCCAGACAACCAGATATGGATGTACTGCCTGCTCGTCAGAGCTTCTGATTCGTCAGCCAAGTAACACCGTGCTCAGATGAGCTACGGGAGCCAGTGGGCACACAGTGAGTGTCACTAGACATGGCGAAAACTGAGGGTGCCAGTGTCTGAACAGTGTAACGAGTTCAAACCCACTGACAGAGCAAGGATGCTTAAGGAGTGACACTTGCACAGAGCCACATGGCATGTTAGTAAAATAGTAGGACTGTTTCTCTCTCTCTCTCTCTCTCTCTCTCTCTCTCTCTCTCTCTCTCTCTCCCTCTTCTCTCTTATTTTAGTTTTTATTGTTTTTATATTTTCTTCCTTTTTGTTGCCAATTTTTGTTTTATTGTTGTTGTTGCTTTTTTTGTTCCCTCTTTGTTTGGTTTTGGAGTCTTTTTTTCCCGTTTTTATGAGTTTTTTTGGGTTTTATTCCCGGTTTTTTTTTTTTTCTCTTTCGTTCTGTTTTGTTTTTCTCTTTTTTTTCTTTCTTTTTTATGATTATTTGGGTTTATTTTTTGTATGGATCTTTTACTTTATATCACATGGTTGTTAGGTTGTTTTATTTTGCCTTAGGTTTATCCTGCCTACTCTCTTAACCCCTTTTGCTCCCATCTGGTGGTCCATTATTGTGTGTCTATGCTGCTGTATTTATTTGATGTATAATAGTCTTTCTACCTTATTCTGTTACTTTATCCATTTGTGTGTGAGCCTTCCCCCACTCCCTCTACAAAACTCTACAATTCAGACTATTAATTAGCTTCTTTAAATCTTTCCCCTTGTCCCCTTACTGAACCTCTCTCTTTAACACACAAAGTTTCTGACATCTCCATACTTAAATATTCTAATAAATGCAAGCGTCCTACTATATAACCTTCTCACATTCTCAAACTGATTCAACCCCATTACTCTTAAATTCATCCACAACCTACTTATATTTTCTACCTTACCCAACTCCTCCACTTACCTGTTGACTCCTTTAAATTCCTACTACTAAGACTGGACTATACACAACAACCACATTCAATGGGAAGACAACAGAAGAACAGGCCTGAGAACTCTAAAAATATGAGAACCAGGAATAGTGGAGAAACAAAAGAAGTCATGAATACTGACCTACAAGAAATGCAAGAAGGAGAATTCTGAATCTTGATTTACAATATGATGAAAGGATTTAAAACAAGTCTAGAGGAGATGAAAGATGAGTTAGAAAGACTAAGAAAGAATCAGAAAGAGGTCTGGAATGAAATAAAAGAGTCAATAAGTCAAATGAAGATGGCAATAGAAATAAATTCTGGAAGATTAGATGAAATGGAAAACAGAATATCACTGTTGGAAGACAGTACATCCAAAACTGACAACACGGTCAGTGACATACAGAAATCTTTACAGCAACAAAACCTAAACATCCAGCAAATATGGGATAATATGAAGCGTTCTAACTTACAGATAATAGGCATTGAAGAAGGGATACGGGTACAGACCAAGGGCATCCGTATTGTCTTCAAATAAATAATTTCAGAGAATTATCCAAACATGGAAAGAGACTTGGACCTTCATGTCCAGGAGGCATACAGAACACCATTGAGACAGGACAAAAGAAGGACCTCCCCACGCCACGTAATAGCCAAAATGACCAACATAGAAACCAAGGAAGGAATGTTAAAAGCAGAGAGAAAAAAATGGATGGGTGACATATAGAGGCAAAACAATAAGAATCACCCCAGACTATACAACCCAGGTAATGAATGCTAGGAGAGACTGGGATGACGTGATTCAGACCCTGGAAAAAAATAACTTCCAAACAAACCTTATTTATCCAGAAAAACTACTATCCAAGATCAATAGAGAAACCAAAGTGTTTCAGGAAAAACAGAATCTTTAAAAAATCATGAATACAAAGCAAACACTAGAGAAAATTCTTAAAGAAATAAACCATAAGGAAGAAAAAATAATCAGAGTTCAGAACCAGAGAAGAGAGGAAGTTAGTAAGTATGCCATCTAAGTAAAGAAGAAAGACCAAACCACCCAACAGTAGACAGAAAAAAAAATGGCAGAAAACAAAAATCATATTTCAATAATATCTCTTAATGTCAAAGGACTTAACTCACCAATCAAAAGACAGAGACTGGCAATGTGGATTAAAAAACATAATCCAAATATATGCTGTCTGCAAGAAACTAACCTTACAGCCAAAGACATTCACAGACTGAAAGTGAAAGGATGGAAAAAGATATACCATGCTATTGGAGACCAAAAAAGAGCAGGGGTAGTCACCCTGATATCCAACAAAATAGACTTTAAACTAAAACACATCAGAAGAGATAAAACATGGCACCTGCTTTTATTAAAAGGAACAATACACCAAGAAGATATAATGATAGTAAATATTTATGCCCCAAACACAGGTGCAACAACATTTGTAAAACAAACCCTTCTGGATATCAGATCCCAAATAGACCCAAATACAATAATTCTGGGAGACTTTAATACGCCACTCATGCCACTGGATCGATCTTCAAGGCAAAATATATGACTCTTTAGAACTAAAGAAAACCATAAACCAAATGAACCTAATAGACATTTACAGAATATTTCAGCCAAGAACTACAGAATACACATTCTTCTCAGCAGCCAATGGAACCTTCTCCAAAATAGACCACATCCTGGGACTCAAAGAAACCACCAGCAAATTCAAAAAATGTAATATAATTAATAGCATCTTTTGAGGCCATAATGGAATAAAATGATAAATCAATAACAGGATACTCAAATTATTCAAATACATGGAGATTGAATGAAATACTATTGAATGATGATTGTGTAAGAGCAGAAATTAGGGAAGAAATAAATAAATTTATGGGAAAAACAAAAACAGAGACACAACTTACCAAAATCTATGGGACACTATGAAGGCAGTACTAAGAGGAAAGTTTATTGCAATGAGTACCCACATAAAAAGGACAGAGAACGACCAAGTAAAGAACCTAATGACAAAACTCAACGAACAAGAAAGACGGCAACAGTCTATACCCAAAGCCAGCAGAAGGCAAGAAATCATTGAAATTAGAGCAGAAATAAATGAATTAGAGAACAAAAAAATGAAAAGAATCAATAAAACAAATAGTTGGTTCTTTGAAAAGATTAGTAGAATTGATAAACCCCTGGACAGCCTAACCAAAAGAAAAAGAGAATCAACTCAAATTATTAAAATTAGAAATGAAAAAGTAGATATCACCACAGATAGTGAAGAAATTCAAAAGATTATCAGAAACTACTTTAAAAATTAATACTCCAATAGACTTGAAAACATGGAAGAAACTGATAGATTTCTAAGCACAGTTAACCTACCTAAACCCAACCAAGAGGACATAGCAAGCCTAAAACAACAAATAGCAACCAAAGAAATAGAAATGGCAATAAAAATTCTTCCACCAAAGAAAAACCCAGGCCCAGATGGGTTTCCAGCTGAATTCTACATAACCTTCAGTGAACAACTAATACCAATACATCATAACCTATTCCAAGAAATTGAAAGAGATTGAAGTCTCCCAAATTTCTTCTATGAGGCCAGTATCACATTAATCCCCAAACCAAATAAAGATACCTCAAGAAAGGAAAACTACAGACCTATATCCTTAATGAACATAGACGTGAAAATTCTAAACAAAATACTAGCCATACACATTCAAAATTATATCAAGAGAATAATACATCATGACCAAGTTGTTTTCATCCCAGAAAAACAAGGCTGGTTCAACATATGAAAATCAATACATGTTATTCACCACATAAATAGAACCAAGAACAAAAAAACATAGTCATAGCAATAGATGCTGAAAAAGCATTTAACAAAATCCAACACCCATTTATGTTAAAAACACTGCAGAAAATTGGGAAAGAAGGCACATACTTCAACATCATTAAGGGAATATACTGTAAACCCAAGGCCAACATTATATTGAATGGGGAAAAACTGCAAGAATTTCCTCTAGAGTCAGGAACAAGTAAAGGATGCCCTCTTTCACCACTCCTTTTCAATATAGTCTTTGAGACTCCTGCCTCAGAAATAAGACAAGAGAAGGAAACCAAAGGAATTCACATAGGAAGAGAGGAATTAAAATTATCCTTATTTGCAGATGACATGATCCTTTATCTGGAAGACCCAAAGAACTCAACAAAAAGAATTCTAGAGCTGATCGCCAAATTCAGCAAAGTCACAGGATACAAAATCAATCTAAAAAATCAGTGGCTTTTCTCTTTTCCAACAATGAATCCACAATGAAAGAAACAAAGAAAACAATTCCATTCACTATAACCTCAAAACCAATAAAATGCCTAGGAATAAACCTAACCCAAGATGTAAAAGACCTCTACAACAAAAACTATAAAACATTAAAGAAAGAAATTGAAGAAGACCTTGGAAGATGGAAAGATCTCCCATGCTCATGGATAGGCAGAATAAATATCATCAAAATGGCCATCCTACCAAAACTGATCTATAGATTCAATGCAATTCCCATTAAAATACCAATGACATTCTTCATAGACCTAGAGAAATCAATCATGAACTTTATATGGAGAAAGAAAAAACACAGAATAGCCAAAGCAATTCTCAGCAATAAGAACCATGCAGGAGGCATCACAATCCCAGACTTCAAATTACACTATAGAGCAATAGTGGTAAAAAAAAAATAAACAGCATAGTACACGCACAACAACAGATATACTGACCAGTGGATTAGAATAGAAGATACAGAAACAAATCCACACATCTTTAGTCAATTAATCTTTGACAAAGGGGCCAAACTCATATGCTGGAGAAAAGACAGCCTTTTCAACAAATGGTGCTGGAAGAACTAGCTATCCATTTGTAGAAAGATGGAACTAAACCCCTATATGTCACCATGCACAGGAATCAACTCGAGATGGATCAAAGACTTAGAAATTAGACCGTAGACTCTGAAGTAATTAAAGGAGGGCATAGGCTCAACACTACAACATATTGGCACAGGCAATAACTTTCTCAGCAAAACCTCCAAAGCTCAGGAAATTAAAGCAAAAATTAACAAGTGGGATAGCATCAAGCTACAAAGTTTCCTCTCATCAAAGGAAACCAACAAATACCTAAAGAGGAAGCCCACAGAATGGGAGAAGATTTTTGCCAGCCACCAATCTGATAGGGGGCTAATATCCAGAATATACAAAGAGCTCAAAAGAATCTACACTAATAAAACAAACAACCCAATAAAGAAATGGGCAAATGAGCTGAATAGACACTTCACAAAAGAAGAGATACAAAGGGCCAATAGTTACATGAAAAGATGTTCTACATCATTGGCCATCAGGGAGATGCAAATCAAAACTACGCTGGAAACAAAACTGAGATTCCATCTAACCCCAATCAGAGTGGCAAGCATAAAGAAATCAAATAACAACAAGTGCTGGCGAGGATATGGCGAAAGAGTAACTCTTTTACACTGTTGGTGGGAGTGCAAACTAGTTCAGCCACTATGGAGATCTGTGTGAAGATTCATAAGAAAACTGGAAATAAATCCACCATATGACCCAGCTCTACCACTCCTGCGTATTTTTCCAAAGGGTTTGAATAGAGAGATCTACAGCAACTTATGCATACCTATGTTCATAGCAGCACAATTTGTAATAGCCAAAATATGGAACCAATTCAGGCCTCCATCAACGGATGAATGGATTGCAAAACTTTGGGAAATACACACAATAGAATTCTATTCATCCATAAAGAAGAACAAAATAGTATCATTTGCAAGAAGATGGAAAGTCCTAGAGAGCATTATGTTAAGTGAGATAAGCCAAGCACAGAAGGAGAAGATACATATGTTTCCTTTAATATGCCCAAATTAGGGAACATAGAAGAAACTAGTGGGACTCCAGATAATGGAGGGGAAATACGAGCAAAGTTTGAATGGAAGAATACGAGAGGAGGAATGCTGAACTTGTTTAATGAAGGTCTACATCAGAATATGTGTAAAATTATGAATGTGGCATGGTTGCCCTGGAAAATCATTGGTGGGAGGGGTGAAGGGAAAATGGGAGCTGGCGGGGAGAGCGCACCAAGCATAGCTTAAAGTAAACCAAATATGTTCAATAAAATATTTGTATAAAATAAAATAAAATAACACTCTTAAACAGAAAAAAAATAAATAAATAAAATTCTAAGGGGAGATACAAAAAAGAAATTAAAGAGAGTCTAAAAGAAATAAAGGAAAACAAAAGAAGTAAAGACATGAATTCAAACTATAAACAACTAATTAGACCACATGGAGAATAGAATCTTGCTCTTAGAAGATGATCACTCCAAAAACGAGCACATAATTTATAACTTAGAAAAAAAAACAGACAGCAGGAATCTGACATCGAAGACATATAGGCCCATTTTAAGAGAGCTAACCTAAGAATAATTGAAATAGAGGAGGGAAAAAAAGGTGAAACCAAAGGGATCAATAATCTCGTCAAAGAAATAATAGCAGAAAATTTCCAAACATAGAGCAAGAGGTCGATACACAGGTCCAGGAAATGTATAGAACTCCCTTTACAAAAGGATCAGAGAACCTTTTCTCTGAAACAAACTTACCATATGACCCAGCAATACCACCTCTGGTTATCTACCAAAAAGAATGTAAACCAAAATACCAAACTAACGCATGATCAACCATGTTCACAGATGCACAATTCACCATTGCCAAACTGTGGAACCAGCCAAGATGTCCTTCAACAAATGAGTGGATTACAAAACTCTGGGATGTGTACACAATGGGATTTGCCCAGACATAAAGGATAACAAAATTATGGCATTTGTAGTGAACTGTCATAAAAAATAAGAAATCAGATGCTTTCCCTAATGTGCAAAAACTAGGGAGAAATGGGTAACAGGAGAAACTCTAGATGAAGAATGGATCCTATAGAGGAGCAATTAAAGTGACTTAAGTGAGGGGATGGGAGGGGGTGGAAGAGGGAAATTCTTTAAAGAAAATTATATACTTAAAGAAACATATCAAATTTAATTAAGAAACCAATCATGGGAAGGAGGGAGGGGGAGGGTAGGGGTTAGGGATTGGGTAAGTGCTGATTGGTTGTTGTGTGCATGTACATCTCAAGTCCTTTTTATCCTATTAAGAGGTGTGACTACACACAAATAAAAATTTATTTAAAAAAGAGAGAAAAAAGAGAAAAAAAGATAAATATTCTATAGGCAAGATTCAAAATGTACATATATAGCATGTTTTCACACTTTATGTAAGCAATTCCAAATAAATGGCTAAAAGGGGAAAAAAAAGACCAAGTGACATTCAGAGGCAAACCAATTAAAATCACTCCAAACTTCCCAACACAAGTCATGAAATCCAGGAGGGCCTGGAGTAACATATCTCAAACTCTGAATGTAAACAACTTGCAACCAAATATTATCTAACCAACAAAACTATCTCTCAGATTAGACAAGAAAATAAAAAACTTTCATGACAAACAGAGGTTGAAAGAATTTATGTCTTTCAAATCACTACTTAGTGAGGACTTTTGTCATTCAGTGAAAGCCTGTTTCAAACATAAAGAAGACTAAAAAATAGGGCTAGAGTGTAGCTCAGAGGTAGAATGCTGCTGAATTTTATCCCCAAGAATGCAAAAAAAAAAAAAAAACACCTCTCAGTAATCACACAAAAAGACATAAGGTGACAAAATGGATTATAAACCTAATTGATCTATCTGTGGCTTGCAAAAAAAACACACCTTAAAATTAAATATGGTAAAAAAAAAAACTAAAGGCATAGGACTACAGGAATATAATTCATGAGAATATACTCAGAGACAAGCAGGAGTAGTAATTATGATATCAGACAACAATTTATTAGAAGAGAAAAAGCAGGCCACTATTTCCTGGTAAAAGGACCAATTCAGTAAGAGGAAATAATGATAGTCAACATTTATGCCCCAAACATAATTGGGACTACTTTGAAAAAACAAACTTTGTGACATTAAGTCACACATAAATCTCAAAACAATAATACTGGGAAACTTAATACTCTCACACCAGGCTGAACCAATGTTGTAGACAAAAGGTCAGTAAGGTTGCTTCAGATCTAAAAAACATCATAAAACAAATGGACATATTAGACACATATAGAATATTTTACCCAACTACATTAGAGTTCACATTTTTCTCAGCAGCCCACAGAATCTTTTCCAAACTATATCACATCCTGGGACACAAAGTGAGCACTATCAAATTAAAAAAAAAAGTGACATAACTCACTATGTCTTTTCAGACCATAATGGAATAAAATTAGAAATCAACTATAAAAAAGACCCAGAGAAACCACATAAACATGTGGAGATTGAGTACCACAGTGCTGAATAAAGAATGGGTCATAGAAGAAGTAAGGAGTGAAATAAAAAATTGTTATAAACAAACAAAAGATAGAGATATAACATACCAAACCTATGGGACACTGTAAAGGCACTTTTAAGAGGAAAATTTATATCACAAAGTGCCAAAATAAGAACAAATAATTACAAAATAACATCTCAAAGCCCTTGAAAAATATGAATATTTTAATCGCAAAACTAGTAGCTCACAGAAAATTATTTAAAAAAGAGAAGAAATTAACAAAGTAGAGAATGAAAGACAATATAGAAAATCAACAAAACAAAAAGCTGGTTCCTCAAAAAAACAATAAGTGTTATTAACCACTAGCCAGCATAACAAAAAAGGTTAGAATAAACCCAAATTCTGAAGATAAGAGACAAAAAATAATATATAACCACCAACAGTGTAGAAATCCAGAGAATTATAAGAAACTACTTTGCAAAACTATACTCCAACAGAATAAAAAAAATATGAAATAAATTGACAACTTTCTAGATAAATACAACTTTGCCAAAATGAGTCAAGAAGATACAAAAAATTTAAACCAAGCAATAGAATTCAAAGAAATTGAAGCAGCAATAAAGAGCCTACCATCAAAGAAAAGCCCAGACCCAGATGATGTCCAAAATGAATTTTATAAAGCCTTTATAGAAGAGATAATCCCAATACTCCTCAATCTGTTTCATGAAATAAAAAAGGGACTATCCCAAATATATTCTATGAAGCCAACATACCATTATTACCAAAACCAAATAAAAACATCTTAAAGAAAGTAAACTATAGACCTATATTGTTGATGAACTTGGATACAAAACTCTTAAACAAAATGCTCGAAAAAGGCATTCAAAACCACATCAAGAAAATCATACACCATGACCAAGTATGTTTCAACCCAGAGATGCAAGTCTGATTCACCATAAAAAATAAAACCAGGCAATTTATCACATAAACAGAACTCCAAAAATTTACATGATCATTTTAATTGACACTGAAAAAACATTTGACAAAATCCAACATCTATTTACGTTAAAAAACACTGCAAACAATTTTAATAGAATGAACATACCTCGATATTATTAAAACTATCTACAATATTCACACAGCCAACCTTATATTGAATGGAAAAATTCTGTGAGAATTTACTCTAAAAACTGGAGCAAGACAAGGATGTCCATTATTACCACTTTTTTTTAAATAGTACTTGAGACTCTAGCCAGAGCAATAAGGCAAGAAAAGGTAATCAAAGAAGTACACATAGAAAAAGAAGGAATAAAATTTCCACTATTTTCAGATGACATTAGGTCATTTAGAAGACCAAATGAACTCAACCAAAAGGCTTATAGAACTGATAAACAAATTCAGCTAAGTGTCTGGGTACAAAATCAATCTTAAAAATGTAGAAGCTTTTCTGTATACCAACCATAAATTCACTGAAAAAAATTCAGAAGACACTTTTACTAATATATCTCACAAAAAAATACTTAAACTTAACCAAGAAGGCACACAAACTATACAAATAAATTATAAAACATTGAAAACTGAAATTGAACACCTTAAAAAATGGAAATATCTTCCATGTTCATGGATAGGCAGAATAAATATCATCAAAATGGCCATACTTCCAAAAGTGAACTAAAGTTCAATGCAATATCCATCAAATTACCAAGGTCTTTCCTCACAAACATATAAAAAATAAATCCTGAAATTTATTTCAAACAGCATCAAAGCCAGAATAGCCAAAGTAATTTTCAGCAATAAGAATAATTTAGGAAGCATCACAATACTCAGCTTTGTACCACAAATCCATAGTAACAAAATAAACAGTGTGGTACTGGCACAAAAACAAGTACACAAATCCACAAACTTACAGCAAATTGATTTTTGACAAAGGGGCCAAAAACATACACTGGAAAAAAGACAGCCTCTTTCACAAATGGTGTTGCCAAAAGTGGTTAACCATATGCAGAAAAATGGAAATAAGCCCTACTTTTTCACAGTTTGCAAGAGTCCATCCAAGATAGGGAAATTAGACCAGAGACCTTGGAGCACATTGAAGAGGACATAGGCCCAACGTTGCAACACATAGGCACAGGTAAAATTTTTGTCAACAAAACTCCAAAGGCACAAGAAACTAAAAGGTGTATAATACATGAGATTGCATGAAACTGAAGAGCTTCTGTATAGCAAAAGAAACTGTCAATAACCTCAATCCAAGGGCCAAAATAATGGGAGAAATTTTTTGCCACCTACCCCTTCAATAGAAGAGTAATATATAGAATATTCAGAGAACTCAAGAAACTCAGCACTAAGAAAACAAATAACACAGTAAAAAAATGGGCCAGGCATGGTGGCTCATGCTTGTGATCGCCCCGCTTGGGAGGAGAAGACAGGAGGATTGTGCAGGTTCAAAGCCAGCTTTGCTGGCTTAGGAGACTCTGTTTCCATATATATATATATATATATATATATATATATATATATATATATATATATATATATATATAAATAAAATTATATATATATATATATATATATATATATATATATATATATATATATATATATATAACCAAGGTCTTTTTTAATATACATATTAGGTCTGGAAGGGTAGCCCAGAAATAGAAGGGTTTCCAGGAACCCCAGTACCACCAAAAAAAATGGGCAAGTGAACTAAATAGACACTTCACAAAAGAACAAATTCACATGGCCAATAAATATATGAAAAAATTCTTAACATCATTAGCAATTTGAGAGATAGAAATTAAAACTACCCTGAAATTTTACCTAACTCCCACTAGAATGGCAATCATTCAAAACAGAAACAACATATTCTAGTTAGAATGTGGAGAAGTGGGGATTCTAATGCATTGTTTGTGGGATTGCAAATTAATGCAACACTTTAGAACACAGTATGGAAGATCCTCAGAAGAATGGGAACAAACTTACCATATGATCCAGCAATGTGTATCTATGTTCACAGCTGCACAATTCACATTTGACAAACTATGGAATGATTCAAAATCTCCATCAAGAGATGAATGGGATATATACACAATAGAATTTTACTCAGCCATACAGAAAAATGAAATTATATCATTTACAGAGAAATTCATGAAACTGGAGAACATTATGTTAATTAAGATTAGTTAGTGACATAAAATAAGAAATTAAATGTTCTCCTCAGCTGGGTGTGGTGGTGCACGCTTGTAATCCCAGCATTCAGCAGGCTGAGATTAGAGGATCGCGATTGCAGACAGCCTCAGCTACATAGTGAGGCACTCCGCAACTTAGTGAGACCCTGTTTCAAAATAAAGAATAAAAAATAGGGCAGGGGGTATAGCTCAGAGGTCAAATGCCTCTGGGTTCCATCTCAAGACCCCCACACACACAAAAAAAATGTTCTCCTTAATATCTGGAAGCTAGGGGAAAAATGGGTCATACGAGAAACTCTAGACAAAGAAGAAACTATAGATGAGCAAATAATGTGACTTGAGGGGAATGGGAGGTGAAAGAGGAATGTACCAGATGGACATTAAAAGACATATCAATTACTATTACAATCATAATGAGGGAGGGGAAGGGAATGAGGTGGTATAAGGGCTAATTAGGTGATATGTGCATATAAGGTTCTACGATCTTGTACTCTATTAAGATTTATGATTAAAATGAAACAATAAAAAATGTAAAAATAGCCATATAAAGGAACACATGGATAAAGAACTAAAGGAAATGACAAAAATGTAAACATCATGAAAATATAAATGATTGATAAAACTTATAAAAAATAAACTAATCCAAAATTCTGGTACTGAAAATTATAACTGAATAAAAAAATTCAGAAGATGAGTTAAACATCATATTTATGCATACAAAAAACTATAAATAAATGCTAAAATATATCACTGAGTTTAATAAAGAGAAAGATAAGAGAATAAAGACAAGTGAACCAAGCATAAAGAAACAGTGAATTACCATCAAGCAGACATATTATAAGATATATATGTGTATATGTGTATATGTATATATATATATATATATATATATATATATATATATATATATATATATATACAAGTCATGAGTGGCTCAGAAGAGATTAACACCACCCAACTCTACACCTGAAAATTTTTAAAATGGTAAATTTTATGTTATGTATACTTTCAGAATAGAAATAATAAAAGTAGATAGCTATAAAGATGGAGAGGTAAATGCCAAGGGTATGAAAGAAAAAAAGTTAAAAAAGGCAAGAACCAGAACTTTCAAATCTATATTTGGGAACATTTCAAATAATACTTTAAAAGAATGTCTGTCTGTCCTAGTTCATGTCCTACTTGTACATATTTTTTCTGTTTAATTATCTATGAAGATACAGAAAAGTATGAAAATTTTATTGAAATATATATTCATGTTTGTAAATAAATTTATAAATTAAACATTGATAAATTAAAAGCACTGAAAATTAATGTCAGATTGTGGAATGTTTACTAAATAAAAATATAAGAAGATAAATAAAGCATTATAACCAGTGGTTAAAACATGAGTTTGTATGCAAATCATACATCTGAAAAGGGGTTGATATATGACTCAATTGCAAAATTGTTTTGAAAAACTACTAAAAGTGTAGTGGTGGAACTACATGAGAATTTTTAAAAAAGTATATAAATTGGATAGATATATTAAATGTCTATATTAATATATTAAATATGACTATTCACCAGGAAAATGCAATTCAAAAACACAGTAAGATATTACCTCACTTTAGAAAAATGACTATTATAAAAAGACAAAAGATCAAGACAAAAGGTACTGTCAAGGATGCAGATAAAAGAGAGCACTTGTGCAGTCATTAGATAAATAGTATTTAGTTTCTTCAAAATATTAAAAATAATTTGGGATTGTATTGCTCCAAATAAATTTAAGGACTGATTTTTCTATATCAGTGAGAATGACCTTGGGTATTTATTAATCTGTAGGTAATTTTTGGAAGAACAGCCATTTTGATGATGCTTATTCTGCATATCCAAGAGCATGAAAGGACTTTACATCTTCTAAGTTATTTGATTTCTTTTTTTAATGTTTTATAATTTTCTTGTATAGGATTTTTTTTTACCTCCTTGTTTAGGTTTATTACTAAATATTTTATTTTGGGGGAAATATAATGAATAGAAGTGTTTTCTGAATTTTTTTCAGTAAATTATAGTTGGCATATAGAAAAGATTCTGTTTTTTTAGGATTAATTTTTGATCCAAACACTATCCAGAATTTTTTCGATCAGTTATATAAGCTTTTTCATTGAGTTTATTGGGTCTTCCAAGCATAATATAATCTCATCTTCAAGTAGATTTATATTTATTTATTTTTTTCTATTTGTATTTTTTTCTTTTCTTCTCTTGCTTTATCGCTCAAGCTAAAGTCTCAAACACTAAATTAAAAAGGAGTGCTGATAGTGGATTCTATTGTCTTTTTCTGTATTTTAGAGAGAAATCTCACAGTTTTTCCCCAATTAATATGATGTTCTCTGTAAGCTGATTGTATATTGCCTTTATGATATTGAGGTATGTTACTTCTATTTCAATTTTCGGCAGCGGTTTTAGTATAAATGGGTGTTAAATTTTGTCAAATGGTTTTACAATATCTATTGAAATGATCATGTTTATTTTTTCTTTAGTTCTGTTTATGTGGTGCATTATACAGACTGTTTTTGTATGTTGAACCAGCCTTGCATCCCTGAATTGAATCTGACTTGGTCATGGTGTATACTTTTATTGATATAATTTAGAATTGTTAGTATTTTATTTAGTAGCTTTACATCAAAGATTATCAATGATATGTGCCTCTAGTTTTCTTTATTTCTGCTGTTCTTATTTGGTTTTGGTATTTATATGATATAGAATTCATAAAATTTACTTGAGAAAGTCCTGTTTTTTTCTATTTTATGAAATAGATTGAGAAGTATTGGGATTATCTCTTCTATAAAGGCCTTTTAAAACTATGCTGAGAACACATCTGGTCCTGGGCGATTCTTCAAAGTAAGCACGTAATTCCTGCTTCAATTTTTTTTTATTGGTTTTCATCAGCTTAATTTTTTTTATATCTTCTTGATTCAATTTAAGAAAGTTGTATGTCTCAAATTTGACAGTTTCTTCTAGGCTTTACATTATCTTATAGTGTAGTTTTTCAAAGTATTTTCTAATAATTCTCTGGATTTCCATGCTGTCAGTGGTAATATTACCTTCTTAATTTCTTTTTTTTTATTAATTTGGGTTGATTATCTTTTGAGTTGAGCTATGTTGGCTAGTAATTTATCTATTTTTTTTTAGAAAAATTAGCTTTTGGTTTTGTTGTTTTTTGTATTTTTTATTCTTTACTTCATTGATTTCTTCCCTGATTTTGATAATTTCCTGTCTTTTACTGTTTTTTGGGTCATACTATTTCTTTTTAAGGGATTTGAGGTGTGTCATCAGGTTATTTATTTGGTGATTTTCTGTTCTTCTTATGTGAGCACCCAGTGCTATAAATTTTCCTCTTAATACTGCCTTCAAGGTGTCCGAGAAATTTTGTTTATTCAGAACAGAAACCCAATAATAGACTTAGTAGTTGCAGGAACAAGAAACATGTAGGAAGTATCAAAATATCTGACATTAAATTATATAAAAATCCACAGCAATTAAAACAATATGGTATTGGCACAAAAAATCTACATATAAAACAATGGAGTAGAAAAGAAGGCTCAGAAACAAATCCACACTTTCTGCTATTTGTTTGGTTGTTGTTGCTGTTGTTGTTATTGTTGTTGTTGTTTTGCACACATCATTAATTTACCCCTTCTTAAATTCCCAACTCATTCATTCTCCCCTCCCTCCTTTGCATGCTTTTCTCAGTGATTGACTTTGATATGTTTGTGAATATACAAAATGTGTGTTATGGAGTTTTTCTCTTTTTCCCTCCCTTCTCCCTCAGTTAGGATGCCTTCTTTATTCATCTAAGGTGTTTAAATTTTTGACTAGACTTCCTCTTATAAATTATTTTCTTTCTACTTTCCACAGATTAGAGAAAACATCCAATTTTTGCTTACAGTTTTTGACTAACCAGTCTCACTTAGCATAATGTTCTACACTTCTATTTCCCTACAAGTTAGATAAGTTTGTTCTTCATTATTGCTGAGTAAAATTCCATTGTGTACATATCCCATAGTTTTGTAATGCATTTATCTGTTGATAGACATCATGGTTGTTTCCATAGTTTGGCAGCTGTGAATTTTGCACCTATAAACATCAATATATATGCATTAGTTCAGTAATTTGGTTTCCATTTTTAGGGTAGATACCCAGAAATAGTATTGCTTTGTCATATGGTAGGTTCATTTCCATTCTCTTAAGGATTCTCCGTACTGTTTTCCAAAGTTGCTGCACTAATTTGCAATCCCACCAAAAATGTATTAGAGTTCTCACTTCTCTACACCCTTATACCCTCACTAGAAATTTTGAGAGTGAGGAATAGTGGGAACGGAACCCCCAGGGGCATTCTACCTTCAAGCTTTAATTTTTATTCTTTGTTATGAAACAATGTCTCACTAAGATGTGGAGAGCTTTACTAAGTAGCTGAGAGTGGTGATTTGAGTTTTTAAAGATTGTCATTCTAATCGGGGTTAGATAAAATTTCAGGGTAGTTTTGATTTAAAACTCTCTGAAAGAAAATGATGTTTAACATTTTTATACAGTTATTGATCATTTGTATTTCTTCTTTGATGAACTCTTTATTTAGTTAACTCACCCTTTTTTGTGGTACAGGGTATGGAAACCAGGGGCATTCTACCTTTGAGCTACACCCTCAGACCTATTGTTTATTCTTTATTTTTGAGACAAGATCTGACTGAGTTGCAAAGGGCCTAAGTAGCTGAGGCTAGATGGAAACCATGATCCTCCTGTTTCAGCCTCTCAAATGCTGTAATTACAAGCATGTGTCACCACGCTCATGTGTGTGAGTGTGTGTGTGTGTGTGTGTGTGTGTGTGTGTGTGTGTGTGACACTGAGGGTGGAACCCAAATGATTTTCTACCTCTGGGCTATATTCCCAGACCTATTTTATAATTTTTTGGGAACAGGGTTTCACTAAGTTGCTGAGAGCCTCACTAAGTAGCAGAGGCTGGCTTCAAACCTGTGTGATTCTCCTGTCTCAGCCTCCCAAACTATGCTTATTTTTCATTGGATTGTTTGCTTAGTAGTGAGTTTCTTGAGTTCTCCATAGATTCTAGATATTATTCTTCTACCAAAAGAGTAGCAAGAACCAGGCATTGTGGCACATGCTTGTAATCCCAGCATTTGGGAGGCTGAGACAGAAAGATCATAGTTCTAGAACATCCTCAGCTACTTAGTGAGGCCTTTTGCAAGTCAGTGAGACCCTGTTTCAAAATTAAAAAATAAGGCGGGGCGTGGTGGTGCATGCTTGTAATCCCTGCGCTTGGGAGGCAGAGACAGGAGGATAGCACAGGTTCGAAGCCAGCCATGCTGGCATAAGAGATCCTGTTTCAAAAATATAAAAAATAGGTCTGGGAGTATAGCCTGGAGGTAGAAGGGCTTCTAGGAACCCAAGTACCACAAAAAAAAAGAGTAAAAATGGAGCTGGGGTGTAGCTAAGAGGTAGAATGCCCTTGGGTTCCATCCCCAGTACCACACACACACACAAAAAAAAAAAAAAAAAAAAAAAAAAAGAGTAGCTGAAAAAACTTGTCTCTCAATCTGATGTTGGCTCTTTTTTGTTCTTGATACTTTCATTTGCTGCCCCAAAGCTTTTCAGCTTAGTGTAATCCCATTTATTTATTGTTCTTTTACTGTTTTGTGCTTTTGAGGTCTTGTTAAGAATGTTTTTACCTAGCCGGGCGTGGTGGTGCACGCTTGTAATCCCCGCGCTTGGGAGGCAGAGACAGGAGGATCGCGCAGGTTCGAAGCCAGCCGCGCGCACTGGCTTAGGAGACCCTGTTTCCAAATAAAAATGTAAAAATAGGTCTGGGAGTGTAGCCCGGAGGTAGAAGGGCTTCCAGGAACCCCAGTACCACCAAAAAAAAAAAAAAGAATGTTTTTACCTGTGTCTATGCGTCGAAGTGTTGGTCCTTTGCCCTCTTCAAGTAGCTGCAAGATTTCTAGTCTAATTTTCAGATCTTAGATCTATCTTGAATTGACTGTTGTGTAGGGTGTCAAAACGGGATGCATTTTCATTTTTCTGCATATGGTTAACCAGTTTTGCCAACACCATTTGTTGAAGAAGCTATGATTTTTCCAGTATGTGTGGAAAATTAGCCAATCAAAAATAGGTTAACAAGATAAATAAATTCACAAAGGAAGAAATACAAATGGCCAAGAAATGTTTGAAAAAATGTTCAATATCATTATTAGTCAGAGAGATATAAGTCAAAACTACCTTGACATAATTAGATATTGTTTGGGATATTCTAAAATCTTTGCCTTTTTTCATTATTTTATTTTATTTTTTTGTGTGTGTGTGTGCGTGTGTGTGTGTGTATGTATGTGTGTGTGTTTGAGTGTGTGTGCATGTGTGTGTGGTACTTGGAATTTAACCCAGGAGCATTCTACCTCTGAACTACACCTGAGGCCTATTTTATTTTTATTTTGAAACAAGGTCTTACCAAGTTTCTGAGGTCCTAGCTAAGTTGCTTAGGGTGGTCTCAAACCTGTTATCATCATGTTTCAGCCTTCCAAGTAATGATATTTCAAGCATGCACCGCAATTCCAAACTATTTTTCTTTATTAAATATAGAAATATATTTATTTTCAATTTATTAACATAGAACCTGCAGGAATTTTGACTGGCATTAATGTGACTTTGCTGACTTATTTAGAGGAGAGCATATATATTCATAATAGTAAATCTTTGAATTCATCAGGAGTGTAAATATATGGTTTTAAAAATTATTCTGTGCATTAGAGTTGACATTCATAAATAAAACAAGAATTATTACTAACAATAACATTTAAAAATAATCATAACAGAACACCATGAATAGAGATACACAATAAATGTAATATTCTATATATAATGGGAAAATTCCAAGACACACAGAATTCACCAAAATTGATTCGATAAGAAATAAAAAATGCTGAGCAGGTCTTTAACAAGCAAATTAAGTGAATATGTGAAAATATCACCAACATTTAAACGATATGCAACACATTTTTTAAAAAAACTGTACAGAAGAGTATGAACCACATCCCAACTCATTCTATGAAGCAAGCATTGCCCTAATACCATAGCAAAAAGACATCCCAGCAAAAGAAAATTACAAACTATATGTCATATGAATATAAGTACAAAACAAAGAAAACAGTAGCACATTTAGAGGATTATACAGCACCACAAGTAAAGAATCATGCATAATTGCTAAGTAATATTTATCCCAGGAATACAAGTCTGGTTCAACATAAGAAAAACAATAAATCTAATATAGGGCCCTAACGCATGGACTTTCTATTGATATGCAAAAAACATTTGGCACAATTCAACACACTATCACAATACATGCATAGGTACACTAGAAAGTGGATAGTGATTATGATTATGTCACATTGTAAATGTAATTGACAGTGAATTGAATTATGAACTTAAAAATAATTAAATTGAAAAAATTAAGATATGTGTACATATATCACAAATAAAATTTGAGAACAAATATTACAACAGGTTGTAACACATAAATGTTATATCCATGAATACATAATTATATTAAATTTTAAATGAACTATTCACAATTAGTGCTTTACTCTAAACATGTGGATAAAAGAAAGATAAAGCATTTTACCTTCCAATTCTTATAAATTTGACTCTTGGTAACCAATTAGCAGAGAAAGAGATGAATCTATTTATGTGAATAAGGGACAAAATCACATCAAGTTTTTAACCCTTTACTACCCAAAGTGAATTATTCAATCTAGGCATTGAAAAATAACAACTGTTGCCATCATAAGAAAGAAAAAAAAGCATAATATGTCTCAATAAGTGTCCACAATATCACCAATATGTTTCCAGAGGAGATAAAACTTGAGTTGAATCTAAACTGAACTTCAGGCCCAGTGAAAAATTTGCAGAAAACACTTATGATAAAAAAGTTTAAACCTTCCATGAGAGCACAGTAGCTTTTATAGATTTTTTAGATTCTCTAGTAGATGAATCTTAATAAAAGCAAGGCATTGGAGGGAGAAAACATAGGCAAAAATATTTAAAATATATATTTTATTGGAATACCAGAGAGATAATAGAGAAAAAATGACAGTGGAGCAATGGAAATAGTATAGGGAAAGGGGAAGAGAATCAATTAAAAATCATTTCTATTGACATTATTTACATAGATGAGAATAGTAATGTCAATCTCAATACCCTATATAAAGAAGGGGGAGAGTGGGGAGGAAGTCAAATGAAAACTCACCATAATGCTCTGTGCATGTATGTCACTATCACCATGAACGACATTCTGATGTGAGAATATAATCCACCAAAAAGTATAAAAATATCTGCAGTAAAGGAATGTCTTCATTGAAAAATTATGTTTTATAAAAGTGAAAAAATGTAAATAATACAAGAAAGTGATTACCAGAAAAACAAGATAAAAATGTACTTTACAGGAGGAAGGGTGAAGTTTTGGAGTAGATAGCAAAATTGTAATTAATATTGCAGAAGCTGTGTCTTTACCTGGGTTGGGTACATCAGTGTTTGTTTAATACCATCTTATTATGCTATATTACACTTTAGTGTTTTTCTATAATATATATTTTACAATAAAAATATTCAGATAAACCAGTTAAAGAGAAAAATAATTTCACAAAATTTTAAAAGTGGTAATAATATGTGTTCTCAGTGGTGAGACTATAAGAATTAAGAGAGTAGAGCACTTGCCTAGAGTATATGAGGCTCCAGGTTTGGTCTCCAGGACTGTAAAAGTAAATAAATGAAAGTATATGGTTTGTTTAAAATTTTATCATTATTTTATTATTATTACAAATCTAATCCCTTGTGCTAAATTAATATATTTTGTATAGAAATATAAATGTTTATTTTAAGTTAGAGAAAGAATAAAAAGCAGCTCTCCCCTGTAAAGAGGAGATCCTGAAAAAGGAGTGACCTTGAAGCCCTTGGGAATTGGAATTTTAAATGTTCCTTCAGTTTTTTGTTATTTTATGTTTGGTCAGAATTGGATTTGGGGAGACCAATGACCTTTGCATAATTTTAATCCTTAATTTGAATGTTTATTTTATGAACTTGTCGGGGCCCTGATTCCCTGGTATCCATCAGTTGCTCACTTCCTTGCTTAAGTCCCCCAGTCTCATAGAAAGGCGGATACAGATGGCCACTTTATTTTTTTGATAATAATTTTATTTTAATTTTTAATTTTTATACTATTATTGGTGTGTTACAGTCTCAAATCATATTGTTAATCTATGTATGCACAGTGTGGTGTTTCTCCTCATTTTTCTCCCTCCCAATATGGAGTACCCACATTAATGTTGATATTCATTCACGTTATATCTAAATATTCATTTATTTTTTTGTGTGGTATTCAATCCAGAAAAGTACCTCCAAGTTATACCCTCAGCCCTATTTTATGTTTTAATTTTGCAATAAGATCTCACTAAGTTGTTGAGACTGTCTTGGAGCCTGCCTCATATTTCGAAGTACTGATATTACAAGCATGTGCCACCACATCCGGTGCTTAAATCTACATACTTATGATGCCAAGTTCAATATATCTGTTACCTTACTATTATGACAACCATAGAAGTAATGTTTTCATTATTTGGTTGAGAGACATATTTAGCCTTTCACCAATATGTAGGGGTTAAAATATTGATTTTGTTAATAATGTTGAGTTAAAATATTAATTCTACTTTACTGACGAGGCAACTCATTTTAGTCAAAGTAATCTGCCATTGACAGGCCAAGTAAAATTCTGCATGTCAGAAATAAATCTCTATTTTGTTAAGCCAATGAAAATTGGGAGGACATATATATTCTAGCAGCTAGAATTATTTTAAATAAGATGTTAGGCACATTATTTAACCTCTGTATGCCTCAGTTTACTCCTCTCAAAATGGGTAATAGTCTATTTCATAAGATTATTATAATAATTAAAAGTGTTAATCTTGGAAACAAAGATGTCAACTGAGAGAAGCAGGGCTTAAGAGTCCTGCTGACACTCGGTCTTCATTGCCTCAAAAATAGCACTCTATCAAGTCAGAAAATACTATCAGTAGAGGAATAAGAACAATAAATAAAAAGAGAGAAAAAGAATAGAAGACCTACCAGAGAGCAGTCTTTTCTCACAGCAATGTACTCCAGAAATGAAAAGAAAAACACGGTTCTTAAATGAGCAGCTGCAGATCCACAGGTTGTAAGTCATCAGTTCTTCCTCTGAAAAGATTAGCTACAACTTCCAGGAGATCACCACACCCTCCAGGGATCCAGAGCAGAATTCAACACCAGAAAAGAAACCCACCAGCCTTGCAGCCAAGGGTGACATGGCAGCGACATCATGCCAGTGGCAACTGAGCTCAGCACACCCACCAGAGATCCAGACCATCGCACACCCAAATTGTAAGTGAAACTGCAGTCCCTGCAGGAGAACTCGCAGCACTGTGCCCCCAGAGACTCAAGCAGCCTTGATGAACTCCCTGGGTCTGAGATTTTGCAGTTCAACCCGGTGAAGGAGCAGTGGGTGCAGAGATTACTACATTCTCTAGAGATCCAGAGTGGTGCTCAATAACATCCTAAGTGAAGTCGCTGTTCCCATAGGAAAATGCCCAGCTGGGCACACACAGGGACTTGTTCAGCCCCAATAAACTCCTGAGGACTGAGACCTTTCAATACAACCCAGAGAAAGTGGGAGGAGTGGATTCTGCTGTTGGACAAAACAGAAGATCAGACAGACTCAGGATTGGAGTGATTCTAATTGGAAAGTGTGGGGGGGAGACCTATGCTTTACACTAGACCCAAATAATAGGATCTCTGTTATCACCACACACCTACCAATAGTCATGAATTGGGAGAAGTCAGACAAACCCAGCCCTAGCTTTGGAGAACAGAGACACCTACATTGAGTTTAGTTTCAGAGGCATATGCAACCAACAGTGGCAGGGAGAGGCCTAGACTCCAAATCTGTGGAAAGCATGGAGGGTGACCTGCACTTAATACTAAATACACTCCAAATGATACTGACCATCTGCATAGACTGAGAAAGATGGAGAGAACCAGACTGACTCAAAGCGGGAAAGGTGCTCTAGGTATCTGCACAGAGAAAGACAGCAGAACTATCTGCTGAATAGTCATTTATTTGTAGAGTTGAATTAAATTGTTGTTGGGATTGCTTGTGTGTGTGTGTGTGTGTGTGTGTGTGTGTGTGTGTGTGAATATGTATCCCTATTTGGATTTTTTGTTTGTTTTTACCTTCTTCTCAAAACCTTTCTGAACTTTCTTCCTTTATACATATCTACTCTCTTCTCCCAATGTAACTATAGAAAGAATACAGGAATTCCAAAAATAATTTAGAGAGAGTCTGAAAAACGTAAAGAATGCAATAATTGAAGTAAAAGCATCAATTCAAACTATGGAAAATCATTTAGACCACTTGGAGAATATAATCTCGCTCCTAGAAGATGAACACTCTAAAAACGAATGCATTGTTTATAATTTAGAAAAAAAACAATTCAACAGCAGGAATTGGGTACATATTAAAAAAGCTACCCTAAAAATAATTGGCATAGAGAAGGGAAAAGAAGGTGAAACCAAAGGGATCAACAATCTTTTTAAAGAAGTAATAGCAGAAAATTATTCAAACCTAGAACAAGAGATTGACACACAGGTATAGGAAACTTATAGAATCCACTTTAGACAATATCAGAGAAAATGTTCCCTACACCAGTAATATACAAAATAACCAATGTAGTACCCAAGGAGATACTCTTAAAGGCAACAACAACAACAACAAAAATGTCCAAGTGACAATCAGAGGGAAACCAATTAGAATCACTCCAGAACTTCCCAAACCAAGTCATGAAAGCCAAAAAGGCATGGAGTAGCATATTTCAAATTCTGAAAGAAAACAACTTGCAGCCAAAAATTTTCTACCCAGCAAAACTATCTCTCAAATTAGGTGGGGAAATAAAAATATTACACACAAACAGAAGCTGAAGGAGTTTATGTCTTCAAAACCAGCATTAGAGAAAATAATCAAGGAGATTAAATACAAAGAAAAAAATAAGTAATTCAGGCCAGAACCAAAGAAACAAGAATTTCCATCTAGCAGACAACTAAGAAAGAAAAACAAGCGGTATTTCAAACAGAAGTAAAATCTCAGCATGTTAGGAATTTTAAAAATCATCTCTCAGTAATCACACTGAATGCAAAAGGCCTCAGCTCCCCAATGAAAAGACATAAAGTGGCAAAATGGATTTAAAACTAGAACTCATGTATCTGCTGCTTGTAATAAACAGACCTTATAAGTTAAGATAGTAAAAAACTTAAAGTAAAATGCTGGAGGAAGATAAGCCATGCCAATGGAACTGAAAACAAGCAGGAGTAGCAAGTATGATATCAGATAAGTTACACTTCAAGCCCAGGCTTATTAGAGGAGACAAATAAGGTCATTTTTTACTGGTAAAAGGAACAATCTAGCATGAGAAAATAATGATAAATCAACATTTATGCCCAAAACATAGGTCCAACTTCTTTCATAAAACAAACTCTTTGTAACATTAAGTCACATATAAATCCCAATACAATTGTACTGGGAGACTTCAACACCCCCCTCACACCATTAGATAGATCTTCTAGAATAAAGGTCAGGAAAGATGCCGTCGACCTAAAGAACACCATTGATCAAATGGATCTGTTAGACACATATACAATATTTCACACAACTGCAGCAGAGTTTACATTGTTCTCAGCTGCTCATGGAACCTTCTCCAAAATAGATCACATCCTTGGCCACAAAGTACACCCTAGCAAATTCAAAAAATGCAACATACTTTCCTATATCTTTTCACACCAGAATGGAATGAACTTAGAAATCAACTATAAGAAGACTCGGAGAAACCACTTAAACATATGGAGACTGAACACCAAACTCCTAAATGAAGAATTGGTCATAGAAGAAGTAAGGGGTAAAATCAAGAAATTTTTAGAAACAAATAAAAATAGAGATACAACAGATAAATCCTCTGGGACATGTTGGAGGCAGTATTAAAAGAAATTATTTATAGCACTGACTGCTCACATAAAAAACAAAAAATAATTAAATAAATAACCTAATGACACACCTCAAAACCCTTGAAAAATAAATAATCTAACCCTAAAGCCAGTAGAAGAAAAAAAATTATTAAAATGAGAGCAGAAATTAATGTAGAATAAAAAAACACTAAAGAAAATCAACAAAACCAAAAGCTGGTTTCTTGAAAAAAATTAAGAAGATAGATAAACCACTAGCCAAATAAACTACAAAGAGATAATTAACCTAAATTATGAAGATAAGATATGAAAATGGAGATATCACCACTTACAGTGTAGAAATTCAGAGGATTATCAGAAACTACTTTGAAAAAGATACTCAAAAAAATGAAAAATCTGGAGGAATTTGACAAGTTTCTAGAGAAATACAATCTTTCTATGCTGAGCCAAGTAGATATAAATAATTTAAACCAAACAATAGTAATCAAAGTGTTTGAAAGAACAATAAAGAGCTAACCATAAAAAAAAACCCAGGACCAAAATCTTTCCAAAGTGAATTTAAAATAAAAACTTTTATGAAAGAGCTAATCCTGATATTTCACAATCTATTTTATGAAATAGAAAAAAGAGAGTCTCTCAAATGCATACTATGAAGCCAATGTCACATTAATACAAAAATATATAGTTCAAGGAAGAAAAACTACAGGCCTATATCTTTGATAAACTTGGATACAAAACTGCTAAACAAAATACTAGCAAAACACATTCAAAACAACATCAAAACAATCATATACTCATTCCAAACAACATCAAGAAAATCATACACCATGACCACATAGGGTTCATCCTAGGGAAGCAATGCTGGTTCAACATACAAAAATCAATCCATGCAATTCATCATATAAACAACAAAAATACAAAAATCATATTATCATTTCAATAAATACTGACAAAGCACTTGATAAAATTCAACATCCATTTATGATAAAATGCATGACAGAGAATCAAAATAAAAGAAACATATCTCAACATCATAAAGGCAGTCTAAAACAAGCCCACAGCCAACATCACATTAAATGGTAAATCTTCGAGAATTCCCCTTAAAAACAGGAACAAGACAAGGATGTTCATTATTACCACTGCTCTTTAGTATAGTACTTGAGTCTCTAGCCAGAGCAATAAAGCAAGAAAAGCAAATTAAAGGATTATAAATAAAAAAGAAGAGCTCAAACTTTCACTATTTGCAGATGACATGATACTCTAACCAAAAGGTTATAGAATAATCAACAAATTCAGCAAAATCAATCTTAAAAAAATCAGAAGCTTTTCTGTACACTAACCATAAATCCACTGGAAAAACAAATAGAAAACACTTCCACTCAGTATTTCCCACAAAATATAAAATACTTAGGAATAAACTTAACCAAAGAGGTAAAATACCTCTACCAAGAAAATTATAAAACATTGAAAAAAGAAGTCAAAAATATCTTAGAAGATGGAAAGATCTTTCATATTCATAGATAGAAAATTTTCATCATAATGGACATACTTCCAAAAGTGATCTACAGATTCAATGCAATACCCATTAAATTACCGAGATCGTTCCTCACAGAGTTAGAAAAATCAGTCCTTACATTCATTTGGAACAACAAAAAACCCAGAATAGCCAAAGTAGTTCTCAGCAACAAAATCCATGCGGGAGGAATCACAATACCTGAGTTTAAACTATATGACAAAGCCACTATAATAAAAACAACCAGGTACTGTCACAAAAACAGAAATGTAGACCACTGGAGGAGAATAGAAGACTCTGAAACAAATTCACATACTTACAGCCAATTGATTTTTGACAAAGGGGCAAAAAACATACACTGAAATAAAGATAGTCTGTTCAACAAATGGGACTGGGAACACTGGTTATCCATATGCAGAAAATGGAAATAAATCCCACTTCTTCACCCTCCACAAGAGTCAATTTAATATGGTTCAAAGACCTGGAGATTAGACCAGAGACCTTGAGTCTCCTTGAAGAGGGCAGAGGTCCAACAATGCAACACATTGGCACAGATAAAAACTTTCTTAACAAGACCCTCAAGACACAAGAAACTAAAAGGGAAATCAATATGTAGGATTGCATGAAACTGAAGAGCTTCTGTAAAACAAAGGAAGCTGTCAAGAACTTCAAGAGCCAAAAGAATGGAAGAATATTTTTTCACCCACTCTTCTGATAGAGGAATAATACCTAAAATATAAAGAGAACTCAAGAAACTCAGCACTAAGAAAACAAATAATCCAATCAAAAAATGGACAAGAGAATTAAATAGACACTGCATGAAAGAAGAAATTTAAATGGGGAAGGCATGCATTAAAGAATGCTCAACATCATTAGCAATCAGTAAGATGCAAATCAAAACTACCCTAAGATTTCACCTAACTCAAACTAGAATGACTCAGTCATTCAAAACACAAACAAGAACAAATGCTGGTGAGGTTGTACAGTACTGGGAACTCTAAAACATAGTTGGTGGAATTGCAAATTAGTGCAACTACTTTTGAAAACAATATGGAGGATCCTCAGAATATTGGGAACAAATTTACCATTTGATCTACCAATACCATTTCTGGTTATCTACTGAAAAGAAATAGAACCAAACTATCAAACTAATGCATGTGTATCTATGCTCATAGCTGCACAATCACAATTGCCAAACTATGGAACCAGCCGAGATGTCCATCAACAGATGAAAGGATTACAAAAGTGTGGGATATGTATACAATGGAATTTCACTCAGCCATAAAGAAAAACATAATTGCATCATTTACAGGGAAATGGATAGAACTGGAGAATATTATGCTAAATGAGATTAGTCAATCACAGAAAAGAATAAATAGGATATTTTCCCTAAGATGTTAAAGCTAAGGAGAAATGGGTAACATGAGAAACTCTAGATGAAGAGGATATCCTATAAAGGAGCAAATAAGGCAACCTCACTAAAGGGATGGGAGGGGAATGAGGGAAACTCTCTAAAGCACACGGTGTACTTAAACAAATGTATCAATGTCAATCACTAAGCCAAGCATGGGAAGGACAGATGGGCAAAAAATGGGGCGGGGATTGGGTAAGGGGTAATTGGGTGATGTGTGCATGTATGTCTGTCTATGCACATCTTTTATCCCATTAAGATGTATATATGAATATAATAAAAATAAAAAGTGTTAATCTCTAAAAAAGCAATGGATGTGCCTTACACATAAAGCTCTCAGTATTATTTTTGCCATTCTGGTTGCTTTTTTCAGAACTGGCCCAAGGACTGGGCTCTGTTGATTCTGCTGATTCAAATGTTTTAGGCCCAAAGCTGATAATAGATTGGAGAAGACAAAGACTGGCACACTCTTAGGTTTAGGGCTATGTTATTACATTGCTTAATTTATCTCCATGAGGACCATATAATAAAAAACACCTCCCATATTAGTCTTCTCAGCTTGAATTCTTAGTTATTTTTGTTGATTGTTAATGTACTGGGTTTTATTTCTACTTAAATGTAGGGCTTCTGTCATATTCAAAATACCTTTTCCTAGATGCAACCTGGAAGTTAAAAATTTCAATGATATTAACTTGAGAGAACACACAAACTGAGGTTGTATGGCTATTTCCTAAAGTGTCACTTGCTTCTTGCAATGTGCCTTGTTATAACTTGAACTTCTTTCTATTCTTTCTTTATGGTATCTCAGGTTACATAGGTAATACTCTCAGAATTATTAATTGTGGCTAAAATAAAGATATGTATTTTCCTAGTCTGGACTCTAAGAGAATGAAAGTATGTGGACATTGTCCACTCGAGATAAATTTGATTATTATTATATACATTTTATAAACTAGTTACCCCTGAATACAAAAATGAACTATCACAACTATGGATTGGAGAGGATGTAGCTTTATATTTAAAAAAACAAACAAATGTTAAAAGGAGTAGCTAGAAGCAAATGTCCCAAGTTCTATTCCCAATGCAATTTCATAAGGCAGAACTATTATCTACCTTAATTACCATTTAGTATTGCCTAGGCTCTTGAAGCCACTAAAACACAGGATCTCTTTTTTTATACTTTTATTAATGTATTATAATCTCTCATCATAATGCAGTTCATAGTGATAATGACATACATGCACACATCACCTGGTGGGCTTTTCCTTTGCTCTTTTCCCACTTTCCCCTTTCCCATACAGAATATTAAAATTGCCATAGGTACTTTTACATATGTACATAATGTCAATTAAAATGTTCCCTTCACTGATTTCCCTTCCATCACAGCCCGTAGACCACATCCCTCTCTCTACTGGGGTTTCTCTTCTATTTTTTGAAGTTCTTAGTTGATTATTCCCTAGCTTTCTAGCTTTCATATATGAAAGAAAACATATGGCATCTTCACTTTATGTCACTGGCTAATCTCAATTATCATAATGTTCTCCAGATCCAACATTATTTTTCAAATGACATATTGTTCCTCTTTATTACTGAGTAAAATTTTATTATGTGTATAACCCATAATTTTGTAATCTACTCTTCTGTTGATGGACACTTGGGATGGTTCCATAATTTTACTATTCTGAATATGCTTCTATAAATATGGTTATAACATATACTGATACAATATATTGATTTCAGTTCCCTTGCAACGATTCCCAGGAATGAATCATATGGTGGATCCATTTCCAATTTCTTGAGGAATCTCCACATTGATCTCCACAGTAGTTGCATTAATTTGCAATGTCACCAATGGTGTAGAAGATTTCCTATTTCCCAAAATGCTTGCCAGCTTTTATTGTTGTTTGATTTCTTGAGGATTAAATTCTGATTGGGGTTAGGTGGAATTCAATGTAGGTTTGATGTTAATCTTTCTTATTGATAATGATATTGGACATTTTTCATGTATTTATTGGTCATTTGTGTTTATTTTTTTTTTTTAGTTTTCATTGGTGCATACAGTAATACATCTTAATGGAGTACAGGATGGTAGAGGCATATATGCACACATCTCTCAATTAACCCTTACCCAGTTCCAACCCCATTCCCTCCCCCTCCCTTTTTCTAAAGTCTGGCTTAGTGACTAACATTGATATGTTTATGAATGCACATTAAGGAATTTTCATTTTCCCCCCTCCCATCCCCTTCAGTTAGGTCACCTTATTTCCTCATCTATATTTTCTTCTTCTTTGTCTAGAGTTTCTCCTATGTCACATTTTCTCCATAGCTATTGCATATTAAGGAGAACGTTGAATTTCTTATTTTTGTGGCTGACTAATCTCACTTAGCATATTGTACTTCAGTTCTATCCATTTTTCTGTAAATGACATAACTGTGTTTTACTTTATGGCTGAGTAAAATTCCATTGTGTACATATCCCTTAGTTTTGTTAATCATTCATCTCTTGATGGACATCTTGGCTGGTTCCACAGTTTGGCAATGGTGAATTGTGCAGCTATGAAATGTCTATTTAGTTTAATGGTCTATTTTGTGATTGGGTTTTTTAAATGTTAAGTCTTTCAAGTTCTTTGTATATTCTAGACATTAGTACTCTATTAGAGGAACAGCTGGCAAAGATCTTCTCACATTCTGTAGGCTGTCTCTTTAGACTCTTGATGCTTTCCTTTGAGGAGCAGAAACTTTTAAGTTTAATGTCATACTATTAATTGATTGATCTCTGAGGTCCTATTCAACCCTCAAAATCTTTGATATAATCAGATAATATGTTTCATGTATTTTAATTACCATATGTTTCATACTGAGTATTTTGAGGTTGGAGCAGTTTTGACGCTTTTTACTGTTATTTCTAATGACTTATCAATTCTGAAAAATCACTGGAAAGGCAGTTCTTCCTTTTCCATATGTGGTCTGCTATAGGCATCTATTCTAATCTATAATGATTTAACTGAGACATAAAATGAATGGCTTATCTCAGTCCAAGATCTGCACGATTATTTTCTCTATAAATATGGGTGTGAATACTAGCTAAGTTTGGATGGTAAGATAGGAGAAGAGGAAGGCCGATCTTGATTAATGAGGGTCTATACCTGAACATGTGTAAAACTATGAATAAGACATGGTTAACCTGGACAACCATTGGTGGGAGGGGGTAAGAAAAAACGGGGGTGGGGGGGAGAGGGCACCAAATATAGTGTAAATGTATACTATTTATGTTCAACAAAAATTGTTTAAAAATAAATAAATAAAAAATAAATAAAATAAAAAATAAATATGGGTGTGAGAAAACCTATTGGACTTTACTAACAAAAATCAGTCACTAAGGTCACAGCTGAGTATGTGCCAGACAGAAAAATAAGTTAACATTTTGTGAAGTATTCTTTAAATTAGATACTTCAATGTATAAAATGTATACTAATCTGTAAAGAAAATAAAAGAGAATGTATTTCTCCATATATTCTGAACTCTGATAGGAGAAAAAAAAGAAGCAACAGTAAGCAGTTTCTATGTCATTAAAGTAGTACATGAAACTTGAATTTTGAGAATGCTTAATAAAACTTTTGAAAGCAAAGAAGATACATGTACAGTTAACGGATGGCTTTATCCATTTCTCTCGAGATTGAGTAGGCTCCTTTCCCAGAGAAAGCCTCAATTGCATTCTAAATATCCCAAGGTCTGATATCACTCTAAAATATGAGGATTGGGATGCTAATTATAATTTTGGCTCATGTCTTAAATGGAGAGTCACAATAACAGTATCTACTTCATATGATTTATGTAAGAATACAATAAGTTCATACATAAAATGTTATAAAATTTGTAAGAAATAAAAGTATAAGGATTAGATGATTATTTTATTTCTTCTGACTTTTATATGAATGTGCATAATTTAAAATACATTGGACTTATGAGAGTGCAGATACACTTGTATATTTGTGGGTGGTGCCTATGCATGTATGGGAGGAGTCAGAGTAACTGTGTATTAAAATATGAGACAACATTGCATTGCATGGTTTTAGTTAACATTCCTGCTTCATTAAAGCTATTTTTTGCAATCTCTTTACCTATACATCCAGATACCACCTATTTCACTGCCTTGAATACTCTTCCTAATATCCTTTCCAGTATACTAAATAAATATGACTATCATTTTGCATATTACTGAAGCATTTGCTTTAAAAAAGATAGCCTGCTCTCTTTTCTATGCTACTGAATTTTTTTAAACTCCTGATATGGGGTAGATTCCTGTTTTTTCTTCTCACTCTCAAGTATTCTGAAGATAGCTCTTTCTACTAGCAAATATGAGGCTTTTACCCTCTTCTCTGTTAGTCTTCTTTTTCACTAGACTTAAAAATTACTTTTATGCTCATCAAGATGCCAAAAGGGATCAAAATAAGAATATAGTAATCATTTCTATGATCTTGGATTTTATATATGACAATAAAATACTTGGTCAAAATGAAGAAAAAAGCATCCAGGGTAGACATGCTTGACTTAATTTCCTCACTGTCTTTAGTAACAGCCCTCACTCCAACTGTATGGCATCACCAATCCACAAATCCACAGAAGCATCCTATATTTTTTCAGATTATTTTAGGATACCTTACAAGAGAATCTAAAAGTAGTTTTCAGCTTGGCTATTACTAACTTATTAAAACTATATTTTCTTTCTTTCTGGATGCTATTGGGAAATAAACACAGGAACATTCTACCTACAAGCAACAATCCAGCTTTTTTTCTCTTTTGTTTTGAAACAAGGTTTTTCAAGGTTGTCAAGAGTCTCACTATATTGATAAGTGTGCCTTCAAACCTGAGATTTACCTATGTCAGTCTCCCAAGTACTGTGATTTCAGGCATATTACACCACACCTGGATTATATTCCTTTTCTAAATAACATAGCAATATTTTAACAGTGGGATTCAATATTTTTGTTTGTTTTTAACACTAGAATAACCATTTCATTACTCATAGCACCTTGATTAATTGTTCGGGTTTCTTATAGTGCTCTCATTTCATACTGGTAGGGATAAACATAGCAGAATAATGGTAGTAAGGCTCAATGATAGAACACAAAAAGTGAGTTTTAGGCAACTTGAGTAATTATTTTAACACAAAGACATAATTAAAAGAAAATTACATTCCTATATATAAAATGTCAAATCTAAACTAGAAACTATGAACATTTATATAGTTATATTTACATAAATATATAAATTATATAAGCATCCATGTATGTACTTTATATATATATATGTATATATATTCATATATTTGTATATATATATTCATATATTTGTATATATATATTCATATATTTATATATATATTCATATATATATATATATATATATATAAAATGATGTGGCATACTGCATTCAATGTTTCTGCCCAATTACAGGTCCAAATTAGCAAAGATAATATCAATTCCTCTCTTTCTATACATTTATTTTATTTTCTCCCTCTTCACTTCCTTCATTTTACATCTCATCAGACATCTGGCTACTTGTTATGTGCCAAGTACCATGTAATTGCTATCTGTGGGGAATTCAAAGAAAAATAATTGACTTTTTTCTGCACTAAGGTGCTCACAAACTATTGTTCATATACATCTTAGTCATCTCTATTAACTGACTCTTAGCCAATCTGTTATAGCAGTAAGCAAATGTTAGAAGAGGGAATAAGAAGTGACAACAAAGAACTAAAAATGCACAAAAACATTTTGATAATTTTGTCTCTATAATGTCAAACTATAACTCACAATTGAAGTATGATTTCAATTCAATGTAGTGAAGAATTTCTTCTTGCTTTGTTTTCTAAAAATAGCATAAGCTAACTTGTATAGCTATGATTCCCTATTATTTTCACTAATCAGATTTAGTTTTATATCTCTTTGCTTCAAATCTAAACAATGTAGGGATTAAACTACATGATGTTTAAAGCTCCCTTAAGTGCCATATAATGATAGTATTTAAGTAAAATAACACAGAGCTCATTGTATCTGTCCCAGTTCAAGTACTGCATATTGTGTTGGTTTAGGGCCAAGTGAAGAAAACAATGTCCACCCCCATATCTGGAAGTTTACAGTGCTATTAGGCTATTTCTCCTCCAATGTTCTCAGTTCAAAAGTTTGAAGTATATCTACTATATATGATTTATTTTTGGAGAGAGCAGGAGTGTTTATACCCCCTCATACTTTCTGAATTTTATATAGGCAGAGATTATGGTGATTTGGAACAGAACTAAAATATGTTAAAAACAATAGTAACAACAAGATTACTGTAAAATGTATTGTTTTATAACCTTATCAGGACCATTTGGGGAAAATAAACTTTATTTAGCATTGCTATTACTGAATTTGCTTTATTTTAAAGGTAGAAAATAAATTTCAGTTGATTGAAAAAAATTTTTCTGCTGATTTAAGCATACCAGTTATGTTGTTTCTTTACTTGGCTTTTTGTTGTTTATTTGCTTCTTGGCAGCCTCGTTTTAATGCAGCATTCTATCTAGGGAATGTTTTGCCTACAAAAATTTATGCCTTCTTTACCAATGTATAATAAATAAGAAAAAGAAATAAAATATTTTGCTTTCAGCAAGAAGATTCAAATATAAGTTTACAACTGGAGCTACCAAAAATTACACAGACACACATGCACATACTTAAAAAAGACATAAATGAGTTAAATCCAGTTATCAGAACAGATTTTTAAAGGTCCGATTTTAAATATGGATATTGTTCTCAGACTTTAGTCTCTATATTGCTATTTCCGTTATACCCTTCTCCTTTCATAATCTCATCTGCTTTTATCATTCCAAGTATTAGTACATAAGCTTTACCTTAAGATCTGTCTTTTCTCCATATCATCATCCAACTTCTGCACATTTCCACTTTAATATCTCAATAGTATTTTAGCCATAATTTCAAATATATGAGCCCCCACTCTCTAATCTCAGGCTTTCCAATTCCTATTACTGTAAAGAAAATGTTTCTCTAATCACCCAGACTATAAGTATGTTATTTGACTCTATATCTTCTTTTTTGGCTATTCACATGTAATGAGTTGTCATATTTTTCTGACTCTTCTTTTCCGCTGCAGTGCCTATTCTCTTTTAGAGTATTATCATCTTTAGTCTTAAGTATAGCAATGATCCCCTAAATAAGCTCTATTTATCCTTCCCTCTTCGAGTCTATTATACATAACCTCACACAATATCTTCTACAATTACCTTTTTAATACTTCACATTTGCTCACTAAACTTTAGTAGCCCTCTCAAATATTTTAACAACAATATTTGAAATGCTTATCCCTGAATTCAAGTTATCACAAATTTTTGGACTGACTATTAATTCTTTCCAATAATTTTTATACTAATCAAAGAAATAGATTTACCATATTTTACCATGTTATAAAAGAAGTCTAAAATACAAAAAATAAAAATGATATGCAAAAAACAAGATCACAATTTTTAGGCTCAGTCTGTGCTTCCTGGCTCATGAAATTCTCATCTGCACAATTTTCACCAGTTCTTTATTTGCCATGCCTATACTTTTATATCCTCAATTAAGACTCTGGTCCACAATAATTACTCTATTTGATCTCCTACAGCTCTATTGTCTATGTCACTTACTTGGTATTTAACATTGTCAACCTTATATTGCAATGGTCTTCATGTGTGCATATATCCTTTCACTTCTCATTTAAATGGTCAGTTATTTAACCTGAGATCAATGTCCAGTACCTCTTTTGTACCACTCATGAACCCTAGCCAATTGCTTAAAAGGTGCTGATATTTGATTACTAAAAAATATATTAATTTTTTTCTTTCACTGAATGATAAAAATGCTTGATTATATTTATTTTCATATTGTATTTATACAAATTTCATGTCTATGTGTAGACCTAGCCCAAATTAGCCTGTTATTCATATATATTATAATTTTCAGGGTGATATTTCAAGCATCTTTGCAGATAGAATTTCAAACTGTGAATATTTCTTTTAAGGACATCAGTCAAAATCCTGATTCAGAGTTATTTAAAGTGGTCTATATTTTATAATCTTATGAAGGATTCACAGTGCAACTGCTGAGCTTTAAAAACACAGAAACCAGAGACAGGGTACAAGGAAATGCCATCTGTCCCTAGAAACAATTATCAGCCAGCCATCTGCCCATATACTGGGTAATGATTTTAATGCTGGTAATATCTAATTGAAATACTTTCTCTCCATGGAACCAAAGAAAGAAAACCATTAAAAAGTGCTGATCCTTTCACTTGCTTGTGACTGTTTATATAAGAAGCCATCTTTCAATTTGTGTTTCTATGCCTTTCACTATATAGACAAAGTTATTCTTTGTGACCAATCTGCTAATATCCGTCCTTTTGCAAATAAATGCTTCTATCTACAAATCACTAGAGAGAGTTAGGGAAACTGTGAAATATCATTAAGACCCATTCAAATGTTTAAAAGAATCCAACACATTACAAAAGAGAGCTTATAATAATGGGGTTAACTATTAACCCCACGTTCAAAATAAACAGAATAAAGAAATTCACAACCAAATAAAAACCAACTCTTCTGCCTTTTGAAATAAGCTCAGCAAAGTTCACAGTCCTTCTTAAATATTTTTACTTTATTTTTCTGTGATTAAAATTTAAATAAAATAGAATTTGAGCAGAAACTATCCACTCCTTAAGGGAAGGACATGGTTATTTCGGGATGCATGGATTTTTACATAGGTGACATAAAGTATGCAATCAAAGTCTACTTGTGGTTTTAAATCTAAGTTGTGGCCCATTCATTAAAGAAGCGGGTGGTGTAGTAATTTACATCCTTTATCAATAATATGAATCTCAAAGGTTTATAATATTACCAAAATGGGCAAGGCAAATTTTTAGCAAATACCTTTTCTTGAAAGTCATATATTAACTAAGTTTTAACTCGTAGTGTCCTACAGTTACTTATTTGTCTCATATTTGCTTGTTTCTCAAGTATAAATTCATTTTTTAAATAAAATAGTTGTCAATGCATTAGCTCTTTTATGAATTTTATGTGAAATAAAGACCAATTTAGCTATGTTTATTAAACATTTTAGTAGCACTGAATTTATCTATATTTTCTTTTCTATCTCTAAACAGAATAATTTCCTAGAAATCTTGTTTAATCAATGGGCAATAAGTTTATCAGATATTCATTAGTCCTATAAAAGTACCTTGGAAATATTTGGTAGGAGGTATAAACATATAATTCTCAGAAAAGTTGTGCTGAGATATGAGCTCTTATGCTAAAAATTCTGGATCTACAAACAAGCATTACTCCCTTAGAAATTTCAAGGGCTGGAGATTTAATGATCATTAAAACCCCAAGGAAAATGCACACTAATCTTTAAAATGGCTAGTTTCTTTGATTTGGAAATGACAATAAGCAGTGAGAAAAATAAAACTGCAATTTAAAGCTAATAACTAATAGTGTTGCATATTTTATTATTTGAATTAAATAAATTAAAAAGAAAAAAGATTGATAAATGTACTTAGAGAAAATATTGAGAAAAATATTTATTATTGTTGCTTTAAAATCTGTGTTGGTACTTCTTTTTTCTCTATACCTGAAAATTTTAAGTACCAAGATATTGCCACTTACACTGTAATGATAATTGTTTTTAATAATAAAAAGGAATCATAAAATCTTCATGTCATTCACTTGATTTTCACTTGAAATCCTTGTTATTTTTCTAAATAATTTCTGGGGCTAACAAAAAATGATTTGTGATATTCTTGAACCTTCAGGTGTGAAGAAGACATTAATAAACCAAATATTACTGTCACTGCTCCACCATGAGCAAGAAAAAATAATGAGTGAATCTCCTAAAAGAAAAAAAATGTAGTGGTGGTGGTGGTGGTGGTGGTGGTGGTGGTGGTGGTGGTGGTTGGAAACCTATTAGCAGCAATTACTTTTTTCACCAATGTCAGTTGATGAGTCATCCCCACCAGATAATTTTGCAGCCTGCCAAGGAACTTCACTAGAGAAAGAAGCTTTCTGGGCTTTGAAACTGCAGTACATTTTCACTTACTGGTATTAGATTCTTACAGCTGTTATTTTTTATGCAGAGAGGCCATCTCTACAGAAGCTCAGATATAACTGCAGTAGCTATTTGTATTATATGCTCAAAATTCCTTGGGAACAAATGAAGAAAGAGAAGTAAATGTCCAATAGTTTTTTTTTTCCTTTTTTCTTTTACAAACTGATAGTTTGCTCTTCATTTTTTGTGGACCAAAATACAATGGGCCTCTGATCAAATAACCTTCTAGTTGCAAAAGCTAAAAAAATGAAAAAAGTAACACTATGGAAGGCCTGTAAGGTAGATGTTTTGAGGAATATAGAGAGGTAAAAAATATATATGACAATTTCTCCTCTTTTATGTAAGGGTACTTTGAATGTAGGGTATGTTAACTTTCTGGCAAGTTCAAGGTAAATTTTACTTTATATCTTCACTGGCTCATACGGTTATTAATATTGAAAACCAAAATTGAGTGACTATACCACTGCTGGCAGGTAATTTGTTATTTTTTAGAAGGCTAAGTGCTAATTTAAAGAAAAAACTATAAAAGAATAAATGGTACTACAGAAGCTTTTATTCTTCTCTATTTCTTATCCAACTGCTTGGACAAACCATTCTCTTGACCTAAAACCAAAGCTACTGCCTGCATTTAAATCTTTTAATATCATTATAATTTTATTTAGGCAGAAAAACAAAATCCAGATAATTTTAAACCTATCAATAGATTCATCAGTAAAAATGTACAATCAAAATAAATGACCACTGGAATTGACAGATATAGGTAAGGATAAGTCATATAAAATATTCCATTTTATCCTTCATCAATTCTGAATGTCAACATTATAATCATTAAAATGGAAGATTTATCTTATAATTTAAAGAGGCCTATTCTTCTTCAGCTTAAATATTCATACTTAATAAAAAAAAACTATTGACCTAAACTTTTTCAAGCATAACCTAAATCTTTCTACAAAAATAGAATCAACGGATACATAACTTATCCCAGTAACTACTGTAATATGAACTTTCATATATTACTACTTGTGTTATTGTTTGTCTATGCAGCAAACATGCATTCCTTGTTCTTTGCTACTCATATACCAATTTTGTTCAGCTATTAGAAGGCAAAATGCTTCAGAGATCTGTTCATCTCAGTCTTCTGATGCATTATAAATAGGCTAACATACTAAGGAAAAACCTACTTTTCTTCACAGAGAAAAGGTATCATAGTTGCTCTAGAATACATTTACTCTGATACAGAATAAGTGAAAAAGTCTGGAGCTGCAGCAACCATCTTGTAATTTTGAGAAGAGTAACCAATATTGCTATAAGAATGAGAAAATTCAAGAAATGAATTTCATTTATTGTTGGCATTATGACACCTCTTAATGAACTGACACCTAGCATCCATTTTTTTCATATTTCTAGAGAAAAATATTAAACCAATCTTACTTACCTTGAGCTGCTTACAATATTTTGTAATTGCAGCTGCAAGAATTCTGATCAAAAGTATTTATTTTTTTATTTTTTTAATTTACTTTTATTGGTGCATTGTAATGATACATCACATTGGAATATAGGACTTGAGAGGATATACAAGCACACATAATCCAATTAGCCCTCATCCAGTCCCCATCCCATTTCCTCCCCCTCCCTCGATCCCATGCTTGTTTGGTGATTAACTTTGATACATGTGTTTATGTACCTCCTGCTTTTTAAAGAGGCTACATCCTCCCCTATTCCATATTCTCTGATTAGTCACCTTAATTGCTTCACTATAGGGCCCTTTCTATAGCTCGACTACTTCCTGTTGCCTGTTTCCTCCTAGTTATTGCGAATTAGGGGAAACATCTGGTTTTAATTTTCTGAGATATTTCTCTCTGCATGCCGCGTTACAAATACCAATCCCACTCTTGACGGCCCCAGTTGTGGCCTGGCTACCTGGTGGACTGATCCAGACCTCGCTGGCTCAAGCAGCAGCCTTGCCTCACGGAAGGCCCTGGTTCTGGCCTCGCTGACCCTGACACTGGCCTAACCCTGCAACTGGCTCTGATCCCAGCCTCAGAGGCCCTAGTACTGGCCTCCCTCACAGCAAGGCTCCGATGATAGCTGATGGTCATAGCATCGGCCTAAACCCTCGGCAGGCTCTGATCCAGGCCTGGAGACCTCAGTAGCAGCCTTGCCTCACGGAAGGCTCCGATGCCAGCCAGTGGCCCTCGCACTGGCCTAACCCCTCAGCAGGCTCTGATCCTGGCCTCGGAGGCCCTGGCATTGGCCTTGCCTTGTGGCAGGCTCCAATTCCGGCCTCGCTGGCCCCAGCACTGGCCTAACCCCTTGGCAGGCTCAGATCCCTGCCTCGGAGGCCTCAATAACAGCCTTGCCTCACGGAAGGCATTGATGCTGGCCACTGGCCCCAGCACCAGCCTAACTCCTCAGCAGGTTCCGATCCCGACCTTGGAGGCCCCAGCACCAGCCTTCCTCACGGCAGGATCCAATATTAGCTGATGGCCCCGGCATCGGCCTAACCCCTCGGCAGGCTCCAATCCAGGTCTCGGAGGCCTCAGTAGCGGCCTTGCCTCACGGAAGGCTCCGATGCCGGCCAGTGGCCCCGGCACCGGTCTAACCCCTCAGCAGGCTCTGATCCCGGCCTCAGAGGCCCCAGCTTCGGCCTTGCCTCGCAGCAGGCTCCGATCCCGGTCTCGCTGGCCCCAGCACTGACCTACCCCTCGGCAGGCTCCGATCCCAGCCTCAGAGGCCTCTATAATGGCCTTGCCTCACGGAAGGCTCCGATGCCGGCCAGTGGCCCTGGCACTGGCCTAACCCCTCAGCAGGCTCTGATCCCGGCCTCAGAGGCTCCAGCACCAGCCTTGCCTCGCGGAAGACTTTGATCCCAGCCTCGCTGGCCCCAGCACCGGCCTAACCCCTCGGCAGGCTCAGATCTCGGCCTTGGAGGCCTCAATAACGGCCTTGCCTCACGGAAGGCTCCGATGCTGGCCGTTGGCCCCGGCACCAGCCTAACCCCTCGGCAGGTTCCGATTCCGGCCTCGGAGGCCCCAGCACTGGCCTTGCCTCACGGCAGGCTCTGATCTCAGCTTTGATGTGTCCATCGCCGGCCTCACCCCTCGGCAGGCTCTAATCCGAGCACCCTCTTTGCCCAACTATTTGTCGCACATTCTCAAAGGTGCGTGGTGGTGGTAGCATTCTGCCTCTTGGGTCATTACTTCAAAAGTTCCAGGTGTAATGTATCAGATCTCTGCCTCCCCTGAGTACTGGCCACTGCCATTGCCACTGCCTCCACCATTTCAAATCTTTCCCAAGCTCTTTTTCCACTCTGAATGTTGCCCAGTCTTCCTAAGCATGCGCGACGGTAGCATTCAACTTTTGGTGTAATTTCTCCAAATAAATAAATAAATAAATAAATAAATAAGGTTGGTAGGCTTCAATTTCTGCTTCTCCTGAATACAATTCTCCACCGCCAACACAGAGACCACTTTCAGCACCACCTTTCTCCTTGGTCTCTGCTAAAGTCTCTCTCCTTACAGGTGATGTCCAAGATTTTTAACAATGTAGAAAAGAAGCAGTCCTCCTTAGCGCGGAATTTTTCCAATAATTCCAGTTCATTTGGATAAGTTTTGTCTGCATCTCCATTATCCTGGCATCTGCCACCTCCTTGACCCCTCTCTGATATTTTCCTTTTAATCTTTTCCTTTCTTACAGGGTCCTTCCAGGTGGAGAGGGGTTTGACTAGGGGTGCCCCGCCAGTTTCTGCCCACCCGCCCAGGGTCGGGGGCCCAGGGGCCGATCAAAAGTATTTAATTTGGTAAAAGAAAAGGTATTGGAGTAACAATGTGAATACATTATAGATACTTTCTTCAAAATATTAAATCTCTACTTTCAAGTTTATAAATCGTATTTTCTTTTTTTACTATAGCATGCTAAAGACTATAAAATGTTTACATATATATACTGGTAGTTGTAAATAGTGATGCCTGTGCTTCATTTAGGGTTTAAACACAAGCTAATTTTTTACCAAATTTTAGTTGTTTGCTTATGAGTTTTGTATTTGTCATGTGACATATTTAGCACTATTAAAAATAAAATGTAATTTAAAAATGACTAGATATTTGAGAGTTCTAAATGTTTTATCATAGAGACACAGCTATAAAATATTTTATATCACCTTATGTTTAATTCTCAGAAAACAAAATACACTGTATTTAGTTCATCCAAATGACACTCAATGTATCCGCCTAATCTCTTGATGGGAATTAGATTTGAATACTATTTTAAAGAAAGGGCCACTGTTATATCATTCATTTATTCTATTTTTTTCTCATTCTAGGCATTGCCAAAAAAAAATCAAAATCAAAGTCATCCTGTATCACAACTTCAGAGTCCCACCTATTCTGTTCTCTATCACTTCAATTGTTGAATCTTAAATCTAGTCATCTTTTAAGCTCATATTTTCATTGAAATTTTTTGTAAGATATTATGCTGGATGCTACATATTTGGTAGAAAACAAAAGAAAAAAAGCTTGTTTTTGAATTTTAGAGTCTATTGCTGCCACCACATCTTTCATATAATAATTTCTACCATTAGTCTAGACCAGACAGGAAAAAAATGTTTGGAGAAGAATATTAGAGACATATAGTCTCTCACTTAACCAGTATACTGTGAAGATTATAAAGATATGAACAGTTATTCTTTATTACAGAAATTTGGAGAAGGCTTTTGATAGACACATACAGGGTAGTTTGAACTTTTGAAAAGACTAACAGCAAGCTTATGATGTCATCTTTTAGACAATACAAAATCTTAACTAACTTTACATATTCAATATTGTCTTATTAATTGCATTTCACAAAAGCCAAAAGATGCAGAATTGGCAACAGAACTGGCTCAGAATTGGCCACAGACATCTGTGACATTCTAAACTATAAAACAAACTAGTTAACCCCTAGAAATAAATCAAACTGTCACTTATGTATTATTTAAATATTGCTATAGGTAGACATTTAAAGTATATTATTGGGTAAATCTTAGAAAACTAAGCAGCAAGTAGTTAGGATATTTGAATGAAGAATTCATCTTGCCATAGAAACAAATCATTGTATGGAATATATGGAAAGATTTTGTTTTATCTTTAAGCAGCATCTCACTGAGTTAGCATGTGCTCTTCTACAATATTGGTGGGATAGCAAACTAGTTCAGAAACTATGGAGATAAGTCTGGAGATTTCTTAGAAATCTCATAATGGATCCACCATACAATCCAGCTATACCACTGCTGGGTATCTTTCCAAAGAGGTTGAAATCCGAGAACTATAATAACTATAGTAACATACCATGTTCATAGCAGCACAAATTTGCAATAGCCAAAATATGTAACCAACCTAGGTCTCAATCAACAGATAAATAAATTGTAAAATTATGGGATATACACACAATGGAATTATATTCAGCAAAGAAGAAGAACAAAATTATGTTATTTGCAAGAAGATGGAAAGACCTGGAGAACATTATGTTAAGGTAGATAAGCCAAGCACAGAAAGAAAAGCAACATATGTTTTCTCCAAATATGCTCAAGCTAGGGAGTATTAGGGATACCCGAGGGACTCCATATAATGGAGGTGAAACCTCAGCAAAACCAGAAAGTAGAGGTGGGGGAGGAAGAAGGGAAGAAGGCTGAGGTTATTTAATGTAAAAGCCAAGTTTTCCCTTAATATGTGAATATGTGTATATATGTAAATATAACATTGTTAAACATGACATTCAGTATTGGGAGGAGGAAACAAAAGGAAGGGGGAATGGCACTAAGTGTTATGTGAATATATATCATTGTCAAAATAATACACATTAAGACATGAGACTATATTAGTCCAATAAAATAAAACATTTAAATAATAAAATAATTTTTCATAATATAAATGCTGATGACATTTTAAAACCTACTTTGTATTATAAAACTGTATTTAAAAAGTATTTAAATATTTAGAACCAACCCCCAAAAATAAAGCATACTACAAGGTCATAGTAAAAAACAACAACAACAAAATGGTACTGGCACCAAAACAGATACATACACCAATGGAGCAACATAGAAGACTAAGAAACAAATCCACACACTTACAGCCAATTGATTTTTGAAAGAGTGCAAAAAAATATACAATGAAAAAATGTAGCCTCTTCAACAAATGGTGTTATCAAAACTGGCTAACCATATGAATAAAAATGGAAATAAATCCCATTTCCTCACCCTGTACAAGAGTCAATTCAAGAAGAATTAAAGACTTGGAAATTAGACCAGAGACCTTGAGGATCCTTGAAGAGAGCATAGGTCCAACATTTAAACACATAGGAACAGATAAAAACATTCTCAACAAGACCCCAAAGGCACAAGAAACTAAAAGGTGAATCAGTATGTGGGACTTCATGAAACTAAAAAGCTTCTGTATAGCAAAGGAAACTATCAAGAACCTCACATGACAGCCAAAAGAATAGAAGAACATTTTTGTCAATATTCCTCCATTAGAGGAATATTATCTAGAATATACAGAGAACTCAAGAAACTCAGCACTAAGAAAACAACCCAATCAAAAAATGGGCAATTGAACTAGATAGATACTCCAAGAAAAAAGAAATTCAAATGGCCGATAAATGCATGAAACAATTTTCAACATCATTAGCAATCAGACAAATGCAAATCAAAACCACCGAGAGATTTCACCCAATTCCAGCTAAAATGGCAATAATTAAAAACACAAACTACAACAAATACTGGAAAAGATGTGAAGAAATGAAAACTCAAATACATTTTTGGTGGGACTAAAAACTGGTGCAACCACTTTTGAAAACAATATTGAGGGTTCTCAGAAAAATAAAAATGAACTTACCATTTGATCCAGCAATACCACTTCTGGGCATCTACCCAAAATAAATAAACAAAAAAACAAAAACAAACTACCAATCTAAAGCATGCATATCTATATTCATACCTGCAAAATTCACCATTGCCAAATTATGGAACCAGGCAAGATATCCATCAGCAGATGAATGGATTACAAAACAATGAAATTTTACTCAGGCATAAAGAAAAACATGAGGACTTCTGGGAAGATGGCGATGGAGGAAAGCGGAACTTACAAGTCCTGCTAACAATCAAACTCTATTACCACAAAACCAGCACCTCTCAGAGCCAGAAAACGCCACCAGCAAAGAAATAAAAACTATAAATACAAGGGACAGAGAAAAAGGGCTAGAAAAACAAGACACCAAAAAGAAACCAGCCTGAAGTGCCGCACCCACCGTGGCTACCAGAGTGGCCGGAGTGGTCAGAGCTGCGGCGCAAAGCAGCCAGAACCACGATGAGGAGCAGCGCGGCCTACATCTTCCCTAGCAGCACCAGGCTCCAGAGAGGAGGGAAACTCAGAATGGAGTTCAAATCCAGAGAGGAGGTACGCCGGCCTTGCGGCCTAGGATGCAGCAGCAGTGCCTTACTGCTGGTGGCAGCGGCGAGTTGACCGGACGGCCCTAGACCAACGCACTCAACCAGCGACCAGGTGCCAGAGAGTACGGGTGGACAGCGAGGCGAGGTGAGCCACTGCTAAACAGCCGGATGGAAGTCAGCAGTTTCTTTGGTGCAAGGAGCATCTAAAGCTCCCAAGGGCTGGGATCAGCACACCTGGCAGGGACTCAGAGCAGAGCACAAAACCAGAGAAGAAATACACCGCATCACAGCTGAGGACGTGGCAGTGGTGCCATATTACGAGTGGTGGCAGCAGTGAATCCACCGAGTTCACTACAGCTCCATAAGCACATTCAACAACTGTGAGTCAAATTGTGGCCCCTAGGGGAGAAATCCCAGTACTGCACTCCGAGAGACTTGAGCAGATAGTCTCCCTGGGTCAGAGATTTTAGCAGTGCAACCCAGTGGGGGAGTGGCGGTGGCAAAGATATCATACCATAGTCACAACTCCCCCCTGGAGAATGCCCAACTTGGCACCCCCCCATGGTCTAAGCAGCCTTGATTGACTCCCAGGGTCTGAGACTCTGTGATACAACCCAGTAGAGAAGTAGTGGTGACTTAGATACCACAGACTCGAGATCCAGAGCATCTTAAGTGAACTCGTAGTGACCCAGGGAAGAACCCAGAGAAGGCACAAACTTCCAAAATCATGGGAAAGAGAAATAACAATGGAGCAGTGAATGCCCAAAACCCCACAACATCAGAATCTGATAACACAGAAATCCAAAGATCTCTAGAGGATCAAATCAGGAAAATAACTTTAGAAATAATAGAGGAATTTCGAAAAGAATTCAGAAAGAGTCAAAAAGAGATGAAGGATGCAATCATTGAAATAAAGGCCTCAATTCAAAGTATAAACAACAGATTGGACCACATGGAGAATAGAATCTCGCTTCTTGAAGATGATCACTCCAAAAATGAATGCATAATTTATAAATTAGGAAAAAAATCAGACAGCAGGAATTTGACATTGAAAAAATATGGGCCCATTTTGAGAGAGATAACCTAAGAATAATTGGAATAGAGGAGGGAAAAGAAGGTGAAACCAAAGGGATCAACAATCTCTTCAAGGAAGTAATAGCAGAAAATTTTCCAAACATAGAGCAAGAGGTCGATACACAGGTCCAGGAAACTTATAGATCCCTTTAGATAGGATCAGAGAAGAGGATCCCCATGCCACATAATTGTCAAAATGGCTAATGTGGAAGCCAAGGAGAGAATCTTAAAGACAACAAAAACAAAAGGCCAAGTGACATTCAGAGGCAAACCAATTAGAATCACTCCAGACTTCCCAAACCAAATTATGAAAGCCAGAAGGGCATGGAGTAACATATTCCAAACTCTGAAAGAAAACAACTTCCAGCCAAAAATTTCCTACCCAGAAAAACTATCCATCAAATTAGATGGGGAAATAAGAAGCTTCCATGACAAACAGAAAATGAATGAATTTATGTCTTCAAAACCAGCACTAGAGAAAATACTCAAGGAGATTAACTGCAAAGAGGAAATAGGTAAAACATGCCAGAACCAAAGAAACAAGAATTCCCATTCAACAGACAACTAAGCAAAGAAATCAGATGCTTTTCCTAATATGTGAGAGTTAGGGAGAAATAGGTCATAGGAGGAACTCTAGATGAAAAATGAAATCCTATGGAGGAGCAAACAAGGCAACCTAAAGGAGGAGAAAGGAGGGGGGAAGAGGAAAATCTCTAAAACACACAACGTACTTAAATATATCGAAGTCAATCACTAAGCCAAGCAAGGGAGGGAGGGTTGGGGAGGGAATGGGGTTGGAATTGGGTAGGGGTTAAATCAGCGATGAGTACATGTTTGTACACACAAGTTTTTTACCCCAATATGATGTTTGAATATAACGCATCAATAAAAAATAAAAAAAAGCACTAGAGAAGATACTCAAAGAGATTAAATACAAAGACAAAGTAAGTAATACATGCCAGAAATAGAGAAACAAGAATTTATATCCAGTAGACAAAAAAGGAAAGAAGAACAAACAATATTTCAAACAGAAATAAAATCTCAACATATTAGGAAATAAATATAATCTCTAAATAATAACACTTAATGTAAATGGTCTCAACTCCCCAATAAAAAGACAAAGTGGCAAAATGGGTTAAAAACAAGAACCCATCTATATGCTTCTTACAAGACACACATCTTAAAAATAAAGATAGTAACTCACTTAACATAAAGGGCTGGAGCAAGATAATCCAAGCCAATGAAAATCAAAGACAAGCAGGAGTAGCAACTATGATATCAGATAAGTTAGAATTCAAGCCTAAGCTTATTAGGGGAGATAAAGAAGGTCTTTTTTTACTAGAAACGGAACAATCCTGCAAGAAGAAATAATGATTATCAACATTTATACCCAAAACATAGGTGCAGCTACTTTCATAAAACAAATGTGTTGTGACATTAAGTCACACATAAATCTGAATTCAATAATACTGAAAGACTTCAATACCCCTCTCACACCATTAGATCAATCTTCTAGACAAAAGTTCAGTAAAGATGCTTCAGAACTAAAGGGACCTGTTCAGCACATATAGAATATTTCACCCAACTACAGCGGAGTTCAATTTCTCTCAGCTGGTTATGGAAGAATTTCCTAGAACACATCGTGGGTCACAAAGTGAGCACTAGAAAATTCAAAAAATGTGACACACTTTCCTGAATCTTATCACACCATAATGGAATGAACTTAGAAATCATATATAAAAAGACCTACAGAAACCACATAAATATGTGGAAACTAAACACCACACTTCTGAATGAAGAATGGGTTATAAAAATGTAAGAGGTGAAATCAAGAAATTTATCAAAATAAACCAAAATATATACAACATATCAGAACCTCTAGGACACTTTGAATGCAGTATTAAGAGAAAATTTTATAGCACTGAGTGCTCACATAAGAAAAACAGAAAATCATCAAATAAATAACCTAATTAAACACCTCAAAGACCTTGAAAAACAGGAACTATCTAACTCCCAAAATAGTAGAAGATAGGAAAATTATAAAATTAGAGCAGAAATTAATGAAGTAGAGAGTCAAAAAATACAGAAAATCAACAAAACCAAAAGCTGGTTCTTGAAAAAATTAAAAAGGTAGATAAACCATCACCCAACCTAACTAAAAAAAAAGAATCAAACCAAATTATGAAGATATGAAATAGAAAAAAAGATATTATTACTGACAATACAGAAATCCAGAGGATTATCAGAAACTACTTTGAGAATTCATACTTCCAAAAATAGAATATCTGGAGGAAATTGACAACTTTCTAGATAAATACAACCTTCCTAAACTGAGTCAAAAAGACATAGAAAATTTAAACCAAAGAATAGCAATTAAAGAGATTAAAACAGCAATAAAAAAAAACTTACCATCAAAGAAAATCCCAGGACCAAATGATTTCCCAAGTAAATTCTATAAAACCTTTATAAAAGAGCTAATCCCATACTCCTCAATCTATTTAGTGAAATACAAAAAAGGGACCTCCAAAATACATTATATGAAGCCAACATCACATTAATACTACAACCGAATAAAGAAAGTTCAAGGAAGGAAAGCTACAGTCCTATATCTTTGATGAACTTGGATGCAAAACTGCTAAACAAAATGCTGGCAACATGCATTCAAAACCACATCAAGAAAATCATATACCATGACCAGGTACGGTTCATAACAGGGATGCAAGGCTGGTTCAATATACAAAAATCAATCTATGTAATCCATCATATAAACAGAACTAAAGAAATAAATCACATTATCATTTCAATAGGTGCTGAAAAAACATTTTATAAAATCCATCATCTATTTATGATAAAAGAATGGCAGAGAATAGGAATATAAGGAAAATATATCAACTTCATAAAGGCAATATACAAGAAGCCCACAGCCAATGACATACTAAATGGGGAAAATTCCCCCTACAAACAGAAACGAGACAAGGATGTCCACTATCACCACTTCTCTTCAATATAGTACTAGAGACTCTAGCCAGAGCAATAAGTCAAGAAAAGGAAATCAAAGGAGTACAAATAGGGAAAGAAGAATGCAAACTCACTATTTGCAGATGACATGATACTATATTTAGAAAACCCAACAAACTCAACCAAAAGGCTTATAGAACTGATCAACAAATTCAGTAAAGCATCTGGATACAAAATCAATCTAATAAAATAAGAAGCTTTTCCATACACCAACCAAAAATCCATTGAAAAATAAATTCAGAAACCACTGCCACTCAGAATTTTCCACAAAAAATAAAATACTTAGAAATAAACTAAACCAATGAGGTAAAAGACCTCTACAAAGAAAATTATAAAATATTGAGAAAAAAATTGAAGAATATCTTTGAAGATAGAAGGAGCTTCCATGTTCATGGATAGACAGAATAAATATCATCAAAATGGCCATACGTCCAAAAGAGACCTACAGATTCAATGCAATACCCATTGAATTGCCAAGATTATTACTCACAGACATAGAAAAATCAGTCCTTAAATTAATTTGGAACAACAAAAACCCAGAATAGCCAATGTAGTTCTCAGCAACAAAAATCATGCAGGAAGAATCACATTATCTGATGTTAAACTATACTACAAAGCCATTGTAATAAAAACAGCATAGTACTGATACAAAAGCTGATACATAGACTAATGGAGCAGAATATAAAACCCAGAAACAAATACACAACTTACAGCCAATTTATTTTTGGCAAAGGGGTCAAAAACATACAGTGGAAAAAAAAAAGTCTGTTCAACAATTGGTCTTGGCAAAACTGGTTATCCATATGTAGAAAAATGAAAATAAGTCCCATTTTCTCACCCTGCACAAGAGTCAATTCAAGATGGATCAAAGAGTTGGAAATTAGACCAGAGACTTTGAGGATCCTTGAAGAATACATAGGTCCAACACTGTAACACATAGGCATAGATAAAAACTTTCTCAACAAGACCCCAGAGGCACAAGAAAATAAAAGGCAAGTCAATATGTAGGATTGCATGAAACCGAAGAGCTTCTGTAAAGCAAATAAAACTGTCAAGAACCTCATAATATCTATAAAAAAAAAGAACTCAAGAAATTCAGCACTAAGAAAACAAATAACTCAATCAAAAAATGGGCAAGTGAATTAAATAGACACTTCAATAAAGAAGAAATTTAAAATTCCAATACATTCATAAAACAATGCTCAACATCATTATCAATCAGAGAGATGCAAATTAAAACTACCCTGAGATTTCACCTAACCCCAACTAGAAAGGCAATCTTTCAAAACACAAACAAATACAAATGCTGGCAAGGATGTGAAGACGTTGGAACTCTTAAATATTGTTGGTGGGATTGCAAATTATTGCAACCACTTTGGAAAACAGTATGGAGGTTCCTCAGAAAAATGGGAATGAACTTACCATTTGATCTAGCAATACCACTTCTGGGTGTCTACCCAAAAGAAAGGAAACCAAACTACCAAACTAATGCATGCGTATCTATGTTTACAGCTGTACAATTCACCATTTCCAAACTATGTAACCAGCCAAGATGTCTATCTTGGATGAATGGATTATAAAACTGTGGGATATGTACACAACGGAATTTTACTCAGACATAAAGAAAAACAAAATTAAATCATTACAGGAAAATGGATGGTACATTATGCTAAGTGAGATTAGTCAGTCACAAAAAAATGCTTTCTCTAATATTCTAAGGCTAGGGAGAAATGTGTAACAGAAGTTCTCTAGATGAAGGAGGTCCTATAGAGGAGAAAATAAGGCGATATAACAGAGGATATGGGAGAGGGGAAGAGAGAAACTCTCTAAAGCACATGCTGTATATAAACATATCCAAGTCAATCACTAAGTCAAGCATGGGTAGGAGGGATAGGAAAGGAATGGGGTAGGGATTGGGAAAGAGCTAATTGGGTGATGTGTGCATGTAATTTTCCATAAGTCTTTTATCCCACTAACAGGCATAACTACAATGCACCAATAAAATAAATAAATTAAAACATAAATTAAAAAAAAAACAATTGTAAAGCTGAGGATGTTCATGCATGCTTGTATTCCCAGCATTCAGGAGGCTTAGACTGGAGGATTGTGGTTTGCAGCCAGAGTCAGCTACTTAGTGCGGCCTTCTGCAACTTAGGGAGACCCTGTTTCAAAATAAGGAATAAAAAATAGGGTAGGGGTGTAGGTCGGGGGTCACATGCCCCTGAGTTCCATCCTCTGACCTGCAAAATAAATAAATAAAAAATAAATGAAAAGATTGTGAGATTTTGGAGAAAATGAACTGAGTCTTGCTGTCTCCGTGCCTTCTGTTACCTTCATTGCCAGTATTCAATAATGTTTGGATTTAATAACCTACTACATTCTCATCAACTTGAATTTAATTGCTGAATGAAAATTATAGTAAAGTCACAATAAAACTTTTGATAGACAGATTGATGCAATATTCTTCTCCAAGTACTTTTCAATATAAAATTAATATTCACCACTAAATAATTTTAATCTTAGTAACAAATGATATATTTTCTGGTTACATAAGAAGTATGTGTCTAAATTTTAATACTTCTGACTATAGAAGGAAATGAAACTTGAAATACAGTTTTAGAATTTCCACTATTTAGACATGTACCCACCATAATCAATAGACATATTCAAAGGTCTCTGCATAGATTTCTATGTCCACCCCATTCTTGTGATATAGGTGAACAATGTGTCCACAATTCCCCTCATTCAGTATGGAAGGCTTCTACAACATGAAATCTCAGTTACTAAAATGATTGTTTTGAAATTTAAGTATTCATTTTGCTTTTCTCAAGTCATATCTCTAAAATTTTACAATATTTCATCAATAACTACACTTTTCTTACACATGTTTTCTATAAAACACATGCAGATTTAGTTCACTGGTATTTTCAATTGAGTTGACTAGTTATCATTGCATATACAAAATAGCTAAGAAATGTTATGATTTTTTTCATATTTCTCTATTTTGGTGTCAAATGAAAATAACTTGTAAATCATCATTGCATTTCTTAAAAGATCTTGATTCAAAAACAGATTGGGAGCCAAACTTGGTGGTGCATGCTTGTAATCCCAGTGCTTGGGAGGCTGAGACAAGAGGATTGTTCAGGTTCTAAACCAGACTCAGATACTTACATTATGATGTGAGACTATCATGCATAAATAAAAGCACATAAAATAAACATATTAGAAAACTTGCAATCAGCTCGTGGTTTGGGGTTACATGGTGGGAACTGTGGCAATTTGAGAGCCTCAGAGATGCTTCTGATGCCAGCCTAGCTGGAGACCTGAGATGACTCTATGTGTTGTCCATGGGCCCTGCACTCCCTTGATGAGTCGGAGAAGTCCAGTTGTATCAGAGTAAGATTTACAATAGATTTGACTGTGACTGTGGTGAGTTGGAGCTACCTGATCACTAGAAAAAGACATTGTCAACCAGCAAGCAGCAGAGATTCCTATGAAATACACAGCAACAGAGGAAGAAAAGGAGCAAAAGGAAAATAATATTTGTCAGTTCAACACTGAATGTATCTGCACTGTGAGGAGAATGCTCATAGAAGCCTGTTGTGTGCATATTTACTCACATTTTGTTAAATGTTAAATCATTTAGCACAGTATATCTGAGTGCATAGTATGTCATTTCATTCAGTTTGAGTTTCTAGAGTGTTTTATTTAACTGTCTGCAGAGTTGCTGCCCCTTTCTTGAACTATAAGTACTGCAATCTTTTTGATTCTCAATATTAGCAGAGCTTTTTGAGCTTTAATTTTGAGAATAGATTTTTTCTGAAAAATAAATAAATCAATGTGTGATAGTTTCACCTAAAAAAAAGAAAAAGAAAAAAATATTCTCTGGTAAGAAAGAGAGCAAAAAGAATATTGAAATGTTATCTTTAAGTCATCAAAGCTTGGTATCAGACAAATTAAACTGTTATGTGAGATTATCATCGTTAATATTGGATAAATTGCTATAAAAACTAGATGTCAACCACTAAGCCAAACATAGGAAGGAGGGATGGGGAGGGAATGGGGTGGGGATCGGGTAGGGGCTAACTGGGCGATGTGTGCATGTATGTCTACAAAAGTTTTTTTTTTTATATCATTATGATGTATGAATACAGTGCACCAATAAAAATAAATTAAATAAAAATATTTGAGGGGATCTCAATGTGTCTGTTTGGCATATGCAGTGAGCATCAAGAAACCATCTTGCTGTGAACACATAATAATTTTCTTCTCTCTTTTTGAAAAATCTTTACTTTTGATGCCAGTTTTCTTCTTTGTTTACACAAGTTCAACAATTCAAAAGGAAAAGACAATAGTAAGAGTTTCAAAATTGCAGAGAATTTTGAAAGTCTCATGAACATTCATAATTTTGATCTGGGCTCTAGGTATATGTACTTAAAACCGTTGGGCTGTGGAGGCAATGGCTTGGTTTTATCTGCTGTAGACAATGACTTTGAAAAAAGAGCAGCCATCAAGAAAATTGTCCTTACTGATCCCCAGAATGCCAAACATGCTTTCCATAAAATCAAAATTATTAGAAGACTTGACTATAATAACATTATGAAAGTGTTTAAAATTTTTGGCCACAATGGAAACCAGTTAATAGATGATGTGGGATATCTTCCTGAACTGAACAGTGTATATGGAGTACATGGAGACATACCTGGTTAATGTACTGGGGCAGGGCCCTTTGCTGGAATAGCAAATGTACTGCACAAAGATCTCAAACCAGCTAAACTTTCCATTAATAATGAAGACTTGGTGCTGAAGATAGGTGACTTTGGTCTTGCATGGATCAAGGATCCTCATAATTCCCATAAGGGTCATCTTTCTGAAGGTTTGGTTACTAAATAGCACAGATCTCTATGTCTTTTACTTTATCCTAATAATTATACTAAAGCCATTGGCATTTGGTCTGCAGGCTGCATCTTTGCTGAAATGCTGACTTTAGGTAAAATCTTCTTTGCAGGTTCACAAGAACTTGAGCAGTTGCAACCAATTTTAGAATCTATTCCTATTGTACATAAATAAGATCATCAGAAACTTCTCAGCATAATTCCAGTTTACATTAGAAGTGAAATGACTGAGCCACATATACCTTTAACTCAGCTGTTTCCAGGAATTAGTTGAGAAGCATTGGATTTCCTGGAACAAATTCTGATCCCCATAGATCTGTTGACAGCAGAGGAAGCACTCTCTCATCTTAATGAGTATATATTTTTCCCAATGAATGAATCAATTTCCAGCCATTCTTTTCACAGAGAAGATGAAGTGGATGATATTTTTCTTATGCATGAAACAGTCATATTTATAACTGGGAAAGGTAACATGACTCTCAGTTTCTGGAGCTTGATTGGCCTAAACATAACATCTTTGATATTGATGAAGTTCAGCTGGACCCCAGAGCTCTGTCTGATGGCATGGATGAAGAAGTACAAATTGATCCTTGAAAATATTTTGATGGAGACCAAGAAAAGTATCTGGAGGATCCTGTTTTTGACATCAATTACTATACTAAGCCTTGTTGGCAATTCCCAGATTATGATGAAAACAAGTACTGTGATCTGGAGTGTAGCCATATGTGTAACTACAAAGCAAGGTCATTGACATATTTAGATACTTGGTTTGGAGAGAGAGTGAAGTTAAACATTACTATGAACACAAACGTATAGATCTTTCCAAATGGAAAGAATAGAGAAAAAGCCCGGCGTGGTGGTGCATGCTTATAAGCCCAGCATTCAGGAGGCTGAGACCAGAGGATCATGGTTCATGGACAGCCTCAGCTACTACTTAGTGAGGCCCTCTGCAACTTAGTGAGACCATGTTTTAAAATAAAGAATAAAAAAATAGGGCAGGAGGTGTAGCTCAGAGGTCAAATGCCCCTGGGATCCATCCCCAGACCCGAAAAAAAAAAAAAAGAAAGAAAGAAAGAAAGAAAGAAAGAAAAGAAGAAAGAAAAAAAGAGTAAAAGAAAGAAAAAAGAATAGAGCAAAGAAAAAGCTGATAAGAAAGGCAAGTCAAAATGTGAAAGAAATGGATTGGTTTAAAGCCCAAGTAGCACTAGAAGAAATGTCACAGCAGTTGGCTGAAAAAGAAAGGGATTTGACTTTGATTCCTTTATTGCAGGAACTATTCAACTTAGTTCACAGCATGAGCCTGCTGACATTGTTGATAAATTAAATGACTTGAATAGTTCAGTGTCCCAACTAGAATTGAAAAGTTTGATCTCAAAGCCAGTAAGCCAAGAAAAGCAGGGAAAGGGAATGGAAAACTTGCCTGTTAGAAGTCTTGTACCAATCTTCTTGGGACAGCCAGTTTATGAGTGGCAGGGAGGAATGTTTTGTTGTGAGGTTAGGAAAGATGAATAAGTTGAGAAGGAAAAATACACTAGTTACAAGTTCTTTAGCAGGAAGCAAGATACTGAAATTCTAGAAACTGAGCCAGCAGACAAAAGGAAACATGGGGAGAGAGGAAATAAGGAAGGATTTTCAAACAACAGTGGGCAGTTTCTCTTTAACAAGCAGCTTGAATCCATAGGCATTTCACAGTTGCATAATCCAGTGGGGTCACTACTTAAGTCCATCCAGGCCACATTAACAACTTCTGCTATGAAATCTTCCCCTCAAATTCCTCACAAACATACAGAACCATTCTGAAACATCTTAATTAAAATACTCAGCATACATTTCTTTGTATTCTTCATGAAATGTGTTTTTGTGTCTTTTTATTACTAATGTTTAAGTCATTTTTACTTGAATCAGATGGTGTTATTTAGTAAATATTTTATTAGTTCTTGATTTTTAATCCAGATTTTTTCTACATGAGATAATTTTCATTATAACTGGCATGTCATTGGCACACAAAGAATAGAGCAAAATAATACAATACAGAAAGAGACAAAGAAAATGCACTAAGACAAGTAAATATTCTCTCATAGAACAATGATCTGATTCAAAGGAAACAAAAAGAAAATCTTCCTTTGAAATTTACACAGTGAGACTGTACATAATTGCATAAAAATATCTATTTTTTCCTAAAACATTTTCATTCATTGGTAGTTTCAAGTGTTTCATACTGTACACATTTCTTAAAACACATGATACCAGCAGCAACTAAAAATTAATGCTGAATTTGGTATGTACATGTTATCTACCTCAAAGTAACAAGAGTATGTGGCAAAACATTTACCACCTATAGTGTGCTTCACAATATGCACTTCTGTTTAGTCAGTGTTTACAGTAGTAAACTATTCTTAAGATTCATTCATCATTTATAAATATTCTGTTATTCATTCTTTATAGTAAAATGTTAATACATCGCATCATACATTTTAGCAAATCGATATATTTTCTGTATTTAATTATAAAAGTTAACTTAGTTTTAAATTTTATTTGCAATTACCTTTTCATTTGCCACTTTGTTTTGTTGCCTACCTAGCTGAGTATATGATATCAGCTTATCCTAAGGCTGTCTATGTACTTTATTTACTTAAGTATTCATTTTAAGTAAAGTGCTCACTGTGTATAGGGATTTGTATTTGGTAGTTGCTTTATGTATTTACAAAGAAAAAATTAGGAATTTGTTTATTATAAAATGCTCCTAGAAGTCTTAATTGTGTTTACTTAAAAAAAACTGTAATGTTAGATTGTGTGGATGGTAGTAATTAAGGATACATCATTACTGTAGTTTAAAAGTTATACATGATAAGACATTTTTAGTCTTTACTGTGTTTTAACCAAATGATTTATTCCTCATCTTGAAGCAAGCATGAATAAAATTAGGTTAAATGTAAGAAAAATTCTTACAATCTGTCTCTGCATACATTTATGAAATAGTCATTGATAAGTTTTCCTTATTCAGCAAGGTTAAACTAAATATAGATAAAATAAATACTATTTAGCCATTGCTGAAATAAATTGGTAATAAAAAAGTTAATTTATTTGAAAATTTGAGGCAAATGATTCCTGTGACTTAACTGTTCTCAGACAAATTTCCTAATCCTCTTATAAAAGTTGATCTGCCAAACAGCATGCTTACTCATGGTGCTCTCAGATAAGTATATTTAAAGACATATGTTAGGAGGTGGGCATGGAAATGGATTTGGAATAATAAGAATTCAGTTTTATGAAAGAATTTGATGATATATTTACATAAGTGTTTTCTGGTGCTTATTAGAATTGTGAGGGAGGTGTGAAAATATAAGAACAAAATCTGAGTGTTTCAGAGCTAGAAACTCTTGTCTGCTGAAGCCAAACTGCAGCATATAAACTAGAGGCAAATAGAGTTCCTGTTTGAAACCACTCAGTATGAATCAATCTGCTGATTTTATCTAAAAAAAACTGTCTTTCTGAGGGATTAGCAAATAGAGATGACTAAGATGATTCCTGATTTCCATTTAAGTTTTATATTCAAAGATACAAATAGAACTGTTTGATATCCCAGAAATTTTTCATTGCTTTTAACTTTACTAAAGTAAAAAAAGAACCTTACTCAAAATCAGTTTCCCTAAAGGAACCTTGGTGCACTAATCTCTTTCACCATTTTTGCAGAGCTGGGGATGAGCCCAGGGTCTCATGCTAAAACCGCAGCCCTGTTTTTTACTTCTCATTACATACCAGTAAAAAAAAAAATATCTTTTTTCAAATACCCTAAATCATTAACTCTTCAAAAATTAAACTATGAATCTGTGTATAATAACATGTCTTTATTCTTGGCTACTTGTAAAGCTAAGGCAGAAGGATAGATTGCTTGAACCTTAAAATTCTTGTCACAAGTTTGGGCAAGACAAAAAGACCCTATTTCAAAATAAACACTCAAACTATCAAGAAAACTTAAAAATGGTAAAAAAAAAAAAACCCCACTTAGAAAAGGAAATCTGGTGCTACACACCTGTAATCTTAGTACTTGAGAAGTTAAGAAATGAAAATTTCAGATTCATGGACAGCCTCAGAAATTAGTGAGACTCTCAACGATTTAGAAAATCCTATTTCAAAATATAAAAAAGGGCTAAGGAATATAACTTATTCGTATAATATCCCTTGGTTCAAACCCCAGTACCACAAAAAAAGAAAAGAAATACAAGTCTGACAAAGAAATTCACTGTTAGAATTAAGCCACTATGGAAAAGTTATAGCACATAGCCAGATGGGAAATAATTACAACTTTTATTTATAGGATAATTATCCAGATTAGGGAGTAAATTTTTAAAAATTTTATTGGTGAATTGTAGTCATACAGCTCAATGGAGTACAAGATGGTGGAGGCATACATGCACACATCACCCAATTATCCCTTACCCAATTCCTGCCCCATTTCCTTTCCCTCCATCCTTCTCATATTTGGCTTAGTGATTGAATTTGTTTTATTTGTTAATATACCTCATGAACATTAATTTTTCTCTTTCCCCTTTCAATCTCATCAGTTAGATCACCTTATTTGCTCACCTATAGTATCTCCTACTTTGTCCATATTTGCTCTTATGACCCATTTTCTTCTTAGATTAAGAATATTAGGGAGAGCATCCAATTTTTTTTTTTTTGGTGTGGCTATCTCACTTAGCTTAATGTTCTCCAGTTTTATCCATTTCCCTGTAAATGATGTAATTGTGTTATTCTTTATGTCTGAGTAAAATTCTTTTATGTATATATCCCATAGTTTTATAATCCATTCATCTTTTGATAGATATTATAGCTGGTCCCATAGTTTGGCAATGGTGAATTTTGAAGCTATGAACATAAATATGCATGCATTAGTTTGGTAATTTGGTTTCTGTTCTTTTGAGTAGATATCTAGAAGTAGTATTGCCGAATCATATGGTACATTTTTTTCCTACTCTTCTGAGGAACCTCCACACTATTTTCCAAAGTGGTTGCACTAATTTGCAATCCCATCAACAATGTATTAGTGTTCCTACTTCTCCACATCCTTGCCAGCATTTATTATTGTTTGTGTTTTGAATAATTGCCATTCTAGTTGGAATTAGGTAAAACTTCTGGGTAGTTTTGATTTCCATCTCTCTGATTGCTAATGATATTGAGCTTTTTTTTTTTTTTGGTGGTACTGGGGTTGCTGGAAACCCTTCTACCTCTGGAGCTACACTCCCAGACGTATTTTATATTTTTATTTGGAAACAGAGTCTTTTAAACCAGCATGGCTGGCTTCAAACCTGCATGATGCTTCTGTCTCTGCCTCACAAGTACCGGGATTACAAGCATGCACCACCATGCCCGGCTGATGTTGAGTATTTTTATGCATTTATTGGTTATTTAAATTTCTTCTTTCTTATTTTTTTTAAATTGTTGCTTGTAGTCATACATCTAAATGGGATACAAAATGGTGGAGACTTACATGCGTGCATCACCCAATTAGTCCTTACCCCAATTCTCACCCCATTCCCTCCCCCTATGTCCTTCTTTTGTTTGGCATGGTGATTGACAATGATATGATTTTTAAAGTATATAATGTACATTAAAGAATTTCGCTCTTGCCCTCTCCCATCCCCTCTGTTAGGTAGCTTTATTTGCTCATCTATAGTATCTCCTTCTTTGTCTATATTTCCTTCTATTACCTATTTCCTCCCTAGCTTCCACATATTAGGGAGATCACCCAATTTCTTATTTTTTGTGACTGACTAATCTCACTTAGCATAATGTCCTTAATGTCCTCCAGTTCCATCCATTCCTTTCTAAATGATATAAGTATGTTTTTCTTTTTTTAATTTTTTATTGGTGTATTATATTCATACAACTTATTGGGGTAAAAAACTTGTGTGTACAAACATGTACTCATCTCTGATTTAACCCCTACCCAAATCCCACCCCATTCCCTCCCCATCCCTCCCTCCCTTGCTTGGCTTAGTGATTGACTTCAATATGTTTAAGTACATTGTGTGTTTTAGAGATTTTCCTCTTCCCCCCTCCTTTTTCCTACTTTAGGTTGTCTTGTTTGCTCCTCTATAGGATTTCCTCTTTCAAGAGTTCCTCCTATGACCCATTTCTCCCTAACTCTCACATATTAGGGAAAGCATCTGATTTCTTATTTTTTTGTGACTGACTAATCTCACTTAGCATAATGTCTTCCAGTTCCATCCATTTCCCTGAAAATGCTGTAATTGAGTTTTTCTTGATGGCTAAGTAAAATTCCATTGTGTACATATCCCAAATTTTTTTAATCCATTCATGTTGATGGACATCAAGGCTGGTTCCATAGTTTGGCTATGGTGAATTGTGCAGCTATGAACATAGATATACATGCATTAGTTTGGTAGATTGGTTTCCAAGAGTGGTATTGCTGGATTAAATGGTAGATTTGTTCCCATTCTTCTGAGGATTCTCCATACTGTTTTCCAAAGTGGTTGCACTAATTTGCAATCCCACCAAGAATGTCTTAGAGTTCCCACTTCTTCACATCCTCACCAGCATCTGTTGTTGTTTTTGTTTTGAATGATTGCCACTCAAGTTGGAGTTAGGTGAAATCTCAGGGTAGTTTTGATCTGCATCTCTCTGATTGCCAGTGATGATGAGCATTTTTTCATGCATTTATTGGCCATTTGAATTTCTTCTTTTGTGAAGTGTCTATTTAGTTCATTTGCCCATTTTGTTATTGGATGCTTTGTTTTCTTAGTGTTGAGTTTCTTGAGTTCTCTGTATATTCTAGATATTAGTCCTCTATCAGTGGTGTAGGTGGCAACAATCTTCTCCCATTCTGTTGGCTCTCGATTGAGGTTCTTCACAAGTTCCTTTGCTGAACAGAAGCTCTTCATTTTCATGCAATCCCGTGTATTGATTCTTCTGTTAATTTGTTGTGCCTTTGGGGTCTTGTTGAGGAAATGTTTGTCTGTACCCATGTATTGTAGTGTTGGACCTATGCCCTCTTCAAGGAGCTTCAAGGTCTCTGGTTTAATTTCCAAGTCTTTGCTCCATCATGAGTTGACTTTTGTACAGGGTGAAAAGGTGGGATTAATATCCAACTTTCTGCATATGGTTAACCAGTTTTGCCAACACCATTTGTTGAAGAGGCTATCTTTTTTTCCAGTGTATGTTTTTGGCGCCTTTTTCAAAAATAAATTGGCTGACAGTGTTTGGACTTGTTTCTGGGTCTTCTGTTCTGCTCCATTGGTCTATATATCTTTTCTTTTGCAGGAGCCATGCTCTTTTTGTTACAATGGCTTTGTAGTATAGTTTAAAGTCAGCTATTGTGATTCCTCCTGCGTGTTTCCTGTTGCTGAGAACTACCTTGGCTATTCTGGGCTTTTTGTTATTTCAGATAAATTTAAGGACTGATATTTCTATGTCTGTGAGGAATGATCTTGGTAGTTTAATGGGCATTGCATTAAATCTGTAGATCACTTTTGGGAGGATGGCCATTTTAATGATATTTTTCTGCCAATCCATGAATATGGAAGGTCTTTCCATCTTCTAAGATCTTCAATTTCTCTTTTCAGTATTTTACAATTTTCTTGTAGAGATCTTTTACCTCCTTGGTCAAGTTTATTCCTAGGTAATTTATTTTATTTTCTTGTGGGAGATTCTGAGTGGAAGTGGTTTCTGAATTTCTTTTTAGGGGGTATTCCAGGTTTTAGGGGGAATTCTTGAAGTTTTTCCCCATTTAATATGATGTTGGCAGTGGGCTTATTGTAGATTGCCTTAATAATGTTGAGATATGTTCCTTCTATTCCAATTCTCTGCAGTGTTTTTATCATAAATGGATGTTGAATTTTATCAAATGCTTTTTCAGCATCTATTGAGATGATCATGTGGTTTTTGTCTTTGATTCTGTTTATATGATGAATTACATGGATTGATTTTCATATATTGAACCAGCCTTGCATCCTTGGGATGAACCCTACCTGGTCATGGTGAATGATTTTCTTGATGTGGTTTTGAATGCGTGTTGCTAGCATTTTGTTTAAAAGTTTTGTATCCAAGTTAATCAGAGATATAGGCCTGTAGTTTTTCTTCCGTGAACTGTCTTTATTCGGTTTGGGTATTAGTGTGATGTTAGCTTCATATAATGTATTTGGGAGAGTCCCAGTTTTTGCTATTTCCCAAAATATTTTGAGTAGTATTGGGATTAGCTCTTCTATAAAGGTTTTATAGAATTCACTTGGGAAACCATCTGGCCCTGGGCTTTTCTTTCATGGTAAGCTCTTTATTGCTGTTTCAATCTCTTTGATTGTTATTGGTTGGTTTAAATGTTCTATATCTTCTTGACTCAGTTTAGGAGGGTTGTATTTATCTAGGAAGTTGTCGATATCCTCCAGATTTTCCATTTTGTTGAAGTATAGTTTTACAAAGTAGTTTCTGATATTCCTCTGGATTTCTACACTGTCAGTAGTAATGTCTCCTTTTTCATCCCTTATCTTCATAATTTGGGTTGATTCTCTCTTTTTTTTTAGTTAGGTTGGCTAGTGGTTTATCAATCTTGTTAATTTTTTCAAGAAACCAGCTTTTGGTTTTGTTGATTTTCTGTATTGTTTTTTTTATTCTATATTTTGTTAATTTCTGCTCTAATTTTTTTTTGGTGGTATTGGGGTTTCTGGAAGCCCTTCTACCTCCAGGCTACACTCTCAGACCCATTTTTACATTTTTATTTGGAAACAGGGTCTCCCAAGCCAGCGCACGCGGCTGGCTTCGAACCTGCGCAATCCTCCTGTGTCTACCTCCTAAGCGCGGGGATTACAAGCGTGCGCCACCACGCCCGGCCATTTCTGCTCTAATTTTAATATTTTCCCGTCTTCTGCTGGCTTTGGAATTCAATTGTTCCTTCTTTTCAAGTGCTTTGAGGTGTGTCATAAGGCTATTTATTTGAAGATTTTCTGTTTTTCTTATGTGAGCACTCAGTGCTATAAAATTTCCTCTTAATACTGCCTTCAAAGTGTCCCAGAGGTTTTGATATGTTGTATCTTTATTTTCATTTGTTTCTAGAAATTTCTTGATTTCACCTCTTGTATCTTCTATGACCCATTCTTCATTCAGAAGTGTGGTGTTTAGTCTCCACATGTTTATGTTGTTTCTCTGGGTCTTCTTATAGTTGACTTCTAGGTTCATTCCATTATGGTCTGAAATGACACAGGGAAATATGTAACATTTTTTTAAATTTGCTAGTGCTCATTTTGTGTCCCAGGATGTGATCTATTTTGGAGAAAGTTCCGTGAGCAGCTGAGAACAATGTAAACTCTGTTGTAGTTGGGTGAAATATTCTATATGTGTCCAACAGGTCCATTTGGTTAATGGTCTTCTTTAGTTCTGAGACATCTTTACTGACCCTTTGTCTGGAAGATTGGTCTAGTATTGTGAGAGGTGTGTGGAAGTCTCCCAGTATTATTGTGTTGGGATTTATGTGTGACTTCATGTCACAAAGAGTTTGATTTATGAAAGTAGCTGCCCCTATGTTTGGGGCATAGATGTTGATTATTGTTATTTCCTCTTGCTGGACTATTCCTTTCACCAGTAAAATGTGGCCTTCTTTGTCTCTTCTAATTAGTTTGGGTTTGAAGTCTAACTTGCCTGATATCATTGTTGCTAATACTGCTTGTCTTTGAGTAACATTACTATGGATTACCTTGCTCCAGTCCTTTACCTTGAGTTTGTTCCTATCTTTACTTGTAAGGTTTTTTTTTTGTTTTAAGCAGCAGTTGGATGGATCCTGGCTTTTAATCCATTTTGCCACTTTGTGTCTTTTTATTGGGGAGTTGAGGCCATTTACATTCAGTGTGATTATAGAGAGATAAATTTTAATTCCCAACATGTTAAGATCTTATTTCTGTTTGAGGTACTGTTTATTATTTTTTGCTTAGTTGTCTGCTGGATGGAAATTCTTGTTTCTTTGGTTCTCGTGTGTATTACCCATTTCCTCTTTGCAGTTTATCTCCTTGAGTATTTTCTCTAGTGCTGGTTTTGAAGACATAAATTCCTTCGGTTTCTGTTTGTCATGGAAGTTTCTTATTTTCCCATCTAATTTGATGAATAGTTTTGCTGGGTAGGAAATTTTTGGCTGGAAGTTGTTTTGTTTCAGAGTTTGGAATATGTTACTCCATGCCCTTCTGGCTTTCATAACTTGGTTTGGGAAGTCTGCAGTGATTCTAATTGGTTTGCCTCTGAATGTCACTTGGCCTTTTGTTTTTATTGCCTTTAAGATTCTCTCCTTGGCTTCCACATTGTCATTTTGACAATTATGTGGTGTGGGGATCCTCTTCTCTGATCCTGTCTAAAGGGAGTTATATAAGTTTCCTGGACATGTGTATCGACTTCTTGCTCTATGTTTGGAAAATGTTCTGCTCTTACTTCCTTGAAGAGATTATTCATCCCTTTGGTTTCACCTTCTTTTCCCTCCTCTATTCCAATTATTCTTAGGTTAGCACTCTGAAAATGGGCCTATATTTCTTCAATGTCAGATTCCTTCTGTCGGATTGTTTTTTCTAAATTAGAAACTATGCGTTCATTTTTGGAATGATCATCTTCAAGAAGCAAGATTCTATTCTCCATGTGGTCTAATCTGTTGTTTATACTTTGAATTGAGGCCTTTATTTCAATGATTGCATCCTTTATATCTTTTTGACTCTCTCTAAATTCTTTTCGAAAGTTCTCTATGATTTCTAAAGTTATTTTCCTGATTTGATCCTCTAGAGATCTTTGGATTTCTGTGTTATCAGATTCTGATGTTGTGGGGTTGTGGGCATTCCCTGCTCCATTGTTATTTCTCTTTCCCATGATTTTGGAAGTTTGTGCCTTCTCTGGGTTCTTCCCTGGGTCACTACAAGTTCACTTAAGATGCTCTGGATCTCGAGTCTGTGGTATCTCAGTCACCACTACTCCTTTACTGGGTTGTATCAGAAAGTCTCAGACTCAGGGTCAATCGAGGCTTCTTAGACCACGGGGCTGCCATGTTGGGCATTCTGCAGTTGGGAGTTGTGACTATGGTGTGATATCTCTGCCACGGCCATTCTCCCACCTGGTTAGACTGCTAAAATATCTGACCCAGGGAGACTATCTGCGCAAGTTCCTGTGAGTGCAGTACTGGGAATTCTCCACTAGGGGCTGCAATTTGACTCACGTTTGTTGAGTGCACTGATGGAGCTTTAGTGAACTCGTTGGATTCTCTGTTGCTGCCACTGGCAATATGGCACCACTGCCATGCCATAGGCCGTGATGCGACATATTTCTCTGGTTTTGAGCTCCGCTCTGAGTTCCTGCCAGGTGTGCTGTGCCCAGCCTTTGGGAGCTTTATATGTTCCCTGCACTGAAAAAACTGCTGACTGCCTCCTGGCTGTTCAGCACCTGCTCACCTCACCTCACTGCCCACCCCTCCTCTCTGGAGCCTGGTGGCTGGTGGAGTGCATTGGTCTAGGGCTGTCCGGTGAACTTGCCGCTGCTGCTGGCAGTAAGGCACTGCTGTCGCATCCTTGGCTGTGAGGTTGGCGTAGTTCTTCTCTGGTTTTGAGCTCCATTGTGTCCCTGCGGGGTGTGCTGATCCCGGCCCTTGGGAGCTTTAGATGCTCCTTGCACCGAAAACACTGCTGACTGCTTCCTGGCTGTTCAGCAGCGGCTCACCTTGGCTCGCTGTCCACCCTTCCTCTCTGGCGCCTGGTGTCTGGTTGAGTGCATTGGTCTAGAGCTGTCCGTTGAACTCGCCACTGATGCCAGCAGTAAGGCACTGCTGCTGCATCCTAGGCCGTGAGGCCGGCGTATCTCCTCTCTGGATTTGAGCTCTGTTCTGAGTTTCCCTCCTCTCTGGAGCCTGGTGCTGCTAGGGAAGATGTAGGCTGCGCCACTTTGCACCATGGCTCCGGCTGCCCTGCACCACGGCTCTGGCCGCTTCAGCGGCTCTGGCTGCTTCGTTCCGCAGCTCAGGCTGCTCTGCGCCATGGCGGCCACTTCGCTCCATGGCTCAGGCTGCTTCACGCTGCAGCGGCCGTGGCACTTCAGGCTGGTTTCTTTCTGGTGTCTTATTTTTCCAGTCCTCTTTTTCTCTGTCCCTTGTATTTACAGTTTTTATTTCCTTGCTGGTGGTGTTTTCTGGCTCTGAAAGGCCCTGGTTTTGTGGTAATAGAGTTCGATTGTTAGCGAGACTTGTAAGTGCCGCTTTCCTCCGTCGCTATCTTCCCAGAAGTCTCTCGTGCTGGTTTTGAAGACATAAATTTCTTCAGCTTCTGTTTGTCATGATGGTTTTTATTTCCCTATCTAATATGAGAGATAGTTTTGATTGGTAGAAAATTTTGGCTGCAAGTTTGTGTGTGTGTGTGTGTGTGTGTGTGTGTGTGTGTGTGTGTGTGTGTTTGGAATATGTTACTCCAGGCCCATCTAGCTTTTATGACGTGGTTTGGGAAGTCTGGAATGATTCTAATTGGTTTGCCTCTGAATGTCACTTGGCCTTTTGTTTTTATTGCCTTTAATATTCTCACCTTGGTTCTACATTGATCATTTTTACTCTTATGTGATATGGGGAACCTTTTCTGTGATCTTGTCTAAAGGGAGTTCTATAAGTTTTCTGTACCTGTGCATCAGCCTCTTGCTCTATGTTTGAAAATTTTTCTGCTGTTACTTCTTTGAAGAAATTGTTTTTCCTTTTGGTTTCACCTTCTTTTCCAACCTCTATTACAATTATTATTAGTTTAGCTCTCTTAGGATGGGCTCATATTTCTTCAATGTCCAATACCTGCTGTCAAATTGTTTTTTTTCTAAGTTATACACTATTTGATTGTTTTGGGATTGATCATCTTCTCAGAGAGAGATTTTATTCTTCATGTGGTCTAATCAATTGTTTATAGTTTGAATTGATGGCTTTACTTTAATTATTGCATCATTTATTTCTTTCAGATTTTCTAAATTATTTTTTGATGTCCTGTATTACTTCTATGGTTATATTTCTGATTTGATCTTCTGGAGATCTCTGCCTTTCTGTGTTATCTGGTTCTGTTATCGTGGAGTTGTGGGAGCTCATTGCTCCATTGTCTATTCTCCTTCCCATGATTTTAGAAGTTTGTACCTATTCCTTTTGATAGATTTCTCTCATTCTCTAGGTGTCAGCTGGTATATCCAAGGGCAAGTTTTATTCTATTCAACAGTGAAAGTTGAGTAAGGAGGAAAGTAAAGGAGTAAATGGAAGAATAGCGTAAGTCTCAGATAAGGTCGAATAGAATTAGAGTATGAGTTTTGTAAGGTAGCATATAGTAGAACTTAGAGATAGTAAAAATGTAGTAGTATTCCAGTAACCAATATATAGTTTATGGTATACTGGAATTAAGTTGATTTAATACAAGACAAGGGAGAGATAAAAAGGATAAAAAAGATAGAAATAGAGAGAGAGAGAGAAGGAGAGAGAGAGAGAGAGGGAGAGAGAGAGAGAGAGAGAGAGAGAGAGAGAGAGAGAGAGAGAGAGAGAGAGAGAGAGAGAAGGTATGTACAAAGGAAGAAGCTTGGGAGAAGTTTTGGGGAGAGGGTTAGAACAATCAGCCAGGCATACACTGTCACAACACACACACACACACACACACACACACACACACACACACGCCAGAACAATTCCAACAGCAAATTAATGCAACTCTACAAATATTTTAAAAGATATAATTAGTCAACTCACTATGATAGCACAATGAAAAAAAGAGGATGTGGAATTAACTTGTAATTTACAGTAAATTTATATCTCTACATTTTACTCACCTATACAAAACTAGAGTTTACATGTTTTTCATAAGAAGATGGGTATTGTACTTATTGGATTACTAATAGTGTCTTTTGAATATCTGTGGTTAATATTAATAAGTTGTAAACTTTAATCTGTGTTCTTGAATGAAGCCCATATGAAGGCGTTTTCTTTTTTATGTAATGATAATATGTGCTAATTCAAATATACAAAATTTGTTTATTGAAATGTGCAAAAACTTTAAATATATTTTCTATTATATTTCTGATAAAGAAATAAAATATCAACAGTAAATAATAAACTGAATCATCACCAGCAAAATTTTAATTGATAAATGTCCCTATCTATACCAGAGTTTCTCAAATTGGATCTATCTAGGTTTAGTACCCTGTGGTCCCTCTACTGACTGCAAATTTTCTATAAGATGCTTCATCTCATCTATTTAAAACATTTTTTCAAAACCTGGCTAAGAGTCACTGCTTTCTTAATGTATTTGCTCACTGCTTACTGATTTTCTTTTAAAAAATAAGCTCTTAATTCTGAAGTTTTCTATTGGTTTTCTAATGTCAAATATTTTCATTTTTCTTTTAATTTTATTATCTTCTGTTTTTAGTAACTTTAACCTTAGCTTGTACTTTTCTAGACTTTCAACATTTGACATTGGATTGTTTGAGATATTTCTTGATCTAAGTGTTTATTTTTATAAATTTTCCTCTAAGGACTACTTTTGCTATATTCAATGAGTTGCAGTATTTTGTTTCAATTTTTATTAATGTAAAATTTATGTTTCAAATTTTCATTTAATTTCTTCATTGGCTTGTTTGTTCAGTAGAACATTTTGTTTGTCTATTTTTTTGGAATGGAGACAGAACTCAGTGGTGTTCTACCTCTAAGTAATACACTCAGCCCTATTCCCTATTTTATTTTTATATACTTTTACTAATATAGTATAGTTTTTCATCATAATGTAAATCATAGTGATAGTGACACACATGCACACATCACTTGATGGGATTTCCCCTGCCTCCCTTCCTTTTAGTCTCCTTTCTCATAGAGGGTATTGAGTTTGACATAGTTTTCTCATATATGTATATAATGTCGATGAAATTAATTTTATCATTTATCCTCCCACTCCTTCTTCCCCTTCCTCTAGACCATCTCCCTGGCTTCACTGAAGTTTTTCTTTCATTATCTGACATCCCTTTGGTATCCTGATTACTTACTAATATTTGCATATGAGAGAAAACATAAGACTCTTCACTTTCTGTGACTAGCTAATCTAACTTAACATAATTTTCTCTAGATCCATTCATATTTTGCAAAAGACATAATTTTTTATTGCTGAGTAAAATTTCATTGTGTGTATATCTCATATGTTTGTAATGCATCATTTGTCGATGGATATCTAGGTTTCTTCCATAATTTGGCTATTGTGAATTGTGATGCTATGAACATGGAAATGTATATATCACTGTAATTCTTTTATTTCTACCCCTTTGGTATGATACACAGCAGTGGCATAGTTGGATAAGATGGTGTATCCCTTCCCAATTTTCTGAGGAATATTCACATTGATATGCATAGTGGATGAACTAATTTTCAAATCATTTTTTATTTTGAAAGAGTGTTTTATTAAGTTGCTGAGTCTACCCCTGAACTTGTGATCCTGCTGTTTCAGTCTCCCAAGTATTGGGATTAAAGATGTGTGCCATGATTCAGGGCTCTAATATGTTTTCTTGATTTGATTTGTAGAGTAGCAGCATTCTACTTCTACGCTATATTTCTAGATCTATTTATTTTATTTGAAAATCCAGACTCACTAAATTGCAGAAGGCCTCATTAAATTGCAGAGACTGGCTATGAATCTGTGATAATCTTTTTTCAGTCTCTTAAAAACTAGAATTATAATATTGCACCATCATACTTGGCTCTAGCATTTTGCTTTATTTCCTTGTATTTGGGAATTTTTCAAAATTCATCTTGTTGCTAATTTCTATTTTTAACATAATTTAAAATAATTATTAGCCAGCCATGGTGGTGCATGCTTGTAATCCCTGCGCTTGCGAGGCGGAGACAGGAGAATCGTGCAAGTTCAAAGCCAGCATGCTGGCTTAAAAGACCCTGTTTCCAAATTTTAAAAAGTATAAAATAGGTCTGGGAGTGTAGCCCGGAGGTAGAAGGGCTTCCAGGAACCCAGTACCACCAAAAAGAGAGGGAGAGAGAGAGAGAGAGAGAGAGAGAGAGAGAGAGAGAGAGAGAGGGAGAATTATTTAGGGAAGTGGAGAAACAGCTTAAGAAAAGGCTATAATAAAAAGTTGAATTCAAGAGAAAGGGTCCGTAATGTTCTGTTTCTGAAAGAAATAACCTTGTTACTGGTTTCTATTTTCATATAATGTGGTTGGAAATGATACTTAATGTAATTTCAGTCTTCTTAAATTTGTTAAGACTTGTTTTGTGGCCTAACATATGATTTATCTTGGATTACTCTAATATGATGTATGAATATAATGCACCAATGAAAAATTAAATAAATAAATAAATAAATAAATAATAGAAAAAAAGATTTATCTTGGAGAATTTTCTGTATCCACTGGAGAAGAAAGAATGTTCTATATCATTTAGATGATTTATTCTACAATGTAGCATAAATATGATAGATTCTTAATGATTTTACATCTAGATGTAAAATCATTTACTGAAAGTGAAGCAATGATATCTACTCATATGACTGCATTATATTCTATTTCCTTCAGATCTATTAATATTCCATTTATACACTTAGGAACTTTAATGTTATATATATATATATATATATATATATATATATATATACATTTGATATTATCTCTTGATTTACTCTTTAATAATTTTTCATATATTTGTTTGACATTTTTATTTTTTCTTTTGAAAATTGTCCATTCTAGCCGGGCGTGGTGGCGCACGCTTGTAATCCCCGCGCTTGGGAGGCGGAGACAAGAGGATCGCGCAGGTTCGAAGCCAGCCACGCTGGCATAAGAGACCCTGTTTCAAAAATATTAAATAGGTCTGGGAGTGTAGCCCGGAGGAAGAAGGGCTTCCAGGAACCCCAGTACCACCAAAAAAAAAAAAAGAAAGAAAATTGTCCATTCTCATTGCCCAAGTTTTGATTAGGTTATTTGTTGGTGCTCTTTGTTTTTTATATATATTCTAGATATCAGTACTCTATTAGATAAGTAACTAGTAAATATTTTATCCTAACTTCTAGGTTTGATCCTCATTACAACAAACATAATATACATACATATATCCATATTGCTCTTTTGATGATATTCCGAGTATTGTATTTTTTTCTCTATTCTTCATTATTTTTTCTCCTACTTATTTTCAAATAATTGTCCCTCAAGTTCATAGATTTTTTTTTTATATTTCTTGGTCAATTTTTCTTTTGATGCTCCCTATTGCAGTTTTTTATGTTCTTTGTTGCATTTTTAAGGTCACAAATGTTGTTTTAGTATCATTTAAATACCTATTTTTCTCAATTTGTTTATTTGTTTTCTTGATTATATTAATTTTTTCTATTTTCTAAAAGTTTTCCAAGTATCCTCAATATAATTATTTTGAATTCTTTGTTAAGTTATACATCTCCATTTCTTTATGGTTAATTACTAGTGCCTTATTTTATTCCTATGGTAATATGGTTCCCTGATTATTCATAATCCTGTTAGTGTTAGCACATAGGAACAAGTAAGAAATTATTTTAGTATTTACAGTTTAGGTTTATCTGGGAAATCCCTTTACAAATCAGTCTATTCAGAAATTCTGGAAGACTACCTGGAATGCTCCATGGCAGAATTTCTGTTGTAACTTTCATTCTTGCCTGGTCCTGGATATCTACCCCAAACAAAAGAAACCAAACTACCAAACTAATGCATGAAAATTTATTTTCATAGTTGCACAATTCACCATTGCCAAACAATGGAAACAGCAAAGATCCCCATCAAGAGATAAATGTATTACAATACTGTGGGATATGTACACAATAAAATTTTACTCAGCTATAAAATATCACAATTACATCATTTTTAGGTAAATGTATGGAATTGGAGGACATTATGCTAAGAAAGATTAGTCAGTCACAAAAATAAGGAATCAGATGCTCACTCTAATATGTGAAAACTAAGGAGAAATGGGTCATAGGAGGAAGTCTATGTGAAAAAGGAGATACTATAGAGGAGCAAATAAGGCAACCTAACTGAGGGGATGGGAGGGGGAAGAAGAAAACTCTCTAAAGCACAGTACATACTTATACAAACATACATATGTCAACAACTAAGCCAAATATGGGAAGGAGGGATGGGGAGAAAATGAGGTGGGGATTGGGTAGGGGCTAACTGGGTGATGAGTTTATGTCTATCTACAAAAATTTTTTATCCCATTATGATGTATGTATACAATGTATCAATAAAAATAAAAATATTATATAAGCTTCTCTTTACCAATTCTAAACTTTCTTTCTTTCCAAAGCATTAAAATGACCTTTGATTTAAAGAAAAGAACACCATGCTATTTTTGCCCTTGTTATGAAATATGGTAATTGAACTGACTTTCCATTGGTATACACTGTTCATTAGGCTAGCAGTAGAACAAGAACAAAATAATCTGAATTTAAATTAGTAGCCAGGAATTTGAGAAAGCAACACATTTTTATTAGTGCATTTTAGTCATATATCTTAATGGAGTACAAGATGAGAGAGTCAACATGTTCAATACCAAGTATAATAGAATTAGTATAAAATATTTTTCAGGTTTTGATTAATAAAACATTCAAGCAAACATACTTGACATCAGTAAGTTTAAAAACATGCATTATTATCCTCCTGATATGATACAGTATAAATTATAAACCATTACCTATATTACATTCTTGCCAAAAAATATTAACCAGTATCTAGAAAATCCTAAACAGATGTTTCCTCACTCATAGGAAATAGAGTAGAATAACTTGTTAAACAAATTCATGGGACCAAACACATATACAATATGAAAAATATTACAAGATAACCAAGTTCGATTCTTCAATCAAGAAATAGCATGAAACAAAAAATTAAAATTAACTTCCGGGAAGATGGTGATGGAGGAAAGCGGCACTTACAAGTCCCGCTAACAATCAAACTCTATTACTACAAAACCAGCACCTTTCAGAGCCAGAAAACATGACCAGTAAAGAAATAAAAATGGTAAATACAAGGGACAGAGAAAAAGGGCTGGAAAAACAAGACACCAGAAAAAAACCAGCCTGATGTGCCATGCCCTCCGCGGTGCAGATTGGCCAGAGCAGCCGGAGCAGCCAGAGCCACGTTGTGGAACAGCAGGAGCGGCCGGAGCAGCCAGAGGTCACATTTTACTGGTAAAAGGAATTGTCCAGCAAGAGGAAATAACAATAATCAACATCTATGCCTCAAACATAGGGGCAGCTACTTTCATAAATCAAACTCTTTGTGACATGAAGTCACACATAAATCCCAACACAATAATACTGGGAGACTTCCACACACCTCTCACAATACTAGACCGATCTTCCAGACAAAGGGTCAGTAAAGATGTCTCAGAACTAAAGAAGACCATTAACCAAATGGACCTGTTGGACACATATAGAATATTTCACCCAACTACAGCAGAGTTTACATTGTTCTCAGCTGCTCACGGAACTTTCTCCAAAATAGATCACATCCTGGGACACAAAATGAGCACTAGCAAATTTAAAAAATGTTACATATTTCCCTGTGTCATTTCAGACCATAATGGAATGAACCTAGAAGTCAACTATAAGAAGACCCAGAGAAACAACATAAACATGTGGAGACTAAACACCACACTTCTGAATGAAGAATGAGTCATAGAAGATACAAGAGGTGAAATCAAGAAATTTCTAGAAACAAATGAAAATAAAGATACAACATATCAAAACCTCTGGGACACTTTGAAGGCAGTATTAAGAGGATATTTTATAGCACTGAGTGCTCACATAAGAAAAACAGAAAATCTTCAAATAAATAGCCTTACCACACACCTCAAAGCACTTGAAAAGCAGGAAAAATTGAATTCCAAAGCCATCAGAAGACGGGAAATTATTAAAATTAGAGCAGAAATTAACGAAATAGAGAATAAAAAAAAAATTACAGAAAATTAACAAAACCAAAAGCTGGTTTCTTGAAAAAATGAACAAGATTGATAAACCACTAGCCAACCTAACTAAAAAAAAAGAGAGAATCAACACAAATTATGAAGATAAGGGATGAAAACGTGGACATTACTACTGACAGTGTAGAAATCCAGAGGATTATCAGGAACTATTTGGAAAAACTATACTCCAACAAAATGGAAAATCTGGAGGAAACTGACAACTTCCTAGATAACCTTCCTAAAGATACAACCTTCCTAAACTGAGTCAAGAAGATATAGAACACTTAAACCAACCAATAACAATTAAAGAGATTGAAACAGCAATAAAGAGCTTACCATGAAAGAAAAGCCCAGGACCAGATGGTTTCCCAAGTGAATTGTATAAAACCTTTATAGAAGAGCTAATCCCAATACTACTCAAACTATTTTGGGAAATAGAAAAAACCGGGACTCTCCCAAATACATTATATGAAGCCAACATCACATTAATACCCAAACCGAATAAAGATAGTTCAAGGAAGGAAAACTACAGACCTATATTTCTGATGAAATTGGATGCAAAACTATTAAAATACAAGCAACACGCATTCAAAACCACATCAAGAAAATCATTCACCATGACCAGGTAGGGTTCATCCCAAGGATGCAAGGCTGGTTCAATATATGAAAATCAATCCATGTAATTCATCATATAAACAGAATCAAAGACAAAAACCACATGATCATCTCAATAGATGCTGAAAAAGCATTTGATAAAATTCAACATCCATTTATGATAAAAACACTGCAGAGAATTGAAATAGAAGGAACATATCTCAACATTATTAAGGCAATCTACAATAAGCCCACTGCCAACATCATATTAAATGGGGAAAAACTTCAAGAATTCCCCCTAAAAACTGGAACGAGACAAGGATGTTCACTATCACCACTTCTCTTCAATATAGTCCTAGAGACTCTAGCCAGATCAATAAGGCAAGAAAAGTAAATCAAAGAGTACAAATAGGAAAAGAAGAACTTAAGCTTTCACTATTTGCAGATGACATGATACTGTATTTAGAAAACCCAACACACTCAACCAAAAGGCTTATAGAACTGATCAGCAAATTCAGCAAAGTATCTGGATACAAAATCAATCTTAAAAAATCAGAAGCTTTCCTGTACACCAACCATAAGTCCACGGAAAAAGAAATTTAGAAAACGCTTCCACTCAGGATCTCCCACAAAAAAATAAAATACCTAAAAATAAACTTGACCAAGGAGGTAAAAGATCTCTACAAAGAAAATTATAAAACTGAAAAAAGAAATCGAAGAAGAACTTAGAAGATGGAAAGATCTTCCATGTTCATGGATTGGCAGAATAAATATCATTAAAATGGCCTATGTGAGAAGGATTTCCTTCTCAGTAGCATTATGGTTTGTATACAGAAAAGCTTCTAATTTTTTAAGATTCATTTTGTATTGAGAAACCATGCTGAAATTATTAATCAGCTCTATAAGCCTTTATTTGGGTTGCTAGATCTTCTTTTTTATTGTCATTATTTTATTTTATTTTTAAGTCACTGTTATAATTATTTTATTTTTTTATTTATGTGGAGTCTATTTAAAATGTCATACATTTGAACTGTGCTTAGTGCCCTCACCCATCCCCAAATTCCTCTTCCCCACCTCCCAGCAAAGAGTGTCCAGGTTATTCATGTTATATTCATACTTTTACACATATTCAAATATCGCTCCTCCATTAATTAACCTCAGCCTTCTTCATATCCTACCCTTCCATTTCAGCTTTGATGAGGGTTCCTCTTTATTATGTGGAGTACCTCTGGTACTTCTAATAATCCCTAGTTTAAACATATTAGAGAAAACACGTGTCCCTTCTCTTTCTGTGCTTGGCTGATCTCACTTAATATAATATTCTCCATATCTTTCTATCTTCTTGTCAATGAAATGACAACTGTATTTGGTGCCCTCTCTCCCCAACTCCGTTTTCCCTTCCCCACCTCCCACCAGTGATTGTCCAGGGTAACCATGCTATATTCATACTTTTGCACATATTTGGATGTAGACCCTTATTAATCAAGTTCAGCCTTTGTCCTCTCCTATTTTTCCATTCAAACTTTGCTGAGATTTCCCTTCCATTACCTGGAGTTCCTCTGGTATCCCCTATGCTCACTAGTTTGGGCATATTAGAGGAAATATATGTCCCTTCTCTTTCTGTGGTTGGCTGATCTCACTTGACATAGTGCTCTCCAGGACTTTCCATGTTCTTGCAAAAGACATGATTTTGTTCTTCTTTATAGCTGAATAGAATTTCATTGGGTGTATTTCCCATAAATTTTCAGTCCATTTATCTGTTGATGGGGACCTGGGTTGGTTCCATATTTTGGCTATTACAAATTGTTCTGCTATGAACATAGGTATGCATATGTTGCTGTAGTTCTCTGATTTCAACCCCTTTAGAAAAATACCCAGGAGTGATAGAGCTGAATCATATGGTGGATGTATTCTCAGTTTTCTAAGGAATCTCCACACAGTGGCTGAACTAGTTTGCATTCCCACCAACAGTTTAAAAGAGCCCCTCTTTCCCCACATCCTTGCCAGCATTTGTTATTTGATTTCTTTATGCTTGCCACTCTAAATGGGGTTAGATGGAATCTCAGTGTAATTTTGATTTTCATCTCCCTGATGGCTAATGATGTACAACATATTTTCATATATCTATTGAACATTTATATCTCTTTCTTTGTAAAGTGTATTCAGTTCAATTGCCCATTTCTTGATTGGGTTGTTTGTTTTGCTAGTGTAGTCTTTTGAGCTCTTTGTATATTCTGGATATTAGCCCCCTATCAGAGTGGTGGCTGGTAAAGATCTTCTCCCATTCTGTAGGGTTCCTTTTTAGGTTATTGATGATTACTTTTGATGAGAAGAAACTTTTAATTTTGATGCCATCCCACTTGTTAATTCTTGCTTTATTTTCCTGAGCTTTTGTTGAGAAAGTTGTTGCCTGTGCCAATATGTTGTAGTGTTGAGCCTATGCTCTCCTCAAATAACTTCACAGTCTCTGATCTAATTTCTAAGTCTTTGGTTCATCTCAAGTTGATTCTTGTGCATGGTGAGAGGTAAAGATTAAGTTCCATCTTTCTACAAATGGATGCCAGATCTCACAGCATGATTTCTTAAAAAGGCTGTCTTTCCTCCAGCATATGAGTTTGGCCCATTTGTCAAATATTAATTGACTATAGGTGTCGGGGCCCGCTCGGCTAGACCGGGATGGGGCGGTGGCTCAAGATGGCGCCTAGGCATGTTGCCAAGTCACAAGGCTAACGAGGCTGGTGGTGCCCTGAGCCTGCGCAGTGTGCCCTATCAGGCGCCCTACAGATGATCAATGACTCAGCACCTCATGCTACCACCAGCCCACCTATGAGAGGGTTAGAAATGTGCATGCCCTAGCTGTGGGAAGTGTGGGGTTGGTGGGGTGATGAGGGAGGGGTTATGATACTGATATATATTTGCTTGCTATGCACATTAAAGGAGGAATCATCATCAACAGACTCAGCGTTTGTGTGTTCTTCCCCAGGGCTCTGCAGGAGGGAGCCTTAGGGATGCAACAAGTGGTGCCGAGACCCGGGAACGCTGTGGGGTAAGTTTGCAGGTAAGCTACGAAGGGACAGCATTGTGTAGGTTTGCAGGATTTAGTGATGAAGTAGAAAGCTTGCGGATTTCGACGAAGCAAGCCGTGGGGTAAGTTCGCAGGTACAGCGCTGTGTAGGTTTGCATGATTTAGAGATGAAATAGAAAGCTTGCGGATTGCGATGAAGCAAGACTTATCATTGGGTCTAAGGTTACTACTATGAAAGTCAAAGAGGCTCTCTGTAAGAGTCTTTTTAAGGGAGGAGTGAAAGAAATGGGCAGCTTAAAGCAGGCATAATGATGGTAAATCAAAGAGTGGACCTATTACAAGAACAGGTCGACATCTTGGGACAGATGGTCATGGTACCATGTATTCAAAAATTGTCTGGATTATGCATAACCTCTGTGCAGTATCAGAATTTTTTCCATGCAGGCAATCTATCCTGACAGATAGGCAGAATGCTTCTGGGAAATTGGAGCCATAAATTTGAACAGACTATGACAGAACTTAGAGTGTCCATTGTCGCGATCAAATCTACCCGCATGAAGATTGCCTCAGTACAAAAATGGATGGACCTGATACAGGGGACAGTGGGCTTCTTAAGAGATTGGGGTGGCATGTCATTCTGGGCATTTTTTTCTGGGGGTAGTATGCTGTGTCCTGGTTGAATATATCAGGCGTATTCGAAAACAAACTGTGCAACAACAGCACATGCTGGTGCAAGCTCTGGCTGCTTTGAAGCTGGCTCATCTCCTCATGTATGGCTCAATATGCTGGATTGGTAGTCAAAGATGGGTAGGATCGTCCCCGAGATCATATCAACCTAAGACAGGGGAGTAATCATGCTATTACTTTCCCAATGACAGGTAAGAATGATCCTTGAGGTTCGACAACCTAAGACAGGCACAGTCCCAAGCCTTAATTTTAATAAAACAAAAAGAGGGAGATGTCGGGGCCCGCTCAGCTAGACCAGGATGGGGTGGTGGCTCAAGATGGCACCTAGGCATGTTGCCAAGTCACAAGGCTCACGAGGCTGGTGGTGCCGTGAGCCTGCGCAGTGTGCCCTATAAGGTGCTCTACAGATGATCAGTGAGTGACGCAGCGCCTCGTGCTACCACCAGCTTGCCTATGAGAGGGTTAGAAATGTGCATGCCCTAGCTGTGGGAAGCTTGGGGTTGGTGGGGTGATGAGGGAGGGGTTATGATACTGATATATATTTGCTTGCTATGCGCATTAAAGGAGGAAGCATCATCAACAGACCGGCGTTTGTGTGTTCTTTCCCAGGGCTCTGCAGGACGGAGCCTTAGGGACGCGACATATAGGTGTGTGAATTTGTTTCTATATCTTCTATTCTGTTCCACTGGTCAGTATACCTGTTACTTTGCCAGTACCATGCTGTTTTTACTACTATTGGTCTATAATATAATTTAAAGTTTGGAATTGTGATGCCTCCTGTGTGATTTTTATTACTGTGAAACGCTTTGGCTATTCTGGGTCTTTTCTTTCTCCATATAAAGTTCATGATTGAATTTTCTAGGTCTATGAAGAATGTATCTGGTTTTAATGGGAATGGCATTGAATCTATAGATCACTTTTGGCAGAATGGTTGTTTTGATATTTATTCTGCCTATCCATGAGCACAGGAGATCTTTCCATCTCCCAAGGTCTTTCTTTCTTTAATGTTTTTTTAGTTTTTGTTGTAGAGGTCTTTTACATCATTGGTTAGGTTTATTCTTAGGTATTTTATTGGTTTTATGGTTATAGTGAATGGAATTGTTCTCTTTATTTCTTTCATTGTGGATTCATTGTTGGCGTATAGAAAAGCCACTGATTTCTTTAGGTTGATTTTGTATCCTGCAATTTTTCTGAATTTGTCAATCAGCTCCAGAAGTCTTTTGGTTGAGTTCTTTGGGTCTTATAGATAAAAGATCATGTCATCTGCAAATAAGGATAGTTTTAATTCTTCTTTTCCTATGTGAATTCCTTTGATTTCCTTCTTTTGTCTTATTGCTGCAGCAAGGGACTCAAGGACTATAATGAAAAGGAGTGGTGATAGCGGGCATCCTTTTCTTGTTCCTAATTTTAGAGGAAATTCTTGCAGTTTTCCCAACTCAATATAATGTTGGCTTTGGGTTTACAGTATATTGCCTTAATGATGTTGAAGTATGTTTATTCTATTCCAACTTTCTGCAGTGTTTTTAACATGAAAGGGTGTTGGATTTTGTCAAATGCTTTTTCAACATCTATTGCTATGATGATGTGGCTTTTGTTCTTGGTTCTATTTATGTGGTAAATAACTTGTATTGATTAGCATATTTTGAACCATTCTTGTTTTTCTGGGATGAAACCAACTTGGTTGTGGAATATTATTCTCTTGATATTGTTTTGAATGTGTATGGCTAGTACTTTGTTTAGAATTTTTGCATCTATGTTCATTAAGGATATTGGTCTGTAGCTTTCCTTTCTTGAGGTATCATTATTTGGTTTGAGGATTAATGTGATATTGGTCTCATAGAAGGAATTTGGGAGAGTTCCATCTCTTTTAATTTCCTGGAACAAGTTATGTAGTATTAGTATTAGTTCTTCACTGAAGGTTTTGTAAAATTGAGCTGGAAACCCATCTGAGCCTGGGCCTTTTTTTGATGGAAGAATTTTTATCGCCATTTCTATTTCTTTGTTTGCAATTGGTTGGTTTAGGCTTGCTATGTCCTCTTGGTTCAGTTTAGGTAGGTTAACTGTGCTTAAAATCTATCAATTTCTTCCAGGTTTTCTAGTCTATTGGAGTATAAATTTTTAAAGTAGTATCTGATAATCCTTTGAATTTCTTCACTATCTGTGATGTCTCCTTTTTCATTTCCAATTTTAATAATTTGAGTTTATTTTATTTTTCATTTGGTTAGGTTGGCCAGGGGTTTATTGATCTTTTCAAAGAACCAGCTTTTTGTTTTGTTGATTCTTTGAATTGTTTTTTGTTCTCTATTTCATTTATTTATTCTCTGATTTTAATAATTTCCTGCCTTCTGATGACTTTGACATTAGACTGTTACAATGTCTCTACATCCTTGAGTTGTGTAATTAAGTTCTTTACTTGGTGATTTTCTGTCCTTCTTATGTGGGCACTCAATACAATAAACTTTCCTCTTAATACTGCCTTCATAGTGTCCCATAGATTTTGGTAACTTATGTTTCAGTTTTCCTTTGCTTCCATAAATTTCTTTATTTCTACCCTAATTTCCAGTTTTACCCATTCATCATTCAATAGTGTATCATTTAATCTCCATGTATTTGTCTGGTTTATTTTGAGTTTCCTGTTGTTGATTTCTACTTTTATTCCATTATATTCTGAAAATATGCAAGAAATCATATTACATCTTTTGAATTTTCTGGTGCTTTCTTTGTGTCCCAGGTTGTGGTCTATTTTGGAGAAGGTTCCATGGGCGGTTGAGAAGAATGTCTATTCTGTAGTTCCTGGCTGAAATATTCTGTAAATGTTTATTAGGTATATTTGTTTTATAGTTTTTTTTAGTTCTAAAGAGTCCATATAAAATTCATGACTGATTTTTTCTAGGTCAATTAAGAATGTTTTTGGTATGTTGATAGGAATTGCATTGAATCTGTAGATTGCTTTTGGCAGAATGGACATTTTGATTATATTTATTCTGCCTATCTATAAGCAAGGGAAATCTTGCCATTATTCAAAATCTTATTCAATTTATTTATTTAATGTTTTATAGTTTTGGTTGTATAGGTCTTTAACATCTTTGGTTATGTTTATTCCTAGGTATTTTATTGGTTTTGAGGTTATAGTGAGTGGAATTGTTTTCTTTATTTCTTTCACTGTGGTTTCATCATTGGCATATAGAAAAGCAACTGGTTTATTTAGATTGATTTTGTATCCTGTAACTTTGCTGAATTGGTTAATCTGCTTCAGTAGTCTTTTGATTGAGTTTTTTGGGTCTTCTAGATTAAGAATTATGTCATCTGAATATGTGTAAAATTATGAATATGACATGGTTAACCTGGACAACCACTGGTGGGAGGGGGGAAGGGAAAACGGGGATGGGGGGGAGAGGGCACCAAATATATTTTAAATGTATACTATTTATGTTCAATAAAATTATTAAAAGAAATAAAAAAGAATTATGTCATCTGAAAATAAGAATAGTTTTAATTCCTCTCTTCCTATTTGAATTTCTTTGATTTCCTTCTCTTGTCTTATTGCTGTGGCAAGATTCTTGAGCACTCTAATGAAAAGGAGGGTTAATAGTGGACATCATTGTCTTGTTCCTGATTTTAGAGAAAATCTTTGCAGTTTTTTCCCATTCAATATAATGTTGGCTTTGGGTTTATTCTAGATTGCCTTAATAATTTTGAAAAACATTTCTTTCATTTCAATTTTCTGCAGTGTGTTTAATGTGCATGGTTGTCAGATTTTGTCAAATGCTTTTTCAGCATCTATTGTTCTTGGTTCTGTTTATGTGGTGAATTTCATGTATTGATTTGAATATGTTGAAAAAGCCTTGCTTTTCTGGGATGAAACCAACTTGATTGTGGTGTACAATTCTCTTGATATGGTTTTGAATGTGACTACCTAGTATTTTGATCAGAATTATTAAATCTATGTTCATCAAGGATATTGGTCTGTAATTTTCTTTTCTTGAAGTATCTTTATTTGGTTATGGGATTAATGTGATACTGGCTTTGTAGAAGGAATTTGGGAGAATTCCATCTCTTTCAGTTTCCCAGAATACATTGTGAAGTGTTGGAATTAAATCTGCACTGAAGGTTTTGTACAATTCATCTGGAATCTCAGCAAGGTGTGAGGTTTTCTTTGATGGCAGAATTTTTATTGCTGTTTCTATTTCTTTGCTTGCTACTGGTTGGTTTGGACTAGCTATGACTTTTGGTTCAATTTAGGTAGGTTATGTGTACTTAGAAATCTATTTCTTCCATGTTTTCCAGACTATTGGAGGATAAATTTTCAAAAGAGTTTCTGATAATCCTTTGAATTTCCCCACTGTCTTTGGTGATGTATCTTTTTCCATTTCTGATTTCATTTATTTGAGTTGATTCTATTTTTTGTTATGTTGGCCAGGGGTTTGTCAATCTTATTAAATTTTTCAAAGAACCAGCTTTTTGTTTTGGTGATTCTTTGAATTTTTTGTTGTTGTTCTCTATTTCATTCATTTTTGCTCTGATTTTCATAATTTCCTGTCCTCTGCTGGTTTTGGGATTGGACTGTTGCAGTCTTTCTAGATACTTGAGATGTGTCGTTAGGTTGTTTATTTGGTGACTCTCTGTTCTTCTTATGTGGGTTTTCAGTTCTATAAACTTTCCTCTTATTGCCGCCTTCAAAATGTCCCATAGATTTTGGTAAGTCCTGTCTCTGTTTTTATTTAATTACAGAAATTTCTTTATTTCTCCCCTAATATCTGTTCTTATCCACTCATGGTTCAATAGTGTATCCTTCAATCTCCATGTATTTAAAGTTTCTTTTGGTATTCCTGTTGTTGATTTCTACTTTTATTTCATTATTGTCTGAAAAGATGCAGGGAATGATATTACATCTTTTGAATTTGCTGGTGCTTGCTTTTTGGCTCAGTATGTAATCTATTTTGGAGAAAGTTCCATGGGCTGCTGAGAATAATGTGTATTATGTTGTTTCTGGTTGAAATATTCCATATATGTCTGTTACATCCATTTGGTTTATAGTTTTCTTTAGTTCTTAACTCTTTATTCATTTTTGCCCTGAAGATTGATCTAGTGGTGTGAAAAGTGTGTTGAAGTGAATATAATCTTGGTTTTAAAAATGTTATGCATTTATTAGAATTTGAAATATTATATATTCAAAATAGTATTTTATGTATATAAAATTATATTAATTTAACAAATGATACCAAATAGGTCCTGCTTGCTCTGGCAATGTATAGAAATTCAGTCTCTATGTAAAGATTTTTCTAAAGCTATAAATTCATAAACTAAAATTATCTCCATACCCTTTTAAATGTGAAAAGGATTTATTTTATTTTTAATTTTTTGGTACTGAGGATTGAACTGCTTTCTCTTGCTGAGGAGCCTTTTTTTTTTTTTTTTTTACAATTTTCAAAGAGAATCTCACTAAGTGGCTGAGTTCTAATTTTGGTAATTTATCATCTTCTTGTGCCATTTCCTGTATTTTCTCTTGGGATCTCACAAACCATTGACTACAAATATGTAATGTATGGTGTAATAGTTGCAAAAAGTGGTAATTATTATGAATTAAGCACTAATTTAATTTTTATAGTATTTGCAAAATGAACACTTAAAGATTTTTCATGCACTGTAAGTTACTTACTCAACATTTAATATTTTAATATTAATTCACCAATATAACATTCTGTTTCTCAAATATATAATATTAAAAATAAAAAATAAAAATTAGAAGTTAGCAATATAGATGCTCCTTTTCATCTCTATAATTTCTATTACAAATATTCAATAATAAAATTATTGTGATTATCTCCATTCAAATACATATTTTAGAAAAAATCAGAAAATCTATAATGTTTCTTTAGCCCCTTTTGCAATAAAATATTAAGAAATGGTTATGTTAACAATCTATAGAACATAGTGCATAGCCTTCTCATTTCATTTATGTTCTCAACTGTAGAGGAGGGTATGTATACCAATGGCGCTGGTGTCTTCAACACAGGGACCATTCAGTACCTCAGTGGTGTCCTCATACACCCTGAACTAATAATCAAGAGAAGTATATTGACAGAAGTGTAAATTTAGGGTACTATTTTGCATTGACTTTCAATCCAGAAAAGTTAATTGTAAGATGCATATATTAGTTCAGAATAGTTATAAAAATTTCAATGTAGTAAATATTTTTGCCTGGAACAAAGAAGCTCTTGAAAAGGCCAAATAGTTCATGGAAGATCTGGCAAATATCAATCTATAGAACAGAATGAGTCCACCCATATTCTATGGTCAATATTTAGATAAGAAAGTCTGTAAATTTTTTTAACTTTCTTGTGAACTTCTCAAAATAAAATATATTGGTCAAAAAAAGAAGAAATTAAAATTTTGAGAAAAAAAATCTACTAAATTTGTTTTAACTCTTGCTGTACTTCTAAATACCTCTGTGTTTTAGACAAATAATTTTCTGTCTCAGCATATTGGATTCCCTCATCTGCAGAATTAAAGTTTGTAAGTAATTTATCTTCTAATTTCCCACCATATCTTGTAACTTTATACAACATGAAAAAGAAAAGTAACTTTGTGCCCCTAATAACTTCTATATAGATATATTCAAATAAAATATTTGTCAAGAATTATAGCATGTTTGCAAAACAAACTTCTTTATGTAATAAATGTCTAGTTGTTCCAGCCTTAAAGCACCTCACTGTGAGCATGACTACAAATTTAATTACAGTCCCTTATTACAACTCAATGTGAACTATATAGAAGTGTTTGATGAGTACTCAACTGAAATGCCTAAGAGAAATATATGCTTAGTAGTTAAAAAAGATATGCACGTAATAGCAATATACAAGTATTTTTTTTCCACAAAGATATCACTACACCCAGACCATTCACAGTATGCTTTCAAAAGTTAGACAAAACTTCAGCAATCTTAAAGATGCCAATCATTTTTGTAAATTTTTTACAGAAGTCTTTTAATGTATTTTCCATTTGCCTAAATCTTTTGTGAAAGTGGGAAATGAATTGGTACATCGCTTTTAGATGACACATTATTCTGCTTTATAAAGCAGCAAATTTTCTGCCTTAATAAAACAAAACAAAAGCAAAAAAGTTACATGTTGTTGGGGGTTTATAAATTTCAATACTATTGAAAACAATAAAGATGTTCAAAAATACTGTTATATTGAGTCACAGCTCAGTGATAAGGAAAGCAAATAATTATACTGTGAATCTCTCTAACCTGTCAATTAAATGCACAAAGAAGATAAGGAAACTATGGTTATCTTAGTGAAAACACTTTCCACACTCAGGAAAATTGTCATCTATTCAGGTGATGATGATAGGAGAAAAAGCCATTATAGTATGACACTTTTGGAGATGATAAGAACCTATGAAGATATCACTATTGGGACAGTAGGATAAATTCATTTGTTTTTCAAACAACTATTTTTATTTGAAGGCATGGTAATAGGATTTTCTTCTAATAAATGCAACAATATTTAACAGGTAAAGATTTTATAAATTCTCTGTAAGGATTTCTACTTGGGTGCACATATGCTTAATCATAAAATAGATATGTTAAGATGTGAAAAACTACTAATAATCAAATTCAATCATAGGAATAATGAGGCAGAGGTTAAAGGTTGATAGTTTTTCTTTAATGTAGGCCCAAAGAGAGTGTATCCATCACTTGTATTGATGGTGATTAGGCCACTATGATTTTTTATTTAAATTTTAATCAGATTACTTTAAAGTAAATGTAACACTAAGTCTCTTGTGATTCCCAAGAACTTGCCATATTAGAAATATTTGTCCTTTGGAAAAACCATGGTAACTCAGAGATAAATTTGTCCAATTTAAACTTTCTTTTTTTCTGCTCAGAGTGAAAAAATGTGTGGCTCAGTAAAATATGTGCATATGACTGATTTAATTGAACCAAGCAGAGCAGAAGGAGACAAGCATCTATCCTGCCCAATACTAAACTGGTTAAGCCAGTTGATTGCTTTATTCACATTTTGTACATGTGTATCAATAAAGTGAGTACAGCAGTAAATAACATGACAATTAAATTAATAAAGGGCAATAAAAGTACAGAGAAAGACTTTAAACTATACAGAGGATAGTAAAGAAATTATAAAAGATACATTTCTGAAAGGAGATATCCTTAAACTATGTATCCATGTTAAATTATATCCTAAACTTAAACTATGAAAAAGTTGTCTGTATTTTGTCTAATGTCATTCTCATAACAAATACATAGTCTGTATTTTATTAGAAGTTTTAAATGTGAGAAACAGGAGAGTGTGGTCAGTTATGATGTAATATTATCTTCTCAAGACCACCTCTTCAATTTAAATTTATTTTAGTATTGAAGAACTTATTAGAAATATGTTTCTGTATCCCATACTTGGCACCAATCCCCATGCTTTTGGGATTTTGAGGCAGGTGTTAAAACAGATACAGTGATTACCATCTCAGGTAGCCATCTTTCTCCAGGACCTAACCAATTTGAAAGGCAGTATGTGACTACTGAATTAAAGCCATCCCTCAGGCTCATTTCACCACACTGAGCACCACTTCTGCTGAAAACAATGAAAATTGTGTTTTCACAAGGGGAATAAAAATGGAAATATTGGAGATTTAAAATTAGGGACCATTTCAGGAAACACAGTGGCAAAGAAGAGAACAATTATTCTAATAGATTTTGAAGCCACATCCATGCTTTGCTTAGAGACATGTTCTAATTTGTCAGGAAAAGTATTGATAACCTGAGATTACAGGGGAAAAGTTGAGAACTTTTAATGTTTAAATAAAACATTAAAGAACTAAGCAAGCTATCTCTGTTACTTCCCAGTATGAAGAAGACTAACTTTGAGCCAGGCATGGTGGCACACGCTTGTAATCCCAGCGCTTAGGAGGCTGAGACAAGAGGATTGCACAGGTTCAATGTCAGCCTCAGCTACTGAGAGAGGCTCTCAGAAACTTATACTCAAATAAAGTATAAAATTGGTCTGGGAGTATAGTCTGGAGGTACAAACCCCCCTGGGCTTCACCTCCACTACCACAAAAATAAATAAGTCTAATTTTAATTACACAAGGCAGATATCTTGTCTACATACTTGCTGTGAAATTTAATCTGCAAACCCAGGTATACTGGTGTCCCAGCCTTTCTATATGTCAGCCAGTTTCACTTTTATGGAAAGGCAAAAGATTTCATGAGGACCTAGATTGTGTTCTCTGTATTTCTCAACTCAGTTGATCTCTATACATTTATTTCATTACCTGTAATCATAGAAAATTAACTAGGACGAAGCAGTGTGGATGCTTATTCATGATGCATTGCCTTAATAGCTCTGCTTCTCACTCAACTAGTAAATTGAGTCTCATACATATTCACATCCATCAGTTAAAAAGTGGACTAGGATTTTCCTACCAGATTTCAAATCAGTTTTATTTCTCCACTTCTTCGTTTATCAGACATATAGAAAATATTGATCTAATTCTTTATAACTATAAATTTTTATAAGGATGGATACTGCACCTATACTACATAGCCACTCAACTCAATTTCAAAAGTAGTTACAGCAAATAAAACTTATATATAAGAAGTTGTTCAAGCAAACATGATTCAAGAATTAAAATTGACAAATTAATCCAATATAAAATATATCTTGCCATGCCCCAGCTATTGACAAATTTAATGCTGCTTTGATACCTCATTTAATTATTCATTAACAAACATTGACTGAAAATTACTGTAAGTTTCTCATGTCATCCAGGGTGCTAGTTTCTGAGGACACAATGTAGTGGAGAGTAAATACATCATTTATTTTTGTGCATTTATTATCCTGATAGAGATAGGCAAAAAGTGCTGTGAAAAAGCAGAAGAAAGAGATAAGTAGCATAAGGGTACTGGCAACCTGAATGGGAGAGAAGAAAGCACTGACTTGGCAGAAAGTACAAGCTGGAGACATCAAATACCACAATATAGCAGGATTCAGTGCCACAATCTTGAAAACCTAGTATTTGAAAAGCTGGGGGTGGTGCTCAGATGTAGAATGTATTTGGATTCAATCTCAGTCTCTCTTCTCACTCTTCTTTTCTCTTCTCTTTCCTTTCACACACACACACACACACACACACACACACACACGCACACACATACACACACATGCACACACATACACACACAATCACATCACATTTACCTACTTCTGAATGCAGTGGAGATAGAAATTATGCTATCTATAACCACTCATTTTGAGTTGCTACATTTTTATAGCCCAGATTAGTTTTTCAACAGAACTATCTTCAAAAATAAAAAAAAATATTTGTATATGTACATTTAGCTAATTTAAATTTACATGTAAAAAGCTACATATTAGAAAGAACAGGAATAAATAGTAGCTGAGTTTTAAGATGAGTAGATGAAATGGTACATGGATCCTCAGTAGTCACCATGTTGAGTGAATAGGGTACTGTCTAAGAAATAGATCTGCTTAATGAATTTTGACCATTCACTGCATACACCAAAGGGAATGTTATGTTTGTCACTAATATATTTTGGTATTTATAACAGAGTAAAGCACATTGTAGATGCTCAATAGATATTTGTTGAAATAATAAACTATTTTTCTATAGAATCAAGCAGATAGATTGCATTCTTTATACTCTAATTTTCAGTGAATTCACAGGATTTTGGAAAATACTTAACAATATTGTAAAATCAGAGATGTTGCAGGTTCATCTAAGCTTCAGTCTCTTTTCCCATAATAAAAGAAACTTGAACTTGTGGATCTCTAAGTTCCATTCCACCTATTGCACTTTAAATTTCAAGGAAATTATACCTGCCATTGTAAAAGTAAGCTGTAAACTCTTCTCTGGTCTTACTGCCCCTACCAAATTGAATGCCCTCATCATAATACATCTAGACTTATGAGTTTATTTACATAAATATTATTTCATCATTTTTCTCCTATTGTATAATTATCAAATTGCTCTCCAAATTTAAAAGTTAATATATAAACAATAAGAAACAAATTAAGGCTATGAGTGAGTAGTGAAATTGTCAAAATCCAAATTTCTGTTTACTAGAATAAATTCAGAATCTTCATCTGCTTCCACTCTATTATCCTAATATTACTTCTCATTAGGCCACTCAATAATCCTAAATTAAAACGTAATGCATCCTAATCTTTAAAAAGTTTATTAATCTTAAATTTAATAAGACATCTCACCATAACTAAACTATACCCACCATTTTAACTTTTCTATATATATTTTGCAGTGCTGGTAATGAAACCCAGGGGCATTCTAACTCTGAGCTAGCCTTTTTTTTTTTTTTTTTTTTTTGGTGGTTCAGGGGTGGAACTCAGAGGCTTTATACCTCCGGGCTATACTCCCAGACCTATTTTATATTTAATTTGGAAACAGGTTCTCACTAAGTTACTGAGAGTGTCACTAAGTAGCTGAGGCTGTCTTCAAACCTGCGTGATCCTCCTGTCTCAACATCCCAAGCACTGGGATTACAAGCATGCACCACCACGCCCGGCCCCAGCCTGATTTTTTTTTCTTTATTTTGAAACAGAGTCTCACTGAGTTGCAAAGGCCCTCATTAAATAACCGAGGCTGTCCACGAACTGCAATCCTCTTGTTTCAGCCTCTCAAATGCTGAGATTATAAGCACGTGTCACCATGCCTGGCTTCTATACATTTTTTAAGCTGTATTCTTATTCTGGAATATTCTTTCCTTAGAATATGTTTATACCATTGGTGGGAGTTCAAACTAGTTCAGCCGCTATGGAGCTATGAATGTAAATTTGGAGATTTCTTAGAAAACTGGGAATGGATTCACCATATGATCCAGCTATACAACTCTTGGGTATCTTTCCAAAGGCATTGAAATCAGAGAACTGCAGTAACATATGCATACACATGTTCATAGCAGCACAATTTGTAATAGCCAAAATATGGAACTAAACTAGGTCTCCATCAACAGATAAATGGATTGCAAAATTATGGGAAATACACACAATGAAATTCTATTAAGCTATAAAGAAGAACAAAATCATGTCATTCACAAGAAAATGGAAAAATCTGAAGAACATTATATTAAGTGAGATCAGCCAAGCACAGAAAGAGAAGGTACATATGTTTGTTTCTAATATGCCCAAACTATGGAGTATTATGGATACCAAAGGGACTCCAGATAATGGAGGGGAAATCTCAACAATGCTAGAATGGAAGGATAGGAGAGGAAAAAGGGTGAGGTTGATTAATAGAGGAGCTACATTTGAATATGTGTAAAAGTATGAATATAGCATTGTTAACCTAAACATTCATTGTTGGGAGGGGAACCTGGGGGGAAGAAGGTACCAAGCACAATGTAAAATGTATGCCAGTTTCAATATGTTCCACATAAAAATAAAATTTAAAAAGATAATATAATTAGGCAAAGAGAGATCAAGGGGTTCCTCATTTTAGTGGTAGGGCCAAAACTCAAGCCTCAGGTTTCACTTGGAACTACAGTGCTATATTCCATCTAAATACTGGTTTAATAACTGTACCACAAAAGACAAGTTTAAAGTTGCTTTATCTTCTGAGTACAAAGATTTTATGCTCTAAATTTACCTAAATGTTCAAACATATCTGCTAAAGGGGTTCTCTTTTGTTATTCCAAGTAGTTGTTTCATAAAGATTTTACCAATTTATCTATAAACTAAAACCAAAAATATCTCTGATTTCTGAAATTCTTAAAGGCAAATAAAAATTCTACTTTCTCCAATTATGCCTCCCCTTATTTTCTTCATCCAGGTAAAATGAATAGGGTACTAATACATATATATTTATTTATTATTCATAATATATATATGTCATTATACATTTGTACACATATTATTATGTATACATTTGTATTATATACAAATATTATAGGAATTACAATGATAAATTGTCAACAGTTTAAGTTTGAACCTAGAAAAAATACCAATTCCAACAGTGATCCCTTAAAGCTTATGGATGAACTCCAAGCTCTAAACCGCTGAAGTAATCATATTTTTAGATATTAAATTGTGTTGGGTTTTCAACATTTTTTCTTGAAAGCCTATTCCTATAATGAATTATGTAAATAAAAACATTATGTAGTCAAATAAACTTTGGAAATACATCATGAAATATAATTTTTCTGGGAAGTCTCAGTGCACCAGCTTATAGAATTTTTTCAGAAGCTTGAAAAGGTTAATAAAATTTACTTAATAAAGATATTTTGAAACTTGAGTAGCCATGGTATTTTATGGCAAAAATGGTGTCATGAACTAGCTCAGAAAACAAAGTCATTAAAAACAGAGATTCAAGGCCAGCATGTTAGTGCACATCTATAATCCGAGTTTTTGAGAAGCTTAGGAGGAACAGGTTTGAAGCCATCCTCAGAAATGTAGTAAAGCCCTCAGTAGTTTAGTGAGACCCTGTTTCAAAATAAAAATAATAGATTGGATGCAGTGGTGCATTTTTTTAATCGCAGTGCTTGGGAGGTTGAGACAGAAGGATTATTTCAAGTTTGATGTCAGCCTGGGCAACTTGGTAAGACTCTGTCTCAAAAATGTATGGCTGAGTAAAATTCAATTGTGTACATATCCTCAGGGAAATGGATGGAACTGGAGGACATTATGCTCAGCAAGATTAGTCAGTCACAAAAAGTAAGAAATTGGATGTTTTCACTAATATGTGAAAGCTAAAGAGAAATAGGCCATAGGAGGAGCTCCAGGTGAAAAAGAAACTCCTATAAAAAAGGAAACCTAATTCAGGGAATGGGAAGGGGGGGAACTCTCTAAGGGACATGATGTATTTAGACAAAAGTATCTATATCAACCATTAAGCCAAGCATGGGAGGGAGGGTGGGGGAGGGAAAGGGGTGGGGACTGGATGGGGGCTGACTGGGTGATGTGTGCATGTATGTCTACACAACTGTTTTTTTTTTTATCCAACTACGATGTATGAATACAATGTACCAATGAAAAAAGATACTAAGGATGGAAAAAAATAAAAGTCTGGGGATGTAGTTCAGTAGTAAAGTGCCACCAGGTTCAATTCCCAGTACCCCCAACAGAGATACATTTGAAAATATTTTTGAAGAGAATATTTTGGTTTAGAGTCACTTGTTTAGATAATACTGTATTATGTTAGTTAATTTCAAACATTTGCAAAATGGAATACTTATTTTACACATACTATACTCCATGCTTTACATAAACATTAGAAATGGAACATAAAAGAGTGAGTTGGGATGTGGAAAGAAATAGGACTACTACCTGTCAAATTTTGATCTCTCTAGTTTCTAGATGTCATCAAATTTTTCTGCTAATTTTCAAAAAAAAGTGAATACTAGTAAATATAACATACTGATATTCAACATTGATTTAAAAAATCCAGAATGCTGGCTTAGTACAATTTTGTGTTGTTTTTTTTTGTCGTTGTTTTCTGACACTGCTCTTATAATGAGTATATGGTTGAATGGACATAACGAGGAGGGAAGGAACAGAAGAATCTATGACTTAGCACTGTGAAAATAGAAGAGGATATTGACATGACATAAAAAGTATCACAAATGTTACCCATGAGAATTACAGAGCCTCAGTGTGTATGAAACTTCTGATGATTTTGTGATGTGATTATCTTCTGGTAACCACACCACCTGGAATTTTCTAATTGCTAATTCCGATTCTCCAGGTATCAGAAAAACAAAACGTGTGTTCATGAAGACAACTTAGCATGACAGTTTGGAAGGCATGATGGCTCTGCTTGAACAGCAGTTAAAGCTGGCCCATTTGATTTGGAAAGGAAGCCTCAGTTATATATATATATATATATATATATATATATATATATATATATAGTTATATATAGTTATATATAGTTATATATAGTTTATATATATATAGTTATATATAGTTATATATAGTTATATATAGTTATATATAGCTATATATTATATATATAGTTATATAGTTATATATAGTTACAATTATATGTCTTCAGTTAACCTTACAGTGCTTCATAAATATTATTTATTTTAGAAGAAAATCATAATGGCAGAATAATAAAGAGTAATTAACATCCCTAATAAAATGGACCCTTCCTGACAAGGCCTGACAAAAAAGGGTGGGGCTACACTGTCTGGTGGCATCGTTTGGGGAAATTTATTTTATTTATTTTATTTTATTTTTTATTTTTTTATTTATTTTATTTTATTTTATTTTTTTATTGGTGCACTATATTCATACATCATAGCGGGATACAAACTTTTGTAGACATACATGCACACATCGCCCAGTCAGCCCCCACCCGATCCCCACCCAATTCTCTCCCCATCCCTCCCTCCCATGCTTGGGTTAGTGGTTGACATCTAGTATTATAGCAATTTATCCAAAATTAAAAATGATAATCTCACATAATAGTTTCATTTGTCTGATACCAAGCTTTTGATGACTTAAAGATAACATTTCAATATTTCTTTTTACTTTCTTTCTTACCAGAGAATATTTTTTCTATTTTTTTTAGGTGAAACTATCATATATTTATATATTTATTTTTCAGAAAAAAAAATCTATCCTAATATGGAATATGGACTCTAGATACCCAAAACGATCTTGAAAAAGAACAAAGCTAGAAGATATATATTTTCTGATTTCAAACCATATGAAGCTACAATAACTGAAACAGTGTAGTACTGTTCTAAAGGCAGATATATAAACCATTGGAGTTAAATAAAAGCCTAGAGCTAAATTCTTCCCTATATTGTCAAGTTATTTTTGACAAGGTTTCCACGAACATTTGGTGGTGGAAATAATAATCTTTTAACTAAATATTGTTGAAACATAATAATTACATGGAAAAGAATAAAGTTGGACCCTTACCTAATCCCATATACAAATATTAACTCAAAATAGATAAAAGACCTAAATATAAATCTTAAGACTATAACTACAAAGAAGAAATAGGTAACACACACCAGAACCAGAGAAACAAGAGTTTGTATCCAACAGACAACTAAGATTGGTTATCTTTGGATATTCATTACTTCTGTTAGTCTTTTACCTATCTCTAAATGGTATTGTTTGCCTTTATTGTTGTTAATTTTTAGAATTTCTAGTTGGAATATTAATATACCTTCAGATATAGCATTTGGAAATATTTTATCCCATTCTATTAGTAACTGTTAACTCTGTTTACATTGTCTTTGGATATACAATATTTTTTCATTTTTTAGGGAGTTTGTATACTCTTCTGTTGCCTGTGCCATTGAAATCATATCCAAGAAATCACTGCCAATTTCAATGTTGTGAGGTTTTATGACCCAGATTTTCTTCTAAAAGTTTATAGTCTTAAGATTTATATTTAGGTCTTTTATCTATTTTGGGGAAATTTAAATTTGAACTGTTTTCTACAAAGCTAATGTCTCAAAAATACACTTTTTTAGACTAATGGTATGATGGCATATGCTTATAATCCCGGTATTGGAGGGGCTGAGCCAGAAGGGCTGAAGGTTCACAGCCAAGCTCAGCTAATTAGTGATGCCTTCTACAGTTTAGTAAAACCCTGTTTGAAAATAAAGCATAACAAATAGGGCTAGGGGTGTAGCTCAGAGGTAGAATTCCCATGGGTTCAATCCTTACTACCAAAATAAAACAAAATAAAATCCAAAAAATATACTTTAATGATGGCGTCTTAATTTTGCTAGATAAGTTAGTAAGCAAAATAATCAGTTCTAACTACTATAAAACTGTAGCTGGGCTTCAATATTTGAAAACAGAATTTATAGTTGTAAGTTTGTAAATAAACAATAATACATAATATAATGTATAGAGATTAACTTCCGCCCATTTATTACTCCAGCAAGTTGTTTTGTTTGAAAATATTATGCAGCTTTCATAAAGCCATCTGGAATACTTGTGAGCAGATTTTCCCCTTGGGACAGAGGAAAAGTCAATGAGAAATGAGACTGGAATAACTTTGTATGTAAAGCTAGAGAGACTGTATATGAGGAAACAAGCTACATTACCCTAGGGATTTTGCATAAGATTTACAGTTAAAACTACCTAAAGGAAATATATAAATTTTGAGGAAAAATAATGTTTTTTAATCTATATTTACTCTATAGAAATTGGTATCCTTTGGGATTCCATATTATTCTAATTTATGTATAAAGATTATGCAATTGAAGAGAACATCAAACCCTAAGAAATCAAAATAAGTCTTCTCAGATATCTCTTTTGAAGAAAAGTCCATCAATGACATAAACATAACTGTTGCTTCAGATTCTACTTAGTAACTAACCAGAATATGACTTTTTCTACTTTTCTAGAAGGAGCTCAGTTTTTGTCACAAGATATTGTAATTATACATGAATCTTAAGTACTAAAAATTCTTTTGGGCATCATATTGCTACCGGCGGTAGCAGCAGCGAATTCACCGAGTCCACTACAGCTCCATCTGTGCACTCAACAACAGTGAGTCAAATTGTGGCCCCTAGAGGAGAAATCTCAGTACTGTACTCCCAGGGACTTGACCCAGTGAGGGAGTGGCGGCGGCAGAGATCACACCATAGGAGAACGCCCAACCTGGCACCCCCCCATGGTCTAAAGCAGCCTCGATTGACTCCCAGGTTCTGAGACTCTGCGATACAACCCAGTAAAGGAGTAGTGGGGAATGAGATACCACAGACTCAAGATCCAGAGCACCTTAAGTGAAGTCGCAGTGACCCAGGGAAGAACCCAGAGAAGGCACAAACTTCTGAAATCATGGGAAAGAGGAATAACAATGGAGCAATGAATGCCCACAACCCCACATCAGAACCTGATACAACAGAAATTCAGAGATTTATAAAAGATTAAATCAGGAAAATTACTGTAGAAATAATAGAGGTGTTCCGAAAGGAATGCAGAGAGAGCAAAAGAGAGATAAAATATGTGATTAATGAAGTAAAGGCCTCAATTCAAAGTACAAACAACCGATTAGACCACATGGAGAAAAGAATCTCGCTCCTAGGAGATGATCATTCAAAAAATGAATGCATAGTTTCTAATTTAGAAAAAAAAATCCGACAGCAGGAATCTGACATTGAAGAAATATGGGCCCATTTTAAGAGAACTAACCTAAGAATAATTGGAATAGAGGAGAGAAAAGAACGTGAAACCAAAGGGATTAACAATCTTTTCAAGGAAGTAATAGCATAAAATTTTCCAAATGTAGAGCAAGAGGTTGATACACAGGTCCAGGAAACTTATAGAACTCCCTTTAGAGAGGATCGGAGAAGAGGATCCCCACACCACATAATTGTCAAAATGACCAATGTGGAAGCCAAGCAGAGAATCTTAAAGGCAACAAAAACAAAGGGCCAAGTGACATTCAGAGGCACACCAATTAGAATTACTCCAGACTTCCCAAATAAAGTCATGAGCGCCAGAAGGGCTTGGAGTAACATATTCCAAACTCTGAAAGAAAACAACTTCCAGCCAAAAATTTCCTACCCAGCAAAACTTTCTATCAAATTAGATGGGGAATTAAGAAGCTTCTATGGCAAACAGAAAGTGAAGGAATTTATGTCTTCAAAACCAGCGCTTGAGAATACTCAAAGAGATTAACTACAAAGAAAAATAGGTAACACACACCGGAACCAGAGAAACAAGATTTTCCATCCAACAGACAACTAAGATTGGTAATCGGTGGAGATTTGTTATTTGTTAGTCTTTTACCTATCTCTAAATTGTATTGTTTGCTTTTATTGTTGCTAATTTTTAAGGATTTTTAGTTGGAATATTAATATACCTTCAGATATAGCATTTGGAAATATTTTATCCCATTCTATCAGTAACTTTTAACTCTGTTTACATTGTCTTTGGATATACAATATTTTTTTTAGGGAGTTTACCCTTTTCTTGCCTTTGCCATTGAAATCATATCCAAAAAATCACTGCCAATTTCAATGTTGTGAGGTTTTATGACCCAGATTTTCTTCTAAAAGTTTATAGTATTAAAATTTATATTTAGGTCTTTTATCTATTTTGAGTTAATATTTGTTTATGTGTTAGGTAAGGGTCCAATTTTATTCTTTTTCATGTAATTATTATTTTTCAACAATATTTAGTTAAAAGATTAGTATTTCCTCCACCAAATGTTCGTGGAAACCTTGTCAAAAATAACTTGACAATATATGGAAGAATTTATCTCTAGGCTTTTATTTAACTCCAATGGTTTATATATCTGCCTTTAGAACAGTACTACACTGTTTCAATTATTGTAGCTTTATATGGTTTGAAATCAGAAAATATACATCTTCTAGCTTTGTTCTTCGAGATTGTTTTGGGTATCTAGAGTCCATATTCCATATCAGGATAGATTTTTTTTTTGAAAAATAAATATATAAATATATAATAGTTTCACCTAAAAAATAGAAAAAAATATTCTTTGGCAAGAAAGAAAGCAAAAAGAAATATTGAAATGTTATCTTTAAGTCATCAAAAGCTTGGTATCAGACAAATGAAACTGCTATGTGAGATTATCATCGTTAATATTGTATAAATTGCTATAAAACTAGATGTCAACCACTAAGGCAAGCATGGGAAGGAGGAATGGGGAGGGAATTGGGTGGGGATCAGGTAGGGGCTAACTGGTTGATGTGTGCATGTATGTCTACAAAAGTATTTTCTTTATACCATTATGATGTATGAATATATTGCACCAATAAAAAATAAATTAAAATTTATTTTAATTACATGTGGCTATTTAGCTTAATACTTCAGCTGGAATAATAAAGTGATAAAATGACTCACTCCTAGGTACTTTGGAAATATCAACAAAGAAACTTTTTAAATAAATTTTTTATTTTGCTAGGCTCTTGAAAACCTTGAAGCTGCTTAATAAATTGATGACTGAAAAGATAAACATTTTTCTAGAAAAGAAATGTTTTATAAAGAAGTTATTTTATTTCCCCTCCCCTCAGATATTTCCACTATTTGGAGAAAATTTGGGTGTCACAACTAGGGGTGGTTGGGGCTTGCCACTGAAATCTAATAATTAGAGATCAAGAATACTGATAAATATCTTACAATCCACAGGACAGTCCTTTGCTGACAGCAACAACAATAACAAAAAATATCTGGTATAGAGCTTCCTGAATTACATTTAGTTTTCCACAAACAGCAGCAAATTTAAATATTATAATTTAATTGGAAAAAATTATTAGAAGAAAAAGAATATAAAGTAAATATGAGATTTTAAACTTAAATGTTTAGATAATATGCTCATTACATTTTCTTAGATAAGTGAACTTAATTAGGCTACCGTAAGCCTAAGTTTCCTTTTAAACAAACATTTTATGAGAATTAGGAAATGATGCACGTGAAAGGACTTAGCATAGTGCTTGACAAGTACAAACTGTTTAGTGCATTTTGTGAATAAATTTAATATTCATTCTTTTCTAAAATAAACACCATTTTATTTAAAGGTCATGTCATACAAACTGAAAAATAAGCATGTTGTTCAATTTAATGCTAATATTTTGACAGTTTAGAGGGAAACTTTAGAAATACATAATGATAACAACAAAGGTCAAGTATTTTTTAAACAGCCATTGGTTGTATAAACCATGACATTTCTTATTAACAGTGAAGTAAGTGTCTCTCTTCAGAGTAAGAAGCTGTCAGTACACAGTTCACATCTCAAAAAATTTCATGCAAATGTTTGCCTCCAACTACAAAGTGACAAAAAAGAAAATTTTAAGAATGAGACATTTTATAGGTGGGTTCACCTGGAAATTGAAAATTAGTTATTTAGAATAAAATCAAAGGCAGAAAATTCTAGGGTGGCAATGATTTTAGTTACATAGAGAGGGCTTGGGTTCATAATCCTATTCTTATATAAATTATTGCTACTGGAATAAATCTGGAAATGATGAAAAACTGGACAAACACATCCTTCTAGCACTGTCTAAAGAGCAAAAGCAACTTTACCAGTTATATATTGCTTAACCTTCCTGGTTATTACTATACAAACTTCCATCTTCATGCAAATCTTTTGAGCTTCTTGTCCACGAATAACATACAAATTCTACCAATATTTCAATTACAACTAATTTTTGTGCACTCATGTAATATACCCATGTGGCATATATGACCTTACTGTGACACATGTCTTATAGTTTGTTTTAAATATTGTTACTAATACACCTTAACAAGTGAATGAATAATCAAAATCTAAACCAGACAACACAGTTATACTTATAATTTTGTTCATGATTCAAATAGTTTTCTATGTTTTGCCATGACCCTAGTTAAGGAGATATATTGCTCTAGCTTGATTAAAGAATGGTGTGATGAAAGTAACAAAACATTCTAGAAAATGTCTTCACAGAAAAATGTTTTCTACCCCAATCAGATTTTTATATATTTGGATACATAGATGTGATAACTTAAAAATGTATGACAAAATGAAAAGCAGTCTCAATAATTTTTTTTTGTGGTACTGAAGGTGGAACCCAGGGGCCTTCTGCCTTCAGGCTACACTACCAGCTTAGGGATTACACCACCACACCCAGCTTCTCAATAATTCTTAGTCATTAAAATATACTTTAATTCAATTTTATGTGCATGTGCACATAAAATTGGGGATGGAACACAAGTTTGCTGTACCACTGAGGTACACCTCAATCCTTCTAATGTTTTATTGTGAGAAAAGGCCTCATTAAGTTATCTAGGGTGACCTCAAACTTGTGATCCTCCACTCTAAGCCTCCTATGTACTGGGATTACAGGCGTGTGTCATTGAACAAGCATAGAATTTTTATTTACACATTTTAAGAGTCAGTGCTTTCTTCTTTAGTCTAAGTATCATGGCTATAAATTGCTATAATGTAATTGACTTCCTAGAATTATTTCATAATGTACTAGGTCCATTTATTATCATAGGAATTAATGGTTATGTGTACTGTATGGCTAATCTTGATGATCCTTTAGGAGTCCAAAATATTTGAAATGACAAGAATATAGAACCATTACATCTACAGCTTCACACTTAACCAAATTTTGTTTGGGAGACATTTGGATAGGAACAGTCTATGTACGATTCAGGTGTTTTGCAAAGTGTTCAGGCACCACTGAACTAAAATGTTCTTTTTCTGTTTTTCCAGCCATCTGATTATTATAATGACTTTAAATTTTTAAATTTCCAATGCAATTAGAGGTGATCCTGTGGACTTAGACATATCATTCTAAGGTACCTTTTTGATCAATGTCTTGCCTGTTTTAGAAAATACAGAAAAAGACTGGAAATATTCGAGATTAACTAATAGCAGCAGTACCTTTCAGCACCAATTTTCTTTGGCCCATATGCTTTTCACATTGAAGTACTGCCTGCAATTATAGGTTTAAGAATGATTGTATTGTATGCTCCTATGACATGCCACTAAAGCATCATGTATTATTTTCAAATCAATGAATAAATGAAAAACTTCTATGCATCAATGATTTTTAGTTGAGAAAGAATAACATATCTAAAGTTATAAAGTTTGTACCAGTGTATAACATTGGCAAGTTCATGAATCAAAAGAATAATTACAGGATGATTGAAGGGAATAAGTAACTTACTTTTACACTTTCATGTATATTATATAAATCAAAAAATTCAATCAATAAAAATTTCACCTAGATCTTATTATAAGTACTTTTTTCCTTATATAATGTCAATTTTCTTCTTTTTAAATATTGAATTTATTAGGAAACAAAGGTAGCATATGGTTAATATTTATATTATATGTGACTGTCTGATTTATATATGAGTCAATAATAATTTCTTCCTATTAGTTAATATATAGCACTGTAATATGAACAATATAGAAGAGACACCTTTGCTTTTTCCTATACACTGCAAAGTGATTTATAAAACAGATGGAATGCGTTTATTTTAAAAGTTGAGTTTTATTTTTCAACTAATGATACATAAATTATCCTTAAAGTCCCCCATTAACAGAAATTTGTATTTTGACCTGATCAAATAATGTCATTCTTAAAATATATAACAAATTTGCTTGAATCCTCACTTAATTGAAAATTGCACCAGGTTATATTTCAGCCACATAACCATGTTAAAATTTAATAAAATTTAATAAAAGTGCAGTAGGATTTTATTACAGGGAACAAAAATTTTAAGGACTAAAAATTGAGTGATTTGAGTAGAGAATTTGGTGGTATCCAGCAAGGAGTTGCAAAATCCAGGGTACCACTCAAAGCTTCATGTGTAGACACAAAGTCATGGTTAGAAAGATATATAATTTCACAAAAAAGAAAAATAAGAGCAAGGATAAGAATTTTATATTAAGGAGAATACCTAAGATGGTTTATGAAAATATTAAAACATTTTTAATTTCACAGAGATTTAATTTCTAGTCTGCTTAATGTATGTATCACAGTACCCTACCCAAAATATTTTTTAGAATAGTAATTTTCTGTGGACAATGGTCAAGGTTCTGCTTGGATAGAAATGTATAATGTATAAATTATGTACATGTAATTTACATTAAACTCAGAGTTGTACTGGAACTATTTCAAAGTAACATGAGAAGATTGAATGGTAAGTGTCATTGAATTTATGAACCCAATATTGCTATTATTTAAATGACATGAGTAAAATGACAGCATAATAAGCAGTAATTGTAGGAGTTTGTTTCCATGATAATTGCCCTACAAAAGTGCAAAACAGAATCTTTCATGAAAAAAATGAAAGATAATAGACAGTAACTCAACACCATTAAAAAGTAAAAATTTCCAGTAAATGTAGACACATGAGAAAGTAAATTGCTGTAATATTGTTGTATATTTGGATTTTATTTTGAACTTTTATTTATGAATGGATTTAAAGATAAATTTTATTCTATCTGTATAATATTGACCACACAATATATAAAAGTATTCTTTGTGAGAATAACAAACAAAGTATAGAGTTAAACATAATCTCCATAGCAATAAAAATTTCTAAAAATATATATGTAAATTATATATTGAATATATGTGGAAAAAGAAGGGAATCAAAATGTTTAGCTACAAAAATTAAAACACAAAATATGTTCACTGAAGAAACAATGGGCAAAGAGTATGAAATATAAAAATAATATAGTAAAATAATAAAAATATTCCTTATTAATTAAATATAAATATATAAAACTTGTCAATAAAGATGCAGAGATTGGAAAATAAACAATAATGCATTATTTAAATATATATTTAAAATGACTCTTTATATATAGACAAGAAGAGATTAAAGTTAGAAGAATGAAAAAAATATTACAAAGAAACAGTGACCAAAGAGAAAAATAATGAATATATTAATATCAGATAAAATAGATTACATCTAAACATTTACAAGGCACAAAGAACAATATTTCACATTAATAAAAGAGCTAATTCACAAGAAAATATAATGTTTATAAACATATACCCAGAAAACAACATAATGTCAACAATATGTAAAGGAAATATTGACATAAAGAAAGAAATATAATTCTAAAATACTAATTGGAGACTTCAATATAGCACTTCCAAAAGTGATGAAATAACCAGACTGAAAATTAATAATGGGAAAATGTAAATAGATAACTTGAACAACACTGTATAATAGTCATAGCTAAGATCCATATGGAGAACACTCTATTCAGCAACAGTAGAATACATGTTCTCGTGTACTCATGTAAAATTATCAAGGATATACAGTAGTAAGCTATGGCTCAAAAAACTCAGTAAATCTAAAATATTGAGATAAAAAAACATCTTCCCTGTCCAAAGTGGATTATAGCTAAGTGACTGGAGAAAAATTAGAAAATGTATGTTAGTGAGAATTAAACATCATAATCTTAAATCATTAAGAAATTATAAAATACTTAGTGACAAGTAAAAGCAAATACTCGATACATGAAAACTTATAGTATACAGCTAAGTCATTAGGGAAAGTGAAATTTATAGTGATTAACAACATCACAAATAAAAAATATGTTATTGAATGGGGAAAAACTAAAAATTCCCTTTAAAATCAGAAATAAGACAAGGATGAACAATATTACCCCTTCTTTTCAATATAGTCCTTAAGACTCTTGCCAGAGCAATAAGGCAAGAAAAAGATATCAAAAGAATTTAAATAGAAAAAGAAAAATTAAAATCATTTTTACCTGCAGATGACATGATCCTGTATGTAGAAGACTGAAAAAAGTCAACCAAAAATTACTATAGCTGATTTTAAAATGAGGCAAAGTAGAGTGATAAACAATCACATTTTTAAAAAGTATTTTAATATTCATGCCAATAATGAATCCACTGGGAAAAAATCCAGAAAACAATACAATACAAAATAACCCCAAAACAATAAAATGCCTAGGAATAAACCCAACAAATGAGGTAAAAACTCTACAGTAAAAAGTATAAAACACTAAAGAAATTGAAGAATATCTTAGAATATGAAAAGCTCTCCCTTGCTATTGAATAGACAGAATAAATATTATCAAAATAGCCATCCTAAATAAGTGATGTGTGCATGTATGCCTTTCCTGTACCTCATGAATAATTATTCTGTACTATCCTGTACCTTATGTATGACTACAATGCACCAATAAATTTTTTTTCTTCTTTTTTTTCCTTTTTTTTGTTTTTATTGGTGCACTGTATTCATACATCATAGTAGGATACATACTTTTGTAGACATACATGCACACTTTTCCCAGTCAGCCCCCACCCAATCCCCACCCTATTCTCTCCCTATCCCTCCCTCCCATACTTGGCTTAGTAGTTGACATCTAGTATTATGGTAATTTATCTAAAATTAAAAATGATAATCTCACATAACAGTTTCATTTGTCTGATACCAAGCTTTTGATGACTTAAAGATAACATTTCAATATTTCTTTTTACTTTCTTTCTTAACAGAGAATATTTTTCTATTTTTTAGATGAAACTCTCATATATTTATATATTTATTTTCAGAAAAAAATCTATCCTAATATGGAATATGGACTCTAGGTACCCAAAACGATCTTGAAAAAGAACAAAGCTAGAAGATATATATTTTCTGATTTCAAACCATATAAAGCTACAATAATTGAAACAGTGTAGTACTATTCTAAAGGCAGATATATAAACCATTGGAGTTAAATAAAAGCCTAGAGATAAATTCTTCCCTATATTGTCAAGTTATTTTTGACAAGATTTCCACAAACATTTGGTGGTGGAAATGATAATCTTTTAACTAAATATTGTTAAAAAATAATAATTACCTGGAAAAGAATAAAATTGGACCCTTACCTAATCCCATATACAAATATTAACTCAAAATAGATAATAGACCTAAATATAAATCTTAAGACTATAAACTTTTAGGAAAAAATCTGGGTCATTAAACCTCACAACATTGAAATTGGCAGTGATTTCTTGGTTATGATTTCAATGCCACAGGCAACAGAGGAGTATACAAACTTCCTAAAAAAAAAAATATATTGTATATCCAAAGACAATGTAAACAGAGTTAACAGTTACTAATAGAATGGGATAAAATATTTTCAATTGCTATATCTGAAGGTATATTAATATTCCAACTAGACATCCTAAAAATTAACAACAATAAAGGCAAACAATACCCTTTAGAGATAGGTAAAAGACTAACATAAGTAATGAATCTCCACAGATAACCAATCTTAGTTGTCTGTTGGATATAAAATCTTGTTTCTCTAGTTCTGGAGTGTGTTACCTATTTCTTCTTTGTAGTTAATCTCTTTGAGTATTTTCTCTAGTGCTGGTTTTGAAGACATAAATTCCTTCAGTTTCTGTTTGTCATGGAAGCTTCTTATTTCTCCATCTAATTTGATAGAAAGTTTTGCTGGGTAGGAAAATTTTGGCTGGAAGTTGTTTTCTTTCAGAGTTTGGAATATGTTACTTCAAGCCCTTCTGGCTCGCATAACTTGGTTTGGGAAGTCTGGAGTGATTCTAATTGGTTTGCCTCTGAATGTCACTTGGCCCTTTGCTTTTGTTGCCTTTAAGATTCTCTGCTTGGCTTCCACATTGGTCATTTTGACAATTATGTGGCATGGGGATCCTCTTCTCCGATCCTGTCTAAAGGGAGTTCTATAAGTTTCCTGGACCTGTGTATCAACCTCTTGCTCTATGTCTGGAAAATTTTCTGCTATTACTTCCTTGAAGAGATTGTTGATCCCTTTGGTTTCACTTTCTTTTCCCTCCTCTATTCCAATTATTCTTAGGTTAGCTCTCTTAAAATGGGCCCATATTTCTTCAATGTCAGATTCCTGCTGTCGGATATTTTTTTCTAGATTAGAAACTATGTGTTCATTTTTGGAATGATCATCTTCTAAGAGCGAGATTCTGTTCTCCATGTGTTCTAATCGGTTGTTTGTGCTTTGAATTGAGGCCTTTACTTCATTAATTGCATCCTTTATCTCTTTTTGGCTCTCTCTGAGTTCTTTGCGAAGCACCTCTATTATTTCTACAGTTATTTTCCTGATTTGATCTTCTAGAAATCTCTGATTTTCTGTTTTATCGGGTTCTGATGTTGTGGGGTTGTGGGCATTTATTGCTCCAGTATTATTCCTCTTTCCCATGATTTCGGATGTTTGTGCCTTCTCTGGGTTCTTCCCTTGGGTCACTATGACTTCACTTAAGGTGTTCTGGATCTCGAGTCTGTAGTATCTCTGACCCCACTACTCCTTTACTGGGTTGTATCACAGAGTCTCCGACCCAGAGAGTTGATAGAGGCTGCTTTAGACTGTGGGGGGTGCCAGGTTTCACGTTCTCCTATGGTGTGATATCTCTGCCACCGCCCCTCCCCCACTGGGTCAAATCCCAGGGAGTACAGTACTGGGATTTCTCCTCTGTGGCCCACAATTTGACTCACTGTTCTTGAGTACATAGATGTAGCTGTACTGGCCTCGCTGAATTTGTTGCTGCTGCCGCTGGTGGCAATATGGCGCCGCTGCTATGCCCTCAGCTGTGGGGCTGGTGTTTTTCTTCTTGGTTTTGAGTTCCACTCTGAATCCCTGCAGCGTGTGCTGAGCTCAGCCACTGGGAGCTTTAGATGCTCTCTGTACTGAGAAATCCCGCCTGGCTGTTCCGAAGTGGCTCACCTCGGCTTGCTGTAGCTTTCCCGTGAATTCGCCAGTGCCACCGGCATTATGGCACTGCTGCCGTGTCTGCTGAGTCCTCGGGCGTGAGGCCGGTGTATCTCCTCTGTGGCTCTCTTCTCAGTCCGCTTTCTCTCTGGAGCCTGGTGATTTTTTGTTTCACTGGTGACGGTGTTTTCTGGCTATGAAAGGCGCTGATTTTGTGGTAATGGAGATTTGTTGTTAGCGGGGCTCTTAAGCCCCACTTTTCTCAGTCGCCATCTTCCCGGAAGTCTCACCAATAAATTTTTAAAAAGACAATTCTATTAAAAATGATCTACAGAGCCAATGGAATCCCTATCAAAATACCAGTGTAATTCTTCATAGACCTAAAATATCAATCATAAATTTTATATGGATATACAAAAGATACAGAATAGCCAAAGCAATTTTCATGAAAAGAATCATGTAGGAGGCATCATAATTATTGACTTCAAATTATACTACAGAACTAGAGTAATAAATACAGCATGATATTGTCACAAAAAATAGACATATAGAGCAATGGATCAGAATAGAAGATACTGAAAAAATATCCACATATGTAAAACGAATTGATTTTTAACAAAGGAGCCAGACACAAATGGTGTTGGGAAAACTGAATATCTGTTAGTATAAAAATGGAACTAAATCCTTACCTCTCACCCTTCACAAGATTCAGCTTGAGATAGATCAAAGACCTGGAAGTTAAACTAGAGATGGTAAAGTTACCAGAGAAAAGCATGGATCCAACACTTTAACATACAGGTTGAGGCAGATGCTTTCTCAATGAGACCCACAAAGCTCAGAAAATTAACAAAAGAATTAATAAGTGGAATGCATTAAACCAAAACATTTCTACAGATAAAAGGAAACCATCAAGAGTCTAAAGAAAAATCCTACAAAATGGAAAATGTTTGTCATTTATACCTCTGATAGAGGACTAATATCTAGAATATATAAAGAACTTAAAAGACTTTACACTAAAAAATAACCCAATCAAGAAAAGGGCAATTGAATTGAATAGACATTTTACAATTAAAGAGATGTAAATGGTTAATAGATGCATTATAATATGTTCAATATCATTATCAATTAGAAGATTCAAATAAAATTATGCTGAGATTCCATCTAACTCCAATCAGAATGGTAATCATCAAGAAGTCAAAAATAATAAATGTTGGCAAGGATGTGGGAAATAGAAAGTCTTTTACACTGTTGGTGGGATTTCAAACAACAGCAGGACCACAGGTTCTAGTCTCAGCATTTTTGTGGGAGCCTCAGAAATATAGAGTCCCTGTTGTTTGAAAATTAAAAATTAAAAGGTCTCAGGATATTGATCAGAAGTAGAACACTCCTGGATATTTAACCTTTATGGGAGAGAGAGAAGAGAAAATCAAGAAAGAAGCATAGGGAAAAATTTTCATAGCCATTTATTTGACAATGGAATCTTAGATATGATTCCAAATTTATTAAGGAAAAAAATAAGAAAATAATGAACTGATATTTAACAAAATCTTAATATTTGTGCATCAAAGAAAATCATCATAAATTGAAAAGACAGCTTACTAAATATGAGATATTTTCAAAACATAACTGTTTAACATCCAGACTATATGAAGAACTTCAAAAAGTGAACAAAATAGAAATACAAGTAAAATATGAACAAATTATTTGAATAAATACTCTCAAAAAGATACAAAAATAGCAAAATGCATATTAAAAGATTCTCAACATTATCAGTCCCATTCATCATTGTATTATGGATCTCAAAATCAAAAGCACAAGGTGACAACACTTACACATTAGAATGACTATAATTAAAACAACAAGAAGTAGCAAGTGTTAGTGAAGCAGAGCTATTGGAACCTTTTGGTGTGGCTGTTTGAAATGTAAAATGGTTCAGGAACTGTGCAAAACAATTTGACACTTCCTCAAAAATGTAAGCATGTAATTACCATTTGATATAACAATTTCATTTCCAAAAGAACTTAGATACCCCAATGTTATCTGTGGCATTATAAATGAGAGGCAAAAAGTAAAACCAATGCAAGTTAACGAAATAAATAAAATATGTGTTTTATACATATAATGGAACATAATTAGCCATATAAAGTAGTGGATTTCTAGAGTATGCAACGCCATGTATGAGCCTAGATTAAGTAAAATACACTAGCTTAACTAGAGTAATTTTGATGCAAGAGAAAAAACATGATTCTACTTAATTAAAATATCTTCAATAGGCAAATTTATAGATATAAATTATATTGAAAGAGCAAAATTATTTTATTTACAGGGAAATGGATGGAACTGGAGTGCATTATGCAAGTGAAATTAGTGAGTCACAAAAAATAAGAAATCTGATGCTCTCCATAATGTGCAGAAGCTAGGGAGAAAATGAGACACAGGAGAGACTCTTGATGAAGAAGGAGAAATTACAGATGAGCAAATAAGATGACCTAACTAAGAGGGATGAAAGGGAAAGAGGGAAATTCCCTAATGTACATGATTTAAATTCACCAACATATCAAAGTCAATCATTAAACCAAACATGAGAAGGAGAGAAGGAGACGGAATGAGGTGGGAATTGGGTAAGGGCTAAATTAGTGATATGCACATGTATGCCTCTTGTACTCCATTAAGATGTATGACTACAATGCATCAACTAAAAAAATAAAAACAAAAACTATCAGAAGCTGGCAGATGGAATAAAATGGAGTTAGTGAATAATTAGTATAAATTTTCTCTTAGGGTTGATGAAAATATTTTTTAAAAATTCAGAAAGTTGTGGCATTTGCATAACATGGACCATATAATTAATGACACTAAAGTACACACATAAATAAGATGGTAAAGTTCATGCTACCTATATCCATAATGATAGCAAATTCAATAAAATTTATAAGCAGAAAACATAAAAGCCAATATATTAATTAAAGTTATAATTTGACTTATTAAAGCTGTAGATTTCAAATAACATTATTTAGTGATTATTAAAGTGTTAATTCTCCCAACTTGACTTGTAGTTTCCATGCAATCAAATTCTAAAGTCCCCAAATTTGTTTTGCAGATATCACCGAACTGGTTCTAAAATTTATATGACAAAGAAAATGACAACAGCAAAAACAACAAAACTAGAATAGACAAATCATCAAAAAGAAAAAGGGAAAGAGTTGAAATATATGATTATAAAATTTTCATAAGAAGATAGTAATAGTACTCCAGACTGAAAAACTGTTATTGACAAAATAATAAACACCCAGATCAATAGAATAACATAAGGAACCTAGAAACTGACCCACACATAGTCAGTTGACCTTTGACAGTTGAACAAAGGCAATTCAATAAGGAAAGAGCATCCTTTTCATTAAATTGTGCCATTGGCCATCTACATGCAAAGTAATTTATATATTATAACTTAGTTCATTTTACTAAATTAACTCAGGTGAATTACTGACATAATTATGACATTCAAAACCATAAAATTTGAAAAATAAAACATAGCAGAAATTTACAGAAATCCAAGATTCATTTATAAAGTCAGATATATACATGAATAGAAAAAATAAAAAACTAGATTTTATTAAAATTAAAAAAAAATACTCTGAAAAATACGTGGTTATCAGAACACAACAACTTGTCACAGACCTGTAAATAATATTTGCAAAACACATATTTGATAAAGGATTAGAAATCAAAGTTTATAAACTACTATGATAACTCAACAATAAAAGAAATAATTAAAATATGAGCAAAAATATGAACAGAATCTTCAAAAATTAAGATATAAAGATAGAAAATAAAAATATAAAAATATGTTGTATATTATGGGTTATTAGGGAATTACAAATCAAAATTGTAATAACATGCTGGACTATATCAGAATAACTTAAATCTAAACAAAGTAGTAACACTAGTACCTTTCAAGGATATGAAACATGCTTAACATCATTAGCAACCAAACAGATGCAAATCAAAACTACCTTGAGATTTCACCAATTCAAACTAGAATGGCAATCATTCAAAATACAAACAACATAAAATGCTGGTGAGGATGTGGAGTAGTGGGAACTCTAATACATTGCTGGTGGGATTGCAAATTTGTGCAAACTTTTTGGAAAACTGTATATGGGCATTCGGGGCGGGCTCAATGAGTGCTGTGTGCATGTATGCCTCATCACTCTGAACATCATCAGGATGTATGAATACTATCCTACAATGTACCCATAAAAAATAAATAAATAAAACTCTCACAGCCAGGAAGGAAATATATTATGGAGTCATGACTCTTAACAGTAAGTTGGTTATTCTGGATAAAATCATTAACATAAAAAACATTAAATAAGTTCTAATAAAATATTTTAGATAATAATACTACATCAATATTAGGCCTTTTGTTGTAAAAATATGACATAATAGAGTTAGGTGTTAATTATAGGGAAATTAGGAATAAAATATTTCAGAAGTTTCTGTACTATCTTTACAGTCTTTATATAAATCTAAAGGTTTTATAAAAAATTTAAACTTATTTTTTAAAGATAACAAATTGCCAAGCATGGATGTAATCCTAGTTTTTTGAAAGGCTGAGACAGGAGGATCGCAGGTTTGAGACGTTTTGGTAAATTAGCAAGGTCCTTGGAAACTTAGTGTGAGACTCTGTGTAAAAATAAAAAACATATAAGGGCTACGGGTATAGCACACAAAAAACTGTGTAGAAAAATTTGACAAAACAATAATGATAATAATATTAACATAACTTCTTCTTTTTAATATTTCCATAATATACTTTATCATTAAAAATCATAATACAGAATAATGTGCATTTCACTACTTTTTACCAGTAAAATTATAATAAACAAATCTATGTATATCTGTATATCTAAGCCTTTAATACCTATTCCTCTGTCATTTATCTCTTTATCATCTAGCCATCTATATAATTTTGCTTAGAGACCTGATTGTTAAGCGTTTATAAGTACATCATTGTTTAAATCACATTACAGTAACATGAACATAAAATCTGAGATGACTGAAAATCATCAGCTAAAGTGTATTTAGATGTTTCTTTATGTACAACAGTAACATAGAAAAATGTCTTAGTAATGATTTTAAAGTTCTCATATTTTTGTTCATTTTTATCTATTTTAAACTCTATTTTATATATAATATTTGTTGTTATTTTAGAATAGAACTTTCCAAATTATTTTTCTACTGAAATGCCTATTTAATTAATTATTTTTCTCATTAGTGAACTAAAAGACAGTTGTACTATAAAGCTTTGAAAAAGACATAGTGGGATTTAGTCTTAAGGGAATTAACTAACTCTCCACATTCCCAGATTAGATTTCTATTTGCCTCTGACAGCTTGCTTCAAAAAACTATGATAAATGTTCTGCTTTTGGTTATTTTCACTGAATTCTATCATTACTCTGGTTTATTTAAGTTTCTAATCAATTATTTTCATTTCTGCCTTTTCTTCATCATTACCACTGCCATTTTCTCAGGAAGGACAGACATACATGAGTCAGTTTGGCATTACCCAACTCAACCCATCTGTGTATTGCTGTTATAAAAAGTATCATAGGACTTCTGGGAAGATGGCGACCGAGAAAAGCGGGGCTTAAGAGCCCCGCTAACAACCAATCTCCATTACCACAAAATCAGCGCCTTTCATTGCCAGAAAACACCATCAACAGAGAAAACAAAAAAAATCACCAGGCTCCAGAGAGAAAGCGGACTGAGAACAGAGCTCAGAGCCACAGAGGAGATACACTGGCCTCATGCCCGAGGATGCAGCAGCAGCGTCATACTGCCGGCGGCAGCGGCAAATTCACCAGACGGCTACAGCAAACCGAGGTGAGCCGCTGCAGAAGAGCCAGGTAGGATTTTTCAGCGCAGGGAGCATCTAAAGCTCCCAGTGGCTGAGCTCAGCACACGCTGCAGGGACTCAGAGTGGAACTCAAAACCAGACAAGAAAAAATAGGCCAGCCTCATGGCCGAGGGTGTTGCAGCAGTGCCATATTGCCACCGGCGGCAGCAGCAGTGAATTCACCGAGTCCAGTACAGCTACATCTGCATACGCAAGAACAGTGAGTCAAATTGCGGGCCACAGAGGAGAAATCCCTGTACTGTACTCCCTGGTACTTGACCCAGTGGGGGAGTGGCAGTTGCAGAGATATCACACCATAGAAGAACTTGAAACTGGGCACCCCCCAGAGTCTAAAGCAGCTTCTATCGACTCCCTGGGTAGGAGACTCTGTGATACAACCCAGTAAAGGAGTAGTGAGGTCAGAGATACTACAGACTCGAGATCCAGAACACCTTAAGTGAAGTCATAGTGACCCAAGGGAAGAACCCAGAGAAGGCACAAACTTCCGAAATCATGGGAAAGAGGAATAACACTGGAGCAATGAATGCTCACAACCCTACAATATCAGAACCTGATAAAACAGAAATTCAGAGATTTCTAGAAGATCAAATGAGGAAAATAACTGTAGAAATAATAGAGGTGCTTCAAAAAGAACTCAGAGAGAGCCAAAAAGAGATAAAGGATGCAATTAATGAAGTAAAGGCCTCAATTCAAAGCAAGAACAACCGATTAGAACACATGGAGAACAGAATCTCACTCTTAGAAGATGATCATTCCAAAAATGAACGCATAGTTTTTAATCTAGAAAAAATATCCGACAGCAGGAATCTGACATTGAAGAATTACGGGCTCATTTTAAGAGAGCTAACCTAAGAATAATTGGAATAGAGGAGGGAAAAGAAAGTGAAACCAAAGGGATCAACAATCTCTTCAAGGAAGTAATAGCAGAAAATTTTCCAAACAAAGAGCAAGAGGTTGATACACAGGTCCAGGAAACTTATAGAACTCCCTTTAGACAGGATCGGAGAAGAGGATCCCCACGCCACATAATTGTCAAAATGACCATTGTGGAAGCCAAGCAGAGAATCTTAAAGGCAACAAATACAAAGGGCCAAGTGACATTCAGAGGCAAACCAATTAGAATCACTCCAGACTTTCCAAACCAAGTCATGAGAGCCAGAAGGGCTTGGAGTAACATATTCCAAACTCTGAAAGAAAACAACTTCCAGCCAAAAATTTCCTACCCAGCAAAACTTTCTATCAAATTAGATGGAGAAATAAGAAGCTTCCATGACAAACAGAAACTGAAGGAATTTGTCTTCAAAACCAGCAGTAGAGAAAATACTCAAAGAGATTAACTACAAAGAAGAAATAGGTAACACACACCAGAACCAGAGAAACAAGAGTTTCCATCCAACAGTCAACTAAGATTGGTTATCTGTGGAGATTCATTACTTATGTTAGTCTTTTACCTATCTCTAAATGGTATTGTTTGCCTTTATTGTTGTTAATTTTTAGGATGTCTAGTTGGAATATTAATATACCTTCAGATATAGCATTTGGAAATATTTTATCCCATTCTATTAGTAACTGTTAACTCTGTTTACATTGTCTTTGGATATACAATATTTTTTTATTTTTTAGGGAGTTTGGATACTCTTCTGTTGCCTGTGCCATTGAAATCATATCCAAGAAATCACTGCCAATTTCAATGTTGTGAGGTTTTATGACCCAGATTTTCTTCTAAAAGTTTATAGTATTAAGATTTATATTTAGGTCTTTTATCTATTTTGAGTTAATATTTGTATATGGGATTAGGTAAGGGTCCAATTTTATTCTTTTCCATGTAAGTATTATTTTTCAACAATATTTAGTTAAAAGATTATTATTTCTACCACCAAATGTTCGTGGAAACCTTATCAAAAATAATTTGACAATATAGGGAAGAATTTATCTCTAGGCTTTTATTTAACTCCAATGGTTTATATATCTGCCTTTAGAATAGTACTACACGGTTTCAATTATTGTAGCTTTATATGGTTTGAAATCAGAAAATATATATCTTCTAGCTTTGTTCTTTTTCAAGATTGTTGTGGGTACCTAGAGTCCATATTCCATATTAGGATAGCTTTTTTTTGAAAAATTAATATATAAATATATGAAAGGCAATGAAGAAGGGATAGAAGTACAGACCAAGCCATAATCTCTTCAAAGAAATAATTTCGGAGAATTTTCCAAATATGGAAAGAGACTTGGATCTTCACATTCAAGAGACATACAGAATGCCACTAAGACAAGATCAAAGAAGAACATCCCCACGTCATATAATAATCAAAATGACCAACATAGACATCAAGGAATGAATCTTAAAAGCAGTGAGAACATCACTCCGGACTATACATCCCAAGTCATGTATGCCAAGAGAGACTGTTACGATGTGATCCAGACCCTGGAAGAAAACAACTTCCAACCAAAACTGCTACATCTAGCAAAACTATTATTCAAAATTGATAGAGATATAAAAGTGTTTCAAGATAAGCAGAACTTTGAAAATGTCATGAATTTTAAGCAAACACTAGAGAAAATGCTTTAAGAAATATACCATAAAGAAGAAAAAAGAAGCAGACTCCAGAACCAGAGAAGAGATGAAGTTGATCAGCAGGGAATCTAAGTATAAAGAAATAATACTATATCCAACAGAAGATAGAACACAAAAAGACAGGAAACAAACAACACATTAAAATAATAACACTGAATGTCAAAAGGACTTAAATCTTCAATCCAAAGACACACACTGGTAATGTGGATTAAAAAATAATATCCAAATATATGCTGTTTGCAAGAAACATGCCTTACAGCAAAAGACATTCACAGACTGAAAGTTAAAGGAAGGAAAAAGATATATTACGCCAATGGGGAGCAAAAATGGGCAGGAGTAGTAATACTGATATTCAACAAAACAGACTTTAAGCTAAAACACATCAGAAGAGACAAAGGAAAACACTTCCTTTCATTAAAAGGAACAATCCACTAAGAAAATACGATGAGAGTAAATGTTTATGGTCCAAATGTGGTTGCAGCCACATGTGTAAAATAAACCCTCTTGGACATCAGATTTCAAATAGACCTAAATACAATAATAGTGGGAGACTTCAATACACCTCTCACACCACTGGATAGATGTTAAAGGCAAAAGATGAGTCTAGACTCCTCAGTACTATTGAATACTGTAAACCAAATGGACTTAATAGACATATACAGAATATTTCAACCAGGAACAACAGAATACACATTTGTCTCAGCAGCCCATAGCACCTTCTCCAAAATAGATCACATTCTGGGACACAAAGAAAACATCAGCAAATTCAAAAGATGTAATATAATTCTCTGCATCTTTTCAGACCATAATGGCATGAAAGTTGACATAAACAACAGGAAACCCAAAATAAACTATTTAAATACATGGAGAATGAAGGATACACTATTGAATGATGAGTGGGTAAGAGCAGAAGTTAGGGGAGAAATAAAGAAACTTATGTAATTAAATGAAAATAGAGAAACAACTTACCAAAATCTATGGGACATTTTGAAGGTAGTGTTGAGAGGAAAGTTCATAGCATTGAGTGCCCACATAAGTATAACAGAAAGCCACCAAGCAAACAACCTAATGACACAACTCAAGGACCTAGAAAGACTGAAACAGTCTAATCCATATGCCAGAAAATGGCAGGGAATTATTAAAATCAGAGCAGAAATAAATGAAATATAGAACAACAACAACAACAAAAAAAACAATTTAAGGAAGCAACGAACAAAAAGTTGGTTATTTGAGAAGATTAATAAGATTGACAAACCCCTGGCCAACCTAGTCAAAAGAAAGAATCAACTCAAATTATTACAATCAGAAATGAAAAAGGAGACATCACCACAGACATAGAGGAAATTCAAAGGATTATCAGAAACTTGAGAATTTATACTCCAACATACTGGAAAACATGGAAGAAATCAAAAGATTTCTAAGCACATATAACTTACTTAAACTGAACCAAGAGGACATAGCAAGCCCAAATCAACCAATAGAAAACAAAGAAATCAAAACAGCAATCAAAATTCTGCAAACAAAGAAAAGCCCAGGCCCTGATGGGTTCGCAGCTGAATTCTACAAAACTTTCAGGGAAGAACTAATACCTATACTTCATAACTTTCTCCTGGATATTGAAAGAGATGGAATTTTCCCTCTAATTCCTTCTATGAGGCCTGTATCACATTAATCCCCAAACCAAATAAAGATACTTCAAGACCAATATCTGTAATGAACATAGATGCAAAAATTATAAAAAACACTAGCTATACATAACATTCAAAACCATATCAAGAGAAATGTACACCATGACCAAGTTGGTTTCATCCCAGAAAAGCAAGGCTGGTTCAACATATGAAAATCAGTACAAGTTATTCACCACATAAATAGAAATAAGAATAAAAACCACATGAACATATCAATAGATGCCGAAAAAGCATTCGACAAAATCCAACACCCTTTTATGTTAAAAACACTGCAGAAAATTGGAATAGAAGGAACATATTTCAACATCATTAAGGCTGTATAAAATAAACCCAAAGTCAACATCATACTGAATGGAGAAAAACTGCAAAAATTTCCTTTAAAATCAGGAACAAGACAAGGCTGCCCATTATCACATCTCCTTTCCAATATAGCCCTTGAGACTCTTGCCACAGCAATAAGACAAGAGAAAATCAACAAAACCAAAAGATGGTTTATTGAAATAATTAACAAGATCAATAAACCACTAGCCAAACTAACTAAGAAAAGAGAGAATGAACCCAAATTATAAGGATAAGAGATGAAAAAGGAGGCATTACTACTGACAATGTAGATATTCAGAGGATTATCAGAAACTACTTTGAAAAGCTATACTCCAAATAAATGGAAAATCTGGATGAAACTGACAACTTCCTAGATAAATACAACCTTCCTAAACTGAGTCAAGAAGATATAGAAAATTTAAAACAACAAGTAACAGTAAAAGAGTTTGAAACATCAATAAAAACCTTACCATCAAAGAAAAGCCAAGGAACAGATGGATTTCCAAGTTAATTTTATAAAAGCTTTATAGAAGAGCTAATCCTATTACTCTTCAAAATATTTTTATGAAATACAAAATTGTGGGACTCTCCCAAGTACATTCTATGAAGACAACATCACACTAATACCCTAACTGAATAAAGACAGTTCAAGGAAGGAAAACTACAGGCCTATATATCTGATGAACTTGGATGCAAGATTATTAAAAAAAATAATAGCAACACGCATTCAAAACCACATAAAGAAAATCATATACCATGACCAGGTAGGGTTCATCCCAGGGATGCAAGGCTGATTCAACATACAAAAATCAATCCATGTAATTCATCATATAAACAGAATCAAAGACAAAAATCACATGATCATTTCAACAGATGCTGAAAAATCATTTAATAAAATCTAGCATCTATTTATGATTAAAAAATCACTGCAGAGAACTGGAATAGAAGGAACATATCTCAACATCATGAAGGCAATCTACAGTAAGTCCACTGCCAACATCATATTAAATGGGTAAAATTTTAAGAATTCCCCCTAAACACAAGAACATGACAAGATTGTCCATTTTCACTACTTCTCTTCAATATATTACTAGGGACTCTAGCCAGAGCAATAAGGCAAGAAAGGAAATCAGAGGAATATAATAGGAAAAGAAGAACTCAAACTTTCACTATTTGCAGATGATATGACACTATATTTAGAAAACCCCAAAAACTCAACCAAAAGGCTTATAGAATTGATCAACAAATTCAGCAAAATGTCTGGATACAAAATCAATGTTAAAAAATAAGAAGGTTTTCTGTACACCAACCATAAACCCAATGAAAAAGAAATTCAGAAGACCTGTCCACTCAAGATCACCCACAAAAAATAAAATAATTATGAATAAACTTATCCAAGGATGTAAAAGATCTCTACAAAAAAAATGATAAAATATTGAAAAAAGAAATAGAAGACCTTAGAAGATGGAACGATCTTCCATATTCATGGATTGGCAGAAAAAAATATCATTAAAATGGCCATCCTTCCAAAAGTGATCTACAGATCCAATTCAATGCCCATTAATCTACCAAGATCATTCCTCAAAGACATAGAAAAATCAGTTCTTAAATTTATTTGGAATAACAAAAAGACCAGAATAGCCAAAGTAGATCTCAGCAACTAAACTATGCAGGAGGAATCATAATACCTGACTTGAAACTATACTACAAATCCATTGTAATAAAAAAAATGGTACTGACAAAAAAACAGATACATAGACCAATGGAGCAGAGTAGACCAAGAAACAAGTCCACACAATTTTAGCCAATTGATTTTTAACAAAGGGGCCAAAAACATACACTGGAAATAAAGCCTGTTCAACAAATGGTGTGGTGAAACTGGTTAACCATATGCAGAAAATTGGAAATTAATCCCACTTTCTCACCTTGCACAAGAGTCAATTCAAGATGGATTACAGACTTGGAAATCAAACTAGACCTTGAAGCTCTTTGAAGAGAGCATAGGTCCAACATTGCGACACATTGACAGAGATAAACACTTTCTCAACAAGACCAAAAGGCACAACAAATTAAAATGTGAATCAATACATGGGATTGCATGAAACTGAAGAGCTTCCATTCAGCAAAGAAAACTGTCAAGAACCTCAAAAGAGAGCCAACAAAATGGGCAAAGATTTTTGCCACCTACACCTCCAATAGAGGTCTAATATCTAGAATATACAGAGAACTCAAGAAACTCAAAACTAAAAAAAACCAAATCATCCAATAACAAAATGGTCAAGTGAACTAAATAGACACTTCATAAAAGAAGAAATTCAAATGGCCAATAAATGCATGAAAAAATGCTCAACATCATTGGCAATCAGAGAGATGCAAATCAAAACAACCCTGAGATTTTACCTAACTCCAACTAGAATGGCAATCATTCAAAACATAAACAACAACAAATGCTGGTGAGGATGTGGAGAAGTGGGAACTCTAAAACATTGTTGGTGGGATTGCAAATTAGTGCAACCACTTTGGAAAACAGTTTGGAGAATCCTCAGAAGAATGGGAACAAAGCTACCATTTGATCCAGCAATACTACTTCTGGGTATCTACCCAAAGAGAGGAAGCCAAACTACCAAACTAATGCATGTGTATCTATGTTCAGAGCTGCACAATTCACCATAGGCAAACTATGGAACCAGCCAAGATGTCCATCAACAGATGAATGGATTAAAAACTGTGGGATATGTACACATTGGAATTTTATTCAGCAATGAAAAAAAACTCAATTACATCATTTTCAGGGAAATGGATGGAACTGGAGGACATTATGCTAAGTGAGATTAGTCAGTCACAAAAAATAAGAAATCAGATCTTTTCCATAATATGTGAAAGCTAAGGATAAATGGGCCATAGGAGGAACTGCAGATTAAAAAGGAAATCCTATAGAGGAGCAAACAAGACAACCTAATTGAGGGGATAGGAGGGGGGAAGAAGGAAATTCTCTAAAACATGCAATGTACTTAAACATATTGAAGTCAACCACTAAGCCAAGCAAGGGAAGGAGGGATGGGGAGGGAATGAGGTGGGAATTGGGTAGGGGTTAAATCAGTGATGTGTACATGTATATACACACAAGCTTTTTACCACAAAATTATGTTTAAATATAATGCACCAATAAAAATTAAATAAATAAATAAATATAAATAAATTAATAAATAAATAAAATAAAATAAAATTTTAATTTCCTTTGGTGCTGGAGATTGAACCCAGGAAAATTTTACCTCCAAGGTAAAGCCCATTTTATTTGTTCATTTTGCAACAGAGTCTTGCTAGTTTTTTAAGAGTATTGATAAGTTCCTGAGGCTTTACTCAAACCTGTGATTGTCCTGTCTCAGCTCTCAAGTACTGGGATTATAGGCTTGTACTACCACACCCAGCTAAAATTTTATATTTAAATAAAGATAAAATTTATATTATTTTTGGAGATTTCAATAAAATCTTATAAATTATTAATGTGAATACAAAACTATTTATAATTTTACCCTCAATTTACATTTTTGAAATATAAATAATTGATATTAATTTGATACAGGATACATTTTGATATACATATAATACATATTTCAATAACAAAAAATTTTAAATGTAGCGTATTTTCTTGCATTTGCATTGTGCAATTGTTTTGGAAATCATGTAGTTTAGGGTGTTCTTTCAGAAACAAGATTTGGAACAAAGAGAGAAGAAAAGGATGCTTAATACTTCTGGGAAATAATGCATCACTAGTCAAGAACCTAGAGAATTTATGTTATTTGAGGAAAATAGTGAAATAAGCTAATTAATTTGTGGGTTTTGTTTCAGAAGAGACTTAAATTTGTTTCTGTATCCTGAAGCAATATCTGTTTTCAACACACACAAAAAAATATTTCATATTTTAACATATTTAGGGGCAGGCCATGATATGTAGAAAATGTACCTTTTTAAGCTAAATAATGTCAGCAAGACAAGAGCTTTATTAGTAATATGGGTCTGAGTGCTAGATGCTATGTAAAAGAAATTTTTTATGTTATTTAATAAATTTCATTATCTTAGTGTTTTTATTATGGGCTCATATAAAGCATGCAGCTTTAATCAGGTTTGTCTCTTTCTCAGATCTGAAGATGCAACAATATTTTAGCTAGAATAGGCATAAAAATAAGGCTGTAAGGCTGCCAGTTTTCATAGTTCTCTATTATAAACTGCTCTGGTCACCTCCCTCATTACATTCAAACCTACTATTCTACACAGTTAATGCCTCCTGCCCATTGTTCAAATCACAGGCAAAGAGACAAAGATAGACAGAAATCAAAATTTTGATGCTTATTTCACAAAACAAGTTAAGCTATTAAACACTAGGTTTGACCCCTAAAGTAAACCACTCCCCTTTCTAGCATTTGAAGACCTCAGTCCTAACATTTTGATAATTTATGAAATCATCTTTCAGTGAAGCTTGCCATTCAAAATGTCTAAATCACCTCTCAAACCAAAGCTTCCATTTGATCTTCACCTTCAGGTAAGCAACCTATCAGAAAACATACCTGCCTATAAAATAACAAAGAAAATAAATTCCAACTGACCCAAAATAATCATTTCTACCTGAATATATAAACAAACTACGAAGAGTTTTTGTAGGATACTAATATATAAGATACAAATCAAGAGAACAAAATAACAAATGCTTTAAAAAGCAGAATGGCAATCATTAAAAGCATAAACAACAACAAATTCTAGCAAGCACCCTAGTTCAATTAGAGTTCAATAGGAACTCTAATACAATGTTGCCAATTAGTGCAACCACTTTGAGAAACAATTGGGACAATCCTCAGAAAAATAAGAATGAATCTAACATATGACCTAGCTATACGATTCTTTTGTATCTACTCAAACAAATAAATACCAAGCTACCAGAGTAATGCACAAATATCTATGTTTATAGCTGCACAACTGGCAAATGACAAATTATGAAACCAGCTAAAATGTCCATCAAAAGATGAACTGATTACAAAATATGGGATATATGCACAATGGTATTTTACTCAGACACACAGAAGAACAAAATTTTATCACTTTCAGGGAAATAGATGGAACTAGAGAACATTCTAAATGAGATTAGTCAATCATAAAAGTGATAAGTTGGGTGTAACACATAGAAGCTAGGAAGAAAATGGGATATAGGGGGGCTCCAGACAAAGGATGATAAAACGTTTTAAATTTATCCATATGGTGATGGAATGTCCTGCATTTGACTATATAAATTTAAATATTTTAGTTCTGATATTATATTTTGGATTTGCAAATGTTAAAAGTGGAAGAAGAAATTGCATAGAGGGTACACAGGATCTTTATTTTTTCTTAAAACTGTATGTAAGCTTACAGTTATCTCAAAATAAAACCTTAATTAAAATAAAGTTGTTATAAAAATGATTTAGAAAACAGAAAATATTTCCATAGGAAAGTAAATCAATACAATGGCTAGAAAATAGGACTATAGAAGTAACAATATAACTCAAGAATGAAAAAAAAGGAAAATGTAAAAACAGTAAGTGACTTAATCTAGGCACAATATTTATTGGAAATTACATAAAAGTGCAGAAAGAAAATGAAAAGGAAAACATTACATGATTAACATGAGGAACTGAAAATGACATAGAGGAATGCAGAAAGTTTCAATCACTCCAAGACTCGAAATTCAACCATTAGGAACAATGAAAAACTCAACAAAGCAATAAATGTTGAAACACAGTGGAATCAAAGCCAAATAAGAGAGCACAGAACAATAAAGATCTCCACATGTCTCACCTGGTAATGATGGAAGTGCCGTCTTGAACAGGATGTGCCAAGGTTGATGGCTGCCAGCATCATATCTTCCATAAAATTGGATGAAGAAGCAGTAGATTGTTGAGAAGCCAGCAACTAAAGCAGTTGGCATTTCCTTCTTTTTTCTTTTCATACTGAAGATGGAACCAAGGGGCATTCTACCTCTGAGTGACACCCCCAGGACTATTTTTTTATTCTTTTTATTTTGAAATAGGGTCTCACTGAGTTGAAAAGGGCCTCACTAGGTAGCTGAGGATGTCCACGAACCATGATCCTCCCAAATGTCAAGATTACAGTGTATGGCACCATGGCTGGCTAGCAATTGGCGTTTCTAAATACCATCATCAAAAGCAGCTGGTATTTCTCTCCAATGATCAAAAAAGATATTGTTAACAGATGACACAGGCAGATCCTGTGGCTGCAGCTGAACCCTTAATTTTCAGCACAGACCAGGCATGGTGCTCATCAAGATCACATGTTAGCAAGCCATCCCATCGGGAGACCACCCTCTGCAGCTACAGAGACTTGTGTGGCAAGGAATAGACTCCTGGGGTCTGAGATTTTGCAAATCATTCATGTGGAGGTAAGGGTGGGGGGTACTGTCAAACACAAGAAAAACATGAATTAACAGATAATCCTAGAAACATTTACATGTGAGGCACCTACAGTTCACAGTTCACCATGCCCTAGTAGAAGCTCCAGGAATTAGCACAGAACAACCAACCATAGTACCTGTGCGGTGGATAACTCAACCTACCAAGTTGAAGGCTCATAAAACAATAAACTTGCAACTGGCCAAGTTTGGGCTCTATAAGCACCAACACTATAGGTAAACCATGGCACATATCTTTATAGACCCACAGAGCAGCAGTGGTTTCCCTGGGGATAAAACAACTGAGTCATCCAAGACCTAGGCTTAGAATGGTACAATTTCTCCCTGCCAGAACTTAGGCCTTGGGCAAAGAGTAGCAGCACAGTCATCATCTTTTTCCAGCCATGCCTGGAGGCCAGAGGCCAGGAACCCAGTAGATTTTCAATTGATCATAGCTGCAGGCTAGGAACTCAACACTATATCTGCTATCAGAGTTTTGCCTGGAATACATGCATACTAGTGACTGATAGTACTCCATGTGATCATAATAAGCAGATCAGGAGAGGAATCCCAGAGGCCATTAAAGTTCAGCTAGTTGGGACACAGCATGAAATATAAAAATCAATGGAGTTGCTGAGTCTAATCTGACTTGTCACATAGGACAGTGATGAGTGTACTGCCGTGGTGTCATTGGGGCACTAAATCCATACCAGAAGGCTATAGGTACTCAACAGAACATAGTCTCTGGCTAATGAGTTTGGGTCTGGAGAAGTTTGCAAGAAAGTTGAAGGATCTGAGGACATTGTGTTCATTGAGATTAGCCTGTCACAGAAGTGAGGGGTCATATGTTTTCTCTAATATCCACAAACTATGAAGCAATGGGGATACCAGTGAGACTCTTGATAATAGAGGAGAAACCTCAGTGGAGCCAGAGAAGTGTTGTAAGAGAAGGGAAGGAAGAAGTTTGAAGTTCATGAATGGAAATACTACCATTGACTATGTGTATACATGTGAATATACTAATGTCAATCTGTATAGTCTGTATTGGGAGGGGGCAAATGGGGAGGCAGGGGGCTTACCAAGTATTATGTACATGTATGTCACTGTCAACATAATCACTATACATAATGATTTATATTATGATGTGATACTGTAATGCACCAATAAAAGCATATTAAGAATAAGAATTAACATGTGTAAGTTTCTAAATCATGAATAAACTCTCAACTCTTTAGATTAAAACAAATAATTGGTTATTCCATTTAAAACTTAGTTTATGTCTGTCAAGAAATTTTTAAGATTTTATATATCTTCCTTGTTTCTGATTAAGATTATTCCTAAATAATTGTATAGTTTCTTTAATGCTTTAATATGCATCTTTATTTTTCTAGTTATATTATTTTGATATGCTGATGGTGTTATTAATTATTAATAATATAATTTTTAAAAATTATTTCTGACAAAACAGTAATCCTTTTTTGCATTATCATGTGCTTATATAAACAAGATATCTCAGAATTTACATTCATAAGGAAAAATCTATAAATAAAATATAAAATTTTATTTCTAATAATTAATTTAAAAATTCAGATATTTTCTATATTGCTGAATTATAAAATTCTTTATCAAAAAGGTAATTTATTTTTATTATTTTTAATGGTGCATTGTAGTCATATATCCTAATGCTTAATGGAATATAAGATGATAGAGATATAATTACACAAAATAATAATTTTGGGGGGATTTCAATAAAATTGTTCGAAAACATTTTTAGTTTTGCATTATTATTTCTTTAAAGTTTTTATTGATGCATTATAGCCATACATCTTAATAAGATACAAGATGATGGAGACATACACGCAAACATCACTCAGTTATCCCTTATCCAATTCCCGCCCTATTCACTCCCCCTTCCTTCTTCTCGTTTGGGTTAGTGATTGACTTTAATATGTTTGTTAAACTACATCATGTATATTAGGGAATTTTCCTCTTCTCCCCTCCCATCCCCTCAGGTCGCCTTATTTGCTTCTCTATAGAATCTCATTATTTTGAATATTTAAATCTTTTTTATCTGAATGTATATTTGCTGGTAAAATAATAAATAATAGTACTGATTGTATTATTCTTGATTTGAGATTATTAATATCTCCACAATATATATTATGATTTTTTAGCTCAGTTTTTTTTTTTTGTGTGTGTGTGTGTGGTACTGGGTTTCTTGGAACCCTTCTACCTCCAGGCTACATTCCCAGACACCTATTTTTTATATTTTTATTTGGAAACAGAGTCTCTTAAGCCAGCCAGGCTGGCTTCAAACCTGCACAATCCTCCCAAACGCAGTGATTACAAGGTGCGCCACCCACGCCCGGCTCAGTTTTTGGTATTGCTATAGAAATTAATAATGTTTTATTCTTTCTAATTTAAAAAAACTGGTATTTATGGGTGTAGAAATCTAACATAAATAATGGTTACACAATTTGAATGAGTTAAAATACAAATACTGTATTAATAGGTTTTTGAAAAATTAAATAAAATTTTAAAATTAAACAATAAATTTGGTATAGATTTTAACTAATATAAAGATGTATAGATCAAATATATTTTCTGCCATTTGAATTGGTTTTGTTTTATGCTATTCTTTGAATCAGAATAACAACATATTTATATTAAAATAGATTTTCATTTATATACAAAATATTAAGTAGGTCTGCACCTAAAACTGAAAAGAATTTCAAGTAGCATATTAAGTTGCTTTTGCTTATGAAACAAAATATTACTGGACTTTTAAAAGTAAATGTATAATTTAAAAGAGAAGCTAGCACATAAATACATTCAATAATTTTGAGGTTTTTTTTTTTTTTATTAGTGCCTTATAGTCATACGTCTTAATGAGGTACAAGACAGTAGAGGTATACATGCACACATCACTCATTCAGCTCTTACTCAGTTTTAATCCCATTCCCTTCTCCCGCCTTCTTTTTATGTTTGGCACACTGATTGACTTTGATATGTTTGTAAATATATGGCATGTACCTTAGGGAATTTCCCTCTTCCCCCTTCTTATTCTCCTCAGTTAGGTCGCCATATTTGTTAAAGTATGGTTTCTCCTTCTTCATCTAGTGTTCCTCCTATGACCCCTTTTTTCCCCTAGCTTCCACAAATTGGTAAAAGCATATGATTTTTTACTTTTTTTTTTTTTTGGTGGTACTGGGGTTCCTGGAAGCCCTTCTACCTCCGGGCTACACTCCCAGACCTATTTTTGCCACCACGCCCGGCAGATTTTTTACTTTTTTGACTGACTAATTTTATTTAGCATAATATTTTCCAGTTCCATCCATTTCCCTTCAAATGGCATAATTTTGAGAAACCACATAATTTTGTTATTCTTTATGGCTGAGTATTTTAATTAAACTGAAAGTTTTACCTATATTATGACCTTTAGAATAGCTTGATACCAGACAGCAATTACACTCAAATCCATGTTTCTTTATTGTCTATTTCATAAGGTATAGGCTCAAACTAACTAACAAGTGAGGCATTACTCTGCCAAGAAAATTAAGTTTGTGCCTAGGCATTTATTCAATTTTAATTATTCATGCTTACATAATTTTAAATTGTAGACAGATTGTTTCAACATTCTGAATGCAGGCAACATTTCTGGTTATATGAATGTTTTCTCCATATTTTGCTAAAATATATGTTTCCTAATGTCAAGAAAGCTGTTTAATTTTTCTGACCTATCAATTTAAGCAAGTAATTTTTAAGTGACAAAATAGTAAGATTCTTTTATTTTAAAGGGAAGACATAGTTAGCAACCTAAATTTGGCAGAAAGTCAACATTATTACTATTACTAGTGACTCTCATCTTTTTAATAGGTTTTTGTAGTTTTTAACATATATTTCCCCATTTATGCTTAAAAAGCAAATGGTTACTTTCTATTCAGATTATATAAAAGGCTGTGTGTCAAAGAGGCATATTAAGTTACCATAAATAATGATATAGCCAATTCATTTAAAAGTATACGGAGTGTGATAAAAATAAATTTTTAGACTGATTTTATGAAAGGAAAACTAGAAGAAAAATATGATGTTAATTTTCTTTTTCCATGTTTCCTTATAGGGCCTAAATTTGTATTGGCTTCATGTTCCTTAGGAAGATGAATAAGTTATGCAAAGTAAAGAACAGCAACATTTAAATTATATAGAATAGCCTAAGTTTGAAAATAATTTGACAATGAGATAAGAGGACTCAATTAAACAAAATCTTGAGCAAATAATTTCTTTTAAAATATTCCTATTTTTTATAATCTATAGAATAATTTCTTGGCTGACTAGATGCTTCATAGTCTACTGTAATTAAATTGAAAACAGTATTTTTTAGCAGTATGCCAGAGCTAACAACTTTAATTTTCCTATCAAACTCAGACAAGAAATTATTAAATTCATAAATGTGCTTTCATTGCATTTTAATGGAAATGAAATTAGATCTGTCTTATCAGAAGTTGGACTAGTCAACATTAAAAGCAGCAGAAGTACTACAAAATAGCCAATTTACATAAGTAAATTTGCCTACTTTGCAAGTCAGGAAGTCTTTTCTTAAGAGCTTGAAAAGCAACATTACTAACCAAGCTTACTTTGAATGGATGGGTTCATGGTGAGTCTGATAAGATTTACCCAAAATTTTCCTCTCTTTTCTTCATATTAAGTAATTGTTAAGCTTTGCTTTTCCAATGATACTTATCTAAATGGTAATATTGTACATCCTTCCTATACTATTATTGCAGTTCTATGGAAGAAGGACATATCCTGTCCATAGAAATTCCGTTCAGTCTGAAATAATATTCTGAAATATGCTTAATTCTGAATAATTTATTTACACAATTTGTAAAGTGAAGATTGCAAAGATTGCTTTTAAAGGGTTTTATTAAATTTTATTGAAAATATCATAAAATAACTACATGATGTAGCAAATATTATTCAGGGATGTGCACTAAGCTGATTGTTTTGCTCTTTTTCTTTTTTAATGTTAAAATTACTAACCTCTCACTGAATCATATAAACAATTGTTCAAGTTGGAATACATTCATGGGAATCACCTAGGCCAAATTTCCACTAGATTAAAAACAAATACATTTCTTGTATAACATTTTTGAATGGGAGGCTATTTACTGTTCAGTAGAATGCCTCTAGTAAAGCAGCATCCTGACACTGTTGGCTCTTGATCAGTTGTTCTCTTTCATTGCTCTTGTCCATTCCACTTAGTTTCAACTTACCAAACTTTAATGAGGTTTTCCCTACAGGCCCCTGAACTCTGCTTGTTCTCAAGCCTAAGCAAAAGATACAATATGACTATAATCATATTATGTATTAATAGAACATATTATACATTAGTATAGTCATGTTATTATACATTTTCTGGCGGATCTCTCTGATCATTTCCTCTCACTCACCTGACTTTCCCAAATATATTGCTTGCATCTTCCTAAAGAATAAATTATTTTTCTTTGTGCTTTTGAAATACTTTCAGGCTTCTGTCATCAAAGCATTCTTCCTATTGCAAGTCTTTCTTCTGAGTAAAGTTTCTTATCTAAGACTAGATTTGTTTTTATTTGAAAATACCAATTAAAATATGTAAAGCTCCCAGATTTGAACTTTAAATAATTTAAATGTCTCTGAAATGGTTTCTGATACTGTACTATGTCTACTCCCCCATTCAATTTTGTGACACTGAGAATTGAACCTAGAGGACTTCTACCACCTTTAATTAATACCCTCATGCTGGCCTCAAACTTGCAAATCTCCTGTCTCAGCCTCTGAAGTTCTGGGATTACAGGCATGAGTCATCACATATGGCTTTTCCTCTATTTTTCTGCTCTTGTCTGTCTAGTTTATGTTTTATTTTAAGAAATAATGGATTTAAACACTAATATATTATTACAGTTTTAAAATTCTAACACGTTTGTACCCTGGACAAATTCTATGGCTGTTGGTAACATTTTTGTCCTGAAATATTTCTTCTCACAATTTAGCCATTAAGTGCACTTATCCCATAATTAGTTTCTTAAAGTATACTTCATTGAAAAGAATATATGTGCTGAGTAATCTCTAGTATCTGTTGATTATCTATGAAATACTTGTATTATTCATCCTAAAACTGAATTTATTTCAAGTGGAAAAACAATGAACAGTTCATATGTGCTCACATGTAAAGATTAAATTGCCCAAGAACAAGCTGATTATGATTCAATTAGCTTGAATCTATATGCACAATAAATTAAGTTAAATCTATGCCACATAGATAAACTAGAAATTATGGTTTGACTTTCATGCAAGGTCATAATAATTCTGAAACTAGCCAGGAGTCGTGGCACATGCTTGTAATCCCGGCGCTTGGGAGGTGGAGACAGGAGAATCGCGCAGGTTCAAAGACAGCCTCGCTGGCTAAAGATACTCTGTTTCCAAATAAAAAAAATATAAAATAGGTCTGGGAGTGTAGCCCAAAGTGAGAAGGGCTCCCAGTAACCCCATTACCACTAATGATAATAATAATAATAATAATAATAATAATAATAATTCTGAAACTAGTAGTAAAATTCTTTATAGAAAGAAGTTTACAATAAAATATCCAATATTTTATTTTATCTTTCTATGACTTAAGCTAACTCTGAATGAGGTATAAAAATCTACAACCTACATCTTAAACTTTTACATAATCTAAAATAATATCATATTTTGACAGACTCTAATACATCCAGTGAGAAAAGAAACAGAAGTGAGCCCAAAATATGACACTTTATTTACCCTACATGCATTTACAAATTAATATATGCTGAAAAGCTAATAATCCATGTATCACTTTCAGTATTCTCATTATCAAAAGAAAACAGAATTGGAGTTTATTTCACATCTTGACTATAGTACAATAAACATGAAATAATATATATTTTAAAAGTTGATTTCATACAAATAGAATGTATAATATTTTTTTTAAAAGTTTGATGGTGAGAGGGGTTGCAAAGATGGGGAGAAGTTGGCTAATGGATTTAAAATTATAGTTTACTCAAAGAAATAAGTTTAAAAGATATACTGTACAGTAGTTAATGATAATATGTTGTATAAAAATAGAGTGAGTAGCTGTTTTACTACAAAAAATACAGCTATGTGATATAATACATTGGTTAATCAGATTTAACCATTCTATTATGTATATGTTTGTGTGAGTGCATATACACTTGAAAATATCATGTTGCAATATCCCTAATATTGGAAAAAAAAGGAAAATTGTTCAGGAAAATTACAGGATTATGTAAAATATCTAGGGTATAAAAGTAAAAGTTAAATATATAATTTGTTGGTGTACAATTTTATGATGTATACAATTGAATGATGTTCAAGGTGATAGAGGCATACACATATACAGTACTCATTGAGTTTCACCGATTTCACACCCCAGTTTCTTTCCCTCCCCACCTTTATATGCTCAGCACAGTTATTGGGCTTTGATAATTTTATGTACATCATGTTCATTGAAGTATTTACCCACTTCAAGTCATCCTTTCCCTCCCCAATTTCCTCAGTTTGGTCCCCTCAGTTACTCTACTAAGGTTTCTACTCTTGTCTAAAATCCCTCCCGTGCACCAGTTCTCTCTAGCTTCTGCATATGAGGGGAAAAATTTGACCTTTCACTTTTTGTGACTGACTGATTTTACTTAGCATAATATTTTCCAGTTCCATTAATATTTTTGCAAATTACATAATTTGATTTTTCTTTATGGTTGAGTAGAAATTCAGAAAACAGTAATATTAAAAATGACTCTCCAAACAACAAAATACTTAGGAATAAATCTGATATAGAAGGTAAAAGACTTTTACAATAAAAATTATAAAATACTAAATAAATAAACTGAAGATTTCAGAAGATTAAAAGCTCTCTCTTGCCCTTGATAGTCATAATAAATTTCAAAATGGCCATTCTGCCAAAAGGGATCAACAGAGTCAATGCAAACACTATTAAAATACCAATTTTAGCCCAGGCATAGGGTTCACAGTTGTAATACCAGTACTTGGCAGATTGAGGTAGAAAGATCACAGATTTGGTGACAGCCTTAGCAACTTGTGGGGTCCTCTGCAGCATAGTGAGGCCTTGTGTAAAAATAAAGAATAGAATCAACAAGCTACCAAGTTCCAGAAAGGAGGGGTGGACAGCGAGCCGAGGTGAGCATCTGTGAAACAACTGAGCGGAATTCAGCGCAAGGAGTGTCTAAAGCTCCCAGGGGCAGGGCTCAGCACACCCTGCAGGGACTAAGAATGGAGTTCAAAACCAGAGAAGAAATATGCCAGCCTCATGGCCGAGGGCGTGGCAGTGGAACCTTATTGTCAGCGGTGGCAGTAGTGAGTTCACTGAGTCCATTACAGCTCCATCAGCATACTCAACAACCTTGAGAAAATCCCAGTACTGTACTCCTAGAGACTTGCACACATAGTCTATCTGTGTCAGAGATTTTTGCAGTCCAACCTAGTGGGGGAGTGGCAGCAGCAGAGATATCACACCATAGTTACAACACCCTGTGGGAGAAAGGCCAGCCTGGCACCTCCATGGTCTAAAGCAGCTTCAATTGACTCCCTGGGTCTGAGAATTTGCAATAATACCCAATAAAGGAGTAGTGGTGACTGAGATACCATAGATTCAAGATCCAGAGCAACATAAGTGAAATCGTGGTTACCCAGGGAAGAACCCAGAGAAGGCACAAACTTTCAAAATCATGGGGAAAATGAATAACAATGGAGCAATGAATGCCCACGACCCCACAACATCAGAACCTGATAACACAGAAATTCAGAGATTCCTAGAATATCAAGTCAGGAAAATAACTGTAGAAATATTAGAGGACTTTCTAAAAGAATTCAGAGAGAGTCAAAAATAGATAAAGAATGCAATCATTGAAGTGAAGGCCTCAATTCAAAGCATAAACAACAGATTAGACCACATGGAGAAGAGAATCTTGCTCGTAGAAGTTGATCACTCCAAAAATGAACACATAGGCTGTAATTTAGAAAAAAAATCTGGCAGCAGGATTTTGACATTGAAGAAATATGGGCCCATTTTAAGAAACCTAACCTAAGAATAATTGAAATAGAGGAGGGAAAAGAAGGTTAAAGCAAAGGGATCAATAATCTCTTCAAGAAAGTGATAGCAGAAAATTTTCCAAACATAGAGCAAGAGGTTGATACACAGGTCCAGGAAACTTATAGGTCCAGGAAACTTATAGAACTCCCTGTAGACAGGATCAGAGAAGAGCATCCCCATGCCACATAATTGTGAAAATGACCAATGTGGAAGCCAAGGAGAGAATCTTGAGTAGAAATTCAGAAAACAGTAATATTAAAAATGACTCTCCAAACCACAAAATACCTAGGAATAAATCTGATATAGAAGGTAAAAGACTTTTACAATAAAAATTATAAAATACTAAATAAATAAACTGAAGATTTCAAAAACAAAAGGCCAAGTGACATTCAGAGGCAAAACAATTGGAATCACTCTACACTTAGCAAACCAAGTCATGAAAGCCAGAAGGGCTTGAAGTAACATATTCCAAATACTGAAATAAAACAATTTCAAGCCAAAAATTTTCTACCCAGCAAAATTGTCTATCAAATTATATGGGGAAATAAGAAGCTTCCGTGACAAACAAAAACTGAAAGAATTTATGTCTTCAAAACCAGCTCTAGACGAGGCTGGGATCGGGGCCTGCTGTGAGACAAGGCTGGAGCCGGGGCCTCCAAGGCCGGGATCAGAGCCTGCCGAGGGGTTAGGCCGGTGCCTGGGGGCAGCAGCTGACATCGGAGCCTTCCATGAGGCTAGGCTACTACTGAGGCCTCCGAGGCTGGTATCAGAGCCTGCCTTGAGGCTAGGCCAGTGCCGGGGCCAGCAAGGCCGGGATCAGAGCAAGCTGAGGGGTTAGGCTGGTGTCGGGGCCAGCGAGACCAGAATTGGGGCCTCCCATGTGGCAAGGCCGCTGCTTGAGCCAGCGAGGTCTGGTTCAGTCCACCGGGTAGCCAGGCCACTACTGGGGCCGTAAAGAGTGGAATAGGTACTTGCAATGCAGCATGCACAGAGAAATATTGCAGAAAATAAAAATCACATGCTTCCTCTAATAAGCAAAAACTAGGAGAAAAGGGGCAACAGGAAGAGGTCGAGCTATAGAAAGGGCCCTATAGTGAAGCAACTAAGGTGATCAATCAGAGGGTATGGAATAGGGGAGGAGGGCGCCTCTTTAAAACGCAGGAGGTACATAAAAAAAAGTATCAAAGTTAATCACCAAACAAGCATGGGATCGAGGGAGGGTGAGGGAATGGGATGGGGACTGGATGAGGACTAATTGGATGATGGGTGCTTGTATATCCTCTCAAGTCCTGTATTCCAATGTGATATATGATTACAATGCACAAATAAAAAATAATACATAAAAACAGCGCTAGAGAAAATACTAAAGGATATTAACTGCAAAGAAGAAATAGGTAATACATACCAAAACCAATTAAACAAGATTTTTTCCTCAAGCAGTAACCTAAGCAAAGAAAAATAAACACTATCTCAAACAGAAATAAAATCTTAACATGATAGGAATTAAAAATTATCTCTCTATAATCACACTGAATGAAAATGGCTTCAACTCACCAATAAAAAGACATAAAGTAGCACAGTGGATTAAAAGCCAGAATCCATCCATATTCTGCTTACAAGAAAAACACATTACAAATAAAGATAGGGACAAACTCAAGGTAAAGGGCTGGAGCAAGGTAATCCATGCCAATAGAACTTGAAGACAAGCAGGAGTAGTAACTGTGATTTCGGACAATTTAGACTTCAAACCCAAACTTATTAGAAGAGACAAAGAAGGTCATATTTTACTCATAAAAGGAATAACCCAGCAAGAGAAAATAACAAAAATCAACATATATGCCCCAAACATAGGTGCAGCTACTTTCATAAATCAAAGTCTATGTGACATGAAGTCACACATAAATCGCAATACAATAATACTCAGAGACTTCAACACACACCTCACAACACTAGACTGATGTTCCACACAAAGGGTCAGTAAAGATGCCTCAGAACTAAAGAACACCATTAATCAAATGGACCTGTTGGACACATATAGAATATTTCACCCAACTACAGTGCAGTTTACATTTTTCTCAGCTGCTCATGGAAACTTCTCCAAAATAGATCACATCCTGGGACACAAAATGAGCACTAGCAAATTTAAAAAAAAATATTACATACTTCCCTGTGTCATTTCAGACCATAAAGGAATGAAACTAGAAATCAACTATAAGAAGGCCCAGAGAAACAACACAAACATGTGGAGACTGAACACCACACTTCGGAATGAAGAATGGGTCATACAAAATACAAGAGGTGAAATCAAGAAATTTCTAGAAACAAATGAAAATAAATATACAATATATCAAAACATCTGGGACACTTTGAAGGCTGTATTAAGAGAAAAACTTAGCGCTGTGTGCTCACATAAGAAAAACAGAAAATCTTCAAATAAATAACCTAATGACACACTTCAAAGACCTTGTAAAGCAGGAACAATTGAACCCCAAAGCCAGTAGAAGATAGAAAATTATTAAAATTAGAGCAGAAATTAACAAAACACAGAATAAAAAATACAGAAAATCAACAAATCCAAAATCTGGTTTCTTAAAAAAATTAACAACATAGATAAACCACTAGCCAACCAAACTATAATAAAAGAGAGAATCAACCGAAATTATCAGGATAAGAGATGAAAAAGGAGAAATTACTACTGACAGTGTAGAAATCCAGAGGATTATCAGAAACTACTTTGAAAAAATATACTCCAACAAAATGAAAAATCTGGAGGAAATTGACAACTTCCTACATAATACAACCTTCCTAAACTGAATCAAGAAGATATAGAACACTTAAACCAACCAATAACAATCAATGATATTGATACAGCAATAAAGAGCTTACCATCAAAGAAAAGCTCAGGAACAGGTGGTTTCCCAAGTGAATTCTATAAAACCTATAAAGAGCTAATCCCAATACTCCTCAAATTATTTCACAAAATAGATAAAAGCGGGACTCTCCCAAATTTATTCTGTGAAGCCAACATCACAACAATATCCAAACCGAATAAAGACAGTTCAAGGAAGGAAAACTACAGGCCTATATCTCTAATGAACTTGGATGCAAAACTATTAAAGAAAATACTAGCAACATGCATTCAAAACCACATCAAGAAAATCATACACCATTACCAGGTAGGCTTCATCCCAGGATTCAAGGCTGGTTCAACATATGAAAATCAATCCTTGTAATTCACCATATAAACAGCATCAAAGACAAAAATCATTTCAATAGATGCTGAAAAAGCATTCAATAAAATTCAACATCCATTTATGATAAAAACACTGCAGAGAATTGGAATAGAAGGAACATATCTCAACATTATTAAGGCAATCTACAATAAGCTCACTGTCAACATCATATTAAATGGGGAAAAAACTTCAAGAATTCCCCCTAAAAACAGGAATGAGACAAGGATGTTCATTATCACCACTTCTCTTAGGTATAGTACTAGAGACTCTAGCCAAAACAATAAGGCAAGAAAAGGGAAACAGAGGAGTACAAATAGGAAAAGAAGAACTCAAGCTTTCACTATTTGCAGATGACATGATACTATATTTAGAAAACCCAACAAACTCAACCAAAAGGCATATAGAACTGGTCAACAAATGCAGCAAATTATCTGTATACAAAATCATTCTTAAAAATTCAGAAGCTTTCCTGTACACCAACCATAAATCCACTGAAAAAGAACTTCAGAAAACACTTTCACTCAGCATCTCCCACAAAAAAATAAAATACTTAGGAATAAACTTGACCAAGGAGGTAAAAGATATCTACAAAGAAAATTATAAAACACTGAAAAAAGAAATCGAAGAAGATCTTAGAAGATGGAAAGATCTTCCATGTTCATGGATTGGCAGAATAAATATCATTAAAATGGCCATCCTCCCAAAAGTGATCTACAGATTTAATGCAATGCCCATTAAACTACCAAGATCATTCCTCACAGACATAGAAAAATCAGTCCTTAAATTTATCTTGAATAACAAAAAGCCCAGAATAGCCAAGGTAGTTCTCAGCAACAAAAACCCTGCAGGAGGAATCAAAATACCTGACTTTAAACAATACTACAAAGCCATTGTAATAAAAAAAATGGTACTGGCAAAAACTGACACAAAGACCAATGTAGCAGAATAGAAGACCCAAAAACAAGTCCACACACTTTCAGCCAATTGATTTTTGAAAAAGGGGCCAAAAACATACACTCGAAAAAAGATAGCCTATTCAACAAATGGTGTTGGCAAAACAGGTTAACCATTTGCAGAAAATTGGAAATTAATCCCACTTTCTCACCCTGCACAAAAGTCCATTCAAGATGGATCAAAGACTTGGAAATAAAACTAGAGACCTTGAAAATCCTTGAAGAGGTCATAGGTCCAACACTGCAACACAAAGGCACAGATAAACACTTTCTCAACAAGAACAAAAGGCACAACACATCAAAGGCAAATCAATACGTGGGATTGCATGAAACTGAGGAGCTTCTGTTCAGCAAAGGAAACTGTCAAGAACCTCAACCAAGAGTCAACAGAATGGGAGAAGATTTTTGCCACCTACAATTCCAATAGAGGTCTAATATCTAGAATATACAGAGAACTCAATTAACTCAACACTAAGAAAACAAATCATCCAAATAACAAATTGGGCAAGTGTGGCAGCCTGCTCAGTTGGGAATAATAAATCCAGCATTAAATATGCTCGAGATCAATTTGATCTCAAAAAGGTGGACAAAGGTTAGGGTGGTAGTTCTGCAGCCACTTATCTGCAGCAATTCTTTCCCTTTTATGAAATAAATTCCTTTAAGTTCCTATTCACGGCGCTAAATGCAGAGATTCCTCTCCGAGAAAGAATCTGACATGGATCCATGCTTCTTGTGCAATCGAAGACTTTATTCTAGACACAAGATTTTTTATATTTCCCCATGATTCCCTAGTAGAAAAGTGCGAACACCCAAAATACAATAGTGAGATACACATGCAAATTACCAACCCTGAACAAGACAAAAGTAAGGCCTGTGACATCACAGGTCCTTGTGATTGAAATCAGTCCCATGACCCTACAGGTGGGTCTTGTGCTTCGAGTCAGCCCCTTTGGCCTTGCCTTGCAGCTGCAGAGGCTTTTAGTAGGCAAATTCCAGAGGAACAAAAGTCACACCTAAAATTACTTGAAGAATCCAGTTTTTAAGAGTTTCTTTAACCCTTTCGGAACTTTTATTCCTAGGGCTTAGTCCAATGTCCTTCTCTATCTAGCAACCTCCTTTGAGCTGAATGGGGGACGAAGACCGAGATTCCAGCTTTCATACATGTAGTTGGCATAGGGAAATCCGTGTACATTTATCATGATTTAGAGGATTTCGATGAATGTCTGCTGGATTTTGTCTGCAATACCATCTGCTGTCTTAACGCTTCACCCTATTAAACACTTAAAATATATTTTAGTAGACAGGGCCCAAAAAACAACATGAAGTTTTTATTATATTTTTGTTCTGTCATAACTATTTTAACCAGGTGGTGTCGCCTGTCTCCAGGCAGCGCTATCACTGGGTGCAAAGGTCAAGATTCCTTCTAGCCCTTGGCTCTATTGTAATGGTTAGAATGAAGGTCAAAGATAGGGAGGAATTCTGCATTTGTAATTGCGGTAGTTTGGATGCTTCCACAGTATCTGAATTCTAACTAGATTTACATCTTTGAGCAAAGTCGAGGGTGTTTAGAGGCTTAGACAAATTACTAGAAAATTTTCCACGGACTCAGTTTCTCCCACAGTCATGATTCTTGGGATCCTGCTTTACATCATTGGAGCTTTTTAGAGTAGAAATCTAAGAGCAGGGAGTATTTCTGCAAGAGATGACACCTTCTTCCTTGGGGCGTGGCCTCCTTGGAGCTTGCCTAGTGATACAAGTGTTTGTAATGCTCCTATATGCTGAGGGTGGGCAGTGGCAGGCAAGTGAACTAAATAGACACTTCACAAAAGAAGAAATTCAAATGGCCAATAAATGCATGAAAAAAAATGCTTAATGTCACTGGCAATCAGAGAGATGCAAATCAAAACTACCCTGAGATTTTACCTAACTCCAACTAGAATGGCAATTATTCAAAACACAAACAACAACAGATGCTGGCAAGGATGTGGAGAAGTAGGAACTCTAAAACATTGTTGGTGGGATTGCAAATTAGTGCAACCACTTTGGAAAACAGTTTGGAGAATCCTCAGAAGAATGGGAACAAATCTACCATTTGATCCAGCAATATCACCTCTGGGTATCTACCCAAAAAATAGGAAACCAAACTACCAAACTACCAAACTAATGCATGTATATCTATGTTCATAACTGCACAATTCACCATAGGCAAACTATGGAACCAGCCAAGATGTCCATCAACAGATGAATGAATTACAAAACTGTGGGATATGTACACAATGGAATTTTACTCAGCCATGAAAAAAACTCAATTACATCATTTTCAGGGAAATGGATGGAACTGGAGGACATTATGCTAAGTGAGATTAGTCAGTCACAAAAAATAAGAAATCAGATGCTTTCCCTAATATGTGAGAGTTAGGGAGAAATGGGTCATAGGAGGAACTGTAGATTAAAAAGGAAATCCTATAGAGGAGCAAACAAGGCAACCTAAAGGAGGAGACAGGAGAGGGGAAGAAGAAAATCTCTAAAACACACAATGTACTTAAACATATTGAAGTCAACCACTAAGCCAAGCAAGGGAAGGAGAGACGGGGAGGGAATGGGGTGGGAATTGGTTAGGGGTTAAATCAGTGATGTGTACATGTATGCACAAACAAGTTTCTTACCCCAATATGACGTATGGATATAATATACCAATAAAAAATTAAAGTAAAAAAAAAACCTTAAAGGCCTATTTTCTATTTTTAAACAAGGCCATAGACAGTGTGTATACATGTGAATATATCATTGTCAATATGGGCATTTGGTATTGGGAAGGAAGGAAATATGGAGTTGTGAGGGGGCACCAAGTTCTGTATCCATATATGCCATTGTGGACAGATTTACATTATGATATGAGACTATAATGCACCAATAAAAGCAAAAAAAAATTTAAAAATAAAAATAAAGAATTAAATATCAAGCTGGGGGTACAGCTCAGCTCAGTGGTAGAATGTCTCTCAGTTCAATCCACATTCACACACACACACACACACACACACACACACACACACACACTACATATGGCATTTTCCTCAGACCTAGAAAAAAAGTTATAAATTTTACATCAAGAAACACAAGATGTAGAATAGTCAAAGCAATTCTCAACAATAAGAACCATGCAGTAGGCATCACAAATTCTGACTTCAAATTATTCTGTAGAAGTATAGTAATAAAAGCAGTATGTTATTGGCACAAAACAGGCACATAGACCAATAGAGCAGAATGAAAGATGCATAAACAAATTTATACACTAATATTCAATTGTAATTATTTTTTGACAAAGTTACCACACACATAGTTTGGAGAAAAGAGAGCCTTTTCAGCAAACAGTGTTGAGACAAATGTTTATTTATTTAAAAAAATAAATTAAAACCTTACCTCTTACCCTGCACCTGATTCATCTTGAGATAGATCAAAGACCTAGAAATTAGATCAGAGACTATGAAGTTACTAGAGGAGGGAATAGGTTAAACATTCCAGCATATGTGGCACAGGTGGAAACTTCCTCAATAAGACTCTCAAAGCTCAGTAAATTAAATCAAGAATTAAAATTTGGAATTGAATTAGCATCAAAACTCTAAAGATAGAACCTACTGAATTGGAAAATATCTTTGCCATCTTTCCATCTGATAAAAGACTAATGTATAAAACATACAAAGTACTTAAAAGACTCAGCACTAAAAAAATATTACAATCAAGAAATTAGGGAAGTAAATTAAAGAGAAAACTTCACAAAAAAGAAATACAAATGGCCCAGGAATATATAAAATATTTCAACATAATTAGCAATCAGGGAGATAAAAATAAAAATGCACTGTAATTCTAACACTATCCAAAATGGCAATCATCTAGAAGTCAACAACAATAAATGTCACTGAGGATGTGGTAAAATAGGAATTTTTTTACACTGTTGGTAAGATGGCAAATTAGTGCATTTGTTTTGGTGATCAATGTGGAATTTCCTCAGAAAATTGTGAATGGATCCACCATATGACCCAGCTATACCACTCCTGTATCTTTTTAGAGAAACTGAAATCAGAAAATTAGAATAATATATGCATATCCATTTTCTTACTAGTATAGTTCCCAAAAGCAAAATTATTGAACCAACATAAGTGTCTATAAACAAATAAATCACAAAATTATATGGCATACACACAACAAAATTCTAAGTAATAAAAAGAACAAAATTATGTAATTTTCTAAAAGAAATGGAAGAACTTAGAGACCATTATGCTAAGTGAATTTAGTCAATCACAGAAAGTGAAGGGTCATATATTTTCTATCATATGCAGAAGCTAAAATATAACAAGGACACCAGAGAAACTGAAGATAATGAAAGAAAATCTTTAGTGTAGCAAGGGAGGTGGTCTAGGGAAATTCCATAGGAATAGAAAGGATCAATGAAGAAATAACTTTCATTGACATTATGTCAATATGTGAGAATATCAATTTCATATACAGTACTTTATATGGAAAAGGAGGGAGGGATCCATGGAAAAGCCCATCAAGTGTTGTGTGCATGTGTGTTACTATTACTTTGATTTACATTATGTCAGACTATAGGGTACAAAGAAAAGTACAAATGATTAACCTTTTAAGTTATTCTAATTTTTGAAACATTTTTGGGGAAGCAAGGACCTAGGAGAGATCACTACTCTATGAAAATTATTTTTAGGAAACATCACCATCTATAGCAGAAATAGAAGAAATATTTTAGAAATTGTTTATATGGCCATATAACCCTAATGCCAAAAGTAGATAAATGGCAATTCAAGAATACTATTAAATAGCATTTCTCATAAATATAGGTGTAAAAAAGTCTTCATCTAAACATTAACAAATTGAATCTAATAATTTATAAAAATAATTACACACCATAGTCAAATGAGATTTATCCATTGTATGCAAGACAGATGGAACACTTAAAAACAGATCAGTATAGTCTGCCTTATCAATAGTTACACAGTAATAAAAGAAATAGCTTAATTTAAAAATGAACATGAAGGAGGCAGAGCAAAAATGTAATTAGAGTAATGTGCTTCAGGTATTATCTTCATAGAAAACAACAATTTTAATATCTATCACATGCAAATACCATCACAAAAATACATAAGAGGTCACAATACCTGCTTTAGCATAGCAATTAGTAAAACCCACTGAAGAATGCAGAAAGGAATGTGTTGTCTGTATTACCTCTCACCCAAATTCAAGCAGTGTAGTAGTAATAAAGTCATCTTTTGCCAATCTAATAGTGTGAGAGGTGTATTATTGTATTTGGGTCTATTTGAGATCTGATATCCTGGTGGGTTTGTTTTAAAAATGTGGCTGCACCCACATTTGGGGCATAAACATTTACTACCTTTATATCTTCTTGGTGGACTGTTACTTTTAATAAAAGGAAGTGCCCTGCTTTGTCTCTCCTGATGTCTCTTAGCTGATATAAGCATTGCTACCTCTACCCATTTGGGGTCTGCATTAGCATACCATATCTTTTTTTTTCATTCTTTCACTTTCAATCTATAAAAGTCTTTGGCTGTAAAGATAAGTTTCTTGCAAACAGGATATATTTGGATTATGTTTTTTATTCCACATTACCAGTCTATGTCTTTTGATTGGTGAGGTAAGTCCTTCGACACTCAGAGTTATTACTGAAATATAATTTTTGTTTTCTATTATTTTGTATTCTATATTCTGTTTGATATAATGTTCTTTCTATTTATATAGATGCACTGCTGATCAGTTTCATCTCTTCTCTTGTTCTGAAGTCTGCTTCTTTTTACTTTTTAATGGTTTATTTCTTTAAGTATTTTCTCTAGTGTTGAATGATAACTTTGCTGGATATAGCAAGTTTTGTTTGGAAGTTTTTTTTCCCAAGGTCTGGATCAAATCATACCAGTTTCTCCTGGAATTCATGACTTGGGTTTTATACTCTGGGGTGATTATTTTATTGTTTTGCCTCTATATGTAACCATTTTGTTGTTGTTGTTGTTGTTGTTGTTGTTGTTGTTGTTGTTCTTCTTCTTCTTCTTCTTCTTCTTCTTCTTCTTCTTCTTCTTATTCTTCTTCTTCTTCTTCTTCTTCTTCTCATTGCTTTTAAGATTCTTTTTTTGGCCTCTATGATGGTCATTTTGATTCTTATGTGGCATGAGGAAGTCCTTCTTTGATCTTGTCTTAATGTTGTTCTGTATGTCTCCTGGATGTGAAGATCCAAGTCTCTTTCTGTGTTTGGAAAATTCTCTGAAATTATTTCTCTGAAGAGATTAAAAATACCCTTGGTCTGTACCTCCATCCTTTTTTCAATGCCTTTTATCCATAAGATATGATTTTTTTTGGTGGTGGTACTGGGGTTCCTGGAAGCCCTTCTACCTCCAGGCTACTCCCAGACCTATTTTGTATACTTTTTTTTTTTTTTTGGTGGTACTGGGGTTCCTGGAAGCCCTTCTTCCTCCAGGCTACATTCCCAGACCTATTTTATATTTTTGAAACAGGGTCTCTTACACCAGCAAGGCTGGCTTCGAACCTGCGTGATCCTCCTGTCTCTGCCTCCCAAGCGCGGGGATTACAAGTGTGCGCCACCACGCCCGGCTTACTTTTTTTATTGTTTGGAAACAGGGTCTCATAAGCCATCGCAGCTGGCTTCAAACCTGCGTTATCCTCCTGTCTCCGCTTTCCAAGCGCGGGGATTACAAGCGTGCGCCACCATGCCCAGCTAGGATGTTTTGTATTGTCCCATAGTTTTTAGATGTTTAGGTTTTGTTGCTTTAGTTACTTCTGTATGCTGCTGACTATGATTTTGGTTTTGAATAAACAGTCTTCTAACAGTTATATTTTCCATTTTAATCTCCATTCTATTTTTCTCTTTAATATTCTGTACACTTGCTTTGAGGCCTCTCATCATATTGTATATCAGGATTCAAAATTCTCCTTTTTGCATTTATTATAGGTCAGTATTTGTCATTTCCATTATTTCTTTACTGTTCCAAGTTTTCAAAGTTCTCACGCTTGTTTTTCTGATGTCTTGGCATCTTTTGTGAGTATTATGTCTAATGCAATATTAGTAGTAGGAATGTAGAGGTATTATCAGGTAAGCAGTGCTTTTTCCAATGGTGAGAGTTGAATAATGGGTAATTGAATATGTCTGATCACTGTGGTAGATTCTGGAGTATATTTCAATGTCTCTATTTGTTCTGTAACCTATTGTCAGCTTTTGAATCCACGGCCTGAGTGTTTGCACCTCTTTCTTGTCTCTGACAGGTTTGTTTTTAGGTGTCAGGGTGTCGTGTGTCACTGTTAATGAGTTCCACACAAATCTACGGTATTGTGTTTTTTACAGGAGGATCTGGGGTGATGGGTACAGGAGTTGGGTAAAGTAAAGTATATGATTAGATTGACTAAGAATTTAAGTATAATAAGGTAGTATCACATTAATAATGAGAGAAGGTTAGATAGTAGGACTCTTGTAGTTAGTAGTGTATGTATGGAGATATGAAACACCTTGAATATTAAACAAAGATACAGTAAGAAAAAAAAAGTTTTGAGAGAAGAGAGTAGATAGAGTAAAATGAGGTAGTTTGTAAAAGGAATGAGGTGAGGGAGCATAAAAACACAAATAAAGTAACAAAACAAGATAAAAATATAATAATTATACATCAAAGAAAAAATAACAACCAAAAGAAAGAAAAAATGAATAAAAAGGACAAAATAAAATTAAATAAAAAGAGCTAGTGACAGTGTGAGAGAAAAACATAACAAAACAAACACAAACAAAATAAACTAAATAAAAGAAAAAATATTCTACTAATTTATGAATATATGGCTGGGCAGATATAATAACTGCATTTACGATCACTGTGGTAGATTCTGGAGTATATTCCAATGTCTCTATATGCTCTGTAACCTATTGTCAGCTTTTGAACCTACTCTGAGAGTTTGTGTCCCTCCTTTCACCTCTGATAGCTTTGTGTTTAGGTGTCAGGTTGTCATGTGTCACAGTTAATGAGTTCCACATCAGTCTAGGGTTCTGTGTTTTTTCATCCTGCGGTTCATTCCCTTGGGCCACTGCATTCTCTGCTCAGTGCTCAGGCCCTCTGCTCTGTGCCTACACATTCCTACCACTACTGTGCCTATACTTCCTTACCAAATGGGTGGAGGTTATCCAGTGTAGTCTTGGAGTAACCCCGGGTGATCCTGTGCAGTTACTGCTCCTTGAGCACCTTTCCTGTGTCTATGGAGGTTTTAACTGGACTAGCCTGCCGGCTCTGGCAGGCTTCTCTGAGCAGTCTTCAGCAGAATACTGAATAATGCTAGTGGTTACCTGTCTGCCCTGCTCGGGACCTCTGGAGGGCTCACTGTGCTGCTGTGGGTGCCACCTCTAGTAAGCGCAGGGTCTTTTGGATTATTTTTGACATCCCTGAATCATAATGCCAGTGCTGCTTAAGATATTGGAGCTCTGTACCTGCTTTGAAGCACTTAGATTATTATACTTGATTTACTGTGGTCGCCACACCAGTATAGGCCAGAGCCAGTGTTGGCCAGAGCTGGTGTCTGCCAGAGTTGGGACTTATGGTTTTTGCTGGCAGTTGTGATGGTACCAGAAGATGGGCCATGTCAACAGCAGATCCTCTGTATGCTCAGGCTTTTTTCAGTGTATCTCACAGATCAGAGTACTAGATTCCTTCTGCCATGGTTCCTGGTTCTGTTTTGGTTCGTGAAATTTATTTGTTTTGTTTGTCAAGATGCTGCCTTCTTGTTAGTTGAACTTTATTTCTTTCAGCTACTGAGATGTGCTGTGTCCTGCAGTCACTATTCTGAATCTCCCCCTTCAGTGTCAAGTTCCCACTTTTTTACATTCTCACCAGCATTTGTTATTTGTATTTTGAATGATTATCATTCTAGTTGGCACCCTCAGGTTAGTTTTGATTTGCATCTCACTGATTCTTAATAATGTTGAGCATTTTTATATATTTTTGGTTATTTGAATTTCTTCTTTTATGATGTGTATTTAGTTCCCTTGCCCATTTTCTTATTGGGTTTTTAGTAGTAAAATTCTTGATTTCTCTGTATATTTTAAATATTAGTCTTCTATTGGAGGCATAGTTGGCAAAAAGCTTCTGTCAGCTAAAAATCTTCTAACGTTCTATCGGCTTTCTGTTAATGTTTTTGTTTTACAGAAACTCTTTATTTTCATGCAATCCCATGTATTGATTCTCTTTTTAATTTCGTGTGCCTTTGGGATTTTGTTGAGAAAGTTTTACCTGTGCCTGTGTGTTGAAGTTTTGGATGTATGTCCTCTTCAAGAAGCTGCAAGGTATCTGGTCTTATTTCCAAGTCTTTGATACATCTTAAATTGACTCTTATACAGGCTGAGAAACTTAGGTTTACTTCCATATTTGCATATGGTTAACCAGTTTTGCCAACACCATTTTTTGAAAAAGTTATCTTTTCTTGGTACATTTTGACCCCTTTGCCAAAAATCAATTGGCTGTAAGTGTGCAAATTTATTTCTGAGTTTTTGAATCTTCTATTCTTCTCCAGTGGTCAGTCTGTTTGCTTTTGTGCCAATACCATGCTGTTTTTATTACCATGTCTTTGTAATAGAATTTGAAGTCAGGTATTATGATACCTCCTTCATGGATTTTGCTGATGAGAACTACTTTGATTATTCTGAGTTTTTTATTCTTCCAAATAATTTTAAGGACTGATTTTAAATATATATATATATAAAATGTCAAGCTCACTTTGTTTTTCTGCTCCCAGAAGTTTAGTGGCCTGGTGTGTGTGTGTGTGTGTGTGTGTGTGTGTGTGTGTGTGTGTAAGATAATAAGATATATAATCTATAAAAAATGAAGAGATACACAGAAAAGACATTTGTGAATTCTCCTAACTGAAGAGCTGGATTACTGTAGAATCAATGTACATGAAACATTACTGTCTAAAAAGCCTTGTTCATACATAGCACTTTTAAGAAATGCATTAATTTTTTACTATTAAATGTTAATTTATAGTGTCAGATAATGGGTTTTAAAAGAAAGAAATGAAGAAAAGAAAACAAACTGAAACAATAAAATGCATGAAATAAATAAAACTTCAAAAATCAATAATTATATTTAGAAATCATATCTTGTCTTGGAAATAAAAAGATATTAAAACAAAGGAAGTATAAAAACAGAATTTTTGGAATTTTATAAATACACTGAAATTTTTAAAGATAAATATTTGGAAGCAAAAATTTAAGAAAATTTTCTAGAAGTTTAGGTAGGAATGACAACAACAACAAAAGTTGGACAATAAGACAGATGAGAATTTTTAAGTGAAACATTAATTCAGAAAGTACAACATTATATTAGATTTACCTGAGTTTTAAAAGTCTAAGTAAAGAGAGGGGATGCAAAATGGTGACTGAGGGACACAGCACTTCTCAGTAGTTGAAATAAATAAAGTTCAACTAACGAGACAGCAGTGTCTCAACCAACAAAATAAATATAGCTCAGAAACCAAAACTGACCCAGGAACCTCGCTGAAAGAAAAGCAGGAACCTTGAACTGCGGGAGGGGAAGAAAAAAAAAAAAGCTCACGTTTCGGATCAGCTGCAGCTACAGCTGGGCCGCCGGCAAGCTGCTGCTACGCCGGCTACCAGCCCAAACCATATTCCCGGGACCTGACTTACACCAATGTGGCAACAATATCTGAAAGCTCATTCAGAGACCCAGGAATCACAGAGACCCAGGAGTCACCTCTGCGCCGGACCTACAGCCACCAGTAAGCTGCCTCGGGGCAGCAAGGCTCGGGCTCTGCTCCTTCCAGAGCCCCCTTGCCTGCTACCATCTCCAGCCCCAGCCCAGCCCAAGTCCAGCCCAAGCCCAGCCAGGGCCCAGCACCAGACAGCAGCTTCTCAGAGGCTACATCACCAGGCTCTAGCACAACTCCTGCACAGCACCAGCAGAGCTCCAGCCAAAACTGCAGCCCCGGGACCTGACTTACACCAATGGGGCAACAAAATCCGAAAGCTCCTTCAGAGACCCAGGAAGCACCGAGACCCCGGAGTCACCTCTGCGCCGGACCTACAGCCACCGGTAAGCCGCGCTGGGGCCCCAAGTCTCAGGCTCTGCTCTTTCCAGAGCCCCCTGGCCTGCTACCATCTCCAGCCCCAGCCCAGCCCAAGCCCAGCCCCAGTCCAGCCAGGGCCCAGCACCAGCCAGAAGCTTCTCAGAGGCTGTAGCACCAGGCTCTAACACAACCCCCCCCCCCAGCACCAGTGGAGCTCCAGCCAAAACCGTAGCCCCGGGACCTGACTTACACCAACGTGGCAACAAAATCCAAAAGCTCCTTCGAAGACCCAGGAAGCACTGAGACCTAGGAGTCACCTCTGAGCCAGACCTACAGCCACCAGTAAGCTGCCTCGGGGCAGCAAGGCTCGGGCTCTGCTCCTTCCAGAGCCCCCTTGCCTGCTACCATCTCCAGCCCCAGCCCAGCCCAAGCCCAGTCCCAGCCCAGCCAGGGCCCAGCACCAGCCAGCAGCCTCTCAGAGGCTGCAGCAGAAGGCTTCAGCACAGCCCCCGCCCAGCACCAGCAGAGCTCCAGCCCAAACCATAGCCCCGGGACCTGACTTACACCAATGTGGCAACAAAATCCAAAAGCTCCTTTGGAGACCCAGGAAGCACCGAGACCCAGGAGTTACCTCTGCGCTGGACCTACAGCCTCCGGAGAATCAGATACGGAAGAACTACCAGCCCATCAGAGCTTCTTATTGGGCTGCCAGCTACTCCACCATCACCCAATCTGTACCACTTCAATGGGAAGACAACAGAAGAACAGGCCTGAGAACGGTGAAAATATGAGAACCAGGAATAGTGGAGAAAAGACAGAAGTCATGAATACTGACCATCAAGAAATGCAAGAAGCTGAGTTCTGAATCTTGATCAACAATATGATGAAAGGATTTAAAACAAGTCTAGCGGAGGTGAAAGATGAGATAGAAACACTAATAAATTATCAGAAAGAGGTCTGGAATGAAATGAAAGAGTCAATAAGTGAAATGAAGACAACAATAGAAAGAAATTCTGGAAGATTAGATGAAATGGAAAACAGAATATCACTGTTAGAAGACAGTACATCCCAAATCTAAAACATGGTCAGTGATATACAGAAATCTTTACAGCAACAAAACCTAAACATCCAGCAAATATGGAATAATATGAAGCGTCCTAACTTACAGATAATAGGCATTGAAGAAGGGATACAGGTACAGACCAAGGGCATCCGTATTGTCTTCAAAGAAATAATCTCAGAGAATTTTCCAAACATGGAAGGAGACTTGGATCTTCATGTCCAGGAGGCATACAGAACTCCATTGAGACAGGACCAAAGAAGGACCACGCCACGCCACATAATAACCAAAATTAGCAACATAGAGGCCAAGGAAGGAATCTTAAAAGCAGTGAGAACAAAAGGACGGGTGACATATAGAGGCAAAACAATAAGAATCACCCCAGACTATACAACTCAGGTCATGAATGCTAGGAGAGACTGGTATGATGTGATTTACATCCTGGAATAACTTCCAACCAAAGTTTATTTATCCAGCAAAACTACTATTCAAAATCAATGGGGAAACAAAAGTGTTTCAGGATAAACAGAATCTTAAAAAAAATTCATGAATTCAAAGCTTACACTAGAGAAAATTCTTGCATAAATTAACCATAAAGAAGAAAAAAGAAGCAGACTCCATAACCAGATAAGAGAGGAAGTTAATAAGTGGGCCATTTAAGTAAAGAAGAAAGACCAATCCATCCAATGGTAGACAGAACATAAAATGGCAGAAAACAAAAATCATATTTCAATAATTTCTCTTAACATCAAAGGACTTAACTCACCAATCAAAAGACATAGACCGGCAATGTGGATCAAGAAACATAATCCAAATATATGTTGTCTGCAAGAAACTCACCTTACAACCAAAGACATTCACAGACTGAAAGTGAAAGGATGGGAAAAGATATATCATGCTACTGGAGACCAAAAAAAGAGCAGGGGTAGCAACCCTGATATCCAACAAAAGAAACTTTAAACTAAAACACATCAGAAGAGACAAATGAGGACACCTCCTTTTACTAAAAGGAACAATACACCAAGAAGATATAATGATAGTAAATATTTATGCCCCAAATGTGGATGCAATCACATTTCTAAAACAAACCCTTCTGGACATCAGATCCCAAATAGACCAAAATACAATAATTCTGGGAGACGTTAATATGCCTCTCACACCACTAGATCGATCTTCAAGGTAAAAGATGGTAAAGACTCTTTAGAACTAAAGAAAACCATAAACCAAATGGACCTAATAGACATTTACAGAATATTTAAGTCAGGAATTACAGAATACACATTTTTCTCAGAAGCCCATGGAACCTTCTCCAAAATAGACCACATACTGGGACACAAAGAAAGTGCCAGCAAATTCAAAAGATGTAATACTACTCCTTACATCCTTTCAGACCATAATGGAATAAAAGTAGAAATCAACAACAGGAAACTCAAAAGAAATTATTCAAATACATAGAGATTGAATGATACACTATTGAGTGATGAATGGGTAAGAGCTGAAATTAGGGAAGAAATAAAAAAAATTTATGGAAACAAATGAAAACAGAGACACAACCTACCAAAATCTATGGGACACTATGAAGGCAGTATTAAGAGGAAATTTTATTGCATTGAGTGCCCACATAGGAAGGACAGAGAACTGCCAAGTAAAGAAACTAATAACACAACTCAAGGACCTAGAAAGACTGCAACAGTCTACTCCCAAAGCCAGCAGAAGGCAAGAAATCATTAAAATTAGAGCATAAATAAATGAAATAGAGAAAAAAAAAACAATTCAAAGAATCAAGAAAACAAAAAGTTGGTTCTTTGAGAAGATCAGTAGAATTGATAAACCCCTGGCCAACCTAACCAAAAGAAAAAGAGAATCAACTCAAATTATCAAAATTAGAAATGAAAAAGGAGATATCACCACAGATAGCGAAGAAATTCAAAAGATTATCAGAAACTATTTTAAAAATTTATACTCCAAAAGACTTGAAAACATGGAAGAAATTGATAGATTTCTAAGCACAGTTAACCTACCTACACTCAGCCAAGAGGATATAGCAAGCCTAAACCAACCAATAGCACCAAAGAAATAGAAACAGCAATAAAAATTCTTCCAGCAAAGCAAAGTGCAGGCCCAGATGGGTTTACTGCTGAATTCTACAAAACCTTCAGTGATCAACTAATACCAATACTTCATAACTTGTTCCAGGAAATTGAAAGAGATGGAACTCTCCCAAATTCCTTCTATGAGGCCAGTATCACATTAATCAGCAAACCAAATAAAGATACTTCAAGAAAGGAATATTACAGCCCAATATCCTTAATGAACATAGATGCAAAAATTCTAAACAAAATACTAGCTATACACATTCAGAACTACATCAAGAGAATAATATTCCATGACCAAGTTGGTTTTATCCCAGAAAAACAAGGCTGGTTCAACATACGCAAATCAATACATGTTATTCACCACATAAATAGAACCAAGAAAAAAAAACCACATCATCAAAGCAATAGATACTGAAAAAGCATTTGACAAAATCCAACACCCATTTATGTTAAAAACACTGCAGAAAATTGGGATAGAAGGAACGAACGTACTTCAAAATCATTAAGGCAATATACTGTAAACCCAAAGCCAACATTATATTGAATGGGGAAAAACTGCAAGAATTTCCGCTAAAGTCAGCAACAAGACAAGGATGTCCACTATCACCACTCCTTTTCAATATAATCCTTGAGACTCTTGCTGTAGCAATAAGACAAGAGAAGGAAATCAAAGGAATTCACATAGGAAGAGAGGAATAAAAATTATCCTTATTCGTAAATGACATGGTCCTTTATCTGGAAGACCCACAAAGCTCAACCAACAGACTTCTGGAGCTGATTAAAAAATTCAGCAAAGTCGCAGGATACAAAATCAACCTAAAGAAATCAATGGCTTTTCTTTATGCCAACAACGAATCCACAATGATAGAAACAAAGAAAACAATTCCATTCACTATATCCTCAAAACTAAAAAAAATCTAGGAATAAACCTAACACAAGATGTAAAAGTCCTCTACAACAAAAACTATAAAGCATTAAAGAAAGAAATTGAAGAAGACCTTGGAAGATGGAAAGATCTCCCATGCTCATGGATAGGCAGAATAAATATAATCAAAATGGCCATTCTACCAAAACTGGTCTATAGATTCAATGTAATTCCCATTAAAATACCAGTGACATTCTTCAGAGACCTAGAAAAACCAATCATGAACTTTATATGGAGAAAGAAAAGACCCAGAATAGCCAAAGCAATTCTCAGCAATAAGAAGCATGCAGGAGGCATCACAATCCCAGACTTCAAATTATGCTATAGAGCAATAGTAGTAAAAACAGCATGGTACTGGCACAATAACAGATATACTGACCAGTGGATTAGAATAGAAGATATAGAAACAAACCTATACATCTTTAGTCAATTAATCTTTGACAGAGGTTCCAAACTCATACGCTGGAGAAAAGACAGCCTTTTCAACAAATGGTGCTGGGAGAACTGGCTATCCATTTGTAAAAAAAATGAATCTAAACCCCTATATCTCACCATGCACAGGAATCAACTCAAGATGGATCAAAGACTTAGAAATTAGACCTGAGACTGTGAAGTTATCAGAGGAGAGCATAGGTTCAACACTACAAAATATTGGCACAGACAGTAACTTTCTCAACAAAACCTCTAAAGCTCAGGAAATTAAAGCAAGAATTAACATGTGGGATAACATCAAACTTAAAAGTTTCTTCTCATCAAAGGAAACCATTGACAACTTAAAGTGGAAGCTACAGAATGGGAAAAGATCTTTACCAGCCACCACTCTGATAGGGGACTAATATCCAGAATATACAAAGAGCTCAAAAGACCCTACCCTAGCAAAGCAAACAACCACATCAAGAAATGGGCAAATGAACTAAATAGACCCTTCACAAAAGACGAGATACAAAGGGCCAATAGTTACATGAAAAGATGTTCTACATCATTGGCCATCAGGGAGTTGCAAATCAAAACTACACTGAGATTCCATCTAACCCCAGTTATGGCAAGCATAAAGAAATCAAATAACAACACATGCTGGTGAGGATGTGGGGAAAGAGGAACTCTTTTACACTGTTTTTGGGAGTGCAAACTAGTTCAGCCACTATGGAGATCTGTGTGAAGATTCCTAAGAAAGCTAGGAATAGATCCACCATACGATCCAGCTCTACCACTCCTGGGTATTTTTCCAAAGGGGTTGAAAACAGAGAACTATAGCAACATATGCACACCTATGTTCATAGCAGCACAATTTGTAATAGCCAAAATATGGAACCAATCCAGGTCTCCATCAACAGATGAATGGATTGCAAAACTCTGGGAAATACACACAATGGAATTCTACTCAGCCATAAAGAAGAACAAAATCATACCTTTTGCAAGAAGATGGAAAGTCCTGGAGAGCATTATGTTAAGCGAGACCAGCCAAGCACAGAAGGAGAAGGTACATATGTTTCCGCTAATATGCCCAAACTAGGGAACCCAGAGGATACCAGTGGTACTCCAGATAATGGAGGGGAAATACCAGCAAAGCTTGAATGGAAAAATAGAGGAGGAGGAAGGCTGAACTTGATTAATGAGGGTCCACATCCTAATATATGTAAAATTATGAATATGGCATGGTTACCTGTAACAATCATTGTTTTATTTCTGGGAGGGGGGGAGGGAAAACAGGGGTGGGAGGGGGAAGAGGGCATCGAGTATAGTTTAAATGTATATTATTTATGTTCAATAAAAAATAAAAAAAATCTAAGTAAAAAGGAGAAAAAATATTTAAAAATAAAATGGAAAACTTACATATGTAATGTATATGAGTCTCCTCAAGAAAAAAAAAACTAAGAGAATATTAAATTAAATATTACTATTTCAAATAACAGTCCTGTGAAATTTTAGAACAATAACTATAAAAGAGACTGTCCCAAAAAAGGAATTTGGAGCAGAATGACAAAATTCTCATGGTATACTGGAAGATAGAAAAAAAATTGTGAAAGAATATCATTACTCTAGTTTAATTTTAGAATGGTGTCAAGAATTTTTAACATGTAAATGCTCAGAACTTTAGTTTCTTCATGCCCTTTTATAAAAAGCTTCTGTTAAATCCACTTCAACAAAATATGGAAACAAATTAAGAGTATATACATGGGATATCACAAATTTGAGGTACAACATAAGAAATGAATGAATGTATTGACAGAATGACAAATATTCAGTATACCTGGACAATAATGACTTGGGAAAGGTGAGACTACAACAATTTGGAGTTAACAAGGTCTCCAGAAAAGAAATACAGCTACTGGGTCAAATAATTCATCTAATTGTTTACAAAATAATATTGATGTGATATTTACATACCTATTGAAACAATGGTAATAGTTTATTAATGATATAGCAAAGTAATCTTTAACCACATAAAAGACAAAAGTTGAATATGAAAGAATGATTCAAATAATACTAGTTGAATTAGTGGTTAATGATGTTAATAGGTTCATATAAACTCTAAAATTTTACTAAAAATTTAAATATATTTGGAAGATTGAAGAAGCATTTCAATTGTATTATAGAGTTAAATATTTCAATTATATTAATGAGAAACAATTATTTAATTTTTAGATTAATAAATAAAATAAGATAAGCATATTATGTTTAAATATAGAAGTCATTCAAGATGAAACACCTTAAGCTGAAAATAATTGTTAGATCTAGAGAATGAAATCAAAGATCATAAAAGATTTGTGGCAACATTCTTCTATTATTCCTTAAAACTTTTTTGGTGCAATGTGATTAAAAAAAACTGTATCTGTATATTATTGCTATATAATAAGTGGTAATAATAAAATTACAAATACTCAAATTACTAATAACAAAATTACAAATACTCAACTGCATTTAATGAAAATAAAACTGAGGACTTCTGAGAAGATGGCGACCAAAGGAATCAGCACATTCTAATCTTGCTAACACCCAATTTCCATTGCCTCAAAACCAGTTTTCTACAGAGCAAGAAAACATTATCAGTCGAGGAATAAAATGATAGATACAAGGAACAGGTTAAAAGAAGTTTAAAAGACCAATCAAGAGCAGAAAATAAAGACCCTCAGCCTGCAGTGGTGGGTACTGCAGCTTCCTTATGTCACAGCACCCAACTCCAGAGACAAAAAGGAACACAGCCAAGAACCTGAAGTCAGCAGCTCAGACCATGGGGTTGTAAGCCATCATTTTTTCCTGTGCAAACTCACTGGCTACAACTTCCACCAATGGCGGCTAAGCTCACCATGCACTCCAAAGATCTAGTTCAACACCAGAACAGAAACCCATTCACCTCACAGAAGAGGGTACTGTGGTGACACCATCTTGCCTCACTGCACCCAAATCCTAGGACAATCAAGAAAACAGCAAAGGACCTGAAGTAAGCAGCTGCAGATCATCTGAATTGTAAGTCATCAGTTCATTCTGTGCAAATACTGGCTACAACTTGTAGCAGTGGCAGTCAAGCCCACCATGCCCTCCAGAGTTCCAGAACAGCACACACATAAAACCATAAGTGAAGCCATGATCCCTGCAGAATACCCAGCATGGCAACCCCAATGACACACATAGCCATGATAAATGCTCTGGGTCTTAATTTACAGTTCAACCCAGTAAAGGAAGGGATGGAATCTACAACTTAAAGGAGTGGCAGCTGAGCATACCACACCCTCCAGAGATCCACAGAAGCACGGTTTCCACAAAGAATGCCCAGTGCAGCGCTCCCAGGGACTTGCACAAACATGATAAACTTTCTGTGTCTAAGACTTTGTGGTTCAATCTGGATAAGATGTGGATAGTCTTCTGTGGGTCATAGGAGAGGCTCAAACAGACACAGCCTCTGATCAGTGGAAAGTGTGAGGGAAGACCTCTGCTTAAGACTAGACAAAATAATAAGATCTCTGGGATCATCACAGATCACACAGTCATGGTGAGCTGGGGGAAGTCAGACTTCTCCCAGCCCTAGCTGTGGAGAAGAGAGACTCTTACATTGAGTTTGGTCTCAGAGTTATATGCTACCTATGGAGACAAGGAGAGACCAAGGATCTAATTCTGAAGAAAGCATGGAGGATAACCTGCACTTAAGACTAGATCGAGCCTCATCTATATTGAACATCTCCATATACTAAGAAAGAATCAAAGAACCAGGCCTACAGTAGGAAAGGTGCCAGTGGCACTTGATATCTGCACAAAGAGACATTGCAGTGGCCTGTCTGCTGAAAAGTCATTTATTTCTAGAGTTGCATTAGTTACTGGAGTTGTATTGGATTTTTTGTTCTCATTTTGTTTGTGAGTATATATGTGTAAATTAGAATCACTTCAGACTTAACAAACCAAGTAATGGAAGTCATAAGGCCCTGGAGTAGCATATTTTAAACTCTGAACAAAAACTTGAAGCTAAAAATGTTTGTCCCAGCAAAACTATCACTCAAATTAAATGGGGAAATAAGTCTTCCACAATAAATGGAAGCTGAAGGAATTTATGTGCTCAAAACCAGCACTAAATAAAATACTCAAAGAGATTAACTACAAAGAAGAAGTAATACCTGCCAGAACCAGAGAAACAAGAATTTCCATCCAGAAAATAATTAAGCCAAGAACAACAAACACTATTTCAAATAGAAGTTAGATCTCAATATGTTACAAATAAAAAATCATCTCTCAATAATCACGCTGAATGTAAATGGCCTCAAATCCCCAGTAAAAAGATATAAAGTGGCAAGTGGATTAAGAAACATAATCCATCTATTTGCTGCTTGCAAGAAACACACCTTATAAGTAAAGATACTAACAAACTTAAGGTAAAGGCCTAGAACAAGGTAATCTATGCCAATGGAACTCAAAGTCAAGTAGGTGTAATAACTATGATATCAGACAAGTTAGTCTTCAAACCTAAACTTATTAGAAGAGACAAAGCAGGTCATTTTTTTACTTGTAAAAAGAACAATAAAGCAAGAGAAAATAACAACATTCAATATTTATGCCCCAAATATAGGTGCAGTTTCTTTCATAAAACAAACTCTTTATGAGATTTAGTCATACATAAATACCAATACAGTAATACTGGGAGTCTTCAACACTACTCTCACACCATTAGACTGATCTTGTAGATAAAATTTCAGGAAAGATGTCTCAGACCTAAAGAATATCATTAATCAAATGGATCTTCTAGATATATAAAGAATATTCCACCAAACTACAGCAGAATTCATATTTTTCTCAGCTGCTCATGGAACCTTCTCCAAAATAGATGACATCCTGGGCCATAAAATGAGCACTAGAAAATTCAAGAAATATGATATACTGAAATAACAGTGGCATTTCAGAACATAAGGGAATAAACTAGAACTCAGCTATAAGACACAGAGTAACCACATAAACATGTAGAGACTAGACACCACACTGCTGAATGACAAATGCATCATAAAAAGAAGTAAGGAGTAAAATAAAGAAATTTTTAGAAACAACAATAGAGGTACAACAACAACAACAAAAAAAAAAACTTCTAGAACACTTTGAAAACAGTATTAAGAAGAAAATTCATAGCACTGAGTGCTCACATAAGAAAAACAGAAAATCATCAAATAAATAACTTAATGACACACCTTAAAGCCCTTGAAAAGCAGGAACAATGTTACCCCAAAGCAGAGCAGAAATTAACAAAATAGAGAATAAAAAAATACAGAAAATAAAAAAAACAAAAGCTGATTTCTGGAAAAATTAAAAATATAGATAAACCTCTAGCCAACCTAACCAAAATAAAGGAGAGATAATTGACCCAAATTATCACTACTGACAGTATAGAAATCCAGAGGATTTTCAGAAACTACTTTGAAAAATTATACTCCAACAAAATGGAAAATCTGGAGGAAACTGACAACTTTCTAGATAAATATAACCTCCCTAAACTGAGTCAAGAAAATATATAAAATTTATACCAACCAATAGCAATAAGAGATTGAAATAGCAATAAAGAGCTTACCATCAAAGAAAAGGTCTAAATTTTATAAAACCTTTATAGAAGAGCTAATCCTGATACTAATCAATGTATTCCATGAAATAGAAAAAAAAATGGAACTCTCTCAAATACATTCTGTGAAGGCAAGATCACATTAATACCAAAACCAAATAAAGATAGCTCAAAGAAGAAAACCTACAGGCCTATATCTTTGATGAACTTGGATTCAAAACTGATAAACAAAATACTAACAATACACATTCAAAACCACATCAAGAAAATCATACATTATGACCAGAGATTCATAACAGAGATTCAAAGCTGGTTCAACATGCGGGAATTAATCCATGTATTTCATATAAAGCAAACCAAAGACAAAAATCATGATTATGTCATTAGATGCTGAAAAAGCATTTGATAAAATCCAACATCCATTTTTTGATAAAAGCACTGTAGAGAATCAGAATAGAAGAAACTACTTCAACATCATAAAGGTAATCTACAGTAGGCCCACAGATGACATCATATTTAATGGAAAAAAATCTTTGAGAATTTTCTCTAAAACTAGAAACAAGAGAAGGATGTCCATTATCACCACTTCTCTTCAGTATAATAATTGAGACTCTAGCCAGAGTAATAAGGCAAGAATAGAAAATCAAAGGAGTACAAATAGCAAAAGAAGAACTCAAACTTTCAGTACTTGCAGATGACATAATACCATACTTAGAAGACCTAACAAACTCAACCAAAAGGCTTTTAAAACTGATCAACAAATTCAGCAAAGTGTCTGGATACAAAATCAATCTTAAAAAATTCAGAAGCTTTTTTGTACACCAACCATAAATCCACTCTAATTGAAATCCAGAAAACACTTCCTCTCAGGATTTTTCACAAAAAAAATAAAATACTTATAAGTAAGTTTAAGCAACAAGGTAAAAGACCTCTAAAAATAAAATTAAATAACAATGAAAAAAGGAATTGAAGTAGACCTTAAAAGATGAAAAGATCTTTCATGTTCATGAATAGGCAGAATAAATATCATTAAAGTGGCCATACTTCCAACAGTAATTTATAGAATAAATAGAATATTCATTAAATTACCAAGATCATTCCTCAGAGACAGAAAAATCAGCCCTTATATTTATTTGGAACAACAAAACAACCAGAATAGCCAGAGTAATTCTTAGCAACAAAAAACATGTAGGAGGAATCATAATACCTGACTTTAAGGTATATTACAAAGCCATAGCAATAAAAATAGGATGATACTGGCACAAAAACAGATACATAGATGAATGGAGCAGAATATAAGATTCAGAAACAAATCCACACAGTTACAGCCAATTGATGTTTATAAAGCAGGCCAAAATCTTGCACTGGAAAAAGAGATAGCCTGTTCAACAAATGGTGTTGGCAAAAGTGGTGAACCTAATCAGAAAAATGGAAATAAGTGCCACTTTCTCATCCTGAACAAGAGTAAGTTCAAGATGGATCAAATGCTTAAAATTATAATAGAGACCTAGAGGCTCCTTAAAGAGGGCCTAGGTCCAATAGTGCAAATCATAGGTACAGATAAAAACGGTCTCATCAAGACCCAAAGGCACAGGAAACTAAAAAGTGAATCAATATGTGGGATTCCATGAAACTGAACAGCTTCTGTACAGAAACAAACAAACAAACAAACAAACAAACAAACAAACAAACTATTAAGAACCTCAATGGAGCTGGGCATGGAGGCGCATGCTTGTAATCCCCGCGCTTGGGAGGCAGAGACAGGAGGATCACGCAGATTCGAAGCCAGCCATGCTGGCTTAAGAGACCCTGCTTCCAAGAATAAAATAGGTCTGGGAGTGTAACCTGGAGGTAGAAGGGCTTCCAGGAACCCCAGTACCACCAAAAAAAAAAAAAAAAAAAAAAACCTCAATGGAGAGCCAACAGAATGGGATACAATTTTTACCAACTACTTCACTGAAAGAGAACTAATATCTAGAATATACAGAGAACTCAAGAAACACAGCACTAAGAAAACAAATAACCCAATCAAAAAATGGGCAAGTGAGCTAAACAGATACTTTCTGTAGGAAGAAGTTCAAATGGCCAATAAATGGATGAAAAAATGCTCAACATAATTAGCAATTAGAGAGATACAAATTAAAACTACCTACCCTGAGATTTCACCTAACTCAAACTCAATGAACTCAAGCATTCAAAACACAAACAACAACAAATGCTGGCAAGGATGTGGAGAATGGGAACTATAATACATTGTTATTGTGATTGCAAATTAGTGCAAGCACTTTGGGAAACAGTATGGAGAATCCTTAGAAGAATGGGAACAAACTTACCATATGATCCAGCAGTACCACTACTGGGTATCAAACCAAAATTAATAAAAACAAACTACCAAACTAATGCATGCCTATCTATGTTAATAGCTGCACAATTCACCATTGCCAAACTATGGAACCAGCCAAGATGCCCATCAACAAATGAGTAATTTACAAAACTATGGGATATGCAATCAATGAAATTTTACTCAGCCATAAGAACAATAACACAATAACATCATTTACAGAAAAATGAATGTAGCTGAAGGACATTATGCTAAGTCAGATTAGTCAGTCACAAAAAATAATAAATCATATTCTTTACCTAATATACAAAAGCTAGGGAGAGATAAGTCATAGGAAGAATTCTAGATGAAGAAGGACATCTCATAGATGAGCAAGTAAGACAACCTTAAGGGATGAGAAGGGGGAGAGGGGAATTCTCTAATGTACATGATGAGCTTTAACAACATATCAAAGTCAAGCACTAAGCCAAGCATTTATTATGCTACTTAAAATTCTTATTAGTTTTAGATACAAACCTATTGAAATTCCATTTCAATATAAATATGTTGTTATTCTGATTCAAAGGGTAGCATAAAATAAAATCAATTCAAATGACAAAAATATTTGTTCTATACATCTTTATATACATTAAAAGTTAATACCAGCCGGGCGTGGTGGCGCACGCTTGTAATCCCCGCGCTTGGGAGGCAGAGACAGGAGGATCGCGCAGGTTCGAAGCCAGCCACGCGCACTGGCTTAGGAGACCCTGTTTCCAAATAAAAATGTAAAAATAGGTCTGGGAGTGTAGCCCGTAGGTAGAAGGGCTTCCAGGAACCCCAGTACCACCAAAAAAAAAGTTAATACCAAATTTAATTATTAATTTTAAAATTTTATTTAACTTTTCAAAAACCAGTTAATAAGCACACAAGTATTTGCATTTAACTCATTCAAATTGTGTAACCATATTTACATAGATTTCTACATTCTTATATACTATTTTTTTTAAATTAGAAAGAATAAAACATCATTTCTTTTTTTTTTTTTTTTTTTTTTTTATTAATTTATTTTTTATTGGTGCAATGTATTCATACATTATAGTGGTATAAAGAAAATACTTTTGTAGACATACATGCACATATCGCCCAGTTAGCCCCTACCCGATCCCCACCCCATTCCCTCCCCATCCCTCCTTCCCATGCTTGGCTTAGTGGTTGACATCTAGTATTATAGCAATTTATACAATATTAACATTGATAATCTCACATAACAGTTTCATTTGTCTGGTACCAAACTCTTGATGCCTTAAAGATAACATTTCAATATTTCTTTTTGCTTTCTTTCTTACCAGAGACTATTTTTTTTTCTTTTTTTTTTAGGTAAAACTATCATACATTTATTTATTTATTTTTCAGAAAAAATCTATCCTGATATGGAATATGGACACTAGATACCCAAAACAATCTCAAAGAAGAACAAAGCTAGAAGATGTATATTTTCTGATTTCAAACCATATAAAGCTACAATAATTGAAACAGTGTAGTACTGTTCTAAAGGCAGATATATAAACCATTGGAGCTAAATAAAAGCCTAGAGATAAATTCTTCCATACATTGTCAAGTTATTTTTGACAAGGTTTCCATGAATTTTTGGTGGAGGAAATACTAGTCTTTTAACTAAATATTGTTGAAAAATAATAATTACATGGAAAAGAATAAAATTGGACCCTTACTTAACACATATACAAATATTAACTCAAAATAGATAAAAGACCTAAATATAAATCTTAATATTATAAGCTTTTAGAAGAAAATCTGGGTCATAAAACCTCACAACATTGAAATTGGAAGTGATTTCTTGGATATGATTTCAATGGCATAGGCAACAAAAGGGTAAATAAACTCCCTAAAAAATAAAAAAATATTGTATATCCAAAGACAATGTAAACAGAGTTAAAAGTTACTGATCCTCTTCCAAGAGTTCCTCCTATGACCCATTTCTCCCTAACTCTCACAAATTAGGGAAAGCATCTGATTTCTTATTTTTTGTGCCTGACTAATCTCACTTAGCATAATGTCCTCCAGTTCCATCCATTTCCCTGAAAATGATGTAATTGAGTTTTTTTTGATGGCTGAGTAAAATTCCATTGTGTACATATCCCACAGTTTTGTAATCCATTCGTCTGTTGATGGACATCTTGGCTGGTTCCATAGTTTGGCTATGGTGAATTGTGCAGCTATGAACATAGATACACATGGATTAGTTTGGTAGTTTGGTTTCTTTTCTTTTGGGTAGATACCCAACAGTGGTATTGCTGGATCAAATGGTAGATTTGTTCCCATTCTTCTGAGGATTCTCCATACTGTTTTCCAAAGTGGTTGCACTAATTTGCAATCCCACCAACAATGTCTTAGAGTTCCCACTTCTCCACATCCTCGCCAGCATCTGTTGTTGTTTGTGTTTTGAATGATGGCCATTCTAGTTGGAGTTAGGTGAAATCTCAGGGTAGTTTTGATTTGCATCTCTCTGATTGCCAGTGATGTTGAGCATTTTTTCATGCATTTATTGGCCATTTGAATTTCTTCTTTTGTGAAGTGTCTATTTAGTTCATTTGCCCATTTTGTTATTGGATGTTTTGTTTTCTTAGTGTTGAGTTTCTTGAGTTCTCTGTATATTCTAGATATTAGTCCTCTATCAGTGGTGTAGGTGGCAAAAATCTTCTCCCATTCTGTTGGCTCTCGATTGAGATTCTTGATAGTTTCCTTTGCTGAACAGAAGCTCTTCAGTTTCATGCAATCCCATGTATTGATTCTCCTTTTAATTTGCTGTGCCTTTGGGGTCTTGTTGAGGAAATGTTTGTCTGTGCCTATGTGTTGTAGTGTTGGACCTATGCCCTCTTCAAGGAGCTTCAACGTCTCTGGTTTAATTTCCAAGTCTTTGATCCATCGTGAGTTGACTTTTGTACAGGGTGAAAAAGTGGGATTAACATCCAATTTTCTGCATATGGTTAACCAGTTTTGCCAACACCATTTGTTGAAGAGGCTATCTTTTTTCCAGTGTATGTTTTTGGCCTCTTTGTCAAAAATCAATTGGCTGAAAGTGTGTGGACTTGTTTCTGGGTCTTCTATTCTGCTCCACTGGTCTATATATCTGTTCTTTTGCCAGTACCATGCTGTTTTTATTACAATGGCTTTGTAGTATAGTTTAAAGTCAGGTATTGTGATTCCTCCTGCGTGGTTTTTGTTGCTGAGAACTACCTTGGCTATTCTGGGCTTTTTGTTATTCCAGATAAATTTAAGGACTGATTTTTCTATGTCTGTGAGGAATGATCTTGGTAGTTTAATGGGCATTGCATTAAATCTGTAGATCACTTTTGGGAGGATGGCCATTTTAATGATATTTATTCTGCCAATCCATGAACATGGAAGGTCTTTCCATCTTCTAAGATCTTCTTCGATTTCTTTTTTCAGTGTTTTATAATTTTCTTTGTAGAGATCTTTTACCTCCTTGGTCAAGTTTATTCCTAGGTATTTTATTTTTTTGTGGGAGATCCTGAGTGGAAGTGTTTTCTGAATTTCTTTTTCAGTGGATTTATGGTTGGTGTACAGGAAAGCTTCTGATTTTTTAAGATTGATTTTGTATCCAGATACTTTGCTGAATTTGTTGATCAGTTCTATAAGCCTTTTGGTTGAGTTTGTTGGGTTTTCTAAATATAGTATCATGTCATCTGCAAATAGTGAAAGCTTAAGTTCTTCTTTTCCTATTTGTACTCCTTTGATTTCCTTTTCTTGCCTTATTGCTCTGGCTAGAGTCTCTAGTACTATATTGAAGAGAAGTGGTGATAGTGGACATCCTTGTCTCGTTCCAGTTTTTAGGGGGAATTCTTGAAGTTTTTCCCCATTTAATATGATGTTGGCAGTGGGCTTATTGTAGATTGCCTTAATAATGTTGAGATATGTTCCTTCTATTCCAATTCTCTGCAGTGTTTTTATCATAAATGGATGTTGAATTTTATCAAATGCTTTTTCAGCATCTATTGAGATGATCATGTGGTTTTTGTCTTTGATTCTGTTTATATGATGAATTACATGGATTGATTTTCGTATATTGAACCAGCCTTGCATCCCTGGGATGAACCCTACCTGGTCATGGTGAATGATTTTCTTGATGTGGTTTTGAATGCGTGTTGCTAGTATTTTGTTTAATAGTTTTGCATCCAAGTTCATCAGAGATATAGGCCTGTAGTTTTCCTTCCTTGAACTGTCTTTATTCGGTTTGGGTATTAGTGTGATGTTGGCTTCATAGAATGTATTTGGGAGAGTCCCGGTTTTTTCTATTTCCCGAAATAGTTTGAGTAGTATTGGGATTAGTTCTCCTATAAAGGTTTTATAGAATTCACTTGGGAAACCATCTGGTCCTGGGCTTTTCTTTGATGGTAGGCTCTTTATTGCTATTTCAATCTCTTTGATTGTTATTGGTTGGTTTAAGTGTTCTATATCTTCTTGACTCAGTTTAGGAAGGTTGTATTTATCTAGGAAGTTGTCGATTTCCTCCAGATTTTCCATTTTGTTGGAGTATAGTTTTTCAAAGTAGTTTCTGATAATCCTCTGGATTTCTATGCTGTCAGTAGTAATGTCTCCTTTTTCATCCCTTATCTTCATAATTTGGGTTGACTCTCTCTTTTTTTTAGTTAGGTTGGCTAGTGGTTTATCAATCTTGTTAATTTTTTCAAGAAACCAGCTTTTGGTTTTGTTGATTTTCTGTATTGTTTTTTTATTCTCTATTTCGTTAATTTCTGCTCTAATTTTAATAATTTCCCGTCTTCTGCTGGCTTTGGGGTTCAATTGTTCCTGCTTTTCAAGGGCTTTGAGGTGTGTCATAAGGCTATTTATTTGAAGATTTTCTATTTTTCTTATGTGAGCACTCAGTGCTATAAATTTTCCTCTTAATACTGCCTTCAAAGTGTCCCAGAGGTTTTGATATGTTGTTTCTTTATTTTCATTTGTTTCTAGAAATTTCTTGATTTCACCTCTTACATCTTCTATGACCCATTCTTCATTCAGAAGTGTGGTGTTCAGTCTCCACATGTTTATGTTGTTTTTCTGGGTCTTCTTATAGTTGATTTCTAGTTTCATTCCATTATGGTCTGAAATGACACAGGGAAGTATGTAACATTTTTTAAATTTGCTAGTGCTCATTTTGTGTCCCAGGATGTGATCTATTTTGGAGAAGGTTCCATGAGCAGCTGAGAAAAATGTAAACTCTGCTGTAGTTGGGTGAAATATTCTATATGTGTCCAACAGGTCCATTTGGTTAATGGTGTTCTTTAGTTCTGAGACATCTTTACTGACCCTTTGTCTGGACGATCGGTCTAGTATTGTGAGAGGTGTGTTGAAGTCTCCCAGTATTATTGTGTTGGGATTTATGTGTGACTTCATATCACAAAGAGTTTGATTTATGAAAGTAGCTGCCCCTATGTTTGGGGCATAGATGTTGATTATTGTTATTTCCTCTTGCCGGACTATTCCTTTCACCAGTAAGATGTGACCTTCTTTGTCTCTTCTAATAAGTTTGGGTTTGAAGTCTAACTTGTCTGATATCATAGTTGCTAATCCTGCTTGTCTTCGAGTGCCATTAGCATGGATTACCTTGCTCCAGCCCTTTACCTTGAGTTTGTTCCTATCTTTACTTGTAAGGTGTGTTTCTTGTAAGCAGCAGATGGATGGATTCTGGCTTTTAATCCATTTTGCCACTTTATGTCTTTTTATTGGGGAGTTGAGGCCGTTTACATTCAGTGTGATTATAGAGAGATAATTTTTAATTCCCAACATGTTAAGATCTTATTTCTGTTTAAGATACTGTTTATTCTTCTTTGCTTAGTTGTCTGCTGGATGGGAATTCTTGTTTCTTTGGTTCTGGCGTGTATTACCCATTTCCTCTTTGCAGTTAATCTCCTTGAGTATTTTCTCTAGCGCTGGTTTTGAAGACATAAATTCCTTCAGTTGCTGTTTGTCATGGAAGCTTCTTATTTCCCCATCTAATTTGATGGATAGTTTTGCTGGGTAGGAAATTTTTGGCTGGAAGTTGTTTTCTTTCAGAGTTTGGAATATGTTACTCCAAGCCCTTCTGGCTTTCATAACTTGGTTTGGGAAGTCTGGAGTGATTCTAATTGGTTTGCCTCTGTATGTCACATGGCCTTTTGTTTTTGTTGCCTTTAAGATTCTCTCCTTGGCTTCCACATTAGTCATTTTGACAATTATGTGGCGTGGGGATCCTCTTCTCTGATCCTGTCTAAAGGGAGTTCTATAAGTTTCCTGGACCTGTGTATCGACCTCTTGCTCTATGTTTGGAAAATTTTCTGCTATTACTTCCTTGAAGAGATTGTTGATCCCTTTGGTTTCACCTTCTTTTCCCTCCTCTATTCCAATTATTCTTAGGTTAGCTCTCTTGAAATGGGCCCATATTTCTTCAATGTCAGATTCCTGCTGTCGGGTTTTTTTTTCTAAATTAGAAACTATGCGTTCATTTTTAGAATGATCATCTTCAAGAAGCGAGATTCTATTCTCCATGTGGTCTAATCTGTTGTTTATACTTTGAATTGAGGCCTTTACTTCATTAATTGCATCCTTTATCTCTTTTTGACTCTCTCTAAATTCTTTTCGAAAGTCCTCTATTATTTCTAAAGTTATTTTCCTAATTTGATCTTCTAGAGATCTTTGGGTTTCTGTGTTATCAGATTCTGATGGTGTGGGGTTGTTGGCATTCACTGCTCCATTGTTATTTCTCTTTCCCATGATTTTGGAAGTTTGTGCCTTCTCTGGGTTCTTCCCTGAGTCACTACAAGTTCACTTAAGATGCTCTGGATCTCGTGTCTGACGTATCTCAGTCACCACTACTCCTTAACTGGGTTGTATCACAAAGTCTCAGACCCAGGGAGTCAATTAAGGCTGCTTAGACCGTGGGGAGTGCCAAGTTGGGCGTTCTCCAGTGGGGAGTTGTGACTATGGTATGATATCTCTGCCACTGCCACTCCCCCACTGGGCTGCACTGCAAAAATCTCCGACCCAGGGAGACTATCTGCGCAAGTCCCTGGGAGTGCAGTACTGGGATTTCTCCCCTAGGGGCCGCAATTTGACTCACGGTTATTGAGTGCGCTGATGGAGCTGTAGTGAACTTGGTGGATTCGCTGCTGCCGCCACTGGCAATTTGACACCACTGCCACGGCGTATTTCTTCTCTGGTTTTGAACTCCGCTCTGAGTCCTTGCCAGTTGTGCTGTGCCCGGCCCTTGGGAGCTTTAGATGTTCCCGCTGCCGCCAGCAGTAAGACGCTGCTTCTGCGTCCTAGGCCGCGAGGCCAAAGTACCTCCTCTCTGGATTTGAGCTCTGTTTTGAGTCTCCCACCTCTCTGGAGCCTGGTGCTGCTAGGGGAGATGTAGGCCGCGCCGCTCCGGCCGCTCTGCGCCGCGGCTCTGGCTGCTCTGCACCACAGGTCTGACCACTCCGGCCGCTCCGGCCGTTCCGCGACGCGACTCTGGCTGCTCAGGCTGTTCTGGCCACTCCGCTCCGGCTGTTCTGACCGCTCTGCTCGGCTACTCTGGCCGCTCCACTCCGCGGCTCCGGCCACTCCACGCCGCCGCTCCAGCCGCTCCACTCCGCGGCTCCGGCCACTCCGCGCCGCCGCTCCAGCTAATCCGGGCTGCGGCTCTGGCTGCTCCCGCTGTTCTGGCCACTCTGCTCGGCTGCTCTGAACCGCGGCTTCGGCTGCTCTGCACCGCGGGTCTGGTCCCTCCAGCCGCTCTGGCAGTTCTGCTACGCGGCAGGCCGCTCCACTCTGCGGCTCCCCCCAATCCGCGCTGCGGCTCTGGCCGCTCCAAGCCGCGCGGGCGCGGCACTTCGGGCTGGTTTTTTTCTGGTGTCTTGTTTTTCCAGCCCCTTTTCTCTATCCCTTGTAGTTACCGTTTTTATTTTTTTGCTGGTGGTGTTTTCTGGCTCTGAAAGGCGCTGGTTTTGTGGTAGTAGAGTTGGATTGTTAGCGGGACTTGTAAGTGCCGCTTTCCTCCGTCGCCATCTTCCCGGAAGTTATAAAACATCATTTCTGTATCAATACCAAAAACTGAGCTCAAAAATCCTACTAATTGTTATGGAGATATTAATTATTCCAAATGAAGAATACTACAGTCAGTTTTATTATTTGTTATTTTCCCAGCAAATATACATTAAGATAAAATATTTAAATATTAGAAATAATGAGAGTCTATAGATAAGCAAATAAGGTGACCAGAGGGGATAGGAGGGGGGAAGAGGAAAATTTTGTAATGTGCATGATGTACTTTCTCAAATATATCAAAGTCAATCTTTAAGCCAAGCATGAGAAGGAGGGAGGGGCATGGAATGGGATTGGAATTGGGTAAGGTCTAACTGGGTGACATGTGCATGTATGTCTCCACTATTTTGTATTCCATTAAGATATATGACTGCAGTGCACCGATAAAAATTAAAAAAAAGAAAAACTGAGTTAACAAATTATTTTATCATGAAATATATTGTCATTATGTTACAAATGTATAACATTATACAAAAAAGGTATAGATTGTGTTAGTCTAGAATTTCTCAGTGACTATATCTCCACAAGATCAAATCAAATTAACTATTATTTGGCTCTGTCATGAGATAGGGCAGCTGATAAATCACTGGAGTGCAAACACAAGAAGTCAGTGACCAGATAGAAACCAGAAATATTGTTTTTGTAATATTAAAAATACTAAAAGAAATAAAATGTATCAGTGTTGGTTGTGAAGCAGCTCAGTAGGGGAGGAAAATCTCCTCTGTGGTGCACTGAATAAGAGAAACCAAAGAAAGTCAAGAAAATCAAACTCTACTATCAAACAAATAAGCAGTCTGAGTAGATGAGTGACTTGGATTCTGTATGGTACAATGAGATTGAAGAGGTATGTTTCTCTATAGATTCAGTTATCCTTACTGGAGGTCATCCTGATTAAGGCTCCTTTGTCTAGGCATTCTACATGAAAGACTAGACATTTTTTTTTACATCTTCAATGCCCATATCCATATTTTTTCCACTAGATCTGCAGGCACTCACCCAAGTCACAGTAGATTCAAGAGATAAAGTGCAATACAGATTCACTGAGATCTCAAGGTATTGGTAGACATGGTCTTACAGTTTGTCAAACAGGAGCCATACATGGTTTCATTTAAATTTTGTGGTTTGAACTTTGTAACAGTAAGCACCATAGTTGTATGTCTGCAGCTCCCCAGGTGAGATGAGAATCCACACATCAAATCCCATACACGTACTTTTAGATATTGATAAAATCTGGTGCTGCCAATAGGAAATATTCTGGGCATTTTCTTGCAGTTTCAGATAAAGCCTTAATGGGGAGTCACTTTAAGGATGTCTCCATTGCCTGAGCTTTCCAGGTGATCTCAGTCTGCAGGGTGATCCATGTCTGCAGGAAAGAGTAGAAGGGAGTGCATGTCTATTCAACATCCTCAGTTTAACCTTTCAGTCAGAGACTGATTCAAAATGTGTGTGTGTGTGTGTGTGTGTGTGTGTGTGTGTGTGTGTGTGTGTGTTTGATGAGGCTGCAGGGTTTGGTAAAAAGTTTCTTGTCTGTAGCTCCCCTCCTGCCTTGCTCCAGGATAAGTCCTGCAGGCCCAGTCACCTTTCCCATATTCAGAGGCACTTGAAGAATTCACCACCAAGATATGAATGTGTCCCGTGTTACAGAACTCACTTACTGAAGATCTCGAGAACTGGGGTTATAGTCAAAATATGTCCACAAGCTCTATGGGCAAGAGTATTGGATGGAGGTTCCTTCTATAGCCAATTCCTCATCACAAGATACAGAAAAGCATAGGTGTTGAAGGTGAATTTACCTCTGCAGCTGATAACTTTCTTTCAATATTCACTGAGAATGAAAAAGTACTGAGCTCAGCTTATGCAATCCATTTACAGGGTTGGGCTGAATGGGCTAGAGCTGAGAAGAAGCAAGATAAACTGCATCTAATTTTTATAAATCCTGATAACTGGTAGATTTTAAATTATAAGTCCTGGAAAGAATTACTTACACATATTTTTATTTTTTATTACTTACTCATATTTTTATTTTTGTGTTTACTTTGTTTAAGTTGCTTCATTTGGTGTAATCTCATTATTTGTTTTTTACAGTTTCCTAGCTACATTAATATAATATTTATTCTTTTTTAATAACTATTTTCTTATTTTTAACCTTTCTCTTCTCATTTATTCTTTTTTCTTCCCCTACATTTTTCTTCTATCAATTTTATTAGTAATATTAATATTATTAATGCTTAATTTTTAGGCTTTTCTATACTATCACTCTACATTTCTTCTGATTCATTTGTGAAGTTGAAGCGATAATTTAAAATAAGTTTTTTATATGTCAAAATAATACTTTGTTTTCTTCTCATCTGTTGCTCTTAGAGGTGATTATAGTCTATTATTAAAGAAATATGTGTTAGTGAACCTGTTACTTGGTCATATTGAGTAGGATCCTTGACACTGAGATATGCTTTCTGCCCAGGACACATTGTAAAGAAAAACCTGCTCACTAAAAAGACCCTCACATATAAGTGGGAAAGATATGTCCCAATAAATGTGCAAATCTCAGAATAGTAAAGGTAAAATTTTAAAAAAGCAGTATAGTACCACTAAAACTTTTTAACTCCTCAGAAACTGGATTCACAGATATTAAAGTGGAAAAAATGGCAGTCTTTAAAACACTGATTATTAAAATAATTAATGAGTTTGAAACATAAATAAGAAATGAACTAAGAAAAATAGTGCAGGATATGAAATAGCATTTTAGTAAATAGAATCCAAAAATAAGCCATAGGAATTTCAGAAATAAAAAGCACAATAAATCAAATAAACACTCAGTGGAAAGGCTTACCAATAGCCAATAGATAATATTAAACAGAAGAAAGACTATTAGGATTTAAAAACAAGATGGAAGAACTAGAATATTTAGACAATAATAATGAAAAAGAAAGAAACTTTGGATAGTATAGAAAAGAGTTCTGGGACATCATTAAAAGATCAAATTTAAGATTCATAGGTTTTGGTGTAGGAGTACAGATACAGAATAATGGCATAGAAAATTTATTCAGTTAAAAGTAGCATAATTTTTTATGGTGGTACTGTGGCTCCTGGAAACCCTTCTACCTCCAGGCTACATTTCCAGACATATTTTATATTTTTTTTGGAAACAGGGTCTCTGAAGCCAGTGAGGCTGGCTTCGAACCTGCCCAATCTTCCTGTCTCAGCTTCCCAAGTGTGGGAATTACAAGTGTGTGCCACCATGGCTGGCAGAATTTTTTCTTAATCTTGAGAAGGAGATGGGCATGCCAGAAATGAAGACATTTAGAACTCCACATACATAAAATGAAAAGGAACCTCTCTGTGACATACTACAGATAAATAGGACAAAAATCATTATATATGCTGAAAGACAAAAGTTCTATGTCATTAGGGTCATGAATGTAACAATATGATTAGAAAATTTCAGGGATCCCCTAAATCTAAAGAAACAATAAAATTTTCAGAACCAATATTTTTATATCTCTGAAAATTAGTCAAAGCTTCTCAGCAACCATGTAAATTTTTAACTAAGAAAAGAATCTGAAACACTTTAGGAGAGCTTTGTAATATTTTACCTTACTTTATTTTGACCCCCATCTCTAACCTCCCTCCAGCATTATTGCTATTTTGAACTAGCAATTTGTTTTCGCAGTATAGAGTTGTGGTTATGAAGGAATAAAAGTGAAACTTGTTTTAAAAATGGTTTTAAAAAAAGCCTGGCGTGGTGGTGGACGCTTGTAATCCCTGCGCTTGGGAGGCAGAGACAGGAGGATCACGCAGGTTCGAAGCCAGCCACATGTGCTGGCTTAGGAGAACCTGTTTCCAAAAAAATAAAAAATAGGTCTGGGAGTGTAGCCCAGAGGTAGAAGGGCTTTGAGGAACCCTAGTACCATCACACACACACACAAAAATAAAAAGGTAAAAAAAGTGGACACTCACATGCAAAATTTAAACTTTATAGTTTTCATAAGAGGTAACAAAATATTTAAGATATAACTACAAAATTACTAACTACAAACTTTCTAGAAGTTAATACAGAAAAATAGGTGATACTGAGTTTGTAAATGACTTCTTATTTCTGGATGCACTGGTGCAAACCTGTATCCCAAAATTGGGGAGGCTGAGACAAGAGGATTGCTCTTTCAAGGCCAGTGTGTGCAAACCTAGCAAAATCCTGTTTCAAAATAAAAAATAACATAAGCTAGTGGTGAGACTCAGAGGTAGAATGCCCTTGGATTCACTCCCTAGTATCACATAAAAATGATTGCTTAGATAAAATAACAAAACCAGAATATATAAAAGTTGATAATTTGAGTTTTATTAAAGTAGAAAAAGATGGTCTATGAAATCTAATTTAGAAGCAAAAATCACAAACTTCAGATTGTAAGAAAACATTTGAGAAACACATTTTACAAACAGACATGTGTCTAAAATTAATAAAGGTCATTTAAAACAACAAAGTACTCCATGAATGAGAAAATATTTGAACAGAGACATTACCAATGATAATGTACTAGTGATAAATAATGATATGAAAAGAACTTTAACACATATACCATTAAAAATTTTAAAATTGGCAAAGATATATTAGTAGATACTCATTCATAAAAATGGCTAAAATTTAAAACATTCACAATAACCAAAGCTGGTTATTAGTGGCACAAGAACTTTCCTTTATTGCTGGTGAGAATGCAAATATTACAGCCATTTTGGAACACTGCTTAATACTGTCTCAATAAAGTAACAATATTTTGCCATGCAAACCAGCAGCTGTGCTCTTAAATATTTAAACAAATGGAAAAATTACTGAAAAACTTTTATAAAAATATGTAGTTATAATTTGTTCATTAGTGTCCCAAACTGGAAGCAAACAAGATATCCTTCAATAGCCAAGTGTATAAACAGAATTTTACATACATTATATGAAAAAATATTCAATGATAAAATACATAGGTTAATCCCTGAGCTTGGGAGGTGGAGACGGGAGGATCACGCAGGTTCGAAGCCAGACTCGCTGACTTAAGAGACCCTGTTTTCAAATAAATATATAAAAAATGGTTCTGGGTGTGTAGCCCAGAGGGAGAAGGGTTTCCAGGAACCCCAGTACCACAAAAAAGACATAGGTTAACCTATGAAAAGAAATGCAGAAACTTTAAGTTCATATTGCAAAGTTAGAGAAGCTAGTCTGAAAAAGCTAGATAATATGTAAGCAAAACTATAAGACATGTTGTAAAAGGTACAATTATTGAGAGAATAAAAAGATCAGTGTTAGCTGGGTTTGGTTGTGCACACTTGTAATCCTAGCATTTGGGAGGCTGAGACAAGAGGATCATGGTTCACAGACAGCCTCAGCTACTTAGTGAAGCCTTTTGCAATTCAGTGAGACCCTGTTTCAAAAAAAGATTAAAAAAAATAGGGCTGGAGATAAACTTAGAGGTAAAATGTCCCTGGATTCCATCTCCAGTACTGCAAATAAATACATAAATAAAATAAAGATCAGTGTTTATGGGGGTGTAGGGAAAAACTAGAATGATAAATACTTGGATCACAGAGGAAATCTCTAGGTCAATGAAATTAATCTTCATGTCATTATAATAGTAAATATATTACATAATAAACTTGTTTAAACTAATAGCTGTACTACATAATGTATAAGCCTCTAGTAAAAATTATGGAATTTAAAAGCAATGACATCAATATAATTCAGTTATAATAAATATGCCATTGTAACAAGGTGGTTACTATTAGGAAAAACTAGGGTGTTGAAGAGAACTAGTAAATGGAAACTCTGCACTAACCTCAAAAAGTATGAAGAGTTGAAACGTATTTTTGAATGAAATCAAGAAAAGCAAAAAACTGAAGAAAATTCAATAATACAATTATTTTAAATCTTAATATTTTATACATGAAGTAATTTTTGAGATAAGATAAACAGAACAGAACCCAGTATGGCAGGGAAGATGCAACAATTTGTGGCACACCAAACAAAATATATAGGAGAATATAAAGTAAATAAAATGTAGAGTAAAGCTTGTATCACACTATGCCACAGATAATACTTTTATGTCTAGATTTAATGTTTGCAAAAAAGAGAAAAAATGCAATGCTTAGAAGTTATTGTATAAGCGGCAGAATCTAGGGGGAATTTGACACTTGAAAGGTGATAACCACTGAGTGAGATCAATGTCCACATGACTTTTCTTCAAGATCACTTCTCAGTACATTCTGTGCATTACAGCTAGAATTCAAGCCAAAAGCCACAATCTTATTGGCCTGAAGAGCAAAATACACAGCTTTGGATGTTCAGAGTGATTTCAAATTGTGAAAAAAAAATAAAGTAAAGGACATTCAAACCTGTAATTTCAGGATGTGAGTCATTAGTATGAGGACATCTTCAGCAATTGACACCCTGTATCAAACTTAAAATTTAAAAGGGTTGAGAATATAGCTCAGTGGTAGCATTTTCCTGGGATAAATTCCCAGTACCAGTGAGGTAAAAATAAAAAAGGTACAATATTATAACCTATAAATCTGCTTCTAGGGTTTGTTCAAGTCCTTGTCCAATCTCAGATTGTATGTGTTTGAAAGAGACAAAAAGCATACAAAATAATAAAGGAACAGGGTTAAAAAAAACAAGCTAAAACCTTGAATATTTTTTAGCAGAGAAGTCTATGGCTGCCCACCAATAAAGACAGAATTTATATTTTGAGTATTGCCAAGTTAAAATGCTGACAGATTCTGCACAGTAGTTATCAAAGAATAAATTTTATTTTTTTCAGGTTTAATTTTTGTAAAACATGCTATATATATTTTATTGGTGCATTGTAGTCATACATCACAATGGAATACAAGACTTGTGAGGATATACAAGCAGAAATGATCGAATTAGTCCTTATCTAATCCTCATCCCATTCCTTCCCCCTCCCTCGATCACTCTTAATTGTTGATTAACTTTGATACATTTGATTACATACATCATGAGTTTTAAAGAGATTCCATCGTCCCCCATCCCATACTCTCTGATTGGTCACCTTAATTGCATCTCTATAGGGCCCTTTCTTCAAATAGATCTCCTCCTATTACCTATTTCTTCCCAGTTTTTGCATATTAGGGAAAGCATCTGTTTTTTGTTTTCTGTGATATTTCTCTGTGTATGCCTCATTGCAAGTTCCCATCCCAATCTTGATGGCCCCGGCACTGGCCTGGCCACCTGGCAGACTTTGATCCTGGCGTTTCTGGCTCCAGCACCAGCCTTGCCATGGCACACCCCGATCCCGGCCTCGCTGTCCCTGGCACCAGCCTCACCCCTCACTAGGCTCTGATCTCGGCCTCGGAGGCTCCAGCACCAGCCCTGCCTCATGACAGGCTCCGATCCTGGCCTTACTGGTTCCAGAACTGGCCTAACCACTCAGCAGGCTCCGATCCCAGCCTCGGAGGCCCTAGCACCAGCCTAGCCTCATTCCAGGCTCCTATTGCAGTCTTGCTGGCCTTGGCACTGGCCTCACCCCTCGGCAGGCTCTGATCCCAGCCTCCTGGTCCTGGCACAGGCCTAACCCCTTGGTAGGCTCCAAGCCCAGCCTTGGAGGCCCCAGCACCAGCCTTGCCTCACGGCAGGCTCCGATCCTGGACTTGCTGTCCCAGGCACCAGCCTCATCCCTTGGCAGGCTTTGATCTGAGCACCCTCTTCACACAGTATGTTGTACCAAGTTCCCACTCATGCGTGGTTGTAGCATTCTGCCTCTGGGGTTGTTTTTTCAAAAGTTCCAGGTGTGTTGCATCAGATCTCTGCCTCTCCTAAGTACTGGCCGGTGCTGTTGCTGCTGCCTCCACCATCTCAATTCTTTCCCAAACTCTTTTCCCACACTGCATGTTGTCCAGTATTCCTGAGCATGTGCAATTGTAGCATTCCACCTCTAGAGAAATTTCTTCAGAAGATCAGGGTGGGTTGGTTCAGATCTCTGCCTCTCCCAAATACAAGCCTCCACTGCCACTGCAGCCAGCACTGCCAACACCTCCTTACTCCTAGGTCTCTGCTGAGCTCCCTTCTTACAGATGTTGTCCAGGATTCTTAAGCATGTAAAGAAGAAGCAGTCCCCCTTCGTGGGTAATTTTTTCAAAAATTCTAGGTTAGTTGGATATGTTTTGTCTGCATCTCCAGAATCCTGGCTACAAATGCGGCAATCTTGACCTCTCTCCAATATTCTTTCTCTTTCTCTCTCTCTCTCTCTCTCTCTCTCTCTCTCTCTCTCTCTCTCTCTCTTTCTTTATAGGTGGTACTGGGGTTCCTGGAAGCCCTTCTATCTCCGGGCTACACTCCCAGACCTATTTTTACATTATTTTTATTTGGAAACAGGGTCTTCTAAGCCAGCCTGCATGGCTGGTTTTGAACCTGCGAGATTCTCCTGTCTCTGTCTCCCAAATACGGGGATTACAAGCGTGCAGCCCCATGCCCGGCTTCTTTTTATTTTTATTTATTTATTTATTTTTTGAATAAGAGAAGACAGTATGGGTGGTTTGAAGAAGTTGTGGGATCAGGCACTCAGTAGCAATGAATTTTTTCTCCCTTCCAAGAGCAGAGTCCCAAAGCATCCTGGTGCAGAGCCAGATCTGCTATTTTAAGCTCATCACGCCTGGCACAGCACAGCAGCACTCAGTTTCTTGGTACCTGTGGCTCGGCCTCCCACATGGGACCCTACCATCAGGTTTAAAACAACGATATCCCTATATCAAAATAAATAATAAAAAATAGGGCAGGGGGTGTAACCTGGAGGTCAAATGCTCCTGGGTCAATTCCTGCTACTCACAGGTTTCCTTTCTCGAAGCAAATCTTCCAGACTCCGTTCACAGTGTTCTGCCACCACTACCAGTCTTTCATGTTTTCCCCTAGAAATATCCACATACTGGCACAGTTTGGGATGGATGATGGTCTTAAGGATTTGAAAGCGCCCCAAAAGTTTGATGGAATTTGGTGTAAGAGGAAGTCCATTGCTTCCACAAACATCATGTGACAGAGCTGAGGCAAAGAAGGTAAAGGCACCCATTTCAGCATCCTTCAAGGGAAACATTTTGCAGTCCTAGGATTTTCCAAGATAATATACCTCTGGGTCAAAGGCCGCAGGTGAGCACAAAGACAAGGGGATAGAGCTTTTACCAGGGGACAGCCCCAGCGCTGCACCTACGGCTGGTGTGGCCTCTACTGCTTGGTGCACTGGGCTTAGAGCACTCATTTAATTTCTTCTGGGATGCCCGGAGCTCTGAGCGTCCAAAGGATACATTTTCAAAGTAAGGATTATGACCTAGAACATAATGTTTGGATCTGAAATAACCTTTAAAAGTTTGTGTTGAAGGTTTGCTTCTTTGACCTCTTTAATGTGCTAATGCAGTGATAAATTCAAATTTTTATGGGCTATTGGTATATGGTATAAACTTAAGAACTGGGGCTTCCTTGGAGAAAGTGTGTCCCTGTGGGTATGCCCTCAAAGAATATATCTTGTCCCTGGGTTTGTTCTCTTCTCTCTCTCTCTCTCTCTCTCTCTCTCTCTCTCTCTCTCTCTCTCTCTCTCTCTCTCATTCTCAGGCACTAAATGGTGAGCAGCTTTAATCTGCCATACCTTTCTGTCATGATTTTCAATCTTAACAAAGGCCAAAAGTGATGGCACCAACCAACCATGGACTGAGATCTTTAAAGCAATTTTCCAAAATATCTTACCTCCTTTAAGTTTTTTATTAGGTATTTTGTCACAACAATGAAAAGTTAACAAGCACAAAGAAATGATAAAATAATTCACACATCATGAAACCAGTCATTCAAAAATTCAAAATTTATGTCCTAAATTGATTAAAATTACTCTAAAAAGTTAGTTAACATTTGGGGTTTCAAAATGTTTTACTTACAGCCTGGCGTGGTGGCGCACGCTTGTAATCCCAGCATTCTGGAGGCTGAGACCTGGAGGATCATGGTTCGCAGACAGCCTCAGCTACTTAGTGAGGCCTTCTGCAACTCAGTGAGACCCGGTTTCAAAAAAAAAAAAAAAAATTGGGCAGGAGGTATAGCTCGGAGGTCAAATGCCCCTGGGTTCCATCCCCAGACCCGCAAAAAAAAAAAATAAAAATAAAAATAAAAAATAAAAAAAAATGTTTTACTTACAAAGTTGAATACAAAACAGAAATTAAAATGAATAATTAACAAAGATCTAATATAAAAGAACAAGAAAGCCCAAAGTGTCTCTTTGAAAAGATTAACAAACTAGACTTTTTTTTGCATGACTCAATTTTTAAAAAGGCACAAATAAATTATATTGTGCTTGTAATCCCAGCATATGGAAGGCTGAGACTGGAGGATCACAGTTTGCAGACAGCCTCAGATACTTAGTGAGGCCCTCTGCAATTTAGTGAGACCCAGTTTCAAATTAAAGAATTAAAAACTAGGGCAGGGGGTATAGCTCAGAGGTCAAATGCTCCCGGGATCCATCCCCAGACCCGCAAAAAAAAAAAAAAAAAAAGAAAAAAAATATATGTATGTGTGTGTATGTATACATGTATATATATGAATATATTTAATAGATGAATATACTCTTCACAACTTTATGCTAATGATATTAAAGACTTAATTAAATTGACATATAATTTGAAAAACAAACAGCTAAAATGATAAAAGAATAAATAAAAAGCTTAAATTGTAGCTCATTAAGACAATGAAGGAGAAGTCAAATACTTTTATATAAATAAATCAAATGCAGATGAATTTAGAGATGAGTTTTACAAATTTTCAAATATAAGTTTCTCTGCATTACATAATCTTTTCCAGAAATTAGAAAATAATTTTTGAAATTCATACTATAAAATCATTAAAACCTTGATATAAAATCAGAGATGTGTACTATGAGAAAAAATAAAAGTACAGACAAATTTCCCTCATAAAAATATTTATAAAAAATTAAAATTAAATTTGAAAGTATATAAAAAGCTAGGGCTAATTCTAAAAAACAGTATGCAAAAAGTATTTTGTAATAACACATACCTATTTACACTGAAATCTTTCATCACACTAGAATTAAAGAAAACTTGCTTAATTTTATATAATATAACCATTAAACTCATTAAACTCTATCAAGAAATACACTTATTTGAGAAATACTAAGTGCTACTTTAAAATAAGGAAAATGAGAGAGAATATATTTATGTTATTTATATTTGCATTGTGCCAGAATGTTTATATATTATAACAATAAACTAATCAATAATAATGAGAAGTAAATAAAATTTTCACTATGTAGTGATGATTGAGTTGTTATAGTATAAAATACTATTTTTGTAATTATTAAAATACCTGTGTAAATTTATAAGTAGCTGGAAATAAGGTTCACCTACAAAAGTCAAATAAAATTTTAAATGCTACCACAAATTATTGGTAAAATATATTTAACATAAGATAGAATTGCTGTTAGTAGAAAAGTAGTATTAACTAAAAATAAACAATACAAATATGTAGAATCTACGTGTATAACACATATAATTTCACTGAATGACTATGAAAAAAGAGCCAAACAAAAAGAGATGAAAAACTAATCTTAATCAAGATATCAATTGTATTGAATTAATTTATATACTCATTCACATTACAATTACAATAAAACTGGTTTCTTTGAGGAGCTTAGCAAACCTATTATAAGAAATTGTATTACAGAAATAAGGAGAATCTTTAGATGGGTAAAGAAGGCGACCTAACTGAGGGAGATGAGAGAAAGAGGGAAACAAGCTAATGTACATGATATACATTCACAAATTTATCAATGTCAATCACTATGCTGAACATGAGTAGGAGGGAATGGGGGAAAAAGGGGTAAGAATTAGAGAAGGGCTAAATGAGTGTTATCTGCATGTATGCCCCTACCAAATTGTACCTCATTAAGATATATGATTATAATGCACCAAAAAATTGAAATGAATGATTATAATTTGCCAATAAAAATAAAGTATTAATTTTACTTTTAAATAAAAAATAATTACATGGTAGAATAAAATTGCAGGATAGGCCAATTTTGAACATAAAAATTATAGAAAGTATCTGCTGGGTATTGAAGTATATTTTTTAAATTTGTATTGGTACATTATTATCATACATATTTTTTTTGTGGTACTGGGGTTTCTGGAAGCCCTTATACCTCCCAGACCTATTTTTATATTTTTGAAACAGGGTCTCTTACACCAGCGCAGCTGGCTTCAAACCTGCGTCATCCTCCTGTCTCTGTCTCCCAAGTGCGGGGATTACAAGCATGCACCACCACGCCAGGCATTATCATACATTTTAATGGGATAAAAGACTTGTGTCAACATACATGCACACATCACTCATTTAGCCCTTATCCAATCCCCACCCCATTCTCTGCCCATCCTTCCCATGCTTGGCTTAGTTATTGATTTTGATATGTTTAAGTACATCATGGGCTTTAGAGAGTTTTTCTCTCCCCCCTCCCATCATGAAACTGAAGAGCTTTTGTACAGCAAAGGAAACTGTCAAGAACCTCAATTGAAGGCCAACAGATGGAGACATATTTAGAAGGTGTGATAATAAAACAGTGTGAAACTGGCATGAGCATAGAAATAATGGTCAGTGAAATGTAAGAGATATGTAGAAAATGATATATTAAAATAATTACATTAGCCAGGCATGGTGACACATGCTTGTAATTCCCGCGCTTGGGAGGCAGAGACTGGAGGATCGCACAGGTTCGAAGCCAGCCTCAGCTGGCTTAAGAGACCCTGTTTCCAAATAAAAAAGTATAAAAATAGGTCTGTGAGTATAGCCCGGAGGTAGAAGGGTTTCCTGGAACCTCAGTACCACCAAAAATAATAATAATAATAATAATAATAATAATAAGAAGAAGAAGAAGAAGAAGAAGAAGAAGAAGAAGAAAAATAATCACATTAGTTGAAAGATAATATACTTGATAATTTTGAAAATTTCAATCCAATTAACAAGTTTAAAAAGTTATCCTTAAACAAGAAATCAACTTAAAATAATTAGAAGACTTAAGTGTCAGGAAAAAAATCATAAAAAATGTAAGGGAAAATATTTCTGTTCTAAAGTTGTGAAATAAGACTATCATACACAAATTTGAAAACTGTTAACTTTTACAGAAATAGTTGGCAAAACTGATCATATAAAAATCAAATTTTCTGTTTAGCAAATAACCTAAGAAACTGTAATAAAATATTTATAATACATATATCCGGACTTCCGGGAAGATGGTGACTGAGAAAAGCAGCGTTTTTGAGTCTTGCTAAAACTCGATCTCTGTTGCCACAAAATCAGTGGTTTTCATAGCCAGAAAACACCATCAGCAGAGAAATAAAAAATGTAAACACAAGGGACAGAGAAAAAAAGACTAAAAAAACAACCAGTGACCAGAAATCAAGCCTGCAATGCAGCGGTGGAGCAAGCCAGCACCATCTTTCCTCACATCACCAGGCTCCAGAGAGGAAAGGTAAACAAGGAGCTGAAGTGAGCAGCTGTGGATCATTCAGGTATAATTCAGCAGTTCTTTTAGCGCAAAGAATGCCTAAAACTCCTAGTGGTCAAGCTCATCATGTCTTCCAAGGACTCAGAACTGAGTTCAAAACCAGAAAAGAAATATGCCAGCCTCATGGCCAAGGGTGTGTCAGTGGCGCCATATAGCCAGCAACACCAGCCTCATGGCCAAGGGTGTGGCAGCAGCACCATATTGCCAGCAGCTACAGCGAGTTTGCCGTGCCCCACCACAGCTCCAGATGTGTGTGCACAATAACCGTGAGTGTAATTGTGGCCCCTAAAGAAAAAATCCCTGTACTGCACTCCCAGGGACTTGCATAGCTTTGCTAATTTCATTGGGTCGGATATTTTGCAGTCCAACCTAGTGAAAATGTAGTGGTGGCAGAGATACCACACCCTAGTCACAGCTCCCTGTGGGAAAACGCCCAGCCCAGCACTCTCACAGTCTCGCACAGCCACAATTAACTTCCTGGGTATGAGACTTTGAGATACAACCCAGTAAAGGAATAGTGGCAGCTGAGATTACAACAGACTCGAGATACAGAGAACCCTAAGTGAAGTCATAGTGACCTAGGGAAGGCACAAAATTTTGAAATCATGGGAAAGAGGAACAACAGTAGAGCAATGAATGTCCACAATCCCACAACATCAGAACCTGATAATACAGAAATTCAAAGATCTCTAGAAGACCAAATGAGAAAAATAACTGTGGAAATAATAGAAGACTTTTGAAAAGAATTCAGAGAGAGTCAAAAAGAGAAAAAGGATGCAGTCATTGAAGTAAAGGCCTCAATTCAAAGTATAAACAATCAATTAGACTGCATGGAGAATAGAATCTTGCTCCTAGAAGATGATCATTCCAAAAACAAAGGCATAATTTCTAACTTAGAAAAAAACTTAGACAGCAGGCATTTAGCATTGAAGAAATATGGGCCCATTTTAAGAAACCTAACCTAAGAATAATCAGAATAGAGGAGGGAAAATAAGGTAAAACCAAAGGGATCAATAATCTCTTCAAAGAAATAATAGCAGAAAATTTTTCAAACATAGAACAAGAGGTCGATACACAGGTCCAGGAAACTTATAGAACTCCCTTTAGACAGGATCAGAGAAGAGGATCCCCATGCCACATAATTGTCAAAATGACTAATATGGAAGCCAAGCAGAGAATCTTAAAGGCAACAAAAACAAAAGGCCAAGTGACATTCAGAGGCAAACCAAATAGAATCACTCCAGACTTCCCAAACCAAGTCATGAAAGCCAGAAGGGCTTGGAGTAACATATTCCAAAATCTGAAAGAAACAACTTCCAGCCAAAAATGTTCTACAAAGCAAAACTATCTATCAAATTAGATAGGGAAATAAGAAGCTTCCATGACAAACAGAAAATGAAGGAATTTATGTCTTCAAAACCAGCGCTAGAGAAAATACTCAGAGATTAACTACAAAGAAGAAATAGGTAATACACACCAGAACCAGAGAAACAAGATTTTCCATCCAGCAGACAACTAAGCAAAGAAGAATATATTCATGTGTCTATAGGTTAAAATCTTTGGAGATTCATTATTTATTTCAGTCTTTTACTATTTCTAAATTTTATTGTTTGCTTTTATTGTTGCTAATTTTTAGGATTTCTATTTGGAATATTAATATACCTTCTGATAAAGAATTTGGAAATATTTTATCCCATTCTGTCAGTAACTTTTAACTCTGTTTACATTTTAAAATTTTTGTTATTTTTTAGGAAGTTTGTTTATTCTTTTGTTGCCTGTGCCTTTGAAATCATATCCAAGAAATCATTGCCAATTTCAATGTTGTGAAGTGTTATGACCCAGGTTTTCTTCTAAAAGTTTATAGTCTTAAGATTTACATTTAAGTCTTTTATCTAGTTTGAGTTAATATTTGTATATGGTGTTATGTAAGGGTCCAATCTCATTATTTTTCATGTAATTATTAGCTTTTAACTATTTAGTGAAAAGATTACTATTTCCTCCACCAAATGTTCTTGGGAACTTTGTCAAAAATAACTTGACCATATATGGAAGAATCTATTTCTAGGCATTTTATTTTACTCCACTGGTTTATATATCTGCCTTTATAATACTATTACACTATTTCAATTATTGTATCTCTATAAGGTTTGAAATCATAAAATGTACATATACAAGCTTTATTCTTTTTCAAGAGTGTTTTGGGTATTTAGATTTCATATTTCTTGTTAGGATAAACTTTTTCTGAAAAAAAGTAAATGTACAATCATTTTACCTTAAAAAAAAGAAAAAATATCCTCTGGTAAGAAAGAAAGCAAAAATAAATACTGAAATGTTATCTCTAAGTGATCAAAGTTTCATATCAGACAGATGAATCTGTCATGTGAGATTAACATTGTTAATTTTGGATAAACTGCTATAATATTAGATGTCAACCACTACGCCAAGCATGGGAAGGAGGGATGGGAAGGGAATGGGGTGGGGATTGGGTAGGGGCTAACTGGGAAATGTGTGCATGTATGTCTACACAAGTTTTTATCCCATTATAATGTATGAATACAGTGCACCAATAAAAATAAATAAAAATACATATATCCAACAAAGTATTATCATAAGAAACTATATCATTGCTGCAAACAATGAAAATACAATCATTTTAAGAGAAAAAAAATATTTATGACTTTCATAGAAAACATACAGCTATATCTATGAATATATACATATACATATATACAGCTATATATGTTTGTGTAATCATATATATTCATGAATTTTATATAAATTAAGACCACAATAATATTTCATTTTATGTGCATTCAGTTTACAAAATTGAGTACTCTATATTTGTGAAAACTAAGGTTTCTTATGACATCAAATATAGTAATGACTATGAATCAGTTGGATAAATAGAAATGTAAAGCTTAAAGTCATAGATAAAATAAAGCATATCTTTTTGATGTAATATTAAAATATGAATAATCAAATCTATCAAAATAAGAAAACTAAAATTGAACAGTTTGTTTAGATATAAAAATATAGTAAACAATACTAAAAAAAAGCCTCATGATGGTTATCTTAAGGATTTGGGTAGAGTGGCACAATGTAAAAATAGAGTATGTTATCATCAGTTTTCTAGTTTTCCATGTAGATAGATTTTTAGGTTTACATATACTTTTGAGTAAATGGATGAATGTTAATAATACATTAACAATAATGATGGTGCTTCTTGAGGTCTATTTTTAAAATGTGTTACGGACATTAATAATGAAGTATTGGTTTTTGTAAAGTTGGCGACTGAGGAAAGCAGAACATTTTGGTTGTGTTAACACTCCATCCATTGCCATAAAAGCAGCATCTTTGACAACAGAAAAAAATTTTAAAAAATCAAAAAGAAAAAAAAAAACATGAAATGTGACAGAATCAAACCCAGAAGAGAGAACATAGAGCAGCAAAGTACTCTGCACATCTCCTCTGGTGGATAGCTATGGCCATGGGAGCTGTCTGTATTGGCTCTATCTTGCCTAACTTCACCAAGACTGTTAGCAGTATCACCTCCGGAGACTTCTAGAAAAAAAAGCCAGTTACTCAATATGAAGTAAGTAGTTGAAGCTTATCAGAATTGTAAGTGCTTGGCACATCCCTCCAGTCTCCACAGTGATTCTACTGCCGAATGACTGGCTAGAACCTGCTGCAGCAGCTGCCAAACCCAACTCATCCTCCAGAGATCCAAAGCAGCTCTCAACAACACTGCATGTCAACTAGCCATCTCCAAGGAGATTGCCCAGTGCAGCCCCAGGGACATGTGCAAAAAGTGATACACTCACAAGGTTTGTTGTAACAGTTTGCGATATCACCATGAGTTCTTGTTCATAGCTAGTTTAGAAAAAAAAATAGCCAGAACTGTACTGTTGCAAGCTTAAGCAAAGTTTTATTATTATAGGTAGAATGGGAGGACAGAGCAATTAAGGGACTATGTCAGAGACAATGCAGTGGAGTGCTTTGAAAGTAAAACCCTGCAGTGTTTGAACACATAAAAAATTTTTAAAAAAATATTATCTCCTTTCTCTCATCCTACCTAGCCAGTAGTCCTCTGTTTCCAACAAAAGAAAGTGCAGATCCTTCAGTTAGCTCTGCTGTGTAAGTCTTTTCTGTTACCCTTCTTTTTTCAAACTCACGTGGGTACACAGGAATGACATCACTGATTAAAATGTGCTACTTGGTTAGGTAGGTCAGAGGCTGGATGTTAAAAGCAGACTTTGTTTTTTTATAATTTTTATTCTTAAAGCATATATTGCCTACCTGTGACTTTGGCAAGTTCTCAGCTCTTCCTTATCTCTATCTGCTAGAAGTTACTCTGTTAAAATTAGTTTTATAATTAAGAAAATGACAAAGAAAGTATTTCAATGTATAAAGGTTTGGGAGCTATAGCTGTTTTTTATTATTAGTAATTGATATTGAGATTGACATAGTTTGCATTTTATCTTTTAACTTTAGTCTAAACAATTGTGAGAGTCTATATAATTTTTTAATCAAGAGTAAGTATTTGTGTTTTAACATTCAATGTTCAGCTGGGTTAACTAATAAGACAACTTTTAGCTGACCAAAATCAACCTTGACTGCAGCTCTTGGATGATGCTTCAAGACAGAAAAAAAGGATTTTATTGTTCTGCCTAAGTATAGAAGCTTGTAATTAGCAATTAATATTGTCTTTTATTAGCAACCAACACAGGCTTAACCCTCATCACTAAGACTTTGCAGTTCACCTTGGTGAAGGTGGGTATAGAGTTTTCTGTGTCCAACAGCAGATAGAAGATATCCCCAGAGGAAAATCAGGCAAAGATGCTTAAAGTATGCATGGCACAGCACCCTAGTAGGGCATCCAGAAATCACCACAGACCAGATAATTTTGTTGACCTAGGCTAATTCACACCAACTCAGCCCTATCTGTGGAGAGCACAGACACCCATACATACACACCAAGTCTGGTTCATGCAACACCCGCTGACAACATAGGTGGGGAGATACTCAGGCTCAGAGTCTAGGGAACACGTGGAGACCCAGGTTTATGCTAAATCCAGACCCAGTGATACCTGCTGCCTGTGTAGACAGACGGATACTCAGGGACAGGCCCTATGGAGAGCTAATAGCACCAACCTTGCACTTGGGGAGGCATGAGTGGCATGTGGAACTTGCACCAAGAGAGAAAGATACCAGGCCAGAATTCCAATCATTGAGAGACAAAAAAGTTTGTTTAAAACTGACATCATTGTTATAGGTTACAGAGCAAATTAGAGCACTTGGAACCTGCCTGAGAACCTAATATAGAAAATGAACTTTAAGACCCAGGTTTAGTGGCCCACACTTGTAATCCCAGCATTTGGGAGGCTAAGAGAGGAGGATTAGGGTTTGAGAACAGCCTTGGATACTTAGTGAGGCCCTTTGCAACTTGGTGAACCCTGTATCAAAATAAAGAATAAAAAATAGGCCTGGGGGCATAGTTCGGAGTTAAAATGCCCCTAGGTTCCATCCCCAGTACCGCAAAAGAAATTAAAAAATAATTTTAAAAAATGAACTCTAAATGTTGGAAAGAATACATGCTACATGCAGACTCAGGAAAACTGCAGAAACCAAGTCAGGTCTGTGATAATATATTTATAGGGTTGCTTTCTTTTGTTTTTCTGTTTTATTTATTTATTTGTGTGTGTGTGTGTGTGTGTGTGTGTGTGTGTGTGTGTGTTTGTTTTCTTCCCAACCCCTTGTACAAGTTTATTTCCACTTGAATATTTATTTCCTTGGCCCATCCCTTCTTATTTTTTTCTTCTTTTCTTTATTTTGTGTTAAATAAACTTCATATAACCATACTTAAATACTCTAGAATGGTAACTAGACTCCTCCTATATATTAACAGTCTCTAATTTCTAATATATAAAACCTAACTACACTCAAACTCTCACCCTACTTGATCCTATCTACTACTTAAACCTATTTTTTTTTTTTTGGTGGTACTGGGGTTCCTGGAAACCCTTCTACCTACAGGTTACACTCTCAGATATATTTTATATTTTTATTTGGAAACAGGATCTCTTAAGCCAGTATGGCTGGCTTCAAACCAGCACAATCCTCCTGTCTCCATCGCCCAAGCATGGGGATTACAAGCATGTGTCACCACGCCCAACATATTCTTTCATTTATTACAGCAGCACCTTCCTTCTTACTCAACCTTCACCATTGAAAAGAACACAACTTTTCCTTGTATATGTCAGCTAACAAAGAGTGAGAGAAAGCTGTCAAAAGCAACAAAGATTCAAACTTTAACAACCTGAAACAATGAGAAGGAAGAATAACAAGTAAGCAATGAGATTCCACAACTGCACAATAACAGAACCCAACAACACATAATTGTGGAAATTGCCAGAAGAACAAATAAGAACATTAACAATAAAAATGACACATAATTTCTGAAAAGAATTTACAGAAAGCCTGAAGTGACAACATATCAAAGTCAAACACTAAGCCAAACATGAGAAGGATGAAGTGGGAGGAAATGGGGCAGAAATTGAGTAAGGGATAATTGAATGATGTGTGCATATATGTTTCCACCATCTTGTACTAAATTAAGGTGTATAATTACAATGAAACAATAGAAATTCAAAGAAGAAACAAAGGAACAAATAAAGAATCTGACACTCTAAAAAGAAATTATAAAGAAGATCTGGAGAAAATAAAGAATGCAATAATTGAAGTGAAGGCATTGATAAAAGCTATAAAGAGTAGACTATACCACATGAAAAATAGAATATCACTTTTAGGAAATGACCACTTCATAAATTAAGGTATAGTAAATAGTGAAAAAATAACAATTTCACAGCATGAATCAGACATTAAAGAGTAATAAGCTACTTTTATAGAGTACAAACAGGAAAAGAAAAGCTCAAACTTTTGCTATTTGCAGATGACATGATACTATACTTAGAAGACCCAAAAACTCAACCAAAAGCCTTATAAAACTGATCAATATATTCAGCAAAGTGTTCGTAATCAATCATAAAATATCAGAAGCTACTCTGTATACCAACCATAAATCCACTTAAAAATAAATACAGAAAACACTCCACTCAGAACATATCCCAAAATTGCAAAATACTTAAAAATAAACTTAAGCATGTAGGTAAAAAAAAAAAATCCTCTACAAATAAAATTATAAATGCTGGGTGTGGTGGTACATGGTTATAATCCCAACATTTGGGAGGCTGAGATAGGACAGTCATGGTTCACTTGCAGTCTCAGCTACTTAATGAGGTGCTTGGTAACTCAGTGAAACCCTGTTTCAAAATAAAAAATAAAAGATAGGGCTGGGATGTATGTTGGAGGTAGAATGATCCTGGGGTTTATCTCCAATACCACACAAACAAATTATAAAACATTAAAAAAGGAAACCAAAGAAGACCTTAGAAGATGGATAGATCTTCCATGTATATAGGTAGGTAGGCAGAGTAAATATCATCAAAATGGTCATACTTCCAAAAGTGATCTATAGATTTAATGCAATATGCATCAAATTACCAAGACCATTCCTTACAGACATAAAAATCTTTCTTTAAATTCACTTGGAACAACAACAACAAAAACCACCAAAATAGTCAAAGTAGTTCTCAGAAATGAAAACCATGCAGGAGGACACATAATAACTGACTTTAAAGAATACTCTAAAGCCATAGTTATAACAACAGCATGGTACTGGCACAATAAAAGATACATAGACTAATGGAGCAGAATAGAAGACTAAGAAACAAATATACATACTTATAGCCAATTGATTTTTGAAAAAGGGGCCAAGAACTTGCACTAGAAAAAGCCAGCTCAACAAATAATGCTGGCAAAACTGGTTAGCCATATGCAGAAAAATGGAATTAAACCCCACTTTCTCACCATGCTCAAGAGGCAATGCAAGAAGGACCAAATACTTGGAAATTAGACCAGAGACCTTGAGGCTTCTTGAAGAGGGCATAGGTCAAACACTGCAACAAATAGGCATAGATAAAAAAAAAAAAAACTTTCTCCACAAGATCCCCAAGGCACGAGAAACTAAAAGAAAAATCAATACATGAGACTGCATTAAACTAAAGAGCTTCTATAAAGCAAAGGAAACTATCAAGAATCTCAACCAAGAGACAACAGAATGGAAGATTTTTGCCCCTACTCCTCCAGTAGAGGACTAATATCTACAAATACAGACAACTCAAGAAACTCAGCACTAAAAAAACAACCCAATGAAAAAATGGGCAGGTGAACTAAATAAACACTTCATGAAGGAAGAAATTCAAATGGCCAATAAATGCATGAAAATGCTCAATATCATTGGCTATCAGAGAGATGAAATCTAAAACTTCCCTTAACTCCGATTAGAGTGGCAATCATTCAAACACAAACAACAACAACTGTTAGTGAGAATGTGGAGAAGTGCGATCTATTAAACATTTCTGGTGAGATTTCAAAGTAGTAAAGCCACTCTGAAAAACACTATGGAGGATCCTAAGAAAAATAGGAATGAAATTACTATGATTCAGCAAAATCACCACTGGGTATCTACCCAAAAGAATAGAAACAAAACTACCAAACTAATGTATGGGTATATATGTTCAGAGCTGCACAATTAACCATTGCCAAACTATGGAACAAGCTAAGATGTCCATCAGAAGATGAATGGATTACAAAACTATGGGATATGTACACAATTAAATTTTATTTAGCCATAAAAACACAATTACATCATTTACAGAAAAATGGATGGAACTGGAAAACATTATGTTAAATGAGATTTGTCAGTAACAAAAAATAAGAAATTGTATGCTCTTGCTAATATTCAGAATCAAGGGAGAAAATGGGTCATAAAAGGAATGCTAGATGAAGAAGGAGATACTATAGATGAGCAAATAAGGCGACCTAACTGTGAGGGAATGGAAGGGAGAAAGAGGGAAATTTTGTAATGAATTTGATGTACTTTCCAAAACATAACAAAGTCAATCTCTAAGCCAAACATGAGAAGAAGAGAGGGAAAGATAATTGGGTGGAAATTGGGTAAAGGCTAATTGTGGAATGTTTGCATGTATGCTTCCACCAATTTTACCTCATTTAGATATGTGTTTACATGCACCAATAATTTTTAAATGAGTTAAACTAAGAATAATAGACACTGAAGGTAAATAAAAAGTGAAATGATATGTATCAATAATCTTCAAAGAATATCTGAAAATTTTGCAAACATATAAAAGACGTCAATATACAGGTGCAGAAAACATACAGAACCCTTTTTAGAATAGAGCAGAGAAAAGTTTCACCACACCACATAATAGAATAACTTTGAAGCCAAGAAGATAATCTTAATGGCAACAAAAGCATAAAACCAAATGACATTTAAAAGAAAAACAATTAGAATCCCTTCGGATTTCCCAAACTAAGTCATCAAAGCAACATATAGCATGTTCAACAAATGGTGTTGGCAAAACTAGTTAACCATAGGCATAAAAATGGAAATAAATCCTATTTTCTAACCCTGCACAAGAGTCAATTCAAGATGGATCAAAGACTTGGAAATTAGACCAGAGACCTTGAGGCTCTTTGAAGAGGGCATAGGTCAAACACTGCAACAAACAGGCACAGATAAAAACTTTCTTAACAAGACCAAAGGCACAAGAAACTAGAAAGTGAATCAATACATGGAACTGCATAAACTGAAGAGCTTCTTTACAGCAAAGGTAACTATCAAAAACCTCAACCAAGAGCCAACAGAATGGGAGAAGATTCTTGCCAACTATTACTTTGTTAGAGGACTAATATCTAGTATATATAGAGGACTCAAGAAACTTAGTACTATGAAAACAATCCAGTTGGGCATGGTGGTGCACTCTTGTACTCCCAGCATTTGTGAGGATGAGAATGGATGATCATGGTTCGCAGACAACCTCATCTACTTAGTGAGGCCCTCCACAACTTTTTGAGACCCTGTTTTAAAATAAAGAATAAAAAATAGGGCAGGGATTTTAGCTCAGAGGTTGAATACCCCTGGGTTCCATTCCCAGACTCACAAAAAAAGAAAACAAATAACCCAATTAAAAATTGGTGAGTGAACTAAACAGACACTTCACAAAAAGAAACTCAGGTGGGCAATAAATTTATGACAAATGCTTAAATTTAGTAATCACAGAGATGCAAATAAAAACTATCCTGAGATTTCACCTAACCCCAACTAGAATGACAATCATTCAAAACACAAACAAAAATAAATGCTGGTGAGGATGTTGAAAAGTCAAAACATTAAAACATTGTTGGTGGGATTGCAAATTAGAACAATAACTTTAGAAAATAGTATGGAAGATCCTCAGAAGAATGGGAACAAACTTATCATATGATCCAGCAATAACACCTCTGAGTATCTATCAAAAAGGATGAAAACCAAACTACCAAACTAATGCATGTATATCTATGTTCATAGCTGCACAAATCACCATTGCCAAACTATGAAACCAGCTAATATGTCAATCAATATATGAATGGATTACAAAACTGTGGGGAATGTACACAATGGAATTTTACTCAGCCATAAAGAAAAACAAAATTACATCATCTCCAGGGAAATAGATGGAATTGGAACACATTATGCTAAGTGAGATTAGTCACAAAAATAAGAAATTGGATGCTCTTCCTAATATGTGAAAGCTAGAGAGAAATGGGTTATAGGAGGAACTCTAGATGAAGATATTTTATAGATGAGCAAATAAGGTGACCTGAGGGAATGGAAGGAGAGAAGAGGAAAATTTAGTAATGCGCATGATGTGTATTGACAATCATATAAAAGTCAACCACTAAGCCATGTATGAGAAGGAGGGTGGGGAGGGAATGGGGCGGCAATTTGGTAAGGGCTAATTCATTGAGATGTATGACTGCAATGCACCATTAAAATTTTTTAAAAATTAAAAATGTAAAAGAGAAAAAATAAGTTTAATTTCCAAAGAATGAAACAATTATGATTAATTTAAAAAATAAAAGCAACATATTACAGACACTGAAAGGAAAACAACTTGTAGCCAAATTTTTCTGCCCACCTAACATATCTCTAAATTTGATGGAGAAATAAAAATATTCCATACAAAACAGAAGCTGAAAGAATTTGTCTTTCAAACCAACATTAGAGAAAATACTCAGAGATTAACTGTAAAGAAGAAATAAGTTAAAAACCAAATTGAGAGAAACAATAAATCTATCAAACAAACAACTAAGCAAAAAACACTAATTCAAACAGAAGTAAAATTTCAAAATATTAGGAATTAAAATTTATTTCTTAATAATCATGGTTAACATAAATGGTCTCAACTTTCCAATGAAAAGAAAAAAGGTGGAAAACTGGATTTAAAAAAAAAAAACATTATCTGGCCGTGTGTGGTGGCACACACTTGTAATCCCTGCGATTGGGAGGCAGAGACAGGAGGATCACACAGGTTCAAAGCCAGCCTCGGTGGCTTAAGAGACCCTGTTTTCTAATAAAAATATAAAATACGTCTGGGAGTATAGCCCGGAGGTAGAAGGACTTCCAGGAACCCCAGTACCACCACTAAAAAAAAAAAAAAAAAAAAAAAAACACATTATCTATCCATAGGCTGCCTGCAAAAAATACATGTTTGCAACGGACCAGCTCAGTCGGGTACCAGGACTGCTGAGATTAAGTTCTCAGAAGGTGGGCAAAGAGATTTGGCTGTGTTCTGCAGAGGCTAGTTTCTGCAGCGATTCCTCTCCCTTATCAAATAAAAACTCCTTCAAGTCCCTGTTCACAATGCTAAATGTGGGGTTTCATCCCCAGGGGCTTGGGAGAGAGAAATCTGAAAAAGACTGACACGGACAACTGCCTCTTGTACAGTTGACGAGTTTATTACCAAAAACCAAGAAATTTATATTCTTCCACCAGTGAGATTCCTAGTATAACGTGTAAACACCAAAGAACAATAGTGAAGGACATGTAAACAAGGTAAAAGGATATTGGTTGGCATTCAAGATTAGCCTCGAATCTTGTGATCAAGTCCAGCCCCCTGCCCTTGCAGATGGGAGGCTCGAGAGAGCAAATTCCAGAAGGGACAGGCACGCCTAGGGCTTTGGAGAATTCGGCCTCTCATGGAATCTCCTTTAACTCTTTCAGAACTTTTCGTTGCTAGGGCTTAATCCATATAGTTGGCATGGGGAAATCAGATGAATCTGAGCCATGTATGTCTATGACGATCCAAAGGGCTGCGATGGAGTTCTTCCAAGTCCTGTCTGTAAACAACACTCACAACACAGTTTAGCAGATAAGGCCCAAAAGGCAACATGACATTTTTAGATTAAATTGTCAGATGTACTCCTCTATCTGCTGAGCACTTTTCCTCAAGCAGTAGGTCTTATTAGAAACATATTCCTCTTTTAATATTCCATTTTCAAACCACAATCCTTCTGCAATTTCCTTTTAATATTTCTGATTATTATCCTTATCTTTTCTTTCCCATTTGGGACAATCTTAGGATAAACTTTTATTCATACAAAATGCTTTCTTATTCTCACAAGATTTCCTTTCTTTATAACCACCAAAACTTCATACCTGCACATTTATTATTCTGACATACCTATTTCTTAACCAGGTGGTGCCTCCCTGTCTTGGGCAGTGCACAGACTAGGTGCAAGGGTCAAGAATCTTCCTACCCTTCGGCTCTATTGTATGGGCAAGTATTGGCTGCTCATCCACTACGCTGCTTTGAAGTCACACACAAAGTTTATCTTCTCTATATCTAGGCTGGATCACAAGGAGAGGAGGTAGACAGAGGCACTGGTTGCCTCCCTTGCATTTTTTAGGGCTAATGGCTTCAGTTGACTTTTAAGGCTTTTACTATAGGTTAATGATAAGAATGAAGGTCAAAGATAGAGAGGAACTCTGCATTTGTAATTGCTGAAGCTTTAATGCTCCCACAGCACCTAAATTCTGACTAGATTTTATTACAGCTTGGAGTAATGCAGAGGGTGTTTAAAGACCCAGACATATTACTAGAAAATTTATCTTCCATGGACTCAATTACTTCCACAGTCCTAATTTTTTGGGGAACCCCGTTTTTCATCACAGGAGTCATTAGTATAGAATCATTATCAAAAGAGTACTCTGGACAGAGACAACGCTCCCCTCAGGGCTTCATCTCCTTGAGATTTCATATGCCACGTCATGCGCATGTGAGCATGCAGACACCAAGGAAAGCGGGGCCATGCCACATGTTAGAAGTAAAAATATTTACAAACTAAAACTGAAGGGCAGAATCAAGGTAATCAATGCCAAAGAAACTCAAAAACAAGCAGAAATAACAACTATGATATTAGAAAATTATACATATAGCCTAAATTTCTCAGAAGAGACAAAAAAGTCCATTATTTATTGATAAAAGAAAGAATACAGCAAGTTAAAATAGTGATAGTCAACATTTATGCAACAAACATTGGTGTAACCACTTTTATAAAACAAACATTTTATGCCATTAAATGGCAAATATTTCCCAATACAATAATAGTGGAGACTTCCACACACCTCTCATACCACTAGACCAATCTTTTAGACAAAAGATAAGCAAAGCTGGGCGTAGTGGCACACTCTTGTATACTCGTGCTGGCGAGGCTGAGAGGAGGATCACACAGGTTCGAAGCCAGCCTCAGCTGGCTTAAGACACCCTGTTTCAAAATAAAAAATATAAAATAGGTCTGGGAGGTAGAAGTCCACCTAGGTTCCATCCCCAGTACCACCAGAAAAAAAAGAAAGTTAAGCAAATATATCTCAGACCTATTTAACACCTTAAACCAAATCGACCTATTAGACACATACAGAATAGTCCACCCAACTACAGCAGAGTTTATATTTTTCTCAGCTACCAACAAAACCTTTTCCAAAATATACTACATCCTAGGTGACAAAGTAAGCACTAACAAATTAAAAAATGTGACATACTCACCTTGTCTTTTTAAACCACACTGGAATGAAACTAAAAACTATAAGAAGACACATAAGCACGTGAAGATTAAACACTATACTATTAAATAAGGAATATATCATATAAGAAATGAGGGTTAAAATTAATAAACTCCTAGAAACTAACAAAATGTGAGATACAATGTATTAAAACCTCTGGAATACCTTAAAGGCTGTATTAAGAGAAAGTTTTATGGCACTGAGTACCCACATAAGAAGAAATTAAAATCACCAAGTAAATAACCTAATGACAAAATTCAAATCCCTTGGTAAACAGGCAAATTCTAACTCCAAAACGAGTAGAAAAGAAAATTATTAAAATCAGAAAAGAATTGAAAGAAATAGAGAATAAAATACTACAGACAATCAAGAAATTCAAAAGTTGGTTTTTCAAAAACAAAATAAACAAGATAAAAGAAAACACGAACCAACCTAACCAAAGAAAGAATCAATCCAAACTACTAAAAGATGAAAAAATATGATAGTATCATTTACAGTGTAGAAATTCAGATAATTATCAGTACTTGGATAAATGCACTCCAATAAAATGAAAAATCTAGACAAATTTGATAACTTTATAGATATATAACATTTCTAAACTGTGTCTGGAAGATATATAAAACATATACCAAACAATATGAATCAAAGAGATTGAAGCAGCATCAAAGATTACACCATCAAATAAAAGCCCAGGACCAGATAGTTTTATAAAGGTTTTTATAAAACCTTTATAGAAAAGCTAACCCCAATACTAATCAATCTAATTCATGATAAAGAAATAAATATAACTCTCCAAAATACATTCTATGAAGCCAATATCATGTTAATATCAAAACCAAATAAAGACAGCTCAAGGAAAAAAAACTAAAGGCCTATATTACCAATGAAGTTAGATGCAAAACTGCTAAATAAAATACTAGAAATTCTCATTCAACTCTATATCAAGAAAATCATAGATTAACAAGGACTTCCGGGAAGATGGCGACCTAGAAAAGCGGGGCTTAAGAGCCCCGCTAACAACCAATCTCCATTACCACAAAATCAGTGCCTTTCATAGCCAGAAAACACCATCACCAGAGAAAAAAAAAACATCACCAGGCTCCAGAGAACAGAGATCAGAGCCACAGAGGAGATACACTGGTCTCACGCCCGAGGACGCGGCAGCAGTGCCATAATGCCGGCGGCAGCGGCGAGTTCACAGGACAGCCACAGCAAGCCGAGGTGAGCCGCTGCGGAACAGCCAGGCAGGATCTTTAGGCGCAGGGAGCATCTAAAGCTCCAAGTGGCTGAGCTCAGCACACGCTGCAGGGACTCAAAGTGGAACTCAAAACGAGAGAAGAAAAAATACGCCAGCCTCACGGCCGAGGGCATAGCAGCAGCACCATATTGTCACCAGTGGCAGCAGCAGTGAATTCACCGAGTCCAGTACAGGTACATCTGCATACTCAAGAAGAGTGAGTCAAATTGCGGGCCACAGAGGAGAAATCCCAGTACTGTACTCCCTGGGACTTGACCCAATGGGGGAGTGGCAGTGGCAGAGATATCACACCATAGGAGAACGTGCAACCTGGCACCCCCCATAGGCTAAAGCAGCCTCTATCTACTCCCTGGGTCGGAGACTCTGTGATACAACCCAGTAAAGGAGTAGTGGGGTCTGAGATACCACAGACTCGAGATCCAGAGAACCTTAAGCGAAGTAAAAGTGACCCAAGGGAAGAACCCAGAGAAAGCACAAACTTCTGAAATCATGGGAAAAAGGAATAACACTGGAGCAATGAATGCCCACAACCCCACAACATCAGAACACGATAAAACAGAAAATCAGAGATTTCTAGAAGATCAAATCAGGAAAATAACTGTAGAAATAATAGAGGTGCTTCGAAAAGAATTCAGAGAGAGCCCAAAAGAGATAAAAGATGCAATTAATGAAGTAAAGGCCTCAATTCAAAGCAATCAACCAAAGGAATTAACAATATTTTCAAGGAAATAATAGCAGAAAATTTTCCAAACATAGAGCAAGAGGTCGATACACAGGTCCAGGAAACTTATAGTACTCCTGATAGAGAGGATCAGAGAAGAGGATCCCCACGCTACATAATTGTCAAAATAACCAATGTGGAAGCCAAGCAGAGAATCTTAAAGGCAACAAAAACAAAGGGCCAAGTGACATTCAGAGGCAAACCAATTAGAATCACTCCAGACTTCCCAAACCAAGTCATGAGAGCCAGAAGGCATGGAGTAACATATTCCAAACTCTGAAAGAAAACAACTTCCAGCCAAAAATTTCCTACCCAGCAAAACTTTCTATCAAATTAAATGGGGAAATAAGAAACTTCCATGACAAATAGAAACTGAAGGAATTTATGTCTTCAAAACCAGCGCTAGAGAAAATACTCAAAGAAGAAATAGGTAACACACACCAGAACCAGAGAAACAAGATTTTCCATCCAACAAACAACTAAGATTGGTTATCTGTAGAGATTCATTATTTATGTTAGTCTTTTACCTATCTCTAAACTGTATTGTTTGCTTTTATTGTTGTTAATTTTTAGGATGTCTAGTTGGAATATTAATATACCTTCAGATATAGCATTTGGAAATATTTTATCCAATTCTTTCAGTAACTTTTAAATCTGTTTACATTTTCTTTGGATATACAATATTTTTTTATTTTTTAGGGAGTTTATTTATGCTTTTATTGCCTGTGCCATTGAAATCATATCCAAGAAATCACTGTCATTTTCAATGTTGTGAGGTTTTATGACCCAGATTTTCTTCTAAAAGTTTATAGTAATAAGAGTTATATTAGGTCTTTTATCTATTTTGAGTTAATATTTGTAAATATGTTAGGTAAGGGTCCAATATTATTATTTTTCATGTAATTATAATTTTTCAACAATATTTAGTTAAAATATTATTATTTCCTCCACCAAATGTTCATGGAAACCCTGTCAAAAATAACTTGACAATATATGGAAGAATTTATCTCTAGGCTTTTGTTTAACTCCAATGGTTTATATATCTGCCTCTGGAACAGTACTATACTGTTTCAATTATTGTAGCTTTATATGGTTTGAAATCAGAAAATATACATCTTCTAGCTTTGTTCTTCTTTGAGATTGTTTTGGGTATCTAGAGTCCATATTCCATATCAGGATAGATTTTTTTCTGTAAAATAAATAAATAAAGGTATGATAGCTTCACTTAAAAAAAACAAAATAAAAAAATATTCTCTGGTAAGAAAGAAAGCAAAAAGAAATATTGAACTGTTATCTTTAAGTCATCAAAATCTTTGTATCAGACAAATGAAACTGTTTTGTGAGATTATCATCGTTAATATTGGATAAATTGCTATAGAACTTGATGTCAACCACTAAGCCAAGCACGGGAAGGAGGGATCGGGAGGGAACGGGGTGGGGATCGGGTAGGGGCTAACGGGGCGATGTGTGCATGTATATCTACAAAAGTATTTTCTTTATACCATTATGATGTATGAATACATTGCACCAATAAAAAAAGAAACTAAAAAAAATTAAAAATAAATAAATAAATAAAATACTAAAATGGCAAAACGTTATAGAAGTCTGGAGATTGTTGCATTTTACAGAAACTATGACTTTCTGATGTCTTTGAAATGAAAACTGGCAGAAAGTCAAGGTGAATTAACTTTGCCATAGTTATAAGTAATCTCAAAAATCTTGATTGTTTATACAACAATGATTTATCTGTATTCATGTATGATTGGCTGCAGTAATTATTTTAACACCAAAATTCATGGATACTCAAGTCTTATATATACTCAAATATTTCTGGGTGCAGTTCATAAACCAATAATATCAGTATTATCGAAGGCCAAGAACAAAGGATAACAAGTTTAAGGCTAGTGTGTCTCAAACTTAAGGAAACCCTGTTTCAAAATGAAATAGAAAGAGGACTAAAGCTCTGTGGTAGAGTACCCTGGGTTCAGTTCCTAGTCCCACAATAAATTGGTGAAATGTATATAACATTTGCATATCCTCCCGTATACTTCCAATATTCTCTAGATTATTTATAATACCTGATACAATGTAAATTGTTTTATTTTGTATGGAGACATACATGCACACATCACTCAATTAACCTTTACTCAATTTCCATCCCATTCCCTCCTCCTCACTCCTTCTAACTTTTGTCTTATTGATTGACATTTATATGTTTTGTAAATTATATCATGTGCATTAGAGAATTTCCCTCTTCGCCTCCCATTCCCTCAGAATCTCCTTCTTTGTCTAGAGTTCCTCCTATGACAAATTTTCTCTCTAGCTTCCACATACTAGGGAGAGCATCTTATTTTTTTGTGACTTAGCATAATGTCCTCCAGTTCTATCCATTTCCCTGTAAATGACATAATTGTGTTTTTCTTTATGACTGAGTAAAATTCCATTGTGTACATATCCCATAGTTTTGAAATCCATTAATCTGTTGATGGGCATTTTGGCAGCTTCCATAGTTTAGCAATGGTGAATTGTGCAGCTATGACCATAGATACACATGCATTAGTTTGGTGGTTTGCTTTCCATCTTTTTGGGTAGATACCCAAAAGTGGTAATTTTGGACCATTTGGTAAGTTCATTCCCATTTTTCTGAGGTATTTCAGTATTTGAATTCAAGTCACCCTAATTTTACTCAATAAGAGTCCTATAAACAAGAGAATAGTAATGCTATCAATTCAGTCATGACAAAGAGGAGGTGTGAAGTTCTTCCATTAGATAAAAAGGTGAAAATTTTCAATGTAAGAATTTTTAAAAAGCATATTAATATTTCTAAGGTCTACAGTAATTTTAATTCTAAGGTCTATAATTTTATGAGGAAGAAAAATTGGAATAATTATGCTTTAACCTTTTAGACCTGTAGACCTTTTAACCTGTAGAAGTTACAGTCATAGTGAGAGATAAATCCATAGTAACATAGACTTTTGTTTGTTTGTTTTTATATATATAGAAAAATGTGTGTAGAGTTTGGTACTATTTAAAGATTCAAATATGTATTGGGGGTCTTGAACTGCATTCTTATGATAAGGGGGAACTATTAAACTGAAGATTGAGTGGGAACAGATAGCACATAGATGGCAAGAAAGAATAGTTATAATCTATGAGACCTAAAACTAAATGCATGTTTGAAGCAAAAGACTGATTGGAAGAAAAAAATTTAAATTAGTTTTGTAGGTTACATCAGAAGATGAAGCCACCTGACAAGACAGAAGTAAATTTAGTGAGAAAATATATTGAGTTTAGGTTTTAATATGCCTACAGGACATCAAGGAAAGTTTGTCAAGTGGACAGATATCATCCTAGGCCTCAGGGTAAATTTTTGAATTATGGATATATATTTTTTGGAAATAGGTAGTCATGAAAATTATGTGACTGTATTGAATTAGCTACCATTAATTTTCTTTTATATACATTCCCTATGTAAAGAACAAACATAAATACCAATATTAATTAAGCAAGTAAGAAATAAAAACACATAAAAATAGGATAAAACTACTGAAAGTATAAAAATTGTATAAGTGATGTCATAGATACCAGAGAAATTATAAAATGTAGGGATAAGTCACATTAAATGCTATAAAGAGGCTACACAAGACAAGAACTTCTAAGTAGCCATAGGATTGGTGACTTTGAAGTTTTTTTTAAATATTAATTTTTTTGTCTGTGTAATATGGGGGATTAAAATCAGGGGAATTCTATCTATAAACTACACTCTCAGACCAAATTTATATTTTATTTTGAAACAGGGTCTCACTAACCTGCTGATGCTCAACTTTAACCTGCTATCCTCTTATTTCAACCTCCAAATACTGGGATTATGTGTGTGAAACACTTCCCTGGTTTATAAGAATTATTAAACTGAAAATATAGAAGTCAGGATGTTCAATGCTAAGGAATTTCTTAGGGATAAAGAATTAAAAACAAAAAGCATATAAGACAAAGTGTAAGAGCAAATTAGTGTAATTACTAACAAGGGGGTAGGTTAATGTGGATGAAATAACATGTAGAAAGCTGTTTCCTTTTAACTTGGAAGAGACGATAGCATATGCATAGGCTTTGTAAAACTCAGTAGGAATAAAAATACAGGAGTAGGATGATAGCTTGGACTAACTTCTAGGATGCAACAGAGGCTATCAGAAAAAGAACCTAGGTGAAAACATTGTTAGACACACCAAAAAATAAATTGATTTGGATGTTCTGTGATGTTTTAAAAATATATCATAATATGAATCTTCTTACATTTTTTTAAAGGCCAGATAGTAACTAATTTAGGCTATGGTTCATATAGTCCATATAAAAGCTCAATTCTGCCACTGTAGAGCAAAACAAGTCATAAAAGACTCATAACTAAATGGGCAAGATTTTTATTCACAAAATACTAGTGAGTGGTCATACTTTGCTGGACGCTGTGTTATGTTACATAATCTTTTAAGAAATTAAAAGAATAATGGCTATGGGACCATGCAATTTGTATTATGTATACAAATTCAGAGATCCCGTTCTCTATCAGAAACAAAGAGCATATAGATTTTTTAAAAATCATACAGCCTCATGTACATTATATTAAATAACTTGAATTTAAGAAACTTACTTAAAAACTTAAAATCATGCAGCTTAGAAAGGAATTCATGTGTTTACTTCTCACAAAGGAGGCATTCTCCTGCTAACATTAATTTGTTTCATTTAGAATGAGTAACCAAGAATTTAAAATGCTTCCCAACCATTATTAAACACTCCAGTTTGTCATAAATAAATAAATAAATAAATAAAATTATTTGGTTTTTAATTCTAATGGAAAGTGTCAGAACTTTGGCCAAAAACCCAGCCTTCTAATTAAATCAGCATGCTTATTAATTCCAATTGTGTACTAACTACAAAGTTTTGATAATTATAATTTCCATAAAAGAGTCACACAAAGTAGAAAGGCTATATCCAATATATCAGTACTCAGTGCCCTCCATACATGTTAGTTGCATTGATACAGAGCTGTCCTCCAATAGAATGTAACAGACCTATTTAAGTCTCCTTAAACAGCCTGGTACAAGATTCATTTGAACATCACTTACTGATATCATACAGTCTTCAACTCTCTTTGAGGAAGCTAGGGACTCTTCAACAACAGAGATAACCCCTTTAAATCTATAATTAATATTATGCACATATCTTGGGCTCATACAAAGGGAAAAAAGTTTAATTACAAAAATATTCTCCCAAATATTCAAAAATTTAAAAGGAATTTTACTTGCCAGCTTCCAATTCAACTGTCATTAATTTTTTCAAGCCCTGGTTTGTACTTAATGCTGCAAAGCCAGCTTTTTTTCACTTAGGAAGGATTTATAATTTTTTTCTGCTGACTACATTTATTCCATTCTTAAGTTTGCTTTGGGCCGGGCATGGTGGCACATGCTTGTAATCCCCGCGCTTGGGAGGCGGAGACAGGAGGATTGCGCAGGTTCGAAGCCAGCCGTGCTGGCTTAAGAGACCCTGTTTCCAAAAATAAAATAGGTCTGGGAGTGTAGCTCGGAGGTAGAAGGGCTTCCAGGAACCCCGGTACCACACCAAAAAAAAAAAAAAAAAAAAAATTTGCTTTGCATTTTTCTGCCAAATCTGGATATGGTCTGGGCCCCACTACTAAGCACTCTGAAATAATTTTTGAGATTTTTTCTACATGCGATATTGTGATTGACTATCTTCCATTTTTTTTTATCTGAAAGGGAAAATAAAACTCACAGGCAATCAACTAGTAGCTGTGTGTAATGGTATACACCTATAACCTTAGTACTTGGTAGAAAGAGTCAGTATGCTTACAAATTCAAAGCCAGCTTCAGGAAAATAACAAGACCCTTAGCAACTTAGCCTGACTCTGTTCCCCAAAACAAAATAAAACAGGGCTAGAGGTGTAGCTCAGAGTAGACTACTCCTGGATTTAATTCCTAGTACCAAAATACCCTCCTCCATATAAACAAAAGCAAAAAAGTTCTTCAACTAGTCTTATAATTACAATCTAAATTTAGGAATTTTCTAGCTTCAATTTCTATTCCTAGGAACTCAGACACTGATACTTCTATTAGCCTATAAGCTCACTACATTTTCTTTGTCTCTCACCTACCTGGCACAGTACTGAGGCACAATGTAGGCATAAAATACATTACTTGTTATAAACAAATAAGGGGTACAAAATCATACATACATTAATTGCACATATTATCTCCCATTATAATAGTGATTTTCTTAAAAATATGAAATCACAGACTCTATTTAAAGCAGAGTTTTTAAATTTATTATAGCCAAATACCATCATATTACATTTGTGCAAATAGAGAGCTAAGGAGAGGGAAAGATTTGTTAAAGGTCAGGATGCTAAGTAGTCTAAGATACAGGGCTGACAGTCTCAAACTAGTGTTTTATTCATTTTTACCTTACTGACTCTCACATACATAAGAAATGCAAAAATATTGAAAGTCTTTATTTCTTGTTGGATTTTCCTGTCAATGAAGAGTTCAGTTGTCTTCATACAAACTGAAAATAATCAATTTTTAATTAAAAACAAGGAAATGATAGATACAAGATGATTAATCAAATTCATATTGAACTAGATCAATGTTTTTTTGTTAGTGACAATTTCTTGACTTTGAAATTACTTGCCTGGGTCATGAATGGATTTTTAATATAATAGGATAGGGTAAAAATACTAAAATTCTTCACTTCAAGAATTTTTTCCAGTGGCATTTGTTTATATGTATAGGCACATACTATTGTAATCTAAACTTTCATTCACTGTGCATTAGATCAAAATAATTGTACTACATGGCCTTCGGTATGCTATATATAGTAAAAGAAATATTGTTATGTAGGCTGAGAAAGAAGCATTTATGCTGTACTTGTCACTACAGTGGGATTTTTCAAAACTCTCACCTCTATTAAAGGAGGGTTATGTTTTGTCTTCATCTGTACTTTTATTGGCACAGCTCTAAATATTCAAGTAACATTCAGCCATCCTGCACCTCCCAAACCTAGGCTAGATACTGCTCAAGTAGGCAATTCAGCTATACTTGACAAGTTTCAGAGAAAAAGCTGACAAAACAAGATTGGTTTCCAGATGCTGGGAGGAGCAGCTCCCAAGGAACAAAGGAAAATACAATGGGGCATAGCTTTATGCTGATGGCAAAGAACATTAGAGGTGAGCCATTCAATTACCCAAGAGCTGAGATTCCCTAGAGCAAATGAAATCCTGGAGGAAAAAAGGGGCAGAGATGCCACTTATTTTTTTTTCAGCCCAGCTAGAGGAATAGGGAAATATTTTCAATCATTTCTCTGTGAGTATATGTGTAACTTTTTATCCCAAGACCCCTCATTTTCTTACAAGCTTCTGTATAAGAACAGAGATATAGAGAACAGCAAAAGATAATAAATCAAATAGATTAGAAAAATACTGAAGACTCAGTTGCAAGAGTTCTGAGCTGATATAAAATTGATAGACCAACTTAGAGTAAATTTTGCTTTGGCTGAAAACACACTGAACAACACTCATGCAGATATTTCTTTCCAGAGAGATAGTAACATTATAACCACACAAAAACTTATTGAAATCAATTATTCCATCTTAATATGAAAGTTTCTATTTTACTTTGCATCATTTTCATTTTAAATGGCTTGTTTGGATATGGGGTAGGTTTTCTATCATAATTACACCCCTTTTAATCGCAGCATGCAGCACAAGGAAAAGGAGTCATAAAGAAAAACAAAATTCCATCACTTATGGAGAAATGGGTGAAACTGGAGAACATTATGCTAAGTGATATTAGTCTATCACATAAAGAAAGAAAGCAGATGCTCTCTCTAATATGTGGAAACTAGGGAGAAAAAGGGTCATAGTAGGAACACTAGACAAAGAAAGAGAAACCATAGATGCACAAATAAGGCAACCTAGCTGAGGGGGATGGGAGAGGTGAATAGGAAAATTCACTGATGTACATTATGTACATTCACAAACATATCAAAGTCAATCAGTAAGATAAACATAAGAACCAGGGAGAAGGAAGGGAATGATGTGGAAACTGGGGAAGGGCTAAATAAGTGATGTGTACTTAAGTGAAGCCTTTATCATCATGTACTCCTTAAGATGCATGACTACAATGCACCAATAAAAATAAATTAAAAAAGTGACAGTATCTGATATGGTCAACTACAAATTCACAAATATAACAAAATAAGAAATTACAATAATCCAAATTCTTGGCAAGGCCATAACCATTAATCTTGTTGAAATTTCACTATTAGGCAGGGAGGAAGGCAGAGGTTTACATAGTAACAACCTCAGCTGAGTATCTTAGGACAGTCTTAGTCTATATCTATCTATCTATATCTATATATAGATATAGATAGATAGATATAGATATATATATACATATATATACATACATATAGATAGATAAATAAGTGATGCGTGAATATATGCCTCTACCATTTTGTACCCCATTTGGAAGTATGCCAACAGTGCATCAATTAAAAAAAGATTTGGCATCAGCTACAAAGTTAAATTCAGATGGTGATGAAGTTATGATATTTTATTAAAAATGTGAACACAAGCATATGATACATTTTTATCCACATATATCTAAAGGCATTCACTTGAAACCAGTCACTTTCATAGGCAGTACATTTACTATAACAGCACAGCTACTACTAAAAATATATGTGAAAAGCTTTTCTGATACTTTAGGCATCTTAGCTTTTCTTTAAGTATCTTAAATTTAAAAAAAATTTTATCCATTTAAGATAAATTTTATTGTTTGGAAAAATATACGGTCATATAAAACAACAATAGGGTAAATGTAAAATGGATAATCAACTTGAATAGCATTAGTTGGTATCAAAATATTTCAAAAGAGATATTCCATGAGTTATAGCATTATCAAAATGAATAATCAATAAGACTAATAATCTTTTAAAATTATTACATGAGCTGGGCTTGATGTCACATGCTTTTAATCCCAGAATTTGGGAGGCTGTGACAGAAGGATCACAGTTTGTGGCCAGCCTCAGCTACTTAGTGAGACCCTCTGAAACTTAGTGAGACCCTGTTTCAAAATTAAGAATAAATAATTGGGCTAGGGGTATAGCTCAAAGTAGAATGCTCCTGGGCTCCATCTCCAGTACTGCAAAAAATAAAATAAAATAAAATTATTACATGAGAATATTTAGAAATTATATTCAAAATGGTGACTGTGGTAGGCAGCACATTTCAGTAGCTAAAACAAATAAAGTTCAACTACTGAGAAAGGGAGTGTCTTGACAAACAAAATAAATATCGTTCACGAACCAAAACAGAACCAGGAACCATGGTGAAAGGAATCCAGTACTTTGAAATGCAAGATTCACTGCAAAAAGCCTGAGCATGCAATGGAGCTATAGTGGATGCTGCCTGGCTGCCAGCACCATCATGAGCCATGGGCCCAAACCACAAGTCCTGGCTCTGGCCGATACTGGTGTGGCAGCCCCAAGAAATACAGAAAAATAACCCAAGAGCTTAAAATTGGTTGAATATCTCCAATATCTTATGCAGCGAGCTGCATCACGCTTCACGGATGCAGAAGAAGATCCAAAAGCCTGTGTGCTCACCAGAGTTGGCTCCCGAAGTGGCAGAGTGAGCCCTTAAGAGACCCTGTAGTAGGACAAGATATAGTCTTGCATTACTAGTTACTAGGTACTTGGCTGAAAACTGCACAGAGAAGCTGTGGGAGAGCCAGTTAAAACCTCCAGAGACACAGGAAAGGTGCTCAAGGCATGGTACCTGCACAGAGTTACAGGGGTTTGGTCTAAGCCTACACTGGACACCCTCTACTTGTGCAGGTAGGGAAGCGCAGTCACAGAACTCCTGAGCCCTGGGTGAAAAGAACAGTAGAGTGAGGGCACAGACCACAGGCTGGAAAAACACAAAACCCTAGACTTACATGGAACTCATTAACAGTGACCACCCCCCGATGCCCTGACACCTAAAAGCAAAGCTTTCAGAAGCAAGAGAAGGTCAAAAAACATTCAGAGAGTGGGTTCAAATGCTGACAATAGGGTTACCGAGCAAATAAGAGACATTAGAATACATTCCAATCTACCACAGTGATCATACATACAGATATTATATGGATCCAGCCCTGTATTTGTAAATTAGTAGGACTGTTGTGTTTTTCTTTTCTCTTTCTTTTCTTTTCTCTTTTCCTTTTTCTTTTCTTTTCTTTTCTTTTCTTTCTTTCTTTCTTTCTTTCTTTTTTTTTTTTTTTGGTGGTACTTGGGTTCCTGGAAGCCCTTCTACCTCCGGGCTACACTCCCAGACCTATTTTATATTTTTTAAATTTGGAAACAGGGTCTCTTAAGCCAGCAAGACTGGCTCTGAACCAGCGCAAACCTCTTGTCTCTGCTTCCCAAGCATGGAGATTACAAGCATGCTCCACCACGCCTGGCATTCTTTTTTCTTTCTTTTATTTGGCATTTTTGTTTGTTTCTTTTGCTTTGATATCTCACACTGTCACTAGTTCTTTTTATTTTATTTTATTTTTGTCCTTTATTTTTTCTCTCTCTTATCCCTTTTTTCTTTTGTTTTTTTGTTTTTGATGTGTAATTGTTAGTTTTTGTATCATATTTTGTTAATTTATTCATGTTTGTTTTCCCTAACCTACATTCCTTTTACAAACTTTCTCATTCTAGCTTATCTACTCTCTTCTCTCAATACTGCATCTCCTTATTTAATATTCAAGGTATTTCATATCTCCATAGTTACTCTACTAACTACAAGAGTCCTACTATCTAACCTTCACTCATTCTCAATCAGATACTATCATTATACTTACTTACTCAACCTAATCATATCCTTTACCTTACCTGACTCCTGTACCCATCACCCCAGCTCCTCCCCCATTATCCAAACCTCACCATTGGATAAAGCATTGCTTACCTGCTGAGACCTCTAAATTTCTACTACTAACAATGCACTAGATATAATACCCATAAAAGATGACAAGACATCAGAAAAATAAGCCTGAGAACCTTGAAAATGTGAGAATAATAAACAGTGAATGAAAAACAGAAATCACAAATACTGCCCTACAAGAAATGCAAGAAGAAATCTAAATCCTGATCTTCAACATGAAGAAAGGTCTCAAGGCAAGTGTAGAGCAAATGAAAAAGGAAATGGAGATACTAAGAAAAAATCTGAAAGAGGCCTAGAATAAAATTAAAGAGTCAATAAATGAAATGAAGACAGTAATAGCAAAAATTATGGAAGATTAGATGAAATGGAAAATAGAATATTAATGGTAGCAGACAGTTCATTCAAAACAGAAATCACAGTCAACAGCATAAAGAAGTCATTACAGCAACAAAGCTTAAACATCCAAAAAATATGGGACAATATAAAATGTCCTAACTTATGGATAAAAGGCATTAAAGAAGGGAGATAGGTACAGACCAAGGGTATTTGTAATAATTTCACAGAAATAATTTCAGAGAATTTTCCAAATATGGAAAGAGGAGACACAACCTGGCTGCCCACTGATGCCAGCACGGGTTGCTGGCCCAAACTACATTCCCTGGTCCTGACTGACACCACCGTGGAAAAATAATCCAAGAGTTTGAAAATGGACACAGAGCCTCATCTTAACCAGCGAGCAGCACCCAAGCAAGAAGCATGTGTGCTCACCAAAGATGGAACCACAGCAGAACAGTGAATCCTTCAGACACCTGGATCAAGAAAGCCAGGTATCTGAGTGCGTCGAGAGAAGCTGTGGGTCTTAGCGTGCACCCCAGGTCCCGCACTGGCTCTGGGTGCCTGTCCCCTGCCCCAGAATCCAACACTGTCCTCATGTGCCCTGTCTGCTCCCCAGGACCCCTGCTAGTTGCCTGTGCCACCCACACCCCTAGACTCGGCACTCACCTTGTGTACCTAGTCCGCGCGCCCTGCCAGATCCCAAGCACTAACCTCATGAGCCCTGACTGCCTCCCGAGTGGCCATAGCTCTGTGCATCCCAACCGCACCCCAAGACCATGAGATATCCTTGGGCCCCCAGTCCACGCACTGGGTCCAGCACTAGTGTGTATGCCCGCTGCACGCCCTGGGCCCTAATGCAACTGTCATGCACCATGCCTGAGCCAGAGACCAGGGCAGGACCCTCCACTAAGCCTATACCCTTGGACCCATGTGTACCCATCCTGCACCCCTGACCCACCGCTGGCTGGCTGTCCCCGCCCCGCAGCTGGAGACTCAGTTCTAATCTAGAGCACCCAGCCCATGCCCTGGGTCAGGCTCTAGACCTGTGCACACTGTCCAAGCCCAGGACCAGGCACTAGACATCTGCGCCCACTCACACCAGGGTCCAGTAATAGCCATGCACCCAGCCTGTGCCTTTGGACCTGGCAGCGCTCTGGCAGTAAATGTGTGTGCCCAGGGATCCTACAGCAAACCTTTGCCCAGGGTGCATCTTGAGACCTCACGGGCTAGCCCAGTTAGAATTTCCAGAGACACAGGAAAAGTCATCAAGATGCAATACCTGCACAGGGCCTCAGGGGGAGGTTCCAAGTCTACTTTGGCCATCCTCCACCCCTGCTGTAGGGAAGCACAGGCCTGAGTCTAGGGTGGTGAGTGCAGAGGCACAGACTACAGGCTGGAAATACACAGAACCTGGGAATTGTACAGAATTTATTAGCAGTGACACCAGACATCCTGAAACCTAAACCCAAAGCTGTAAAAGGAAAGAAATGTGCCCAAACACCCAAAGAGTGACTTAAGAAGCTAAAAATAGAGTACAGAGCAAATTAAGAGACATTAGATTATATTCTGAAGGCTACCCCAGCAATCAGACATTGAAATATTATATGGGCTCAACCCCATATTTGTAAATAAGTAGAACTGTGTTTTTGTTGTGTTTGTTTTGTTTTGTTTTTATTGCTTTTGTTTTGTTATTATTGTTGCTGTCTTGTTTTTTCCTCATCCTTCTTTTACATTTATTTATTTTTTTAAAATATATTTGATAGTTTGCTTTTTATCTGGTTTCAAACAGTTACTAGTTCTTTTTATTTTATTCTTTTCCTTTTTCCCTCTTTCTTCCTCTTTCTTTTTTCCCCTCTTTTGGTTAGTTTTTCCTTTGATTGCATAATAGTCTTTTTATCTTGTGTTGATATTTTATGTTTGTTTGCTCCTCCCCCCACTCATCTTACAAACTTCCCCACACTAACCTATCTACTCTTTTCCCAAAAAAATTTTTCCATAATATACCTCCTTATTTAATATTTCATATCTCCATACTTAAATATTCTACAAACTACAAGAGTCCTACTAATTAACTCTCTCTCTCATTCTCAACTAGATATTACCTTATCAAACTTTTTTTTAAAGAGCGTTAAGATTTCTAATTTATTTTTTTTCTTTCCATTCCTTTTTCTTTTTCTTTTTTTTTATAACAATTTTTATTGAACATAAGTAGTATACATTTACACTATATTTGGTGCCCTCTCCCCCCCGCCCCCCCCACCAATGGTTGTCCAGGTAAACCATGTCTTATTCATAATTTTACACATGTTCAGGTGTAGACCCTCATTAATCCAGATCGGCCTTTCTCCTCTCCTATCTTTCCATTAAAACTTAGCTAGTATTTCCCCTCTAATATCTGGGGTCCTACTGGTATCCTTTGCCTTTTCTAGTTTGGGCATATTAGAGGAAACATGTGTATCTTCTCCTTCTGTGCTTGGCTGATCTCACTTAACATGATGCTCTCCAGGGCTTTCCATCTTCTTGCAAATGATATAATTTTGTTCTTCTTTATGGCTGAATAGAATTCCATTGTGTGTATTTCCCACAGTTTTGCTATCCATTCATCTGTTGATGGTGATCTGGGTTGGTTCCATATTTTGGCTATTACAAATTGTGCTGCTATGAACATAGGAATGCATATGTTGCTGTATTTCTCTGAATTCAACCCCTTTGGAAAGATACCTAGGAGTGGTATAGCTGGATAATATGGTGGATCTATTCCCAACTTTCTCAGGAATGTCCACACAGATCTCCATAGTGGCTGAACTAGTTTGCACTCCCACCAACAGTGTAAAAGAGTTCCTCTTTCCCCACATCCTCGCCAGCATTTGTTGTTATTTGATTTCTTTATGCTTGCCACTCTGGCTGGGGTAAGATGGAATCTCAGTGTAGTTTTGATTTGCATCTCCCTGATGGCCAGTGATGAAGAACATCTTTTCATGTATCTATTAGCCCTTTGTATCTCTTCTTTTGTAAAGTGTCTATTTAGTTCATTTGCCCATTTCTTGATTGGGTTGATTGTTTTGCTAGTGTAGAGCCTTTTGAGCTCTTTGTATACTCTGGATATTAGCCCCCTATCAGAATGGTGGCTGGTAAAGATCCTTTCCCATTCTGTAGGCTTCCTCTTTAGGTTATTGATAGTTTCCTTTGATGAGAAGAAACTTTTTAGTTTGATGTTATCCCACTTGTTTATTCTTGCTTTAATTTCCTGAGCTTTGGAGTTTTTGTTGAGAAAGTTACTGCCTGTGCCAATATGTTGTTGTGTTGAACCTATGTTCTCCTCTACTAACTTCACAGTCTCAGGTCTAATTTCTAAGTCTTTAATCCATCTTGAGTTGATTCCTGTGTTAGGTGAGATATAGGGTTTTAGATTCATCTTTTTACAAATGGTTAGCCAGTTCTCCCAGCACCACTTGTTGAAAAGTCTGTCTTTTCTCCAGCGTATGTGTTTGGCCCCTTTGTCAAAGATTAATTGACTAAAGATGTGTGGGTTTGTTTCTGTATCTTCTATTCTAATCCACTGGTCAGTGTATCTGTTATTGTGCCAGTACCATGCTGTTTTTACTACTATTGCTCTATAGTATAATTTCAAGTCTGAGATTGTGATGCCTCCTCCATGTTTCTTATTGCTGAGAATTGCTTTGGCTATTCTGGGTCTTTTCTTACGCCATATAAAGTTCATGATTGATTTTTCTAGGTCTCTGAAAAATGTCGCTGGTATTTTAATGGGAATTGCATTGAACCTATAGATCAGTTTTGGCAGAATGGCCATTTTGATGATATTTATTCTGCCTATCCATGAGCACGGGAGATCTTTCCATCTTCCAAGATCTTCTTCTATTTCTTTCTTTAATGTTTTATAGTTTTTGTTGTAGAGGTCTTTTACATTTTGGGTTAGGTTTATTCCTAGGTATTTTATAGGTTTTGAGGTTATAGTGAATGGAATTGTTGTTTTTGTTTCTTTCATTTTGGATTCGTTGTTGGCATAAAGAAAGGCCACTGATTTCTTTAGGTTGATTTTGTAACCTGCGACTTTGCTGAATTTGTCGATCAGCTCCAGAAGTCTTTTGGTTGAGTTCTTTGGGTCTTCCAGATAAAGGATCATGTCATCTGCGAATAAGGATAGTTTTACTTCCTCTCTTCCTATGTGGATTCCTTTGATTTCCTTCTCTTGTCTGATTGCTGCAGCAAGAGTCTCAAGGACTATATTGAAAAGGAGTGCTGATAGTGGGCATCCTTGTCTTGTTCCTGACTGTAGCGGAAATTCTTGCAGTTTTTCCCCATTCAATATAATGTTGGCTTTTGGTTTGCAGTATATTGCCTTGATGATGTTGAAGTACTTTCCTTCTATCCCAATTTTTTGCAGTGTTTTTAACATAAATGGGTGTTGGATTTTGTCGAATGCTTTTTCAGCATCTATTGCTATGATGATGTGGTTTTTGTTCTTGGTTCTATTTATGTGGTGAATAACATGTATTGATTTGCGTATGTTGAACCAGCCTTGTTTTTCTGGGATGAAACCGACTTGGTCATGATGTATTATTCTCTTGATATAGTTTTGAATGCGTATAGCTGGTATTTTGTTTAGAATTTTTGCATCTATGTTCATTAAGGATATTGGTCTGTAGTTTTCCTTTCTTGAGGTATCTTTATTTGGTTTGGGGATTAATGTGATACTGGCCTCATAGAAGGAATTTGGAAGAGTTCCTTCTCTTTCAATTTCCCAGAACATGTTATGAAGTATTGGTATTAGTTGTTCACTGAAGGTTTTGTAGAATTTAGCTGGGAACCCATCTGGGCCTGGACTTTTCTTTGTTGGAAGAATTGTTATTGCCATTTCTATTTCTTTGGTTGTTATTGGTTGGTTTAGGCTTGCTATGTCCTCTTGGTTGAGTGTAGGAAGGTTAACTGTGCTTAGAAATCTGTCAATTTCATCCAGGTTTTGAGATCTATTGGAGTATAAATTTTTAAAGTAGTTTCTGATAATCTTTTGAATTACTTTGCTATCTGTGGTGATATATCCTTTTTCATTTCTAATTTTGATAATTTGAGTTGATTCTCTTTTTCTTTTGGTTAGGTTGGAAGGGGTTTATCAATTCTATTAATCTTTTCAAAGAACCAAGTTTTTGTTTTATTCATTCTTTGAATTGTTTTTTTGTTCTCTATTTCATTTATTTCTGCCCTAATTTTGATGATTTCTTGCCTTCTGCTGGCTTTGGGAATAGACTGTTGCAGTCTTTCTAGGTCCTTTAGTTGTGTCATTAGGTTCTTTACTTGGAGGTTCTCTGTCCTTCTTATGTGGGCACTCAATGCAATAAACTTTCCTCTTAGAACTGCCTTCATGGTGTCCCATAAGTTTTGGTAATTTGTGTCTCTGTTTTCGTTTGTTTCCATAAATTTCTTTATTTCTTCCCTAATTTCTGCCCTTACCCATTCGTCATTCAATAGTGTATCATTCATTCTCCATGAATTTGAGTACTTTCTTTCGAGTTTCCTGTTGTTGATTTCTACTTTGATTCCATTGTGGTCTGAAAAGATGCATGGAATTATATTGCATTTTTTTAATTTGCTGGTATTTTCTTTGTGTCCCAGGATGTGATATATTTTGGAGAAGGTTCCATGGGCTGCTGAGAAGAAAGTGTATTCTGTAGTTCCTGGTTGAAATACTCTGAAAACGTCTATTAGGTCCATTTGTTTTATGGTTTCCTTTAGTTCTAAAGCGTCTTTACTCAACTTTTGCCTTGAAGATTGATCCAGTGGTGTGAGAGGTGTATTAAAATCTCCCAGAATTATTGTATTTGGGTCTACTTGGGATCTTATGTCCAGAAGGGTTTGTTTTACAAATGTGGTTGCACCCACATTTGGGGCATAAATATTTACTATCATTATATCTTCTTGGTGTATTGTTCCTTTTAATAAAAGGAAGTGCCCTGATTTGTCTCTTTTGAAGTGTTTTAGTTTAAAGTCTGTTTTGTTGGATATCAGGGTTGCTACCCCTGCTCTTTTTTGGTCACTGGTGGCATGGTATATCTTTTTCCATCCTTTTACCTTCAGCCTGTGAATGCCTTTGGCTGTGAGGTGAGTTTCTTGCAGACAGCATATATTTGGATTATGTTTCCTAATCCACATTGCCAGTCTATGTCTTTTGATTGGTGAGTTAAGTCCTTTGACATTAAGATATATTATTGAAATATGATTTTTGTTTTCTGCCATTTTGTGTTCTGTCTACTTTTGGGTGGTGTGGTCTTTCTTCTTTACTTAAATGGCCCACTTATTAACTTCCTCTCTTCTCTGATTCTGAAGTCTGCTTCTTTTTTCTTCCTTATGATTTATTTCTTTAAGAATTTTCTCTAGTGTTGGCTTTGAATTCATAAATTATTTGAGATTCTGTTTCTCCTGAAAGACTTTGACTTCCCCATTGATCTTGAATAGTAGTGTTGCTGGATAGATGAGCCTTGGCTGGAAGTTATTTTCTTCCAAGGTCTGAATCACATCGTACCAGTCTCTCCTAGCATTCCTGACCTGGGTTGTATAGTCTGGGGTGATTCTTATTGTTTTGCCTCTATATGTCACCAGTCCTTTTGTTCTCACTGCTTTTAAGATTCCTTCCTTGGCCTCTATGCTGGTCAATTTGGTTATTATGTGGCGTGGAGTGGTTTTTCTTTGGTCCTGTCTCAGTGGAGTTCTGTATGCCTCCTGGACTTGAAGATTCAAGTCTCTTTCCATATTTGGAAAATTCTCTGAGATTATTTCCTTGAAGATATTAAAGATGCCTTTGGTCTGTACCTCTATCCCTTCCTCGATGCCTATTATCCGTAAATTAGGGCACTTCATATTGTCCCATAATTGCTGGATGTTTAGGTTTTGTTGCTGTAAAGATTTCTGTATATCGCTGACTGTTTTTTCGGTTTGGGATGTACTGTCTTCTAATGTTGATATTCTGTTTTCCATTTCATCTAATCTTCCAGAATTTCTTTCTATTGCTGTCTTCATTTCACTTATTGCCTCTTTCATTTCATTCCAGACCTCTTTCTGATTCTTTTTTAGTGTTTCTAACTCACATTTAACCTCCTCTATACTTGTTCTAAATCCTTTCATCATATTGAACATCAAGATTCTGAACTCCCCTTCTTGCATTTCTAGTAGTATTCGTGATTTCTGCTGTCTCTTCATAATTCCTGGTTCTCATATTTATAGCGTTCTCTGTCTTGTTTTTCTGATTTCTACCCATCGTTCATGAGTACTGTGCTTAGTCAAATCTTAATATTAGGAGTTTTGGGGTTTTGGTTAGTCAGCAGAGCCTTTCCAGTGTTGAGGGTGGGTGATGTGTAAGGAGCTGGGGTGATTGGTAAAGGAGTTGGATTAGGTAGAGGATATGTTAGGTTGAGAAAGACTTTAAGTATGATAAGGTAATAACTTGTTAGGAATGAGTGAGAGTTAACTACTAGGACTCTTGTCGTTGGTAGAGTAATTATGGATATAAGAGATATTTGAGTATTAAACCAGGAGGTATATTATGGGGAAAAGTTTTGGGGGAGAAAAGTATGTACCTTAGTGTGGGTAGGTTTGTAAATAGGGATGATGGAAGGAGCAGACAGACATAAAAAAAAAAAGAATCCACCCAAGATACCAAGACTATTATGTCATCCAAGAAAAATGAAGGAAAACCAATAAAAGGAGGAGAGTGAAAAAAAAGGAAGGGAAGAGGAAGAAAGAGGAAAAAAGAACAAGAAAAAAGTAAAAGGAACTAGCAGCTGTGTGAAATAAAAAATAAGGCAAACTATCATATATATATATATATATATATATATATATATATCAACAAGTTAAAGTAAAAGAAGTGTGGGTTAAAAGAAAAAAAAAAAAAAACAGCAATAACCCTACCAAAACAAAAGCACTGTAAAAGCAAAATACAACAAAACATCCACATTAAAAGTAAAACAAACAGTCCTCCTTATTTACGCATATGGGGTAAGGTCCAAATAATATGTGTGTATCTGATTGCTTTGGTAGCTTTCAGAATACCATCCAATGTCTCTTAGTTTTCTTTGTACTCTATTTTTATCTTCTTAAGTCACTCTGGGTGTTTGGACACCTTTCTTTCCTTTAGCTGCTTTAGGTTTATGTGTCTGGATGTCTGATTTCACTGTTATTTATTCTGTACAATTCACAGGTTCTGCAAAATTCTAACCTGTGGTCAGCACCTCTGCACTCACCACACTAGCCTCCAGCCTGAGCGTCCCTACAGCAGGGGTGGAGAATGACCAAAGTATAGTTGAAACCTCCCCCTGAGGTCCTGAGCAGATTTTGTGGCCCGATGGATTTTCTTGTGTCTCTGGAAATTCCAGCTGTGCTAGCTGGTGTGGTCCCAAGATGTACCCTGGGCAAATGGGTGCTGGTTCCTGGATGCCCACACTTACTGCCAGAGCTCTGCCTATTCCAAGAGTGCAGGCTGGATGCACTGCTAATACTGGACCCAAGTGAGAGTGGATGCAGCTGTCTATTGCTGCTGGTATGCTCTTCCAAGGTGTATTGAGCTGTGTTCTTTGCTTAGCACTAAGCCTCTGGTTACCAGGAGGGTGGGAACACCCAGCGGTGGGCCAGGGGTGCAGGGTAGGTGCTCAAGGGTCCAGTGTGCGTTGTCCAGCAATGGTCTCTGCCTCCCGTGGGACGTAGAAGCTGGGGGTGCCCCACGGAGATTTCTGGGTCACCCAGGGCTTTCACAGCCCGGAAGGCAGGCTCTGGCAAGGTGGCAGGGGCTAGACACACAAACAGACTTCAATTTAGGGGTAGCAGTGTACAGGTACTGACTACCAGCAGGGGACCGTGGCGCAGGGAAGTTGCGCGAGGAGATTGCTGGGATCTGAGGCTTGAGCCCGTGCTGGGGGGTTGAGGCTGCGCACACGCTAGGACCCCAACTTACCAGGGTGCCCTCAGGTACCTGAATTGGTGCAGGAATCCTTTGGAGTCTCTATGCAGTTGTGATCCGGTCGCTGGTGGGCACACAGAATTCTGGTGGCTGCTGCTCGCTGCTTAAGATGCAGTCCTAAGTCCGTTTTTAGTCCCGAATTATCTTTCCGTGGTAATATCGGGCAGGCAGCTCCTTGGGCAGCTGCAAAGGCAGCCCGCCGATCAGTATTCGGATCAGTGTTCCAATTGTATTTGCAGCAGGTCCCGTGTTCGATCTTTGTTCTTCTTCTTCAAGTTCAGGGTTCCGCCGAGGTACCTGGATGTGTTTTGGTTCCTGGTATGTATTTATTTTGTTGATTTAGACACTGCTTTCTAAGTATTTAAACTTTATTTGCTTCAGCTACTGAGAAGTGCTGTGTCCCTCGGTTGCCATTTTGAAAAAAAATACCTTATCAAACTTAAATTCTTTCTCAACCTAAATATATCCTCTACCTAATCTGACTCCTATACCCATCAGACCGGCTCCTCACCCATCCATCCCACCCTCAACATTGGAAAAGCACTGCTGACCTGATGATACCTCTAAACTAATACTAAGATTGGATTAAACACAATACTCACAAATGATGGGTAGAAATCAGAAAAACAGGACTGAGAATGCTGAAAATACGAGAACTAGGAATAATGAAGAGACAACAAAAATCATGAATACTGATCTACAAGAAATGTAAGAAGGGGAGTTCAGAATCTTGATCTACAGTATGATGAAAGGCTTTAAAACAAATCTACAGAAAATTAAAGAGGAAATATAAACACAAAGAATCAGAAAGAGGTCTGGAATGAAATGAAAGAGTCAAAAAATGAAATGAAGACAGCAAGAGAAAGAAATTCTCTAATATTAGATGAAATGGAAAGTAGAACATCACTGTTAGAAGACAGTTCATTCAAAACCAAAAACATAGTCAACAGTATACAGAAGTCAGTACAGCAACAAAACCTAAGCATCCAGTAACTATGGTACAAGAAGCATCCTAAAATATGGATAAAAGGCATTGAAGAAGGGATAGAAGTACAGACCAAGGGCATCCATAATCACTTCAAAGAAATAATTTTAGAAAATTTTCCAAATATGGAAAGAGACTTGGATCTTCACGTTCAGGAGACATACAGAACACCACTAAGTAAAGATCAAAGAATAACATCCCAACGTCATATAATAATCCAAATAACTAAAATAGATGTCAAGGAAAGAAACTTAGAAACAGTGAGAACAAAAGGACTGGTAACAGATAGTGACAAAACAATAGAAATCACCCCAAACTATACATCCCAAGTGATGAATGCCAGGAGAGACTGGTATGATGTGATCCAGACAAACAAAATACTAGCTATACATATTAAAAAAACCATATAAAGAGAATTGTACACCATGACCAAGTTGGTTTCATCCCAGAAGAGCAAGGCTGGTTCAACATATGCAAATCAATACATGTTATTTACCACATAAATAGAACTAAGAACAAAAACCACACGATCATTTCAATAGATACTGAAAAAGCATTTGACAAAATCCAGCATGCATTTATTTTAAAAATACTGCAGAAAATTGTAACAGAAGGAACAAACTTCAACATCATTAAGGCTATATACAATAAACCCAAAGCCAACATCATATTGAATGGAAAAAAACTGCAAGAATTCCCTTTAAAATCAGGCACAAGACAAGGATGCCAATTATCACACCTCCTTTCCAATATAGCCCTTGAGACTCTTGCTACAGCAATAAGACAAGAGAAGGAAATGAAAGGAATTCAAATAGGAAGAGAGGAGCTAAGACTATCCTTATTTGCAGATGATATGATTCTTTATCTAGAAGATCCAATGAACTCAACCAAAAGACTTCTGAAACTGATTAACCAATTCAGGAAAGTTGCAAGATACAAAATGAACCTAAAGAAATCAGTTGCTTTTCTTTATGCCAACAATGAATCCACAATGAAAGAAATAAAGAAAACTATTCAATTTACTATAACCTCTAAATGAATAAAATACCTAGGAATAAACCTAACTAAAGATGTAAAAGACTTCTACAGAGAAAACTACAAAGCATTAAAGAAAAAAAAAGTGAAGAATACCTTGGAATATGAAAAGATCTCCCTTGTTCATGGATAGGAGAATTAATATAATCAAAATGGCCATTCTGCCAAAAGTGATCTATAGAGTCAATGCAATCCCCATGAAAATACCAACAACATTTCTCATAGACCTGGAAAAATCTGTTTTGAATTTAGTTTTGAATTTAGTATGGAGAAAGAAAAGACCCAGGATAACCAAAGCAATTCTCAGCAACAAGAACCAGGCAGGAGGCACCCCAATCCCAGACTTCAAATTGTACTATAGAACAATAGTAGTAAAAACAGCATGGTATTGGCACAACAATAGGCAGACTGACCAGTGTAACAAAATAGAAGATACAGAAACAAATTCACGCATCTATAGTAAATTGATCTTTGAAAAAGGAACCAAACTCATACGCTGGAGAAAAGGCAGCCTTTTCAAAAAATGTTGCTGGAAAAACTGGCTATTTATTTGTAGAAAATTGGATCTGAATCCTTACTTCTCACCATGCACAAGAATCAACTTGAGATGGATCAAATACTTAGAAATTAGACCAGAGACTGTGAAGTTATTAGAGAAAGGCATAGTATCTACAATCTAACATATAGGCACAGGGAGCAACTTTCTCAATAAGACTTCCAAAGCACAGTAAATTAAAGCAAGAATTAATAAGTGGGATCTCTTCAAACTAAAAAGTTTCTTCTCATCAAAGGAAACCATAAAGAACCTAAAGAGAAAGCCTGCAGAATGGGAGAAGATCTTTACCAGCCACCACTCTGATAGGGGGCTAATATCCAGAATATACAAAGAGCTCAAAAGACTCTACATTAGCAAAACAAACAACCCAATCAAGAAATGAGCAACTGAAATTAATAGACATTTTACAAGAGAAGAGATACAAATGGCCAATAGATACATGAAAAGATGTTCATCATCACTAGCCAGCAGGGAGATGCAAATCAAAACTACGCTAAGATTCCATCTAACCCCAATCAGAGTTGCAAACATAAAGAAATACAACAACAAGAATTGCTGGCGAGGATGTAGGGAAAGAGGAATTCTTTTACACTGTTGGTGAGAGTGCAGAGTAGTTCAACCACTAGGGAGATCAGTATGGAGATTCTTCAGAAAACTGGGAATAGATGCACCATTTGATGTGGCTATACCTCTTATGGGTATCTTTCCAAAGGGTTTGAAATGAGAGTACTACAGTAACATATGCATACCCATGTTCATAGCAGCACAGTTTGTAATATCCAAAATATGGAACCAACCTAGATCTCCATCAACAGATGAATGTATTGCAAAATTATGGGAACTACACACAATGGAATTCTATTCAGCTGTGAAGAAGAATAAAATAATAGCATTTACAAGGATATGGAAGAAACTGGAGGACATTATGTTAAGTGAGATTAGTCAAGCACTGAAAGAGAAGGGACCTATGTTTTCTGTAATATGCGCAAGATAGGAAGTAGTGGTAATACCAGAGTATTCCAGATGATGGGGGGGGGTGGAATCTCAGCAAAACTTGCATGGAAAGATAGGAGAGGAAGAAAGCTGAAGTTTTTCAGTGAAGGAGCTACATACAAATTTGTGTAATAGAATAAATAAAACGTGGTTAACCTGGACACAATTGGGAGGGGGAAGGAAAATGGAGCGAAAAAGGTATGAAGCACAATCTAAATGTACACCACTTTCAATATATTCCACTTATAAAAAATAAAAATTTGCCAAGACCGCCTGCCGCCTCAGCATCTATGTGTTGAGACCCCACTCCACATAGTTAATCGGCAACAAGCCCTGAGAAAGAGGTGTCGTCTCTGGCCAAAGTACCCCCCACTTTTAGATACCCTTCATGACTATTATTTTCTTGGTAATGATTCCTTTTAACTCTCTATACGAATTTCTCCAGTGATGTGAAATTAGAACTATGAAAGAAATTGAGTCTGTGGAAATAAATTCTCTAATAATTTGTCTAAACGTCCTTGGCTTTACTCAATAGTAATGAAAAACCTGGCCAAAATTCAGGTGCTGTGATAAGCACCCCAGCTGAAGCAATCACAAATGGCCTTCGACCCTCATTCCTACCCATTAACTCCGACAAAGTAGCTCAGTTCAAAGTAAATGTTTACCCTTGAAATCCTGCCTAGAGACAGAGAAAAACCTTGTGTGTGACCTTAAAGCAATTTAATTGATAAACAACTTAGCTGCCCAAATACAATAGACCCAAAGAAAAAGACTGTTGACTTTTACCTCAGTGTGAGCATTCCTGGAGATAGAGAGACTGGCCACATAGTTAGAAATGGATATGACAAAATAAAGGACAGACGTTCTAAAAATATATGTATGAAGGAAAGGAAATACCGTAAGAGTAAGAAAAGCATTTTTGCATGAAGAAGAGCTTATCATAAGAAAGTCCCAAATGGGAAAGAAAGGAATTAGAAAGTTAGAAGCAGGCTGCAGATAGTTTGTGACAGGGAAGTGGATTATTAAAGATGAGTAGGCTTTTAATAGGCTTGTTGTTTAAAGAAGAGTGCTCAGCAGTTAAGGAAATACATCTGACAATTAGAACTAAGAACCTTGTGGTGTTGTTTGTGGTATTTTGTCTACCAAACTGTGTTGTGAGTATGCTTAAGCTTTCAGATTTAGAAGATAAGATGCCAACACCTGAAGAAACTCCATCACATCCACCTGAATCACCACATTTCCCCACACTTGCTATATGAACTGAGACCAAAAGATGGAAAGTTCCAGGAAAAGTTAAAGAAGATTCCCTGAGAAGCTCCCAAGCCTTGGCTATGCCTGTTTATTCTGGGAGGCTGCCACCTGGAACAGCCAGCTGAAAGACACCCACCCCTTTCTTCTCTTTATCATTAACTTTACTGGTGAAGGGTATAAATTTTGGGGTTTTCTGTAATAAAGTGTCATTGGCTCAAGAAGCCTTTGTCCATGTCAGGTTCTTTCCAAAAGCATCGTCATTTAGGGACCTAAAGAGAATTTAGTCCCTAAAGGGAAAGAATCGCTGCAGATAAGATTCTGCAGAACTTCACCTGCCTTTTGCCCCATCTTTCTGAGGATTTGACTGGGAACGGACAATAACGACCCGACTGAGTTTAGTCTGTGACAAAAATTTAAAAAATACAATAGAATTTCTTAAATATGTTTATATCAACAGATATTTATGTTTGAATATTTTACTGAACAAAGGGCTATAATTATAGAAATAGCATGTAGTTCTGCTACTTTTGCAAGAGGCCAAGTGCTTTTTGTAAAATGCCATGTCTCCATTTTTTGTATTAGAACAAATTGTGTAAAACATTTTAGGTTAAGCAAATAAAGGGAGAAAATAATAAAACAAAACAAAACAAAATCAACAAATATAAAACAAATATGGAAAGAGACTTTGACTTACATGTTCAGAAGATATACAGAACACCATTAAGACAAGATCAAAGAAGGACCTCCCCACGCCATGTAATAATTAAAATGATCAACATAGAGGCCAAGGTAAGAATCTTAAAAGCTGAGAAGAGCATAATGGGTCACATATAGGGGTAAAACTCTAAAAATAACTCCAGACTCTACAACCCAAGTCATGAATTCCAGGAGAGGCTGGTATAATGTGATCCAGACCCTGGAAGTAAACAACTTTCAACCCAAACTGCCATATACAGCAAAATTATTATTCAAAATTGATGGAGAAAAAAAAGTGTCTCAAGATAAGCAGAATTTTAAAAAATCATGAATACAAATCCTACACTAGAGAAAATACTTAAAGAAATAAACCTAAAGAAGAAAAAAGAAGCAAATTTCAGCATCAGAGAAGATATGATGTTGATCAGCAGGACATCTAAATAAAGAAGAAATTACATTATACCAAACAGAAGATAGAACACAAAATGACAGGAAACAAAATTCATATTTTCCAGGAGGGTGGCAGGTGCCTTGCTCCCCGGAACCCAGTCCTGGGTGGGAGGCAGGCACCCTGCGCCCTGGAAGGCCCAGTCTGGGCAAGGGGCAGGTACCCTGTGCCCCAGAAGGCCCGGTCCCAGGCAAGGAGCAGGCGCCCTGTACCCTGGAAGGCCTGGTCTGGGCAGGGGAGAGGCGACCTGTGCCCCAGAAGGCCTGGTTCAGGTGGGCGGCAGGTGCCCTGCACTCCAGAAGGTGCAGTCCCGGGCGGGGTCAGGTGTCCTCTTCCCTGGAAGGCCCAGTCCAGGAGTGGGGCAGGTGCCCTGCACCCCACAAGGCCCAGTCTGGGTGGGGTTAGGCCCCCTGCTCCCCGGAACCTGGTCCCAGGCAGGGGGCAGGCACCCTTTTCCCTGGAACACCCAGTCACAGGTGAGGGGCAGGTGCCCTGTGTCCTGGAAGGTTCGGTCAGGGAGGAGGCAGGTGCCCTGCTCCCTGGAAGGCCCGGTCCGCACTGGGGGCAGGCACCCTGCTCCCCAGAAGGCCCGGTCCTGGCAGGGAACAGGCGGTCTGCTCCTCGGAACACAATCCTGGGATAGGGGAAGGCACCCTGCTCCCCGGAAGGCCTGGTACTGGGCAGGTGACTGGCACTGGCCCACTCCTGGGAAGGCTTGGTGCCAGGCGAGGGGCAGGCAGCCCTGCTCCCCGGAATGCCAGGAGCCAAGCTGTGCGTACAGAAAAAACTCCACACTGCTGCAATGTGCCAGGCCCTGGTACGATTAGAACAGAAGATTCTGCTCTGCATGGTGAGACTGTGAGACTCTGCTTTTGGAAGGGAGAAAAAATTCATTGCTACCAAGTGCCTGATCCCACAACCTCTTCAATCCACACATACTGTCTTCTCTTAATGAGAGAGAGAGAGAGAGAGAGAGAGAGAGAGAGAGAGAGAGAGAGAAATTAATGGAGAGGGGTTAAGATGACCACAGCAGCAGACACAACTCTGGTGATGCTGAAAAAACATATCTAACTGACCTGGAACTTTTGGAAAAATTCCCCACAAAGGGAGACTCCTTCATCCTTACATGCTTAAGAATCCTGGATATCATCTCTAAGGAGGGAGCTCAGTGGAGACCTAAGAGGAAGTCGGTCTTGGCAGTGGTGGCTGCGGGGGTGGTGGAGACTTATATTTGGGAGAGGCAGAGATCGAATCCAACCCATCCTGATCCTCTGAAGAAGTTGCTCCAAAGGTGGAATGCTACCATCGCACACGCTCAGGAATACTGGACAACATGCAATGTGGGAAGAGAGTTTGGGAAAGAACTGAGATGGTGGAGACAGCAACAATGACAGAGGCCAGTTCTCAGGAGAGGCAGAGATCTGATGCAACACACCTGGATCTTTTGAAGAAATAACTCCAGAGGCAGAATGCTACCATTGTCCATGATCAGGAATTTTGGAAAACATGCTGGGTGAAGAGGGTGCTTGGATTGGAGCCTGCCGAGAGGTGAGGCCGGTGCTGGGGCCATCGTGACTGGGATCAGGGCCTACCATGAGGCAAAGCCAGAGCTGGGACCTCCTAGGCCAGGATTGGAGCCTGCTGAGGGGTAAGGCCGGTGCCAGGGCCAGCAAGGCCAGGATCGGAGCCTGCCATGAGGCAAGGCTGTTTCCCTAATATGCAAATACTAGGAAGAAATGGGTAATGGGAAGAGAGCTAGTTAAAGAAAGGGCCCCATTGAAGAGCAACCAAGTTGACCAATCAGAAGGGATGTGATGGGCGAAGACAGAATCTCTTAAAAATGAATGATGTACATAAACAAATGTATCAAAGTTAATCACCAAATCAAGCTTGGGATCGAGGGAGGGGGAGGGAATGGGATGGGGATGGGATAAGGGTTAATTGGATAATATATGCTTGTATACCCTCACAAATCTTGTATTCCACTGTGATGTTTAACTGTAATGGACCAATAAAAATATATTTTAATAAAGAAGAAATAACATTACACCAAACAGAAGATAGAACACAAAATGACAGGAAACAAAAATCATATTTTCATAATAAATCTGAATGTCAAAGGACTTAACTCACCAATCAAAAGACATAGATTGGCAATGTGGATTAAAAAACAATCTAAATATATGCTGTTTTCAAGAAACTTGTACCAGAATTGGGGAAGGGCTTCATAATGTATTTAAAAATAGCTTGGATATTAATGGGCGAATATTGGGAAATGTTTTCAAAATGTATTTGAAAATAATATCAGTATTATAAAGCCAGAAGCTTCAGGAAAAGGGCTGTAGAATTCCAGTAGCCAAGGGAGATTAGCAAGAGAATAGAGGAAGCCCAGAGACTTTTATATTTATAAAAGAATTAAAATTCCACAAGGATGGGGGAGGATAGATCATGAGGAAATCCAGGATCTTTTACATTTTAAAAATACATGAACTTCCCAAAGATGTGGGAGGATGCCATGAGCCTACAAGAGATCCCCAACTTTGATAATCAACTAAAACATTTTGGGGTGTAACAAAAAAACGTGAGATCTGTGCTGGAGACATGACAGGTCTACAAGAAGGAATCCCCACGTCAAAGAACTGGCCCTGAAAAGGGTGAATCTAGTCATGTAAGAAGACTTGGTATAAAATGTCCTGGGTCAAGAAAAACCTGTCGTGACTTCTTTTCAAGTAATATCCACTATACTACCTCTGGAATAGGGCTTAATTAACTCTCCTATCTTTCCATCTTTGTAATAACAAAATCATATAACCTTCCAGCAATAGTTTGGGCTTGTGTTTTCTGTAAGTAACTCAGAACAATAACCAGTGGATACTCCTCACTGTAACAGTTTCAGGACTCCAACAGTTCCAGCACTGATATAAAACTCACCTTTCAGCCAAAGGCATTCATAGACTAAAAGTGAAAGGATGGAAAAAGATATATCATGCAAATGGAGACCAAAAACAAGGAGTGGTAGCAATGCTGATATCCAACAAAACAGACTTTAAGGTAAAGCGCATCAAAAAAGACAAAGCAGGGCTCTTCCTTTTATTAAAAGGAACAATACACAAAGAAGTTATAATAATATTCAATGTTTATTCCCCAAATTTGAGTGCACTGACATTTGTAAAACAAAGCCTCCTGGACATCAAAATTCAAATAAACCCAAATACAATAATATTGGGAGACTTCAATATACCTCTAACAACACTATATTGATCTGCCAGGCAAAAGATGAGTAAAGACTCTTCATAACTAAAGAAAACTATAAACGCAATGGACCTAATAGACATATACAGACTATTTCAACCAGGAACATCAGAGTACAAATTATTCTTAGCAGCCCATGGAACCTTCTCCAAAACAGATCACATCCTGGGCCACAAAGCAACCACCAGTAAATTAAAAAGATGTAATATAATTCCCTGCATCTTTTCAGACCACAATGCGATGTAGAAATCAACAACAAAAAATGAAAAGAAATTATTTAAGTGCATAGAGATTGAGTGATACAATATTGAATGACGAGGGGGTAAGATCAGACATAAGAGGAGATATTAATTTCTGTAATTAAATAAAAATAGAGACACAACTTATTGAAATATATGGGACACTTTGAAGACAGTGTTAAGAGGGGAGTTTAGGGGAGGAGAGGGAGATGGTAGCAGCCAAGGTCACAGTGGCGACCGTGGCTGCTGAAAATGGCATGCATTGAGAAGCTCTGGACATCAGATTTTGTTTTAATAGCTGAGCGGGACAACTTAAGGAAACATTTCCAGCCATGAATTCCTACCTATAATTCAGGAGAGAGGCTGGATAATGGCAGAACTAGAAGCAAGATGACAAGGAGCCACCCACCAAGCAAGAAAAATGATTTTTGGAAGAACATCACAGAAGAGATTAGAGAAAAGGCGCCTCAGCTGCACATGCTGGGGAATCTCAACAACATACCTTGCAAGAAAAATTATCTGGGTGTGGTGGAGGGAGTCCAGCAGAACTGGGTGATAATTCCAGCCACACGTCCCAGGGAACTCAGTGTGCCTGGCCGGAACACTCCTATGCTCTGTCGGGGGCCGGGATGTGCTCAGAACAGCAGATTCTGCTTTATGTTGTGGAGGGGAGATAAAATTCATTGCTGCTGAGAGCTCGATCTCACAACCTCTTCAAAACACACATACTGTCTTCTCTTATTAAAATATTGGAGAGGGGTCAAGATGGCGGGGGCAGCAGCCAGGATTCAGGAGATGCAGACAAATCCTAACCAATCCACCTTGAACTTTTGGAAATAAAAAAAAAATCTGGGAAGGGGGATGCTTAAGAATTCTGGACTTCATACCATGTAAGGAAGGAGCTCAGCTGAAAATCAGGAGGAAGGCGGCGGTGGCAGGGGAAATGGAGGCAAGTAATTGGGAGAGGCAGAGATCCCACCCAATTAGCAGCAGCAATGGTAGTGATGGTGGAGGCTAATACATGGGAGAGGCAGAAATCGGACCCAATTTATGGTGATATTTTGAAGATATTGCCCTAAAGGCAGATTGCTACTGCCACGCATGCCTAAGAATTCTGGACTTCATACCATGTAAGGAAGGAGCTCAGTGGAGAACCAGGAGGAAGGTGGTGGTGGCAGGGGTGGTGGAGGCCAGCATTTGGGAGAGGCAGAGATCTGACCCAATCGGCAGCAGCAATGGTGGCAGCGGCAGCATGACTAGTATTTGGGAGAGGCAGAGATATTACCCAATCCACCTTCATATTTTGAAGAAATCGCCCCAAAGGTGGATTGCTACCGCCGTGCATGCTCAGAAATTCTGGACAATATGCTGTGTGGGAAAAATGTTTGGGAGAGAATTGAGATGGCGGAGGCAGTGGCAATGGCAACAGCCAGTATTTGGGAGAGGCAGTGATCTAATTCAAACCACCTTGAGCCTTTAAAGAAATTGACCCAAAGGTAGAATGCTACCGCTGCACATGCTTGGGAATTTGAGACAACAAGCTTTGTACATAAGGTGTTCCTAAGAGAACTGAGATGGCTGTGGCAGCAGCATTGCTGGTCAGTATTTGGTATAGACAGACACGCAATCCAAACCACCTTAAAATTTTAAAGAAATGCCGGGCATGGTGGTGCACACTTATAATCCCCGCACTTGGGAGGCAGAGACAGGAGGATCACGCAGGTTCAAAGCCAGCTGCTCAGGCTTAAGAGACCCTGTTTCCAAATAAAAATATAAAAATAGGTCTGGGAGTATAGCCTCGAGGTAGGAGGGTTTCCAGGAATCCCAGTACTACCAAAAAATTTTTAAAGAAATGTCCTCAAAGGTAGTCTGCTACTGCCACACACGCTCAGGAATTCTGAAAATCATACTGTGAGGAAAAGGTGTTCAGGAGAGATCCAAGATGGGGGTGGCAGCAGTGGCGGTGGTGGTGACCAGTATTTGGAGGGGCAGACAGGTCCAGCCCAATCCACCTTGAACTTTTGAGGAAATCCCATGAAAAGTAGACTACTCCTGCCAAACAAGCTTGGGAATTCTGGACAACATGCCAAGTGGTAAAAGAGTTTGGGAGGTATCAGAGGGAGCCCCGCACAGCTGGGTTGGGCTACCATGCTGTGTGTTCTGTGAGTCATCAGCCCTCATGGTCACCGCGCTTCTCTGCACAGAGTAGGAGATGAGGGTGCACGTGGAGCAGCAGAGCCTGCTCTCCGAAGTGAAGCTGTGGACCTCTGCCTTTGGAGGAAAGACAAAATTTGTTACCACTAGGTATTTGGGGTCCCAGCTTTTGCAAAAGACACATGCTGCTCTCTCATATTAAAAAAAAAAAAACCCAGGTGTGGGGCATGCTTGTAATCCCTGAGCATAGGAGGCGGAGACAGGAGGATGACGCTGGTTCAAAGCCAGCTGCACTGGCTTAAGAGACCCTGTTTACACATATACACACACACACACACACACACACACATACACACACACACAAATACGTGTGGGAGTGTATTCAGTAGGTATAAGGGTTTCCAGGAACCCCAGTACCACAAAAAAAAAGGAAGAGAAAAGTGAACATCTGTAAACCACCTGCTCATAGTGACAAGACCGGAACTCATGCACAGTGAGGCCAGTGCCAGGGCCTTTGAGGCCAGGATCGGAGTCTGCAGAGGGGTGAAGCCAGTGCTGGGGCCTCTGAGGCCAGGATTGAGGCTTGCCATGAGCCAAGGCCGGTGCTGGAGTCAGGGAGGCTGAGATTAGAGCCTGCCGGGTGTCCAGGGCAGTGCCAGTGCCTCTAAGAGTGGGATCAGAACTTACAATGCGGTGTACACAGGGAAATATCATGAAAAATAAAAAACCATATGCTTTCCCTAATATGTAAAACTAGGAAGAAATGGGTAATAGGAGGAAATCTAGTTGAAGAAGGGGCCCTATGGAGGAGCAATTAAGGTGACCTATCAGAGGGGATGGAATAGTGGAAGATGGAATCTCTTTAAAGCACATGATGTACTTAAACAAACATATCAAATTTAATCACTAAATCAAGCATGGGATTGAGGGAGGGGGAGGAGATGGGATGGGGATTGGATAAAGACTAATTGTATGATGTGTTCTTGTATATCCTCACAAGTCTTGTATTCTATTGTGATGTCTGACTACAATGCACCAATAAAAATATTAAAAAATAAATAAATAAAAGGGGGATTCATCATTAAAAAATAAATAAAGCACATAATGTACTTAAACAAACATATCAAGGTCATTCAGTGGGCCAGGCATGGGAGGGAGGAATGGGGAGGGAATGGGGTGGTGATTGGGTGGGGGCTGATTGGGTGATGTGTGCATGTATATCTACACAAGTCTTGTATCCAACTGAGATGTATGACTACAATGAAGCAATAAAATTTTAAAAATCTCCTTTGTGTTACACTCATAAATCTCTACCTTAACCACCAAACGAAGGTTCAGAGATTAAGACATTTCCTATTTTCAGCTACTTAACAGCCAAATAGTTACATCAAAAATCCAATTCAGATGCCAGGCAAGGTGGCACACGCTTGTAATCCCCACTTGGAAGGCAGAGACAGGAGGATTGCGCAGGTTCTAAGACACCCTTGCTGGCTTCAGAGACCCTGTTTTCAAATAAAAATATAAAAAATAGGTGTCTGAGAGTGTAGCTCAGAGATATAAGGGTTTCCAGGAACCCCAGTACCACCGAAATAAAATCAAATTCAGAATATATATTATAGTTACCTCCATATTCACTAATGTTTTTGTCTATTTTAAATGTACCACTTTGTTTTTTTTTGTTTTTTAATCTATTTTTAATTTAATTTTTATTGAAGCATTGTATTTATACATCATAATGGGGTAAGTAACTTGTGTAAGCATGAATGCACACATCACCCAGCCAGCCCCCACCCAATCCCCACCTCAGTCTCTCCCCATCCCTCCCTTCCATCCTTGATTTAGTGGTTGACTTCTATATGAATAAGTACATCATGCAATTTGAAGTATTTCCCTCTCCCCACCTCCCATATCCACAGTTAGGTTGTCTTATTTGCTCCTCTATAGGATCTCTTTTTTCACCTGGAGTTCCTCCTATGACCCCATGCACACTGGCTTTCACATATTAGAGAAAGCATTCGATTCTGTACTTTTTGTGACTAATCTCACTTAGCATAATGACCTCAAGATCCATCCATTCCCCTGAAAATACCACAATTGTATTTTTTTTATGGCTGAGTAAAATTGCATTGTGTACATATCCTGTTTTGTAATCCATTCATCTGTTGATGGACATATTGGCTGGTTCCACAGTTTGGCTATGGTGAATTGTGCAGCTATGAACATAGATACACATGCATTAGTTTGGTAGTTTGGTTTCCTATTTTTTGTGTAGATACCCAGAAGTGTTATTGCTGAATCAAATGGTAAGTTCATTCCCATTCTTCTGAGGATCCTCCATACTGTTTTCCAAAGTGGCTGCACTTACTTGTGATCCCACCAACAATCTCTCACTATGATGTCTAAATATTATGCTTCAATAAGAATTTTTAAGTTACATAAATACATTTTTAAAAGCTCCAGGAAATTTAATAAGCATATGGATTCTCTGTTAATTTACCCTCTACTCTTTTCCCAATCCTACCTAAATCCTTGTGAATCAACTTATCTGTAAATTATGCATTTTAACATTTAAAGAATGTATATAATTAAAGGAGACATATTCTAACTTCTAATGCATACACCACCCACTGTAGGAAAGACAATATATTTATGTACTGCTGAGTAGCTATACAGAAAACTCAGTTGTCAATGCATATTTAAATGACCAGTTTATAAATGCAGGTTCTTGAGGTAAATGGAGGTCAGAATATATATATATTTCAGAACATAGTCACATGTATACAATCTATCAATGAATAAATCTAGATTTAATAGAACTGAGAAATCAAAATATTGGAAACCTTTAGTTTATATTCTTGCTTCTTCCTTTTATATATACTCACAAAGGCTATTGTTTTAATTTCTTTACATTGTACTAATAAAATTTATTAATGTATACTCCTAAAAATGTACTAATTTTTGAAAAAGAGTAAAATAAACAAATGGCTTTTCTACGCAGAAAAAAAGAGAGAAGTTTATAGCATTGAGTGCACACATAAGAAGAACTGATAGGCACCTAGTGAACAACATAATGACACATCACAAGTATCTAGAAACACTGTAACAGTCTAATTCCAAAGTCATCAGAGGTCATGAATTATGAAAATCAGAGCAGAAATAAATAAAACAGAGAAGAAAAAACAATTCAAATAATTAAAAAACAAAAATTTGGTTTCTTGAAAAGATTAATAAGATTGACAAATATCTGGCTCACCTAACCGAAAGAGAGAACCAACTCAAATTATTTAAATCAGAAATAAAAAGGAGACATTACCACAGACAGTGGGGAAACTCAAAGGATTACCAGAAACTGTTTTGCAAATTTATACTCCAATAGACTAGAAAAGATGTGGGAAATCAACAGATTTCTAAGCACATACAACCTAGCTCAATTGAGGACATATCAAGCCTAAACCAACCAATAGCAAGCAAAGAAATAGAAACAGCAATAACAATTCTGCCATCAAAGAGAAGTCCAGGCTCTGATAAGTTTCCAGCTGAATTCTACAAAACCTTCAGTGAAGAACTAATCCCTATATTTCACAACATGTTCTGGGAAATTGAAAGAGATGGAAGTCTCCCAAATTCCATCTGTGAGGACAGTATCACATTAATCCCAAACCCAAATAAAGGTACCTCAAGAAAGGAAAATTACAAAATAATATCCTTGATGAACATAGATGCAAAAATTCTAAACAAAATACTAGCTATACACATTAAAAAAACTTTTCAAGAGAATTGTGCACCACGACCATGTTGGTTTCATCCCAGAAAAGCAAGGCTGGCTCAACATATGCAAATCAATACACGTTATTCATCACATAAATAGAACCGAGAACAAAAACCACATGATCATATCAATAGATGCTGAAAAAGCATTTCGCAAAATCCAACATCCTTTAATGTTAAAAAAACTCCAGAAAATTGTAACTGAAGGAACATATTTCAACATCATTAAGGAAGGCAATATACAATAAACCCAAAGCCAACAAAGCTGAAATGGAAGGGTAAGAGATGAAGAAGGCTGAGGTTGATTAATGGAGGAGCTACATCTGAATATGTACAAACATATGAATATAGCATGATTAACCTGGACACTCATTGTTGCGAGGGGGGAAGGGGAAGCAAGGGGGAAGATGGTACCAAGCACAGTATGTATGCAATTTTCAATATGTTACACATAAAAAATATTAAAGCTATGACAATAAAAAAGAATTTTATTGGGCACTGGACCTGATTAAACAAGTTATGATCAGAAATTGCCATTGATGTCAAACTAAAACAAGTTTATCTTTTTTTGTATCTGAAAATAACTTTATTGGGAAATATCTCATACATTTATATTGCCACGTGATGCATAAGAAAGGCAAGAAAACTTAAATGATTCATGTAATCCTATAGCACACAAAGTGTTTTCATAAATTCAAACACTTTGGCTCCTGCTCATTCTTCAGAGACCTAGAAAAATCATTCATGAACTTTATATGGCGTAAGAAAAGACCCAGAATAGCCAAAGCAATTCTCAGCAATAAGAAACATGGAGGAGGCATCACAATCTCAGACTTGAAATTATACTATAGAGCAATAGTAGTAAAAACAGCATGGTACTGGCACAATAACAGATACACTGACTAGTGGATTATAATAGAAGATACAGAAACAAACCCACATATCTTTAGTCAATTAATCTTTGACAAAGGGGCCAAACTCATACGCTGGAGAAAAGACAGACTTTTCAAAAAGTGGTGCTGGGAGAACTGGCTAACCATTTGTAAAAAGATGAATCAAACCCCTATATCTCACCAAACACAGGAATCAAAATCTGAAGAAATTAAAGCAAGAATGAACAAGTGGGATAACATCAAATTAAAATATTTATTCTTATCAAAGGAAACTATCAATAACCTAAAGAGGAAGCCTACAGAATGGGAAAGGATCTTTACCAGCCACCATTCTGATAGGGGGCTAATATCCAGAGTATACAAAGAGCTCAAAAGGCTCTACACTAGCAAAACAAACAACCCAATCAAGAAATGGGCAAATGAACTAAATAGACACTTTACAAAAGAATAGATACAAAGGGCTATTAGATACATGAAAAGATGTTCTTCATCACTGGCCATCAGGGAGATGCAAATCAAAACTACACTGAGATTCCATCTTACCCCAGTCAGAGTGGCAAGCATAAAGAAATCAAACAACAACAAATGCTGGCGAGGATGTGGGGAAAGAGGAACTCTTTTACACTGTTGGTGGGAGTGCAAACTAGTTCAGCCACTATGGAGATCTTTGTGGACATTCCTAAGAAAGGTGGGAATAGATCCACCATACGATCCAGCTATACACTCCTCGGTATCTTTCCAAAGGGGTTGAATTCAGAGAAATACAGCAACATATGCATTCCTATGTTCATAGCAGCACAATTTGTAATAGCCAAAATATGGAACCAACCCAGATCACCATCAACAGATGAATGGATAGCAAAACTGTGGGAAATACACTCAATGGAATTCTATTCAGCCATAAAGAAGAACAAAATTATATAATTTGCAAGAAGATGGAAAGCCCTGGAGAGCATCATGTTAAGTGAGATCAGCCAAGCACAGAAGGAGAAGATACACATGTTTCCTCTAATATGCTCAAACTAGAAAACACAAAGCAAAGCATGAATGGAAAAATAGGGGAGGAGGAAGACTGAACTTGATTAATGAGGGTCTACATCCACATATGTGTAAAATTATAAATATGGCATGGTTACCCTGGACAATCTTTGGTGGGAGGGGGGAAGGGTAAAGCAGGGCAGATGGGGAGAGGGCACCATGTAAAGTTTAAATGTATACCATTTATGTTGAATAAAAATTAAAAATAAATAAAAGCAAATCAAAAAAATAAAACAAAAACCCTGAATTAGGAAAAAAAGAATCCTAAAGAGTTCTATAATTAAATGAGTCAATTAATGAAATGAAAAGAGCAATAGAAAGATATTCTGAATGATTAGATGAAATGCAAAATAAAATATCACTGTTAGAAAACAGTTTATTAAGAACAGAAAGCAAGTTCAACAACATACAGAAGTCACTACCACAAAAAATACCTAAACATCCAATGACCATGGGACAAAATGAAATGTCCTAATTATAGACAAAACACACTGAAGAAAGACTAGAGGTATAGATCATAATATTTATAATCTCTGCAGATAAATAATTTCAAAGAATTTTCCAAATATGGAAGGAGACTTGGACCTACATGTATAGGAGTTATACAGAACATCATTAAGACAAGATCTAAAAAGGACCCCCCAATGCTATGTAATAATCAAAATGACCAACATAGCAGTGAAAGATAGAATCTTAAAAGCAGTAAGAACAAACGAATGGATGACATATGGGGACAAAAATAAAAATTACCCCAGATTTTACAATTCAATTTCTGAATGCCAGGGGAAACTGGTATGATGTGATCCAGACTCTGAAAGAAAACAACTTCCAACAAAAACTGCCATATCCAGCAAGGTTTTCACTCAGAATTGATGGCGAAACAAAAGTGTTTCAAGATGAGTAGAATCTCAAAAAATTCATGAGTACAAACCAACACTAGAAAAAATACTTTCAAAAATAAATGATAAAGAAGAAAAAAGAAGCAAATTTCAGAACCACACGAGATGAAGTTGATTAATGGGCAAATAAGCAAAGTAGAAATAACATTAAATCAAGCAGAAGATAGAACAGAAAATGGCAGGAAACAAAAATCATATTTCAGTAATACCCTAAATATAAAAGGATTTAACTAACCAATTAAAAGGAATTGACAGGCAATGTGGAGAAAATACATAATCCAAATATATGCTGTTTGCAAGAACCTCACCTTACAGTCAAACATTCATAGGCTAACAGTGAAAGGATGGAAAGAGATATATCATGCTAATGGAGACCAAAAATGAGCAGGGATAGGAAGGCCAATATCCAACAAAACAGACTTTAAGCTAAAAAACATCAGAAAAGACAAAGCAGGGCACTTTCTTTTATTAAAAGTAATCCACCAAGAAAATATAATTTTAGTAAATATTTATGCCCCAAATGTGGATGCACCCACATTTGTAAAACCCTTCATGGTATCATATCTCAAATAGACCGAAATACAATAATATTGGGAGAATTCAACACACCACTCACACCACTAGATCAGTCTTCAAGTCAAAATATGAGTAACGAGTCTTCAGACCTAAAGAATACTATAAATCAAATGGACCTAATAAACATCTATAGAATATTTCAACCAGGAGGAGCAGGAAACATATTCTTCTCAACACCTCATGGAACCTTCTCCAAAATAGATAACATCCTGGGTCAGATAGCAAGCACCAGCAAATTTAAAGATGTAATATAATTCCCTGCATCCTTTCAGAACACAATGAAATGAAAGCAGAAATAAACAACAGGAAGACCAAAAGAAACTACTTAAATACATCGAGACTGAATGATATGCTATTGAATAATGAGTGTGTAAGATCAGAAATCAGGGGAGAAATAATGAAGGTCTACATAAGCAAGTACACTGGAGACTTCTTCAGTTACAGACACATATGATAAAGGCAGTCCCTTATTAGTTTATGTTAAAATTGTGGAAGCCTCCATTTTGAATTTGCCATTATTTGCCTAAGGTTGTTCACAAAGTGTGGCATTTTTTTCTGAGGCTGATGCCATTATGGCAAGCATATGTTTGTTACACCCTGCATCTTTAACATTTTTATGGTTGGTTTTTGGTTGATGCCCCTGAAGTCTCTTCTTTCCTTTAGACCTACATATTTAAAATTTTCTACTTAGACTTCTGAAAAAAATGACAAACCTAAGGTCTGCACATATGGTTAATCCCTGGTAACAATAGTGCTTTAAAAAAAATACTTCTGAGCTGGGCGTGGTGGCACGTGCTTATAATCCTCACGCCTGGGAAGTAGAGACAGGAGGATCACGTAGGTTTGAAGCCAGCCGCACTGGCTTAAGATACCCTGTTTCCAAATAAAAATATAAAATAGGTCTGGGAGTGCAGCCTGGAGGTAGAAGGGTTCCATCCCCAGTAACACCAAAAAATAAAATAAAATTAAATAAAAATGAATAAATATTAAAAAAGAAAATGTTGACATTGGAAATGTCACTAATATATGAGTAAATATGCTTATATATGTGTAAATATTAAAATATTATATTTTGTAGAATATGAGAATAAATGATTATGATCAGAAAATATATTTTTATTAAAAATTATATAATTGAAATTTTTTCTATTTCTCTTTTATTTTACATTTTGGTGGTGATTGGGTTTGAATCCAGGACTACACATGCTAAGCAAATACTCTACCAAACTGCACTCTGACATTTGAATAGATTCCCATGTTTCAATATTGACATGCAAGTTATAGTAGGCTGCTCCTGCAGAAACACAGGAGACTAAATTCTCCTTGCAGACAGCTCACTGTCAAAAGACCAAATGAAAAGAGGAAATCTGTGCTAGATAGTAAAATTTTATCTTAATATTATGAATTATATTAACTAATTCATCATCCTTAAAGAAAAATGAGTAAAGAAGTAAAAAGGACCCATAATATTATCCCAATAGATGTCTCTTCTAATAAAAATAGAAACTGGAGAGAAGTATTTTTCCCAATTCAAGATCTAAAGAATATTATTAAGTTAAAAAAGCAAACTGCAGCTGAATTTTTCATAATTAAATAATTAAAAATCTATATAACTGTACTGGTTTGCTGGAAGTAGAAAACAAGTAAATACTGATTGCAGAATACTTTGTCTTTTACTTCCTTATTTATAGTGAAAAATAAAAAAAATGTCCAATCTAGAGGACTTGAGGATCACAGTGAAGATGAATAAATTACTATAGAGAAAAATTTCTGATAAATCACTCCATATAAATGGATTATAAAATTATGTGATAAACAAATAATGCTATAATACCCAGCAATAAAGAACAAAATAATTTCATTTTTAAAAAGTGAAAGTACCCAGAGAACAGTATGTTAAGTAAGATTATCCAATCACAGAAAGTTAATGGTCATATTTTTTTCTCATATGTGGGAACTAAATCATAATTGGTATATAAGAACTTTAGAAAATGGAGGAGTAACCCCAAAAGAGTGATGAAATGATTTTAGAGTAGGTAATAGAGGGAAGAAGAGTTAATGAAGGTTAGATATTTGCTAATGGTTCAGCCTCAGCAGGATTGCATTCACTATTTGATAATTTACTTCTATGTCTAACAAATATGGAGTCATTTTTATGAATAATGAAGTGCCTAAACTCTTAAGTAACTAATATGTATTCTCAGCATATGTGTTACTTAGAAAGAGTTCATTGTGCTTTTATACATTTTCAGTCTCTGATAAAGGTACGTTGATTTAGATGCTTCATGTACACATCATAAAAAAATTTTTCATACTTTTTCAAAGGGTTTGAATTGCTGTGGCTACCATATAAAAGAAGGAATCAAAATGGGTGGTGCATTTTATGTCTGGTATTATGAAGAGGTTACAGACCTATTAACTGTTTTCTGTCTATTGTCATAAGTTTCAGGCTTCTTCTGAATAATATAAATGGTAAAAACCCTAAATAGTTCATAAATATGGCCAATTCAAATTAAATTATCAATCTTTTATAAATTATGAAAAACTATGCTTTTGTATCTCACCACATAGATGACTGAAAGCTAATGTTTTTATGAGTATAGTTATTTATCTGTAAAGTGCTTGGTTTTATGGTGACTAATGGTAAGTGGTATCTGACTATATACCCTTTCTAGTTTCTATTCCTTCATTTTAATTATATATGTATGGCATCTTTAAGAGAGAAAATGCTATTATTACATTCTGTTTGAAAGAATAAGATTAGAATATGTAAGCATAAAATTCTGAAGTATGGAAAAAAGAGGTATTCAAAAAGTATAAATATTCCCCATTTCTTTCTTAACTATTAGCCAATTAGTTTTAGCTGAGATGAATTCACTATTTCCCCAAATTACACTTGTATTTGCATTTAAACTGCACTAACTTTTCCTCTCCTTCAAAAGAGAGCTCTTTTGAAACTGACTATAATGTTTTCTATATTCAAGTTTGACTATCAAGATCTAAGTGGGGAAGGGCTAAATGAATGATGTGTGTTTCTGCCTCTCCATTGAGATGTATGACTAAAGTTTACCAGTAAAAAAAATTAGAAAAGGACAAAAAGAACCACAGAAAATATGAAAATAAATTAGCATACCTGTTGTCCAGTAAAATTTTATTCATAAAAACAGTAAACCCATTCTAGCCTATTTTGTTTATAGGCTGTAATTTTAAGACTTTTTATCTGATTTCTATATAGTGATCGTGACACAGTCCCAGTTTTTTTTTTTTTTTTGTAATTCATTACTGCCTAGTTTTTAAACTTTCTGGCTCTTTTTATCACTGACCCATATTTCTATGTTTCAAATATATTTTAGTAAGTTTTTCATTAATCAGAAAAATAGTAATCTTATACTTACAGTAGCTGATTGGCTTATCATTAGAATATTTCATAAACTAGGAAATATGGCAACTGACAGTGTGGCAATAAGATTCAAGCATGCTAATATTTGCAATTCAAACACTGGGAAGACTGCTTCTCATCAAGGGAAGAAAAGCAGTAAAAAGAAACTCAACATCAGAAAAAGAAAGTTGAAAAACAATGCAACCAGAACTAAAATAAATAGCAGAGACCTACAAAAAGTCTCCATGTGTTCTGCTTGGGAAACAGAGAACAGAGGTTTGTGCAGTTCTATCAGAGTCTGGTCATGCAGGAGGAGCTAGCAGGTGTGGATACTGGAGCTTCTAGAGACTTTTAGTAAGACCCGGACAATTCTGCCAGTCTCCACAGAGACAGCTGAATGTGTCTCTTCCAGGAGCAAACCTGAGCATCACATATTAACAACAAAAGTTAAACTATTCCAGAATGAAAAGCTATCTAAATCCAGCTGCATAGACTTATTTGACAAAAAATATGCTCATGGTGGTCCTGAGACCTTGGGGTCTTATTATATGACACAGCAGAAATATGAGTTAGTAGATGACCCCAAGACAACACCTAAAAGGAAACTGCAGTCCAGAGTTCATGGATCCCTTGTAGCATCATTGTGAGACACCAACTAGAGATGCCAGGGAGAAATAGCTCAGCCTACTGCAAAGTTTGAAAACAGTGAATTTCACCTGGGCTTGTTTGGGTGCCCAAAGCTCAAGTTCCAACACCACAGGTCAGCAAGAACTGTCAAGAGTGTGGTTGCACATGACAAAAATGGTATCCCAGGGCTAAGGAACTGAGTCACCCAAGCCCCCAACTTGGGTGGCTTATTCTCTTCCTGCCAGAACTTGGGCCTTAGGCAGAGAGCATAAGTGGTACTATATCAGCCAGACTGCACCTAGAGGCCAGCACATCATTTGATCACAGCAAAAAGCTGGAAATGCAATACTTTCTCCACAATCACAGTTTGTATATGACATACATGTAAGTTAGTGACTGAAAGTAACTCATGTGACCATAACAAGCAGATTTGGAGTGGTATCCAACGGGCCATCAAAGCTCAGAGAACTAGACCATAAGTTCAGAAGATAGCAATTGTTAGCTTTGCTGAGTCTAATTCTACCAGTCACAGAGGCTGTATGTAGCACTGTACAGTATTATGAGTTCATAATCAGCAGAGCAGTGGCGACCTCTGGGGTGCATTATTTCACAACAAATAGGCTGCAGGCCCTGAATAGAGCATCATTGTCTCTGGCTCTATAAATTCTGGGTCAGGACAGTACAGTGACCTAGAACTAATCAGAGACTCTTGCTTACCTGTGTTAAGAACTATATCTAGTTAAAGAAGCTCTGGGGACAAACTTGAAAGTTTGAGTATTTAAGTCAGATTGGTGAGGGTAAATATATACCCCAACAATAGAATTTACTATTAATGGATAGCAACAAAACACAGGACTTACACATAAAGATAAATAAAATGCCAAAGCAATGGAAACACAGATCTGAAAACTCTGAAACTGTGAGAAAAGCCAACAGTGAGAAAACAATAATCTCCCCAACTCAACAATGGAGATCACTAATACTGATCTACAAGAAATGAAAGAATTCCAAATTTTGATCTTCATTATGGTGAAAGGCCTCACAGATAGTGTACAGAAAATAAAAGAGAAAATTGATACATTAAGAAAAATTCAGAAAGAGGTATTGAATGAAATGAGTCAACAAATAAAAGACAGCAATAGAAACCAACTCTGGCAGATTAGACCCCTTAAAAAACAGGGTATCACTCTTGAACGAAAGCTCATTCAAAACTTAGAGCACAATTAACAGTATGCAGAAAATATTATAACTACTGAGCCTAAAAATCCCAAAATTATAGATAATACAAACTGTTCTAACTTATGGATAAAAGACATTAGAGAAGGGATAAAAGTACAGACCAGGGATTTACTTAATCTCTTTAGAGAAATGATTTTAGAGAGTTATCCAATCATAGAAAAAAATTGGACATCCACATGCAGGAAACAAGCAAACACCTTTGAAGACAAGATCAAAGAAGGAGCTCTCCATTCCATGTAATAATCAAAATGACAAACATAGAGGCACAGAAGAATCATAAAAGAGGTGAGAAAGAAAAACAGGTGACATTTAGGAACAAAAAAAATCACTCCGGACTTCACAACCCATGTCATAAATGCCAGGAAGGACAGGTATAAAATACTCCAGACCATGGAAGAAAACAGTTTTCAATCAAGACGGCTATATCTATTCAAGATATCATTAAAAATTGAAGGAAAAATATGAACATCCCAAGTAAAGCAGAAACTTAAAAAAATATTATTACTATAAAAGCCAGCACTAGAGAAACAAATAATAAATAAGAAAAAAAGCAAATTCCAAAATCATAGAAGAAGTGAATTCCAACAGGATAGCAACTAAGAAAAGGAGAAATAACATTACATCAGGTAGAATATAGAATAAAAATATCAGGAACAAAAATCATATTTCAATAATAAAACTGAACATCAAAGGGCTTAACTCATCAATTGAACAATATAGAATGGCAATGTGGATTAAGAAAAACACTATCCAACTATATGTTGCTTGCAAGAAACTCACCTTATAGCCTAAGATATCCAGAGGCTAATGGTGAAAGAATGGAAAATGATACACCATGCAAATAATAAATGAAAGCAAGCACAGAAACTAATGCTCATATCTAATAAGAGTTTAAGATAAAATATATCAGAAGAGACAATGTGAGGTATATCTTTTTAATAAAAGGATGAATTTAGCAAGAAGATATGATAGTGAACATTTATGCCTCAAATGTGAATGCATTCACATTTGTAAAACAAACTATTGGGGACATCATTTCTCAAAAAATCCCACATACAATAATATTCAGATACATTAACACATCACTCACACAAGTAGATTGATCTTTAAAGCAAAAGATGAGTAAAGACTCTTCAGACCTAAATAACCCTATAAAGCAAATTAACCTAACAGACATATATAGAATATTTCAACCAGAATCAACTAAATACCTATTCTTCTCAGCTGTCCACAAAACCTTCTCCAAAACAGACCGTATCCTGAACCACAAAGTAAGCACTAACAAATTTAAAGGATGTAATATTATTCTGTGCATCTTTTCAGATTACAACAGAATTAAAGTAGAAATCAGTGAGAAGAAGACCAAAAGAAATTGCATAAATACATGAAGATTATTATTTTTTTTGGTGGTACTGGGGATCCTGGAAACACTTCTACCTCCGGGCTACACTCCCAGATCTATTTTATACTTTTTGATTTGGAAACAGGGTCTCTTAAGCCAGCGAGGCTGGCTTGGAATCTGCGCAATCCTCCTGTCTCTGCCTCCCAAGCACGGAGATTACAAGCGTGCACCACCATGCCTGGCAATGAAGATTAAATGATACACTCTTGAATGAGCAATGGATAAGAACAGAAATGGAGAAATAAAAGATTTCTGAAAATAAATGAAAACAGATATGCTGTAACAAAATCTATGGAACACTTTGAAGTTGGTGTTAAGAGAAAAATTCATGGCACTGAGTGTTCACATAAAATAAACAGAAAGTATCCAAATAAACAACCTAATGACACACCTTAAGGACTTAGAAAACAGAAAGAGTCTAGTCCCAAAGCTAGCAGAAGGCAGGAATCAATTAAAATCGGAGCAGAAATACATGAAATAAAAAATACAAAGGATCAAGAAATCAAAAGATAATTTTTAAAAATATTAATAAGATTGACACCTAGCCAACCTAACCAAAAGAGAGATTCAATTCAAATTATTAAAATCAGAAATTAAAAAGGAGACATCACCTCTAACAGTGGGGAAATTTAGAAGATCATTAGAAACTGTTTTGAAAATTAATACTCCAATAAACTAGAAAACATGGAAGAAATTGACAGAGTTCTAAATATATACAATCTACCTAAACTGAACAAAAATGAAATAAAATACCTAAACCAACCGATAGCAAGCAAAGAAATAAAAACAGCAATAAAAATTCTGCCCTCAAATTAAATCTTATGTCCAGGCCGAATTTTACAATATTTTTAGAGAAGATCTAAATGCAATACTTTATTAATTATTTTGTGAAATTGAAAGGGATGGAATTCTTCAAAACTCCTACCATGTATCCAGTATCACATTAATATAAAAATCAAATAAATATATCTCAAGAAAAGAAAATTGCAAACTAATACCATGATGAACATACATGCAAAAAATTCTAAACAAAATACTAGCCATGCAAATTTATAATCACCTCACAGCCAGGTGTGGTGGTGCATGGTTTTAATCCTCACATTTGGGAAACTGAGACAGAAGGATCATGGTTTGAGGCTAGCCTCAGCTACTTAGTGAGGCCCTTTGACAATATATGCAAATGAATACATATTATTCACCACATCAATAGAACTAAGGACAAAAAAGCATTTGGCAAAGTCAAACACCCATTCATGGTTAAAAGAGAACAGAAAAATATTGCAAAAATTTGGAAAAGAAGAAATGGATCTCAACATCATTAAGGCAACACACAATAAACCAAAATATAACATCATATTGAACAGAGGAAAAAATTGTAGGAATTCTCTCTAAAATCAGGATCAATGGAAAAATTTATTCTTCTTCCCTCCCACCTCTTTCAGTTAGGTCAGCTTACTTGCTCATCTGTGGTTTCTCCTTCCTTGTGTACACTTCATACTATGGCCCCATTTCTCCCAAGCTTCCTCATATTTTGGAGAGCATCCAATTTTTACTTTTTGTGACTAACTAATCTCACCCAGCATTATGTTCTCCAGTTCCATCAATTTTCATGCACATGACATAACTTTGTTCTTCTTTATTTTTTTATTTTTTGGTGGTACTGGGGTTCCTGGAAGCCCTTCTACCTCCGGGCTACACTCCCAGACCTATTTTTGCATTTTTTTTATTTGGAAACAGGGTCTCCTAAGCCAGCACGCGGGGCTAGCTTCGAACCTGCGCAATCCTCCTGTCTCTGCCTCCCAAGCGCGGGGATTACAAGCGTGAGCCACGCTTGTAATCCTTATTGCTGAGGATTTCTTTGGCTATTCTGAGTCTTTTATTTCTCCATATAAAATTCACAAGTGATTTTTCTAGGTCTATGTAGAATGTTGTTGGTATTTTAATAGGTATTGCATTGTATCTATAGATCACTTTTGGCACAATGGCCATTTTGATTATATTTATTGTGCATATCTATGAGTAAGGGAGATCTTTCCATCTTCCAAGGTCTTCAATTCTTTCTTTGGTGTTTTATACTTTTTGCTGTAGAGGTCTTTTATACCTTTGGTTAGGTTGATTCCTAGGTATTTTATTGATTTTGAGGTTACAGTGAATGGAATTGTTTTATTTCTTTCATTGTGGATTCATTGTTGGCACCAAGAAAACCAACTTATTTTTAGATGGATTTTATGTCCTACTACTCTGTTGAATTGGTTAATCACCTCCAGTAGTCTTTTGGTTGAGTTATTTCAGTCTCAACCAAAGGAGTTGGTTGAGAAATGAAAGGAGTGGTCATATTGGAAAGGAGTGGTCATAGTGGATATCCTTGCCTTTTTCCTGAATTTAGAGGAAGTTCTTGCAGTTTTCACCTTTCAATATGATGTTGGCTTTGGGATTATTTATTTATTTATCTGTTTATTTATTTTTGGTGGTACTGTGATTCCTGGAAGCCCTTCTACCTCCCGGCTATACTCCCAGATCTATTTTAAACTTTTTATTTGGAAACAGTGTCTCTTAAAACAGCGCAGCTGACTTTAAACCTGTGCAATCTTCCTGTCTATGCCTCCCAAGCATGGGAATTACAAGCGTGTGCCACCACGCCTGGCTCGCTTTGGATTTATTGCATATTGCCTTAATGATGTTGAAATATGTTCCTTCTGTTCCAATTTCTGTGGGTGTGGTACTGGGTTTCCTGGAAACCTTTCTACCTCTGGGATACACTCCCAGAAATATTTTATACTATTTTTTTAAAATTTGTAAACAGGGTCTCTTAAGCCAGCGAGTCTGGCTTCGAACCTGCGTGATCCTCCTGTTTCCACCTCCCATGCGCAGAGATTACAAGCGTGCACCACCACGCCCGGTTTTGCAGTGTTTTTAACGTAAATTTGTGTTGGATTTTGTCAAATGCTTTTTCAGCATCTATTCATACGATCATGTGGTTTCTGTTCTCAGTTATATTTATGTGGTGACGAATGAATATTGATTTGCATATGTTCAACCAGCCTTGCTTTTCTGGGATGAAACCAACTTGGTCATGGTATACAATTCTCTTTATATGGTTTTGAATGTGTATAGGTAGTATTTTGTTTAGAAATTTTGCAACAGTGTTTATTAAGGATATTGCTCTGTAATTTTCCTTACTTGAAGCATCTTTATTTGGTTTGTGCATTAATGTTATACTGGCCTCAAAGAAGGAATTTGGGAGAATTCCATCTCTTTTAGTTTCTCAGAACAAGTTATAAAGTATTGGGATTAGTTCTTCCCTGAAGGTTTTGTAGAATTCAGCAGGAAACCCATCAGGGACTGGGCTTTTCTTTGCCAGCAGACTTTTTATTGCTGTTTCTATTTCTTTGCTTACTTTGATTGTTTTAGGTTTGCTATTTCTCTTGGTCCAGTTTAGGTATGTTATATGTGCTTAGATATCTATTGATTTCTTACATGTCCTACAGTCTATTGAAGTATAAGTTTTCAAATAGTTTGTGATAATCCTTTGTATTTCCTCACTGTCTGTGGTGATGTCTCTTTTTCTGATTTTAATAAATTAAATTTATTCAATCTTTCTGTTGGTTAGGTTGGCCTGGGGATTATCAATCCTATTAGTGTTTTCAAAGAACCAGCTTATTGTTTTGTTGATTTTTTGCATTATATTTTTCTTCTGTATTTCATTTATTTCTGCTCTGATTTTCATAAATTTTTGCCTTCTGCTGGCTTTAGGATTAGACTGTTGCTGTCTTTCTAGGTCCTTGAGATATTTTATTTGGTTGTTTACTTGAAGACTCTCCCAATTTCTCTAATTTCTGATTTTACCCACTCGTCATTCAATAGTATATCATTTAATCTCCATGTATTTAAATAATTTCTTTTTTTAAATTTTTTTATTGGTGCATTATAATCATACAACTTATTGGGGTAAAAACCTTGTGTGTACAAACATGTACTCATCGCTGATTTAACCCCTACCCAAATCCCACCCCATTCCCTCCCTATCCCTCCCTCCCTTGCTTGGCTTAGGGATTGACTTTGATATGTTTAAGTACATTGTGAGCTTTAGAGATTTTCCTCTTCCCACCTCCTTTCTCCTCCTTTAGGTTGTCTTGTTTGCTCCTCTTTTCTCCCTAACTCTCACATATTAGGGAAAGCATCTGATTTCTTATTTTTTGTGCCTGACTAATCTCACTTAGCATAATGTCCTCCAGTTCCATCCATTTCCCTGAAAATGATGTAATTGAGTTTTTTTGATGGCTGAGTAAAATTCCATTGTGTACATATCCCACAGTTTTGTAATATATTCATCTGTTGATGGACATCTTGGCTGGTTCCCTAGTTTGGCTATGGTGAATTGTGCAGCTATGAACATAGATACACATGAATTAGTTTGGTAGTCTGGTTTCTTTTCTTTTGGGTAGATACCCAACAGTGGTATTGCTGGATCAAATGGTAGATTTGTTCCCATTCTTCTGAGGATTCTCCATACTGTTTTCCAAAGTGGTTGCACTAATTTGCAATCCCACCAACAATGTCTTAGAGATCCCACTTCTCCACATCCTCGCCAGCATCTGTTGTTGTTTGTGTTTGGAATGATGGCCATTCTAGTTGGAGTTAGGTGAAATCTCAGGGTAGTTTTGATTTGCATCTCTCTGATTGCCAGTGATGTTGAGCATTTTTTCATGCATTTATATATGGCCATTTGAATTTCTTCTTTTGTGAAGTGTCTATTTAGTTCATTTCCCCATTTTGTTATTGGATGCTTTTTTTTCTTAGTGTTGAGTTTCTTGAGTTCTCTGTATATTCTAGATATTAGTACTCTATCAGTGGTGTAGGTGGCAAAAATCTTCTCCCATTCTGTTGGCTCTCGATTGAGATTCTTGATAGTTTCCTTTGCTGAACAGAAGCTCTTCAGTTTCATGCAATCCCATGTATTGATTCTCCTTTTAATTTGTTGTGCCTTTGGGGTCTTGTTGAGGAAATGTTTGTCTGTGCCTATGTGTTGTAGTGTTGGACCTATGCCCTCTTCAAGGAGCTTCAAAGTCTCTGGTTTAATTTCCAAGTCTTTGATCCATCGTGAATTGACTTTTGTACAGGGTGAAAAAGTGGGATTAACATCCAATTTTCTGCATATGGTTAACAAGTTTTGCCAACACCATTTGTTGAAGAGGCTATCTTTTTTCCAGTGTATGTTTTTGGCCCCTTTGTCAAAAATCAATTGGCTGAAAGTGTGTGGACTTGTTTCTGGGTCTTCTATTCTGCTCCATTGGTCTATATATCTGTTCTTTTGCCATTACCATGCTGTTTTTATTACAATGGCTTTGTACTATAGTTTAAAGTCAGGTATTGTGATTCCTCCTGCGTGGTTTTTGTTGCTGAAAACTATCTCAGCTATTCTGGGCTTTTTGTTATTCCAGATAAATTTAAGGACTGATTTTTCTATGTCTGTGAGGAATGATCTTGGTAGTTTAATGGGCATTGCATTAAATCTGTAGATCACTTTTGGGAGGATGGCCATTTTAATGATATTTATTCTGCCAATCCATGAACATGGAAGATCTTTCCATCTTCTAAGATCTTCTTCGATTTATTTTTTCAATGTACTATAATTTTCTTTGTAGAGATCTTTTACCTCCTTGGTCAAGTTTATTCCTAGTTATTTTATTTTATGTGGGAGATCCTGAGTGGAAGTGTTTTCTGAATTTATATTTCAGTGGATTTATGGTTGGTGTGCAGAAAAGCTTCTGATTTTTTAAGATTGATTTTGTATCCATATACCTTGCTGAATTTGTTGATCAGTTCTATAAGCCTTTTGGTTGAGTTTGTTGGGTTTTCTAAATAAAGTATCATGTCATCTGCAAATAGTGAAAGTTTGAGTTCTTCTTTTCCTATTTGTACTCCTTTGATTTCCTTTTCTTGCCTTATTGCTCTGGATAAAGTCTCTAGTACTATATTGAAGAGAAGTGGTGATAGTGGACATCCTTGTCTCGTTCCAGTTTTTAGGGGGAATTCTTGAAGTTTTTCCCCATTTAATATGATGTTGGCAGTGGGCTTATTGTAGATTGCCTTGATAATGTTGAGATATGTTCCTTCTATTCCAATTCTCTGCAGTGTTTTTATCATAAATGGATGTTGAATTTTATCAAATGCTTTTTCAGCATCTATTGAGATGATCATGTTGTTTTTGTCTTTGATTCTGTTTATATGATGAATTACATGGATTGATTTTCATATATTGAACCAGCCTTGCATCCCTGGGATGAACCCTACCTGGTCATGGTGAATGATTTTCTTGATGTCGTTTTGAATGCGTGTTGCTAGTATTTTGTTTAATAGTGTTGCATCCAAGTTCATCAGAGATATAGGCCTGTATTTTTCTGTCCTTGAACTGTCTTTATTTGGTTTGGGTATTAGTGTGATGTTGGCTTCATAGAATGTATTTGAGAGAGTCCCGGTTTTTTCTATTTCCCAAAATAGTTTGAGTAGTATTGGGATTAGTTCTTCTATAAAGGTTTTATAAAATTCACTTGGGAAACCATCTGGTCCTGGGCTTTTCTTTGATGGTAAGCTCTTTATTGCTGTTTCAATCTCTTTGATTGTTAAAGGTTGGTTTAAGTGTTCTATATCTTCTTGACTCAGTTTAGGAAGGTTGTATTTATCTAGGAAGTTGTTGATTTCCTCCAGATTTTCCATTTGGTTGGAGTATAGTTTTTAAAAGTAGTTTCTAATAATCCTCTGGATTTCTACGCTGTCAGTAGTAATGTCTCTTTTTTCATCCCTTATCTTCAATATTTGGGTTGATTCTCTCTTTTTTTAAGTTAGGTTGGCTAGTGATTTATCAATCTTGGTAATTTTTTAAAGAAACTAGCTTTTGGTTTTGTTGATTTTCTGTATTTTTTTTTATTCTCTATTTCGTTAATTTCTGCTCTAATTTTAATAATTTCCTGTCTTCTGCTGGCTTTGGGGTTCAATTGTTCCTGCTTTTCAAGGGCTTTGAGGTGTGTGGTAAGGCTATTTATTTGAAGATTTTCTGTTTTTCTTATGTGAGCACTCAGTGCTATAAAATTTCCTCTTAATACTGCCTTCAAAGTGTCCCAGAGGTTTTGATATGTTGTTTCTTTATTTTCATTTGTTTCTAGAAATTTCTTGATTTCACCTCTTACATCTTTTATGACCCATTCTTCATTCAGAAGTGTGGTGTTCAGTCTCCACATGGTTATGTTGTTTCTCTGGGTCTTCTTATAGTTGATTTCTAGTTTTATTCCATTATGATCTGAAATGACACAGGGAAGTATGTAACATTTTTTAAATTTGCTAGTGCTCATTTTGTGTCCCAGGATGTGATCTATTTTGGAGAAAGTTCCGTGAGCAGCTGAGAAAAATGTAAACTCTGCTGTAGTTGGGTGAAATATTCTATATGTGTCCAACAGGTCCATTTGGTTAATGGTCTTCTTTAGTTCTGAGACATCTTTACTGACCCTTTGTCTGGAAGATCGGTCTAGTATTGTGAGAGGTGTGTTGAAGTCTCCCAGTATTATTGTGTTGGGATTTATGTGTGACTTCATGTCACAAAGAGTTTGATTTATGAAAGTAGCTGCCCCTATGTTTGGGGCATAGATGTTGATTATTGTTATTTCCTCTTGCTGGACTATTCATTTTACCAGTAAAATGTGACCTTCTTTGTCTCTTCTAATAAGTTTGGGTTTGAAGTCTAACTTGTCTCATATCATAGTTGCTACTCCTGCTTGTCTTCAAGTGCCATTAGCATGGATTACCTTGCTCCAGCCCTTTAACTTGAGTTTGTTCCTATCTTTACTTGTAAGGTGTGTTTCTTGTAAGCAGCAGATGGATGGATTCTGGCTTTTAATCCATTTTGCCATTTTATGTCTTTTTTTATTGGGGAGTTGAGGCCGTTTACATTCAGTGTGATTATAGAGAGATAATTTTTAATTCCCAACATGTTAAGATCTTATTTCTGTTTGAGATACTGTTTATTCTTCTTTGCTTAGTTGTCTGCTGGATGTGAATTCTTGTTTCTTTGGTTCTGGCGTGTAGTACCCATTTCTTCTTTGCAGTTAATCTCCTTGAGTATTTTCTCTAGCGCTGGTTTTGAAGACATAAATTCCTTCAGTTGCTGTTTGTCATGGAAGCTTCTTATTTCTCCATCTAATTTGATGGATAGTTTTGCTGGGTAGGAAATTGTTGGCTGGAAGTTGTTTTCTTTCAGAGTTTGGAATATGTTACTACATGCCCTTCTTGCTTTCATAACTTGGTTTGGGAAGTCTGGAGTGATTCTAATTGGTTTGCCTCTGTATGTCACATGGCCTTTTGTTTTTGTTGCCTTTAAGATTCTCTCCTTGGCTTCCACATTAGTCATTTTGACAATTATGTGGCATGGGGATCCTCTTATCTGATCTTGTCTAAAGGGAGTTCTATAAGTTTGCTGGACCTGTGTATCAACCTCTTGCTCTATGTTTGGAAAATTTTCTGCTATCACTTTCTTGAAGAGATTATTGATCCCTTTGCTTTAACCTTCTTTTCCTTCCTCTATTTCAATTATTCTTAGGTTAGGTTTCTTAAAATGGGCCCATATTTCTTCAATGTCAAAATCCTGCTGCCAGATTTTTTTTCTAAATTACAGCCTATGTGTTCATTTTTGGAGTGATCAACTTCTACGAGCAAGATTCTCTTCTCCATGTGGTCTAATCTGTTGTTTATACTTTGAATTGAGGCCTTCACTTCAATGATTGCTTTCTTTATCTCTTTTTGACTCTCTCTGATTTCTTTTAGAAAGTCCTCTAATATTTCTACAGTTATTTTCCTGATTTGATATTCTAGGAATCTCTGAATTTCTGTGTTATCAGGTTCTGATGTTGTGGGGTTGTGGGCATTCACTGTTCCATTGTTATTTCTCTTTCCCATGATTTTGGAAGTTTGTGCCTTCTCTGGGTTCTTCCCTGAGTCACTATGAGTTCACTTAAGATGTTCTGGATCTCGAGTCTGTGGTATCTCAGTCACCACTACTCCTTTACTGGGTTTTATCATAAAGTCTCAGACCCAGGGAGTCAATCAAGGCTGCTTAGACTGTGGGGGGGTGACAAGTTGGGGGTTCTCCAGCGGGGAGTTGTGACTATGGTATGATATCTCTGCCACTGCCACTCCCCCACTGGGCTGCACTGCTAAAATCTCTGAACCAGGGAGATTATCTGTGCAAGTCCCTGGGAGTGCAGTACTGGGATTTCTCCCTGAGGCGCCTCAATTTGACTCACAGTTGTTGAGTGCGCTGATGGAGCTGTAGTGAACTCGGTGGATTCACTGCTGCCGCCACTGGCAATATGGCACCACTGCCACGCCCTTGGCCGTGATGCGGCGTCTTCTCGGGTTTTGAGCTCTGATCTGAGTACTTGCCAGTTCTGCTGTGCCCGACCCTTGGGAGCTTTAGATATTCCCTGCGCCAACAAAACTGCTGACTGTTGCCCGGCTGTTCAGCACCTGCTCACCTCGGCTCGCTGTCCACCCCTCCTCTCAGGCGCCTGGTGGCTGATTGAGTGGGTTGGTCTAGGGCCGTCCGGTGAACTCGCCGGTTCCGCCAGCATTAAGACACTGCTTCTGCATCCTAGGCCAAGAGGCCAGAGTACCTCCTCTCTGGATTTGAGCTCTGTTTTGAGTCTCCCTCCTCTCTGGAGCCTGGTGCTTCTAAGGGAGATGTAGGCCGCACCGCTACGACTGCTCTGCACAGCGGCTCTGGCTGCTCCGCACCATAGCTTTGGCCGCTCCGGCCACTCTGGCCGCTCTGCACTGTGGGTCTGGCCACTCCGGCTGCTCCGGCCGTTCCGCGACGCGGCTCTGGCTGCTCTGGCTGTTCTGGCCGCTCCGCTCTGGCTACTCTGGCTGCTCCACTTGGCTGCTCTGGCCACTCCGCTCCAGCTGCTCCAGCCACTCTGCGGCTCCGGCCACTCCGCGCCGCAACTCTGGCCAATCCGCCTTTAAATAATTTCTATTTTGGTTTCCAGTTGTTGGTTTCTACTTTCATTCCATTATGATCTGAAAAGATGCAGCCAATTATATTACACCTTTTGAATTTTCTAGTCATTGCTTTGTGGCCCAGGATTTGATCTATTTTAGAGAAGGTTCTATGGGCTGTTGGGGATAATGTGTATTCTGTTGTTTCTGGTTTAAATATTTTGTATATGTTTATTTGGTCCATTTGGTTTACAGTTTTATTTCATTCTGATGAGTCTTACTTCAATCTGATTTGAAGATCGATCTAGTTTTGTGAGAGGTTTGTTGAAGTCTCCCAATAATATTGGCTTTGGGTCTATTTGAGGTCTGATGTTCAGAAGGGTTTGTTTTACCAATGTAGCTGACCCCACATTTGGAGCATAAAATTTTACTATCATGAATATCCTTTTGGTGAAAAGAACAATTCACCAAAAGGAATTTAAGTAGTGTCCTGCTTTGTTTCTTCTGATGTGTTTTAGGTCAAAGTCTGCTTTGTTGGATATCAGTGTTGCTACCCCTGCCCATTTTTGGCCCCCATTAGCAAGATATATCTTTTGCCATCCTTTCACTTTCAGAGGTGAGTGTACTTGGCTGTAAGGTGAGTTTCTTGCACACAGCATATATTTGAATTATGTTTTTTAATACACAATGCCAGTTTATGTCTTTTGGTGAGTTAAATCCTTTTCAGAGTTATTACTAAAAGATGACATTTGATTTTCTGTCACTTTGTGTTCTGTCTTCTGTTTGGTAAAATATTATTTCTTCCTTACTTAGGTGACCCCTGATCAACTTCATTTCTTCTGTGATTGTATAACAATCTCCTTTTTCTTCTTTATGTTTTTTTTTTAATTTTATTGGTGCATTACATTCAAACATCATATTGGGGTAAAAAACTTGTGTGTACAAACATGTACACATTGCTGATATAACCCCTACCCAATTCCCACCCCATTCCCTCCCCATCCCTCCTTCCCTTGCTTGGCTTAGTGATTGACTTCGATATGTTTAAGTTCATTGTGTGTTTTAGAGATTTTCCTCTTCTCCCTCCTTTCTCCTCCTTTAGGTTGTCTTGTTTGCTCCTCTATAGGATGTCCTTTTTTTCAAGGGTTCCTCCTATGACCCATTTTTCCCTAACTCTCACATATTAGGGAAAGCATCTGATTTTCTTTAAGCGTTTTATTAGTGTTGGCTTTGAATTCATGAATTTTTTGAAGTTCTGCTTATCTTGAAACACTTTTTTTCTCTCCATCAATTTTGAATAATAATTTTGCTGGATATAGCAGTTGGGTTGTATAGTCTGGGGTAATTTTTATTTTGAGTCTATATGTCACCCGTCCTTTCATTCTCACTGCTTTTAAGATTCTTTCCTTGGCCTTTATGTTGGTCATTTTGATTATTACATGGCATGGGGAGGTCCTTCTTTAATCTTGTCTTAATGGTGTTCTGTATATCTCCTGGATGTGTAGTTCCATGTTCTTTCCATGTTTGGAAAATTCCCTGAAATTATTTCCCTGAAGATTATGAATGCCCTTGTTCTGTACCTCTCTCCTTCTTCAATGCCTTTTATTTATAAGATTGGATGTTTCATATTATCCCATAGTTGTTGGATGTTTAGGTTGTATTGCTGTAATGACTTCTTTATGCTGTTGCCTTTGTTTTCAGTTTTGAATGAAGTGACTTCTAATAGTGATATTTTACTTTCCATTTATCTAATCTTCCAGAATTTCTTTCTATTGATGTCTTCATTTCATTTATTGACTCTTTTATTTCATTCCAGACCTCTTTCTGATTCTTTCTTAGTGTCTCTATATCCTCTTTAATTTTCTGAACACTTGATTTGAGGCCTTTCATCATATTGTGGATCAGAATTCGGAATTCCCCTTCTTGCATTTTTGTAGATCAGTGTACATCATTTTCATTGTCTCTTCACTATTCTTAAATCACATATTTTCCTTCAAGGTTCTCAGGCTTTCTTTTCTAATGTCTTCACATTGTTTGTGGGTGCTATGTTTAATCCAATCTCAGTAGTAGGAGTTAGAGGTGTCAGCAAGTAAGCATTGATTTTTCCAATGGTGAGATTTGGGTAATTGGAAAGTATCTGGTGTGATGGGTTCAGAATTTGGGTAATGTAGAGGATATGATTAATTTGAGTAAGAATTTAAATATATTAAAGTAGTATCTGGTTGAGAATGAGAGAAGGTTAGACAGTAGAACTCTTGTAGTTAGTAGAGTATTTAAGTATAGAGATATTAAATACTTTGAATATTAAACACATAGATACAGTAAGGGTAAATATAGTTTTGAGAAAATAGAGCAGATAGGCTAGTGTGAAGAAGTTTCTAAAAGGAATAGGGGAGGGAACAAACATGAATAAAATAACAAAACAAGATACTAAATGTAACAATTATACATCGAAGACAAAAAAATCTAAAATAAAAAAGGAATAAGAAAGAGAAGAGGAAAAAGTACAAAAATAAAATATTATAAAAGGAACTAGTGACAGTGTGAGAAAACAAAGCAAAACAAACAACCAAACCAAAAGAAAACCCAAAGAAAAGAAAGAAAAAAAAAAGAACAACAACAAAAAAAGTGCTACTAATATACAAATATGGAGCTGGGCCCGTATAATATCTGTATGTCCGATCACTGTGGTAGATGCTGGAATATATTCCAATGTTTCTAATTTGCTCTGTATCCTATTTTCAGCTTTTGAACCCAGTTTGTGGGCACACAAGATTACCTGGCTGACCTGGTCTGGGTCTCTGGAGGGCTCGCTGTACTGCTGGGTTCTGCAGCTTTTCTGAGCACATACAATTACCTGGCTACTCCATTCCAGGACTCTGGAGGGCTCACTGTGCAGCTGGGTTCTGCAACTTTTCTGGACACACTCGGCACCTGGTCTCTGGAGGGCTCATTGTGCCAGTGGGTCCCATGGCCTTTCTGGCCACACCCAGATACCTGTTCTCTGGAGAATTCACTGTGTTGCTGCAGGTATCACCTTTGGTGAGCACATGTGATTTTCGCTAGGGTGCTGCTAGTTATTTAAGACGCTAGAGGTCTGTGGCTGCTTTCAAACACTTGGATTACTTATTTGGATTTTTTGGGCCTCCCACACTGCTGTCATTCAGAACCAGGCTCATGGCTTGGGCTGGGGCTTGTGGCTTGGGCAACAGGTCCATTGCTCACTTGGTCTTTTTGCAGTGGATCTTGCAATTCCAAGTCATTGGATTTCTTCGGCCATGGTTCTTGTTTCTCTTTTGTTTGTAAGCTCTTTTTTTTTTGTTGTTTGTCTAGACACTGCCTTCTCAGTAGTTGAACTTTATTTGTTTCAGCTACTGAGATGTACTGCATCCTGCAGTTGCCACTTTGAATCTCTGATCTATAATGATTTAAACAGCATAGTATTGGCACAAAAACAGGCACACAGAAATATGGGACAGAATAGAAGATACAGAAAAAAATACACACACTTATAACTAATTCATCTTCAACCAAGGGTCCAAGTACATATGCTGGAGAATAGACAGCCTCTTCCTCAAGTGAAGCTGGGAGAACTGGCCATCCATTTGCAAAAATGGAACTCAATCAATTTGAGATGGATCAAATACCTGGAAATTAGACCAGAGTTGGTGAACCTATTAGAGGAAGGCATAGGTTTAACAGTCCAATGTATAGGTACAGTAGAAAATTCTTCAACAAGACCACAAAACTCAAAAAAATAAAATAAGAATTAAAAAGCAGACTGGCATCAAACTAAAAAGTGTTTTTTTCATCAGAGAAAATCATCAATCATCTAAAGTCTACAGAATAAGAAAAAATCTTTACCAGCTATTCTTCTGACAGAGGACTAATATCCAGAATACACAAAGAAATTGAAATACTTTATACTAGAAAAGCAAACAACCCAATAAAAAATGGACTTGTGTAGACACTTCACAAAAGAAAAGATAAAAGTGGCCAATAAATAAATTTTAAAATGTTCTACGTCATCAGCAATCAAGGAGATGCTAATTACAACTATATTGAGATTCCATCTAACTCCAATCAGAATGGCAATAATCCAGAGGAAAATTATGAAACATACCAAAGTCAATCACTAAGCCAAACATGAGAAGAAGGGAGGGGAAGGAATGGGGCAGAAATTGGGTAAGAGCTAATTGGGTGATATATGCATGTATGCTTACACCATCTTGTATCCCATTAAGTTCTATGACTACAATACACCAAGAAAAAGTTATAAAAAAGAAGTCAAATAAAAATAAATGTTGGAAAGGATGTGGGAAAATAGAAACTCTGCTGTACTATTGGTGGGATAGCAAACTATTTCGGCTGCTATGGAGATCAATGTAGAGATTTCTTAGAAAATGGGAATGAATCCATCATATGATCTGGCTAAATGACTACTGGGTATCTTTTCAAAGGGTTGAAACCAGAAAACTACAGTAATATATGCATACCCATGTTCATCATAGCATAATTCAAAGTAGCCAAACTATGGAACCAACTGAGGTTTCCAAAAATAGATGAGTCAATTACAAAATTATGGGAAATACACAAAATGGAATATTCACCAATAAAGAACAAAATTATGTCATTTTAAAGAAGAAAAATACAACCTAGAGAATATTAAGTGACATTAGCCAGTCACAGAAAGTGAATGTTCATATATTTTCTCTAATATGTTCAAGACAAGTAGTAATTGGGATACCAGAGGGAACCTAAATAGTGGAGGAAAAACCTCCTTGGATTAAGGAGAAGATCTAATTGTGGGGGAGGAGAAAAATTGAGGTTCATTAATGGAAATGCTACTAATGACTATGTGTATACCTATGAATATGCCAATTTTAATCTGGGTACTCTGTACTGGGAAGGAGGAAAATAGGAAAGTAGGCAGCACCAAGTGCTGTGTGCATGTATGGCATTGTCAATATGATTTACATTATGATGTGAGACTCGAAAGCAACAATAAAAGCATAAAATGAAGCTTTAATTCCCTTTAAATTATTCAGAGAGCCTAGTTTTCTAATTCATAGTAATATAGTGTGGGGAAAAAGTAAGCAGCATTAATAGAGGCTGTGTTGTGGGAAAGGAGGCTTGGTTCTGTAGCAAAGCATAAAGCCCTATTGTGTTACACATACTTTTCAGTTTTACTTCAGAGCCAGAAAGAAAATCATTTGACATTGAAGTGGTATAGCCACCTACACTTGCAGTGTGATTTGTTGACTGCAAGGCATATTACAGTGTTACCTGACTCTACTCACTTTTGTACAGCAGCTGTAAGATCTGGATAGGTGTCATACTTAATTTTTTTTAACTTTTATTGGTGCATTTTAGACTCTCACAACAATTGACAACTTTTTTGTGGCTTCCTCCCCACTTCTTTCTTCTCCATATACTGTATTGAGATTGGCATTAGTATTTTCACATAAGTACATAATATAAATGGAAATAATTCCTTCTTTGATTCTCCTATGTCTCCCTCTAGACCATCTCCATGGATATACTGGAGTTTCTCCTCCATTATCTGAGGTCTCCCTGGTATCCCAATTACTCCCTAGCTTCCACAAATGAGATAAAATATATGACCCTTCACGTCTTGTGACTATTTGATCTCATTTAACATAATGTTCTCCAGGTTTGTCATTTGTTCTGATGACATAATTTTGTTCTTCTTTAGTGCTGAATAGAATTCCAATGTGTGTATATCCTATAATTTTGTAATACCTTCATCTCATGATGAACACCTGGGTTGGTTCCATAATTTGACTATTGTGAATTGCACTGCTATAAACATATATTACTGATATGTATATATTAGTAAAATATTCTGATTTCAGTCTCTTTTGAAAGATAGGAGTTATATAACTATCATATATTGGATCCATTCCTAATTTTTCGAGGAATCTCTATACTGTTCTCCATAATGAATGTAATAATTTGCAATTCCACCAAAGTGGAATCCTTTCCATTTCCCCACATCCTATCCAGTATTTATCTCACAAAACTTAGTTAAAATATACTTTTATCAAGACTTTGATTAAATCAGTGTCAACTTAGCTGATTTTAGAACTATAATAAAATAAGACCTAGAAAAGGAAAATTTGATATGGAAGGAAGAGCCAACAGAATCAAACAGTACCTAATGTTGCCTGGTAAATTTTAGAAAGCTTCAGGCACTCAAAAATCAAAATGAGGACTCTGAGTGCCTGAAGAAATAAAATAAGTCAACAAATTATTATCATTTACCAAATTTTCTGGGTTAGTTTTGCCATGATTCTTTAAATATGAAAAATAAGGAGAGATATTTGGAATATATAACTACAGTTTAAAAATTGAAAATAAAATTTGGTTAATCTATAGCCTAACTACAAATACTCTAGATGTAACTAGAATATTTGTTGAATGGTAAAAAGACAGTTGTAAACCATTTTATAAAAGTCCTACTATGGATCAAGCCCTACATATGATACATTGGGTTACAAACATACTCTCACTTGGGTTACTGTTAGATTTGATGTGTGAATTAAAATATGATTTGGTTAGGTGTGTTTGTAAATGTTAGATTTAGACTTAGGGCTAAGGCTAGGGTTAGTGTTAGAGTTTGTATTGGGTTTCTCTTCAGGCTTAAGTGTGCATTTGGGCTATGGCTCAGTGTAAATGTTTGGGTTAGTGTTAGATGTGGTATATAAATTAGGAAAAGTGTATTTTTTGGTTAGGTGTGGGCAGAACTAATCCACACAAAACTCATCATAAATCCTAACCCTAACCCTCTGTCTAAGTCTAACCCTAACATTAACATCCACACTGAACAAAAACATTTTACTTTCCTAATTTCCATAAAAATTCTAAGAATCACCCAAATATTTACACCAAGCCATAACCCTAATATACATGAAAACCTTTGGCAAAAACGAATACAATCGGTAACCCTAACCCTAGGTCCAATCTTAGCACTGGTATCAACACTTAACCAAAACATACATTTTTTTTTCTAATTTCTACACCAAATCAAACACTAACCCAAACATTTACACTGAGCCATAACTCCCACCAAAATACTCTTGCTCCATAAGGTTTTTGCAACCTGTTTTTTTCTCTCTCTCAGCAAACTATTAAAACATAATGTGAACTTCATTACTTGGGAGGCTGAAATCAGAGGCTTGCAGATTTGAAGGTAGCCTCAGAAATTTAGGCTCTCAACAACTTGGTGAGATCTTGTTTCCACAAAACAAAATAGTTTTGTGGATATAGCTCAAAGATAGACTGTCTCTAGATTCATTCCCTAGCAGTGTACACAAAAACACACATACAGTGTAATAAGTGCTACAATATGAGAAAGTATAGTGTGCTATATGAGCAGTTTAATGGGATAATTCTCATTTATGATCAAGGAATGCTTTCTGGAGTATGTTCCAGTTGACATGAGACTTGAATAAAATATGTTTCAGATTGAGGGACTAGAAAGTTGATGGTATCTAAAGTTCAGAAAAGCACAGTACATTCTTCAAATTGATAGCTGTTTTGTTTTCCTTAATACAAGGACAATAGTTAGGGATGGGCATTTTTAATCCAAACCCTAACACTAGCAGAAATTTTAATTGGTAATTTTAATGAACTGCTAGAGGCTGAGTATGTACTAGCAAGAAAGAAATTTTTTGTGCTTCCACACTTTCATTTTTATCTTCAGGAAATCCAGCACATTTTCCTGATAAAAACAAAGAAAAAATCATACAGTTATGCAGGAGAGACAAAGATGAATCTATATGAAATAGTTGGAGAACATTTGACCTAACAGAGGCCTATTCTCTAGGGATATCAATAAGACATTTTTTCCGCTCATGTTCTACTAACTGACCTGTCTTTTCTGAGAAGGCAAATATAAAAAGGATATTAAGAACAATTATTGAATGTTTATTGTTAGTGTATTAAAATGCTACTGATTTTTGTATTTTGACTTTGTATTATACAATTATCCTGAATTTATTATGAATTGAATTGTAAACTCTTATTAATTACAAATGTTTATAAGAATTTTGGGGTTTCTACATATAAGATTGTGCCATTGACAAACAGACAATATTAACTTTTCCCTTCTAACTTGAGTATCTTTTTTTTTCCTAACCTATATGTTCTAACTCAAACTTCCAGTATTATATTGAATATAAGGGTTCAGAGTGGCAATTCCTGTCTTGTTCTTGGTCCTAAAGGAAAAACTATAAGCTGTTCACCATTATATATATTAACAATGGTCTTATTATATATGTTATTTATTTTGTTGAGATGCATTTTTCTATACCCAATTAGTTGAAAATAATAATTAAAAGTGTTTTGAGATTTTAAATTTTGTCAGTGCTTTCTCTGGAAATATTGATATAATCAATATATTATAATCAATATAATCCCCCTCCATTTAGTTAATCTGATGTATAACATTTAAATATTTATGTATGTTGAATGACAATGAAACCCAAGGGATATATCTCACTAAATCATGATGAGTGATCCTTTTAATGTGTTATTGAATTTAGTTTGGTAGCATATTGTGTTTTTTTGTCTATATTCATCAGAGATACCGGCTTGTGAATTTCTCTTAAGTGTTCTTGCTTGACTTTGATATGAAAGAAATGTTGGCCTTATATAAAGAATTAAGTAGAGCTTCTTGTTTTTTTGGAAAAGTTTGATAAGAACTGCTGTCAATTTTTCCTTAAATGCTTGGTAGAACTGAGCATTTAAGATATTGGGTTCTGGGCTTTACTTTTTTGAAAAGTTTTCTGATTAGAAATTATACTTTTTAACTTATTACTGGCCTGATAAATTTTAAAACTTTAAGTATTGGTAGTCTTTGGGTTTCTAGAAATGTATCCATTTCTTCTAGGTTATTTAATTTGTTGGTGCATAATTGCTTATAGTGATGTCCTATTATCCTGTATATTTATGAGATATCAGCTATAAACTCACCATTTAATTTTCATTTTAAGTTTTCTTTTTTTAATGTTTTCTTATTAATAAATAGTTTGTTTTAAATTTTTATGTTTTAAAAACTCTTAGTTTTATTAATCTTTTCTGTTTTTTCTAATATGTATTTTATTTACATCTACTGTAATATTTATTATTTTCTTCTATAAAATTTGGGCTTAATATATTATTTTTCTAGTTTTGAAGTTGTAAAGATCAATCATATTATATATTTTTTCATTTAAATAATTAGTTGTGATATAGAGATTATCTCTGTTTAGAGGATACCATGTTACAATTTTATACATGTATATATAAATTGTATGATGTGCAAACCAGGGAAGACATATACATCTTCTCAAATATTCATTATTTCTGCATGGTAAAAACATTTATAGTACTTTCTTTAGGCTTTTGTGAATTTTATGGTAAATTATCTTTATTTATTGTTGACATATTAGGCAACAGAACACCAGAACTTATTAATTCTACTTTAATTTAAAATCTTTTGACTGCCTGGAGTGTTAGCACAGGCTTGTAATCCCAGCATTTGTGAGGCTGAGACAGGAGAAACATGATTCACAGACAGCCTCAGCTATTTAGTGAGGCCCTTTGCAACTCAGTGAGACTCTGTTTCAAAATGAAAACTATGGCTAGGGGCGTAGCTCAGAGGTAGAATGCCCCTGGGTTCCATCTCCAGTACCGCAAAAAAAAAAAAAAAAATCTTTTGACCAATGTTCCCCCATTTCTTCTTCCTCCTTACTCTGCAGCCTGTGATGAATACCATGCTATGCTCACTTTTTAGATTACATATATGGATAGAAATTATTATTACTTATTTTTCTGTGCCTGATATATTTCACTGAACATAATGTCATGCATCCAGTTTCATCAGTGTCACAACTGACCAAATTCTATTCATTTTTATAGCTGAGTATTATTCTATTATGTAAATGTATCACCTTTTACCTACTCATCAATTAATAGATACTTAAGTTATTTACATTTTTGGCTATTATAAATAGTGCTTCAGCCAAGCATGGTTGTGCATGCTTGTAATCCCAGTGCTTGGGAGGCTGAGACAGAAAGATGATTGCAGGTTCTCTCCCAGCCTAAGCTAGCTGGTGAGGTTTTTTGCAAGTTAATCAGACACTGTTTCAAACTAAAGAATAAAAAATAGGGCTGGGGTGTAGTTCAGAAGTAGAATGCCCCTGGGATTCAATCCTCAGTACTGCAAAAAAAAAAGTGTTTCAATAAACATGGGAGTGCAAATATCACTTTGATATATCAATTTCATTTCCTTTGTATATATACCTAGTAGTGGCATGCTTGGATCATTTGGTATTTCTAATTTTACTTTTTGGGGGGACTTTAATAGTGTTTTTATAGTGGCTATACTAATATATATTCCCATGAACAGAGTGCATGAGTTACTTTTTCTTTAGATCCTTGCTACCACTTTGTCCTTTTCTTACCTTTTTGATGTTAATAATTCTAAAAAGAATGAAATTGTATTTCATTGTGCTTTTGATTTTTATTTTCTGATGATTAATAATTTGGAGCATTTAAATGTCTATCATACTAGCCCGACGTGGTGGTGCATGCTTGTAATCCTAGCATTCGGGAGACTGAGACGAGAGGATTGCGGTTCGTGGACAGCCTCAGGTACCTAGTGAGGCCCTTTGCAGCTCAGTGAGACCCGGTTTCAAAATAAAGAATAAAAAATTGGGCAAGGTCTGTAGCTCAGAAGTCGAATGCTCTGGATTCCATCCCCAGACCCTCCAAAAAATGTCTATCATACTTATTGGCCAAATGTTTAGGTAGATATATTTCCCATTTTTATTTGGGTTACTAGTTTTTGTCTTATATTTTACTATGGAATTGTTTAATTTTCTTATATATTCTGAATATTAATCCTTTATCAGATATAGTTTGCAAATATTATTTTCATTTGTTATGCTATTTTTTTCTTTGCTATGGGGAAGGTTTTTAATTTTATATAAATCTCACTTTTTATTTTTGTTATTATTTTCTGCATTTTGAAACACATATTTAAAAATTCCTTGCCTATTCTAATGTCATGAAGCGTTTTCTCTTTATTTTCTTCTAGTACTCTTTTTCTTCCTAATATGTGTTCATTGCTATTTTGTGTGTGTGGTATTGGATACTGAACACAGAGGCATTCTCCTCTTATTTATATCCCAGCTCTATTTTATTTATATTTTGAAACCAAATATGGTTAAGTAACCACGGTCTGAACTCCAATCTGTTATCTTCCCATCTCAGTCTCCCAAGTGTGCATCACTATTAACAACATTTTTATTAGAACCAATTTTGTTTTATCACATATACTTTGTTGTTGTTGTTGTTGTTGTTGTTGTTGTTGTTTTTGGTGGTACTGGTGTTCCTGGAAATCCTTCTACCTCTGGGCTACACTCCCAGACCTATTACATATATATATATTTATATATATATATATATATATATATATATATAATTTTAAATTTGGAAACAGGGTCTCTTAAGCCAGTGTGACTGGCTTCAAGCCTGTGTGGTCCTCCTGTCTCCACCTCCCAAGTGCGGGGATTACAAGAGTGTGCCACCATGCCTGGCTATACTTTGGTATTTTATTTTGATTTCCTTTTGTCTTAAGATATATTTTTATTTTCTTTTCATTTTTTCTTTGACTAATTGGCTAATCGTGCATTGTTTAATTTCTTCATATTTGTCAATAATGTAATGTTTCTCTTGTTACTAATTTTTGTTTTCTACTGGTGCTATTGTAATAGATTATTGATTTGATTTCAGTTATCTTAAATTTTGTGGCCTAACATATAATATATCTTGGAAAATATTCCATATATGCTTGAAAAGAATATTGTGTATTTGCTTGCTACTGGATGATTTGTCCTTAAATATTTGTTAGTTCTTTTAGGTCTACAGTTCTGTTTAAGTCCAGTGTCTTCTTATTGATCTTTTGTCTAAATGACATATCCATTGTTGAAAGTAGGGTACTGAAGTTTCCTAGTATTATTGTAATGCTCTATTTCTAAGGAGGCCTCATAAACCAGGCTTCACTTAGCCTGTCAGTAATGGGAATCAAATATTACATATCAATAAGTATTAAATATAGCTAGAGCTAATAATTTATTATCCACATTCATATATATTCTTCTTATTACTGCACATTTACCTTTAGCAATTATAGTATTGGCAAAGAATAACTTTTGCCTATTCAGTAGACTGATATTGTTTTGCAGACATAAACTGCTTCATGATTGTCTATTTATATCAATAACTTATAGTGATTTCTTTAATCATGTGAGGCTATATTAGCATATAGTGGATTGGTTCTCCCAATAAAAAGTGACAAAATATTTCTGAACTCAGTATCTGTCATCCAGAATGATGCATAACCAATTTATTTCTAAAACATTTTTATTCCCAAGAGATTTTCTTTTTTTGTTTATTAATTCATTCATGTACTTTCGTTTGAGAAGCAACTAAAATCTATGATTAACAACCAAATTTAATTTATTGCATATGAAATATAAACAAAAAAGAATTACAAAGGTCGTATTTACAAAAAAATTGTTTCCTATGTTTGATAAGTGTTTTGTAGTTGTTGTTGGAGTATTGTAATTATACATCACAGTGAGGTTCAGAGTAAAAATATATACATTCATTCTTCATTCGTTGTGTTTACCTTCAGTTCCCACTCTGGTTTCTCTACATAGGTAGACTTTAAGTGGTTATAAATCATTTAAAGAATGAGAAAAATATTATTTGAATAGTTTTTATCATCAGATCTTCCCCTTCTTTTTCCCACCTTCCCACCTTTATTCCAAAATTTGTCAAATCTCATTTCAGTAGCCTCTTCCCCAATTTATCTGAGATCTTTGTTTCAAAGTTTCTTTTTGTGTTCCATATAGCAGTGAAATATATGATCTTTCACTTTCTGTGACTGGCTTATATTACTCTGTATCATAGTCTAGTGGTCTATCCATTTTATTACAAATGATATAATTGTGCTCTTTTATATGGCTGTGTGGAATTTTCTTGCGTGTATATAGCATGATTTTTCAGTCCACATGTTTGTTGAAAATGTCCACTTGTTTGTTTTCCATGGATTTTGAGTCCTTTACATGGTTATTCATTCTCTTTATAAATATATAAAATGTCTAATGGGTGCCAGACAATGCACACGTTGAGCATAAGAATTTAAGAATGAGCAATAAATTTATTCTCTGCAAGTATTGGTACCAGATGGGGACCCAGTGATGTAAAATAGAGACATTTTTGTAAACTTAGAAGTAATGTTCACTGCAACGAACCGGCTCAGTCAGGCACTAAATCCGCATGGGACCAGGGTTCCTGGAAGGTGGGCAAAGAGATTTGGCTGTGTCCTGCAGAAGCCTCTTTGCAGCGATTCCCTTCCCTTATCAAATAAAGCTCCTTCAAGTGCCTTTCACTATGCTAAATGTGGGGGTTTCGTCCCCGGAGGCTTGAGAGAAAGAAATCTGGAAAAGACTGACATGGACAACTGCTTCTTGTGCAATTGAAAATTTATTTTTCCAAAACCATGATTATTTATATTCTTTCCCAATAGAGTTAATAGTAGAAGAGTGTAAACACCAAAGAACAATAGTGAGGCATTATGTGTAAACAAGATAAACAGGATAAAAGAGGACCTGTGGCGTCACAGTTTAAGATTTGTCTGGAACCTTGTGATTAAAGTCAGTCCGTAAAGGAGTCCACAAAGGCGGGTGTCACACCCAAAGTCCTTTTAGAGAAATTCAGTCTTTTAGGATCCCCTTTAACCCTTTTGGAGTCTTTTGTTCCTAGGGCTTAGTTTATGCCCTCCTCTGTCTGGCAAGGTAAGTCAGATCCAAAGAGCTGTGTTGGGAATCTGTCCAGTCCTATCTGCTCTCCCATCTCCTATGAGGCAATACTTATAGTACAGTTAGTAGACAGGGCCAAAAACATTATAACACAGGTGATTTGATTTGTATAATTGTTCTTTAATGAATAATCTTGAAGCCAGTTTTTTATTGCAGACTTTGGGATTTTACAATTTGTTAGAAGTACTTTTTTACTATCCTGCTGCTGAGTCACAAATGGTAGGCTTTTGTTAAGTCAAGGCTAGGAAAAGGCTTATTTGCATCTCTAAAAGAGAAGCAGATGGCCCAGATTCCAGAGAAACAATTTCACACCTTTTGGGGGATGAAGCAAAAGGTAGGAGCCTATGTTTGGAGGCAGGGCAGATTTGCAGCCTCCCCTTTGGGAGCTAATCTGTAGATCAAAGGACCTGCCTGCTGAAAGGCTGAGAGGAACTTTGCAGCCCCTCTCCAGCCCCTGACTTCTGACTATGTTTTATTACAGCTGGAGCAGTGCAGAGAAAGTCTGAAGGCTCAGACATATTACTAGAAAATTTATCTTCCACGGACTCAACTTCTCCCACAGTCCTAATTCTTGGGATCCCATTTTACATCATTGAAGCTATTAGTATAGAATTCTAAGACCATGGAGTACTTTGGCCAGAGATAATGCTCCCTCCTCGGGGCTTTGCTTCCATTAAGCATTTAGCTAGTCATGTGAGCGGGTTCACACGCTCAGATGCTGAAGAAGGGCGGTGGCAGTTCATATTAAAGCCCCTGATTAATTCCACAAAAGGAAATAATTCACAATGATGATAACAGGCATGGTAGCACATACCTTTAATACCTGTATTTGGGAGGCTGAGACAAGAGAATCATAAGTTTGAGGATAGCCTCAGCAATATATAAAAACTTTAAGCAACCTTTGTGAGACCCTATTTCAAAACAAAAAAGTCTGGAGTTTCAGCTTAGAGGTAGAACTTCTCTTGGTTAAATCTCAAGTACTGCAAAAACAAACAGCACCAATAATTATAACAACAAAACTTATGTGTTAACTGGGTATTTTTTTCAAACAATATGATTACAAAGTTCTAATTAAAAATGACTGTTCTAGCTCTAGAAATGGATAGATTTAACCTTCTCCCCCTTACAACTGGTGAGCAAACACTCTCTAGGTATACCTTCATGTTTGATCCCCATTTGTAAATAGACAAAGGCCAGTGAGGAATATTTTTGTGACCCACAAATGCCCTGCTGCTCTGAATAGAAATCAGTCTTATGTAAACTGAATGCCCACAGGCCTCCAGAGCATAAGAGCAAAAATAAAATTACATTGACATTTATGCTCCAATTAGACAGACTCATTGCTTCCAATTCAGTATGCTGTCTATCCCACAGAGGATTTATTGAGGTTTGTGGGATGGCAATGGACCTCCATTTTGCTTGCAAACAAGTCAGTGTTAGTATTTACTCCAGATTCACTGATATGTCTGAAATACTTATCTCACACTGTTATTCCCACATGCCCATGCCTCACTACTATCCTTTTCTTAAGGAAAACTGAACAGCAATCAATTGGAAAAGTGTACCATGACTTTCTGAACTTTAGGTCTCATAAATATTCTATTCAGTCAATCTGAAATATATTTTATTCAAGTCTCATGTCAACTATAAAATACTCCAGGAAACATTCCTTATCACAAATGAGAATTACCTCACTAAACTACTCATTTTGCACACTATATTTACTCATATTTAGCACTAATCACACTGTGTGGTGTATGTGTACACACGTGTGTGTGTGTATGTGTGTGTGTGTGTGTGTGTGTGTGTGTGTTGCTAGGGATTGAATCCAGGGACATTCTACATTTGAGCTACATCTACAGCAATATTTTATTTTTATGTGGAAACAGGATCTTACCAAGTTGCTAAGAGGCTAAGTTGCTGAGTCTACCTTCAAATCTGCAACCCTCCTGTCTTAGACTCCAAAGTAGTGGAGTTCACATTATGCTTTAATAACCTGTTGAGAGAGAAAACACAGGTTGTAAAAACCTTACGGAGCAAGTTTATGCTTTTAACCCAAAGTATCTTACATAGAGTTTAATATATAGTAGAAGTTTTATAAGAGGGTTTTTAACCATCCCTTTACCATTCAATAGATATTATAATTATAACTATTATCATTACTCCAAAACACTTCAAAGAAAACACTTTTTATCCACTTCAAAATACTCTGCATGACATTACAATAAAACCACAATTAGAAGCATAACATAAAAACTATTATAATAAGTTATATAGATGTGAATTTTCCAAAAAATAGAAAGCCCTGAAAGACACCCAAAAAGAAAATTTTCTAAACAATCGATGAGAAATCTCAATTACATGACAAACTCAATTATATGACCTCAAAAAGAGTGAGAGAGAGGAATCACTTCTATTCACATTATATACATATATGATTATACCAATGCCAATTTCAATACACTGCATAAGGAACAGGGAGTGGAAAAATGCTGAAAGAAAGATTAACAAATGCTATATGCATGTATGTCACTCACTTGAAATATAATATGACACTATAATCCAGCAATAAAGTATAAAACATTTTTATAACTATTCAGCAATGAGCACTTTTGCTTCATTTTTAGATTTAAATTCTTATGGAGATTTTTAGACAATGGTAACTGCATAGCTTGATACAATTTGTCATGTGTTTAGACCCAAGAAGCCATAACCCACGTCAAAATATATAATAATTTCAACAACACAAATGCCATTTCCATGTTACTTTCCAGTCCATATTCTCTCACCATACATATAATCATTTCATCTATTTTTAAATGCTTACAAATGTTATGGTTCAGGAAATATTTTTTGTGTTTACATTTCTTTACTCAAAAATATAACTGCACAACTAATACATGTTTTATATATCAGTAGTCCATTATATTTTATTTTTTGTATCATTGTATTAATAGCCTACTCTTGATAAACATGTACTTTCAGCCTTAACTTTTATAAATTATTCTGTTATAAATATATTTGTATACCTATCTTTTTGTGAAAATATTCATTTTATTTTTATTTTGTTTTAATTTATTGAATGACATTACACAATACAATAAAATTAATCTTTTTTACAAGGAAAGATAGATTACCTCAAGATGAAAACAAAATATCAGATCACAAAATAAAAATAATAATTGAAATGTTAACAAATATATGAAACAAATTGTTCAATGTCACTATCAATCAGGGAAATACAAATATCTGGTTTCTATTTTAAACTACAACCCCCTCTCCACACCCTCACCAGTATTTGTTGCTGTTTGTGTTTTAAATGATTGACATTCTAGTTGGAGTTAAGTGAAATCTCATGGTAGTTTGATTTGCATCTCTCTGATTGCTAATGATGTTGAACATTTTTTCATATTTTTTTGGCTATTAGAATTTTATGAAGAGGAACTAAATAAGTCATGTGTGCATGTATGCCTCTACCATCTTGTACTCCATTAAGATGTATAACTACAATGTACAAAGAAAAATATAAATTAATACAAGACTAATTTCTTCTTTTGTGAAGCATTTTCATTCGTCCATATTTTGATTAGGTTATTTATTTTCTTAGCACTGACTTTCTTGAGTTTTCTGTATCTTCTACTTATTAGATCTTTATCTGAGAAACAGTTGGCAAAAATTTTTCTCCCATGCTGTCAGCTCTCTGTTGAGGTTCTTTATAGTGTACTTTGCTGTAAAGAAGCTCTTTAGTTATTGATCTGCTTTAGTTTCTTGTGCCATTGCGGTCTTGGTCTTGTTGAGAAAGTTTTTGCCTGTGCCTATGTGTTACATTGTTGGACCTATGACCTCCTCAAGGAGCTTCAAGGTCTCTCATCTGATTTCTAAGTCTTTGATACATTTTTAATCAACTCTTGTACAGAGTGAGAAGGTAGGGTTAATTTCCACTTTTCTGTATATGGTTAACCAGTTTTGCAATACCATTTATTGAAGAGGATATCATTTTTCAGTTTATGTTTTTGGCACCTTTGTAAAAAAATCAGTTGACTGTAAGAGTGTGGATTTGTTCTTGAGTCTTTTATTCTATTCCATTGTTCTATTCATATAATTTTGTGCCAGGACCATTTATTTTTTCATTTCTATGGCTTAGTAGTATAGTTTGAAGTCAGATATTGTGATACCTCCTGAATGGTTATTGTTGCTGAAAAATGTTTGTGTACACTTTTGTTGTTCTTGTTGTTATGAATGAATTTAAAGACTGATTTTTATATGTCTGTTTGGAATGACCTTGCTATTTTAATGTGTATTTTGTTGAATCTGTAGATTACTTTGAGAATTGTCATTTTGATGATATTTATTCTGTATATCCAAGGACATGGAATATATTTTCATCTTCTAAGGGCTTCTTTGAATTTTTCAATTTTTTATAATTTTTGTAGAGGTTTTTACCACCTTAATTAGTTTTATTTATAAGTATTATTTTATGAGATATTGTGAGCAGAAGTGTTTCTGGATATATTTTTTATTGGATTTAGGCTTGGCATACAGAATAGCTTCTGCATTTTAAGATTGATTTTGTATCCAGAGACTTGAATTTGTTGATTAGTTCTATAAGCTTTTTGATTGAGTTATCTGCATCTTCTAAGTATATTATCATGTCATCTGCAAATAATGATAATTTTAATTCTTCATTTCCTATTTGTAGACCTTTCATTTCTTCTCGTGCCTTATTGATCTGACTAGAGCCTCAAGTAATATATTGAAAAGCAGTGACAATAATAAACATAGTTGTGTTGTTTCTGTTGCAAAGTGGGAACTCTAATACGTTGTTGGTGGGATTGCAAATAAGTTCAACTGCTTTGGAATATAGTATGGAGGATATTCCAAAGAATGGGGTCAAATTTACCACAAGATCCAGCAATACCACTTCTGGTTATATACTTAAAAGAATGGAAACCAAACTACCACACTAATGCATGTGCACCTATGTTCATAGCTGGACATTTAACAATTCACAAACAATGGAACCAGCCAAGATATCCATCAATAGATGAATGGATTACAAAACTATGGAATATTTACACAATGGAATTTTATTCATCCATAAAGTAGAACAAAATTGTCTTTTGTAGGAAAATGGATGGAACTGGAGAACATTATGCTAAGTGAGATTAGTCAAAAAATAAGAAATCAGATGCTATCCCAAATATGTGGACGCTAGGGAGAAAAAGATCATAGAAATAACTGTAGAAGAACAAGGAGAAACTATAGCTGAGCAAATGAGTTGGCCTAAATGGGTATGATAGACACTCAGCTCTGCACTTTCCAGCCCCGGGTTCTGCACTTTCTAGCCCTTGGCTCTGCTCCTTTTCACTCTGGGCCTGCACCACCCTACCCACACTGGTGAAGGGTGTCCAGTGTAATCTCAGAGAGACCCTCTGTGACCTTGTGTAGATACTGAGCCCTTGGCCCTATGGATCTTTCCTGTGTCTCAGTAGGTTATAATGCAACCACCTCAGAGTGTACCTCCAGATCTTAGCCCACTGGGGTTTCTGGGGCTGCTCTTGGTGACCATCCACTGAGAAATGTGGCTAACTTACTGTGCTGTGGGCCAAGGACTTTAGAGGGTACAGTGTTTTGCTTCAGGTGCTGGCTTCTGTTTAGTTCATGGGCTTTTGTATCTTTTTCTCTATCCCAGAAGTCTGATGTTTGTTAGTTACGACATTGGAGTTCTGTTGAAGCTTAATTCACTTGAAGTGCTTGGTTTTCTTGCCAGAATTTCTTGGAGCTGCTTAGACAGCAGTTGTGGATTGGGCTTGTGGTCCTTGATGAACCTGGCCATCATATCAGGTCAGTCTTGTGCTTGGGTGGCTATTAATTTCACATTCTGATTATTGGATTTTATTTATCCATAGTTCCCTTTTTTGTGTTTTTGTTTATATTCATGTTCACTTCTTTGTTTTTCTTGTTAAGGAGCTGCTTTTTGGTAGTTGATTTTTGTTTATAACAGCCACTGAGATGTACTGTGTCCCACAGTCACAATTATCTTCTTCTCTTGATTGGGTTATTTTTAATTTTAAGGGTTTTTTTTAAGTTTTTGGTACATTTTTATTTTTTACTTTTATTTGTTTATTATAGTCTCATATCATAAGGTAATTTCTAGTGATAGTGACATACATGCACACAACACCTTGCAGATATTTTCTGTAACTCCCTCCCCACTACTCCCTTTCTAACCTTCCCCATACAGGATATTGAGATTGACATTGGTGTTCTTACATATGTACCTAAAGTAAACAGAAGTTATTATTTTATTGCTTCTATTTCTTCCCCTTCCTCCTCTCCCAAGACCACCTCCCAGGCTCCACTGCAGTTTCTCCTCCATTACCTCTGAGGTCCCTCCTTTTACATCCTGATTACTCCCTAGCTTCCTCACTTGACAGAAATCATGTAATCTTTCACTTTCTGTGACTGGCTAATCTCATTTAACATAAAGTTTTTCAACATCCATCCATTTTCCTGCAAATGATATAATTTTGTTCTTCTGTAATTAGAATTCCATTTTATTTATATCCTATAATTTTGTAATCCATTTATCTGTTAATGGACACCTGGGTTGCTTTTATAGTTTTGTTATTATGAATTTTTTCTACTATAAACATGAATATGTAAGACATTAATCCCCTATCAGAGGAGTAGCTTGCAAAGATCATTCATTTTGTGGGATTTTTTTTAGACACTGAAGATTTTCCTTGTTGCCCAGAAGCCTTTTAATTTACTGACATTACATTTATTTTTTTTCTAATTTTCTGAGCTTTAGGTGTCTTATTGAGGACATTTCTCTCAGTAACTCTTTGGTGGAATGGTAAACCTATGGCTTTTTCTAGTAATTGCAAAGTCTCTGGTTTAATTTTTAGATCTTTGATCCAATTTTAAAGGTAACTCTAGTCCAGAAAGCGAGTTTGGGGTTTAATTCAATTTTTCTACAAATAGATTACCAATTTGTTCTAACATCATTTGGTAAAAAGTTTATTTTTTTCTCAGTGTACATTTTTGCATGTTTATAAAAAATTCAACATGTTATAAGTGTTTCTGTATTTTTATTCCTTTATATATCACACAATTTCAAAGTTAGAGAAATTCACCCATGTTCTTTTGAAAAAAACAGACCATATTATTTCTGCATTTTTATCCTTTACATTTAACTAAGATCACTAAATTTATTTGTATAAGTGTGAAATAAATTCATTTTCACTGTAAGAAGTGAAAACTTTAAAACCAACATCGAATAATAATTCCTGGTCTTTCTCTTCTTTTTTTAAATTCTAAATAAAACAACAATCAAAGAAGAGGACCCAAGATAAATTAAGAAATAATTTGAAGTAAGTTAAAATGAAAATGCAACCTATAAAAATTTGTAGGATACACAAAAAGCCATTTTTAGAAGGAGAGTTACAGAACTGTATGCATATATTTAAGAAGAATAAAAATCTAAAGTGATTATTAAGTGCTTTGACTTTAGGAAACTAACAAAAAGGAAATTAAATCCAAAATATGTAGATAAAAATAAAAAATTGTAAGTGAAATTGCAGTCCCCATAGGAGAACTTTCAGTGCCATGATGCTAGGGATTCCTGTAGCCACAATAAGCTCTCTGGATCTGAGATCTTGTGTTTCAACACAGTGAAGAAGGAGTGGTGTCAGAGATTACCAAACCCTCCAGAGACTCAGAACAGCACTCAATAACACTGTGAGGTCAAGGCCCCCACAGGAATATGGCCAGCTGGGTGCCAATAGAAACTCATGCAGCCCTGCTAAACACCCTGGGTCTGAGACTTTCTGATACAGCCCGGAGAAAGTAGGAGTTGAGGCTGCTGTTGGACATAACAGAATCTCAGACAGACTCAGGCTTTGATCAGTGAAAAGTGTGGGGAAAAGGTCTTGCTTAACAGTAGATCCAACTAATATAAACTCCGGAATCATCACAGACTTCTTAGTACTGGCAAATGGGAAGAAGTCAGACCAGACTATCTTTACCTGTGGAGAACAGAAACTCCTACAATGAGTTTGGTCTCAGAGGTATACGCCAACAATGGTGTCAGGGAGAGACCGAGACTCCAAATCTGTAGAAAGAGTAGAGGGTGACCTGTGCTTAATACTAAATTCAGCCCCAAATATATCTACCATCTCCATAGACTGAGAAAATCTCAGAGAACCAAACTTGCAGCAGGAAGGGTACCAGTAGCACTTGGTATCTGCACAGAGAGAGACTGCAGCAGACCTATCTGCTGAATAGTCATTTCTTTGTAGAGTTGCATTAATTTGTTGTTGGGGTTGTTTTGGTTTTTTGTTCTTTTCTTGTGTGTATGACTGTGAATGCCTGATTGTATTTTTTGTGGTTTGTTTGTTTGTTTTAACCCTCTTTCCAAAATCTTTCCCAAGCTTCTTCCTTTGTACATACCAACTGTCTTCTCACTGTATCCTATCTTTTTTATACTTTTTATCTCTCTCTTTTCTTGTATAAAATCCACCTCATATCATTATACCAGAAACTCTACATTGGTTACTAGAATATTACTAGATTTTTACTATCTCTGATCTGTAGTATGTACTACATTACAAAACTCATAGTCTCATTCTATTTGACCCTATCTAAGACTTTATCCTATTCTTTCATTTATTCTTGTGCTTTCCTGCTTTCTCAACCTTCACTGTTGAATACAATACAAACTGCCATTGGATATACCAGCTGACACCTAGAGACTGAGAAAAATTTATCAAAAGCAACAGAGTCAAACTTCTTAAATCATGGAAAGGAGGAACAACAGGGATCAATGAGCTCCCACAATTCCACAATTACAGAACCTGATAACACAGAATTGCAGAGATCTCCAGAAGGTCAAATCAGGAATATAACTGTAGAAATAATACAGGCTTCAAAAAGAATTTAGAGAAAGTCTGAAAGAAATAAAGGATGTAAACATTGAAATAAAGGCATCTTTCAAACTATAAACAATCACTTAGACAACATGGAGAGTAGAATCTTGCTTTTAGAAGATGAAGATGATCACTCCAAATATGAGCACATAGCCAGGTGTGGTGGCACATGCTTGTAATCCCAGCACTTGGAAGGCTGAGTAAAGAGGATCACGCAGGTTCAAAGCCAGCCTCAGCTACTTAGTGAGGCTCTCAGCAACTTAGTGAGAACCAGTTTCCAAATAAAATACAAAAATGAACACATAGTTTATAGCGGAAAAAAACAATTTGACAGCAGTAATTGGACAATGAAGAAATATGGGCCCATCTTAAAAGAGCTAATCTAATAATAATTGGCAAAGAGAAGGGGCACGAAGATGAAACCAAGGGGCTCAAAAGTCTTTCCACAGAAGTAATATCAAAAAATTTTACAAACATAGAGCAAAAGATCGAAGAAGAACAGAGAAAAGGTTCCCCGTGCCACATAATAGCCAAATTACCAATGTAGAAGCCAAGGAGAGAATCTTAAAGGCAACAAAAGCAAAAGACAAAGTGACATTCAGAGGGAAAGCAATTAGAATCATTCCAGCCTTCCCAAAGCAAGTCACAAAAGCCAGAAGCACCTGGAGTAACATATTCCAAACTCTGAAAGAAAACAACTTGCAGCCCAAAATTTCCTACCCAGCAAAACTATCTCTTAAATTAGTTGGGGAAATAATTTTTTTTTTATGACAAACAAAAGATGAGGGAGTTTTTGTCTTCAAAACTAGCACTTGAAAAAATACTCTGACATTAACTACAAAGAAGAAACAAGTAATACATACCAGAACCAGAGAAACAAGAAATTTCATTCAGCAGAATACTAAGCAAAGAAGAACAAACAGTATTTCAAAAAGAAGCAAAATTTCAACATGTTAAGAATTCAAAATGATCTCTCAATATTTACACAGAATTTAAATGGCTTCCACTCCCAATAAAAAAACATAAAGTGGCAAAATGGATTAAAAAACAAAATTCATCTATATTCTGCTTGCAAGAAGCACACCTTACAAGTAAAGATAGAAACAAACTTAAGGTAAAGGACTGGAGAAAGGTAATCCAAGCCAATGGACCTCAAAGACGAGCAGGAGTTTTAACTATAATATCAGATAAGTTAGACTTCAAGCCCTTGCTTATTAGAAGAGACAAAAATGGTCATTTTTACTGGTAAATGGAACAACTAAGCATGAGGAAATAATGAAATAATGATAATCAACATTTATGCCCCAAACATAGGGGGAGCTACTTTCATAAGACAAACTTTTTGTGACATTAAGTCACATATAAACACCAATACAATAATACTGGCAGACTTCAACACACCTCCCACACCATTAGATCAATCTTATAGACAAAAAATCACTAAGATGCCTCAGACCTAAAGAACATCATTGATCAAATGGACCTGTTAGATACATAGATAATATTTATCCCAAATACAGCAGAGTTCACATTTTTCTCAGCTGCTCAAGGAACCTTTTCCAAAATAGATCATATCTTGGGCAGCAAAGGCAGCACTAGCAAATTAAAAAAAAATGTGGCATACTTCCCTGAGTCATCCTTTCAGACCATAATGGAATGAAATTCAAAATCAACTATAAGAAGACATAAAGAAACCACATAAACATGTGGAGACTGAACACCACAATTCTAAATGAAGAATGGGTCATAGTAATGGGTGAAATCAAGAAATTTCTAGAAAAAAACAAAACGAAATAGAGATACAACATATCAAAACTTCTGGGACACTTTGAAGGCAGTATTAATAGGAAAATTTATAGCACTAAGTGCTCCCATAAGAAAAAACAGAATATCATCAAATAAATAACTTCATGACACACTTCAAAGCCCTTAAAAACAGAAACAATCTAACCCCAAAGCCAGTAGAAGAGAGGAAATTGTTAAAATCAGAGTGGAAATAAAGTAGAGAATAAAAAACAATACATAAAATCAATAAAACCAAAAGCTATTCCTCAAAAAAAAATTAACAAGCTAGATAAACCACTGCCCAACTTAACTGAAAAAAAAGAATCAACCCAAATTATAAAGATATAAAGAATCAGGTATCACTACTGACACAGTACAGATATCCAGAGGACTATCAGAAACTACTTGGAAAAATTATAATCCAACGCAATGAAAAAATATGGAGAAAATTGACAATTACCTAGATAAATACAACCTTCCTAAACTGAGCCAAGAAAATGTCAAAAAGTTAAATTAACCAATACCAATCAAAGATATTGGAACAGCAATAAAGAGCTTACTATCAAAGAAAAGCCCAGGACAAGATGGCTTCCCAAGAGAATTTTATAAAAACTTCATAGAAGAGCTAATCCTGATACTTTCAATCTATTTCTTGAAATAGAGAGAAACAGGACACTCTCAAACACATTCTATGAAGTCAATATTGCATTAATACCAAAACCAAGTAAAGATAGTTCCAGGAAAGAAAACAAACGGCTTATGTCTTTGATGACTTGGACACAAAACCTCTAAACAAAATACTAGCAACACACATTCAAAACCACATCAAGATAATCAAACACCATGACCAGATAGGCTTCATCCCAGAGATGCAAGGCTGTTTCAACATATGAAAATCAATCCATGTAAACAATAATATAAATACTGATGTAATCCATGTAAAACTCATGTAATCTATGTAAACAATCATATAAACACAACCAAATACAAAAATCACACGACTATTTCAATAGACACTGAAAAAGCATTTGATAAAATCCGACATCCATTTATGGTAAAAGCACCACAGGGAGTCAGAATAGAAGGACCATACCTCAACATCATAAAGCTGTCTACAATAATCCCACAGCCAACATCATATTAAATGGGTAAATCTTCAAGAATTCCTCCTAAAACAGAAACAAGACAAGGATGTCTATTATCACTCCTTCTCTTCAGTATAATACTTGAGACCCTAGCCAGATAAGTATGGCAAGAAAAGGAAATAAAAAGAGTACAAATAGGAAAGGAAGAAATCAAACTTTCACTATTTGTGGATGACATGATACTATACTTAGAAGTATCAACAAACTCAACTAAAAGACTTATTGAACTGATCAACAAATTCAGCAGTGTTTGGATACAAAATCAATCTTAAAAATTGGAAGCTTTTCTGTACAGCAACCATAAATCCACTGAAAATAAATATCATCAAAATGGCCATACTTTCAAAAGTGATCTAGAGATTCAACTCAATACCCATTAAATTACCAAGATCATTCCTCACAGATATAGAAAAATCCGTCCTTAAATTAATTTGGAACAATAAAAACAGAATAGTCAAAGTAGTTCTCAGCAGCAAAAACCATGCAGGAAGAATCACAATACCTGATTTTAAACTATTTTATAAAGCCATTGTAATAAAAAACAGCATAGTACTGGCACAAAAACAGATAGATAGATAAATAGATAGATAGATAGATAGATAGATAGATAGATAGATAAATGGAGCAGAATAGAGGACTCAGAAACAAATCTGCACACTTATACCCAATTGATTTTTGACAAATGGGCCAAAAACTTACAAAGGAAGAAAGTCTGTTCAACAAATGTTGTTGGCAAAACTAGTTAACCATATGCAGAAAATGGAAATAAATCCCAATTTCTCACCCTGCACAAGAGTCAATTCAAGATGAATCATAGACTTAAAAATTAGACCAGAGACCTTGAAGCTCCTTGAAGAGAGCATAGGTCCAACACTTCAACACAGAGGCACAGATAAAAACTTTCTCAACAAGACCCCAAAGGCACAAGGTGACTCAGTATATGAGATTGCATGAAACTGAAGAGCTTCTGTTCAGCAAAAATACTGTTAAGAACCTCAATTGAGAGCCAATAGAATGGGAGAAGATTTTTGCCACCCACTCCTCCAATACAGAACTATATCTAGTGTATACACAAAACTCAAGATACTCAACACTTAAAAATCAAATAACCCAATCAAAAAACGGGCAATTAAGCTTAATAGACAATTCACGAAAGAAATTCAAATGCTTAATAAATTAATTAAAAAATGCTCAACATCATTGGAAATCAGCGAGATGCAAATCAAAACTACCCTGAGATTCCGCCTAACTCCAACTAGAATGGCAATCATTCAAAACACAAAACAACAACAAATGTTGGTGAGGATGTGGTGAAGTGGGAACTCTTAAACATTTTTGGTGGGATTGAAACTACCAAACTAATGCATGTTTATCTATGTTCATAGCTTCACAATTCACTATTGCCAAACTATTGAACCTGTTAAGATGTCCATCAACAGATGAATGGATTACAAAATTGTGGGACATGTACACAGTGAAATTTTACTCAGCCATAAAAAAACACAATTACATCATTTTCAGGAAAATGGATAAAACTGGAAGACATTATGGTAAATGAGATTAGTCACAAAAATAAGAAAGTGGATGCTTTCCTTAATAAGCAAAAGCCAAGTAGAAATGGGTCATAGGAGGAATGCTAGATGTAGAAGGAGATCCTATAGAGAAACAAATAAGGCAGCCTAATTGAGGGGATGGAAGTGAGGAAGAAGGAAACTTTCTAAACCACATGATGTACTTAAACAAACATATTGATTTCAACCACTAAGCCAAGCAAGGGAAGGAAGGATGGTAAGAAATGATGTGGGCATTGAGTATGGGTTTACTGTGCAATGTGTGCATGTATGTCTACACAAGTTTTTTTTTTTTATCCCATTATGATGTATGAATGCAATGCACCAATTAGAAAATTTTAAAAAGACAAAATAAATAAATCACTGAACATAGCCAGGCATTGTGGTGCATGTTTGTCATCCCAGCACTTGGAAGGCTGAGACAGGAGAATCTCACAGGTTTAAAGCCAGCCTCATCTACTGAGTGAGGCTTTCAGAAAAAAAAAAAAAAATAATGGCCGGGCATGGTGGCGCATGCTTGTAATCCCACCATTTGAGAGGCTGAGAACCAAGGATCACAGTTTGTGGACAGCCTCAGCTACTTAGTGAGTCTCTCCATAACTTAGTGAGACCCTGTTTCAAAATTAAAAATAAAAAACAAGGCAGGTATGTGCCTTGGAGGTCGAATTACTCTGGATTTCATCTCCAGACTCACAAAAAAGTAAATAAATAGATAAAAAGGTGTTGGAATTTTATATTAATTTTTTATTTGACTAAGTTTTTCATTGATAATCACCATGTCAAATAAAAACAGAATACACCTGTATTGTTTTTGGAGAAAATTTTCTGGTTTGGCCCTCCAGTTCACTAACATACTCCTTAGCTTTATTTTTTTGTACTTTTCATTTGTTCAATAAATATTTAATATGTAAATATATGTATATGTGCATTTTATGTATTTATAATATATATGTGTGTATATTTTTCTATCACATCTATAATTTTGTGAATGTGGTGCCAGAAAGGAGAATATTTGTCTTTGTACTTAACAGAATATTTGAAGCTAAAAATTACCTAAATATTTTTATGAAAACAGTTTCTTAGTGAATGATGGATGTGTTCATATATGCTACTACCACTGTGTATCCCATAAAGATGTATGACTACAATGCACCCATTTAAAAAGACAGTTTCTTGAGCAATACATACTGTAAATAAAATGTCAAGATTTTCAAACATGTATGGTAGATACACTTTTGCTATTTTGCTAAAATCAGTGTATTTTTTTGTGACTTTTATTGTTTCAGGAACCAAAATATAGTACTCCAATATTGATTACTAAGCCCTGACATGATATCATTTTTCTGTAGCCATTCTACAGACAGATTATATAAGGGTTGCCATTTTAGATAATGACAAAACACATTGTTTCCTATATCTTTTGTGATTAGATTTTAAGAACACAAAATAATGATATTTATATTTTCTAAGCACAAATTACCTTCAGAATTATATGTTCCCTCCAAAAAAGTACTAGCTCTAAGCAATCATCCACAAGAAATTAATTTGGGGTTACTAGAAGCCAGATCATTTTTGGATTGTATTCTGATGAGATTTCTCCTCCAAAGCAGAAGCATGACAAAACTCACATCTTAATGATGGAGTATATATAACCTTAATGTTTTCACTTTTAGCTTAAGAGTGAAGAGAAGGCAGTGTTAGGGTGAATTGTTCCCTGTCCTTCAGGATAATAACCTTATTATTAAATTTATATAAGAAATGCTTAACTGAGAACCCCTCAGGAATACTTCTTTTTAGGTTGTGGGCTCAAAGAAAAGATCTCTACACTTGTGTAGCTCTGATGACAAAAAAAAGACAATACTGTGAAGTTTTCTATAAAAAAATCTTTAATTTTCTACTGAGAAGAACAAAGACAATAGCAATGAAAACTGTTATCAGTGAAACTTAGTGAGCACAAAAAAGAATAGGGAAAACAGATCTGCCTAGATCAAACAAGCTTCTAGGAAAAAAGTGACATTTTTGAGTAAATAAATATGTGGTCTCCACCAATAGTTTTCAAATATTTTAGGCAACAGGTACCTTCACTGGGTCATAATTAAAGACCTTTGAGGCAGCCCACAATCATTCCTTACTATTAAAACCTGCTTGACATAAGAAATGTGGAGAATAATGATGCTTTGGCTAGAATATCAAGAAAGATGATTTTTCTTCCTAATTGAGGACCAAAGCCTATCAGTATGGTCTTATATTATTGTAAATAGAGGTCAATCTGCAAAGCCCTCACACCACTCATTTTGTGAAGAAGTACTTGAATACACAAATGTAATACTCCAGGAACAGGAAATAGCAGATTGATTGCCAACAAGACACTGGGAATAAATATTCAGCATAGGATATACTCAAGGATAATTTTTAATACTGAATATCACACTAATTATTGTAATTATAATTTTCTTTTCATATAACCTCAAAACAATAGTGAAACACTGATATGGTCTTAACTAAAAACTAACACATTTCAAATAAACTCTATTCTCTTCTAGGAACAATAAGAATAACTGAGGTTTATGCAAATTAAAGTTTAATAATCTTGTTATTGCTAGGCATTTTGGCTTAGTTTTACTTTTTGTCTAAGTTTGCTTGGGCTGTTATAACAAAATATTTAGACTAGGTAGTTTACAAAGAACAGAAATTATTGTACACATTTCTAAAGCCTGAAGAATATAAGATAAATTTGCCAAAAATATATGATACCTTCATGTCCTAATAAGAACAGGCTAAGTTCCCTTAAGCCTCTTTAAAAAGGCATTAATCTCAGTCATGAAGGCTGTTCCTAAAGGCCCCATTTTCTAATACTATCCTATTGGGTATTGTTTTCTCATATGAATTTGTGAGGGATATAAATATTCAGACCTTAGTACTCCCTAAGCATTGACTTTTTTCTCCATTTCTTCTTTCTTTGTTCCTCCCAATCCATTTTTATTTCATTAATCAAACATAATTCATCAAACATAACTATATTTACATCTTGCCATTTTTTCACTCCCCAGAATTTTAGGAAAGAGAAAAAAAGAGGGCTTTGGGAATTTATTTTATCGTTTGACTCTCACAAAAATTAGTAAGAAGTAGATGGAATCTTTTATTCTAAGAATAAGGTAAGATTTAGAGGCTTTATAACAACTATTTGTTGATTTAGTGAAAATTGTGTTTTACTAGCAGGGTCATTAATCAGCATAAGGCTCTTAGCAGCAATACACCGAGAAAAATCAATTTTCCAGAAGAATCAGGGCTTACCAGAAGTCTTATGCTATGAAGGCAAGAGATTGTTTGGTTGATGATGAGTAAAAGAAAGATAAAAAATAAGCATTTAAAGCCATGTAACACATCATCATTGCTTCATGTTAGATTTTATCAGCCAAAACAGGATAACAATATTTTATTAATTTGGTAACTTTTATAAGGGAAACAAATTATTTGAACTTCAGAAAATTGAAACTGCCTCATATTTCAAGTGGTCTTTTTTGGATATAAAATATTCTCATTATTATCCCCATAACCATCATCATCATCATCATTGGAATTATTTTGCATTTCAGCTAAATGGTGACTATAAAAATGACAATATTTTATTATGCTCAAGACCATAATATAAAGATATACTGTTTGAGATTGACACATTATCATTTTCGTATCTATTTTCTTCCCGACAACTTTGCTTCCACCTTCAGTATTAGAAATAGGGCATATTTTATTTAAGATTTTCATCCAGCATAGAGTCATTACCAACACTTCTTGTATTTATCCCTACCTTTTAAGGAAATTTCTTTTGAGGAGACTGTAGCTGTAATGAATATATACTGAGTGGAGATGTATATCTCTGAAATGAGTAGAACAGACCAGTGGAAACACTTTGGGATAAGAGAAAGTATCCATATTATCATAGTCAGAATAGAAATTGTATAATTTGGGATGGCATCTAGAAGAAAGGTGTCAGGTTTCTTTTAAAACACGTAAAGAAGCCAGGAGTGGTGGCACACGCTTGTAATCCCAGCATTTGAGAGGCTGAGACTGGAGGATCGCAGTTCACAGACAGCCTCAGCTACTTAGTGAGGCCCTCTGTAACTCAGTGAAACCCTGTTTCAAAATAAAGATTTAAAAAAATAAGGCAGGGGAAGTATCTCGGAGGTCCAATGCCTTTGGGTTCCATCCCCAAACCCACAATAAATAAATAAATAAATAAATAAATAAATAAATAAATAAATAAATAAAAACAGAGAGAGAGAGTAAATAATGATGATACTTAGAAAATATTCACTTCAAAATTTTACAAAGGTGGTTGAAATAATATTGAGCCTGCATTTTAATTATGTGACATCCAAGAAGTGGAAACATTGGAAACAATGTAGCTTAAAAAGGTAAATTAGCCTCGCTATTCTTATGCAATGACAAGCAATATCCTGTATAGTAAATTACATCCATATAATTTCAACTTTTAGTATTATAGATAAAATTTGAGGCTCAAAATATAATAAAATAAATTCACCCAAAGTTACCAAGGTAAGATGTTGAAAGGCAGGACTGAAAGCCATGTACAAGAAATATCAACCATGAACACCTTCATAGAATCACTGATGGCTTATGAAACTAGTAGAATATGAGATGACATGACAAAGATTAATACTATTTTTATTAGTGCATTGTAGTCATACATCTTAAGGGAGCATAAGATGGGGGAGGCATACATGCCCACATCACCCAGTTAGCCCTTACCCAATTCCCACTCTGTTCTCTCCCTACCCTCCTCCTCATGTTTGGTCTAGTGACTGACTTTGATATGTTTTTGAATGTACATCATGAACATTAGAGAATTTCCCTCTTTCCCTTACCCATCTCCTCAGTTAGGCTTCCTTATTTGCTTATCTATAGTATCTCCTTTGTCTAAAGTTCCTCCTCTGAGCCATCTTCTCCCTAGCTTTCACATATTAGGGAAATCATCTGATTTCTTTTTTTTTTGACTGAATAATCGCACTTAGCATAATGTCTTCCAGTTCTATCCATTTCACTGTAAATGACATAATTGTGTTTTTCTTTATGACTGAGTAAAATTCTTTTGTGTACATATTCCACAGTTCTGTAATCCATTCATCTGTTGATGGAAATCTTGGCTGGTTCCATTGTTTGGCAATGGTGAATTGTACAGCTATGAATATAGATATGCATGGATTAGTTTGGCAGTTTGATTTCCATTCTTCTGGGTAAATACCCAGAAGTGGTATTGCTGGATCACATGGAAAATTCACTCCTATTCTTCTGAGGATTCTCCATACTGTTTTCCAAAGTGGTTGCACTAATTTTCCATCCTACCAACAATGTTTTAAAACTCCTAATTCTCCACATCCTTGCCAGCATTTGTTGATTTTATTTTTAGTTATTGTCATTCTAGTTGGAGTAAGGTGAAATCTCAGAGTAGTTTTGATTTGCATCTCTCTGATTGCTAATGATGTTGAGCACTTTTTTATGCATTTGCATTTATTAGCCATTTCATTTTCTTCCTTCATAAAATGTCTATTTATTTCACTTGCCCATTTTTATTGGGTTATTTGTTTTCTTAGTGCTGAGTATCTTGAGTTCTCTGTATATTCTAGATATTAGTCCTCTATTGGATGAGTAGTTTTTTTTATTTATTACTAATGTCTTTTTACTGTCTTTTTTCCATATTTTATTTTATTTATAAGTGAAAATTTTTGAAAAGGGTGAACATTTAGATAGGGCTTCTTGCTCTTTCATGCCCTATTTCCCTTCTTCCCTCTCAGTAAAGAGTGTCCAGGTTAACAATGTTATATTTATACTATTACACATATTTGGATATAGATTTTCCATTGAACAACCTCAGCTTTCTTCCTCTCCTATCCTTCAATTCTGGCTTTGCTGAGATTTCCCCTTCATTATCTGGAGTCCCTTTGGTATTACCACTAATCCCTACCTTGGGCATATTAGATAAAACATATGTCCCTTCTCTTTCTGTGCTTGACTAATCTCACTTAACATAATGTTCTCCAGTTTCTTCCATTTTCTTGCAAATGCTATCATTTTATTCTTCTTTATAGCTGAATAGAATTCCATTGTGTGTATTTTCCATATTTTTGTAATCCATTCATCTGTTGATGGAGATCTAGGTTGGTTCCATATTTTGGCTATTACAAACTGTGCTACTGTGAACATGGCTATGCATTTGTTAATGTAGTTCTCTGATTTCAAACCCTTTGAAAATATACCCAGGAGTGGTATAGCCAGATCAAATGGCGTATCTATTCCCAGTTTTCAAAGGAATCTTCACACTGATCTCCAGAGTGGCTGAACTAGTTTGCACTCCCACCAACCTTTTAAAAGAGTTCCTCTTTCCCCACATGCTCGCCAGCATTCGTTGTTATTTGATTTCTTTATGCTTGCCAAACTGACTGGTGTTAGATGGAATCTCAGTGTAGTTTTGATTTACATCTCCCTGATGGCTAATGATGTAGAACATCTTTTCATGTATCTATTGGCCATTTGTAGCTCTTCTTTTCTGAAGTGTCTATTCAGTTCAGTTGCCCATTTCTTGATTGGGTTGTTTGTTTTGCTAGTGTAAAGTCTTTTGAGCTCTTTGTATATTCTGGATATTAGCCCGCTATCAGAGTGGTGGCTGGAAAAGATCTTCTCCCATTCTGTAAGCTTCCTCTTTATGTTCTTGATGGTTTCCTTTGATGAGAAGAAATTTTTAGTTTGATGCTATCCCACTTATTAAGTCTTGCTTTAATTTTCTGTGCTTTTGAGGTTTTATTGAGAAAGTTACTGCCTGTGCCTATAGGTTGGAGTGTTGATCCTATGCCCTTCTCTAGTAACTTTACAGTCTCTGGATTAATTTCCAAGTCTTTAATCCATCTTGAGTTGATTCCTGTGCATGGTGAGAAGTAGCGATTCAGATCCAACTTTCTACAAATGGATAGCCAGTTCTCCCAGCACCATTTGTTGAAAAGGCTGTCTTTTCTCCAGTGTATGAGTTTGAACCCTTTGTCAAAGATCAATTGACTATAGATGTGTTCGTTTGTTTCTGTAACTTCTATTCTGTTCCACTTGTCAGTCTGCCTACTGTTGTGCTAATACCATACTGTTTTTAGTACTATTGCTCTATAGTATAATTTGAAGACAGGGATTGTGATGCCTCCTGCCTGGTTCTTGTTGCTGAGAATTGCTTTGGATATTCTGGGTCTTTTCTTTCTCCATACAAAATTCATAACTGATTTTTCCAGGTCTATGAGAAATGTTGGCATTTTAATAGGAATTGAATTAAATGTATAGATCACTTTTGGCAGAATGGCCATTTTGATGATACTTATTCTGCCTATCCATGAGCAAGGGAGATCTTCCCATCTTCCAAGGTCTTCTTCAATTTCTTTAATGTTTTTAGTTTTCTCTGTAGAGGTTTTTATATCTTTGGTTAGGTTTATTCGTAGTTATTTTATTGGCTTAGAGGTTATAGTAAATGAAATAGTTTTCTGTATTTTTTTTCCTTGTGAATTCATTGTTGGCATAAAGAAGAGCAACTGATTTCTTTAGGTTGATTTTGTATCCTTCAACTTTGCTGAATTGATTAATCAGCTCCAGAAGTCGTTTGGTTTAGTTCATTGGATCTTCTAGATGAAGAATCATATCATCTGCAAAGAAGGATAGTTTTAATTCCTTTCTTCCTATTTGAATTCCTTTGATGTCCTTCTCTTGTCTTATTGCTGAGGCAAGAGTCTCAAGGACTATATTGAAAAGGAGTGGTGATAATAGGCATCCTTATCTTGTGCTTGATTTTAAAGGGAATTCTTGCAGTTTTTCTCCATTCAATATGATGTTGGCTTTGGGCTTATTGTATATAGCCTTAATGATGTTGAAATAGGTTCCTTCTATTCAAGTTTTCTGCAGTGTTTTTAACATAAATGGGTGTTTGATTTTGTCAAATGCTTTTTCAGCATCTATTAATATGTTCATGTGGTTTTTGTCCTTAGTTTTATTTATGTGGTAAATAACATGTCAATAACATTTTAACATTCTCACTCCTGTTTTTCTGATGTCTACCCATCATTTGTGAGTATTATGTCTAATCCAATCTTAGCATTAGGAATTTAGAGGTATCAACAGGTCAGCAGTTTTTTTTTTTCCCAATGTTGAGTATTGGGTGATGGAGGAGGAGCCAGGGTGATGGGTACCCGAGTCAGGTTAGGTAGAGGATATGTTTAGGTTGAGTAAGAATTTAAGTATGATAAGGTAATATCTTGTTGAGAATGAGAGAGAGTTAAATAGTAACAGTCTTTTAGTAGAGTATTTAAGTATGGAGATATGAATTACTTTAAAAATTATACAAGGAGCCAGGCGTGGTGGCGCATGCTTGTAATCCCCGCGCTTGGGAGGCAGAGACAGGAGGATCGTGCAGGTTCAAAGCCAGCCCCACGCGCTGGCTTAGGAGACCCTGTTTCCAAATACAAATGTAAAAATAGGTCTGGCAGTGTAGCCCGGAGGTAGAAGGGCTTCCAGGAACCCCAGTACCACCAAAAAAAAAAAAAAAAATTAAACAAGGAGATATAGTATGGGAAAAAGTTTTGAGGGAGGAGAGTAGATAGGTTAGAGTGGGGAAGTTTGTAAGAGGGGTGGGGGGAGGAGCAAACATACACACATAAAGTATCAACACAAGATACACAGGTTCACTATATATAATCAAAGAAAAAAATAAACCAACCAAAAGAAGAAATAGAAAAAAAAGAAAAAAGTATAGAAAGAAGAAAAATGGCAAGAATAAAATAAAATAAAATAAACTAGCAACTCTGTGAGACCAGAAAACAAAGCAATCTATTAAATAAATAAATTATATATATATATATATATATATATATATATATATATATATATATACACACATTGGTATTTTATTGGTTTTGAGGTTACAGTGAATGTAATTGTTTTCACAATTTCTTTCATTTTGGGTTCATCATTGCCTAAAGAAAAACTATTGATTTCTTTAGATTGATATTGTATCCTACAACTTTGCTGAATTGGTATATCAGCTCCAGTAGTCTTTTGGTTGAGTATTTTAGGTTTTTAGATAAAGGACTGTATCATTTGCAAATAAGAAGAGTTTCAATTTCTCACTTTATATTTGAATTCCATTGATTTTCTTCTCTTGTATTATTGCTGTGGCAAGAGTCTCAAGGACTCTGCTGAAAAGGAGTGGTGATAGTGGGCATCCTTGTCTTGTTCCTGATTTTAGGGGAAATTCTTGCAGTATTTTTCTATTCAATATGATGTTGACTTTGTGTTTATTGTATATTGCCTTAATGATGTTGAAATAAATTCCCTCTATTCACATTTTTGCAGTGTTTTTAATATGAATGGGTGTTGGATTTTGTTAAAATTTTTAGTATATATTGATATGATCATGTGGTTTTTGTTCTCAGTTCAATTTATGTGGTGAATAACATGTATTGATTTGCATGTTGAACCAGTCTTGCTTTTCTGGCATAAGACCAACTTGGTCATGGTGTAAAATTCTCTTGAAAAGTTTTTTTTTTTTTTTTTTAATGTGTATAGCTAGTATTTTGTTTAAAATTTTTGCATCTATGGTCATCAAGGATATTGGTCTGTAATTTTCCTTTCTTGAGGTGTCTATTTGATTTGGTGATTAATGTAATACTGACCTTGTAGAAGAAATTATGGAGAATTTCATCTCTTTCAATTTCCCTGGACAAGTTGTGAAGTATTGGGATTGGTTCTTCACTGAAGGTTTTGTAGAATTCAGATGTAAACCCATCAGACATTGGGCTTTTCTTTGATGGAAGAATTTTTATTGCTGTTTATATTTTATTGCTTGTTATTGGTTGGTTTAGGTTTGCTATGTCCTCTTGGTTCAGTTTAGGTGGATTATATATGCTTAGATATCTATCGATTTCTATTGAAATACAAATTTTCAAAATAGTTTCTGATAATCTTTAGAATTTCTTCACTGTCTGTTATGATGTCTATTTTTTCATTTCTAATTTTAATAATTTGAGTTGATTCTCTCATTCTTTTGGTTAGGTTGGCCAGGGGTTTGTCAATCTTATTAATCTTTTCAAAGAACCATCGTTGTGTTTTGTTTATTACTTGTATTAATTCTGTTCTTTATTTCATTTATTTCTTCTCTGATTATAATAATTTTATGCCTTCTGCTGACTTTGGGATTAGACTGTTGCAGTCTTTCTTTTAATAAAAGGAAGTGCTCTGCTTTGTCTCTTCTGATGTGTTTTAGCTTAAAGCCTGTTTTGTTGGATATCAGCATTGCTACCCCCTCCCATTTCTGGTCTTCATTAGCATGATATATCTTTTTCCATCTTTTCACTTTTCACTTTCACCTGGTCATTCACATAAACAAAATGTGAATGTCTTTGGCTGTTAGGTGAGTTTCTTGTAAACAGCATATATTTAGATTATGCTTTGTAATCCACATAGCCAGTCTATGTCTATTGATTGGTGAGATAAGGCCTTTGACATTCAGAGCTATTATTGAAATATGATATTTGTTTAATGTTATTTTGTGTTCTATCTTCTGTTTTGGTATAATGTCATTTCTTCTTATTTACATCCCCCACTGGTCAACATCATCTCTTGTCTGGTTCTAAAATTTGCTTCTTTTTTATCTTTATGTTTTATTTAAGTATTTTCTCTAGTGTTGGGTTTGAATTCATGAATATTTTTAGATTCTTCTTATCTTGAAACACTTGTTTCTCCATCAGTTTTGAATAATTATTTTGTTCACTTTTGTTTCTCCATCAGTTTTGAATAATTATTTTGTTTGATATAGCACTTTTAGTTGGAGTTATTTTCTTCCATGATCTGGATCACATCCTACGAGTCTCTCCTGGCATTCTTGAGTTGGGTTGTATAGTCTGGAGTAATTTTGTTTTGTTTTGTTTTGCCCTGTTATGTCACTCATTCTTTTGTTCTCACTACTTTTAAGATTTTGTTCTTGAACTCCCTGTTGCTCATTTTGATTATTTCATGGTGTGGTGAGGTTCTTCTTTGATCTTGTCTTAATGGTGTTTGTATGACTCCTGAACATATAGGTCCAAGTCTATTTCCATGTTTAAAAAATTCTCTGAATTTATTTCTCTGAAGAGATTATGAATCCCCTTGGTCTGTCCCTCTATCCCTTCTTTAATGCCTTTTACCTGTAAGTTAGGATGTTTCATATTGTTACATATTTGTTGGATGTTTAGGTTTTGTTACTGTAAGTACTTCCAGTATGCTGTTGACTGTACTTCCAGTTTTGAAAAAATATCTTCTAACAGTGATTTTCTATTTTCCATTTTATGTAATCTTTCAGAATTTATTTCTATTTCTGTCTTCATTTCATTTATTGACTCAATACATTTCAGACCTGTTTCTGATTCTTTCTTAGTGTCTCCATTTTCTCTCTCATTTTTTGTACACTTGGTTTGAGGCATTTCATTATGTTCTAGATCAGGTTTCGGAATTCTCCTTGCATGTCTTGTAGGTCAGTATTCTTGATTTCCATGATTTTATCACTGTTCCTACTTCTCATATTTTCAAGGTTCTCAGGCTTGTTTTTCTGATGTCTTGGCATCTTTTTGAGTCTGACCCAATCCTAGTATTAGGAATTTAGAGGTCTCAGCACATAAGCAGTGATTTTTTTGAATATTACTTAATGAGATACAGTAAGAAAAAATGTTTTTGAGAGCAAAGAGTATATCAGCTAGAGTAAGAAATTTTGTAAAAAGAATGGGGGGAAGGAAAAAACAAACACAAATAAACTAACAAAACAAGACACAAATGCTAACAATTACACATCAAAGTAAAAAAGAAACAAAAGAAAAAATAGCATAAGAAAGAGAAAAAAATGAATGACAAAAAATAAAATAAAATAAAACAAAATAGCAACAGTGTGAGACAGCAAAAACAAACAAACAAACAAACAAACATAAAACAAAAGACCCAAATAAAAGAAAGAAAAAAAAACCTAACAGTACTACTAATTTACAAGTTTAGGTCTGGACCCTTATAGTATCTGTATATCTGATCACTGTGGTAGATTGTGGAGCATATTCCAATGTCTCTTATTTGCCCTCTGTCCTATTGTCAGCTATTGAACCCACTCTCTGAGTGGTTGTGCCCCTTTCATGTCTCTGACAGCTTTGTGTCAGGTGTTATTTCTAATGAGTTCCATTAAGTACAGGAGTTAATGTTTTTATAGCCAGTGGTCTGGGGCCTGGGCCTCTGCATTCTTCACCCTGTGCTCAGGCCTGTGTTTCCCTACCCTTACTGTGCCTGTGCTTCCCTACCCTCAGAGGTGGATGGCATTCAGTGATGAAGGAGAAATCTCAGCAAAACTTAAATAGAAAGATAGGAGATAAAGAAAGCTGAGGTTGTTCAATGGAGGAGCTACATACAAATATGTGTAGTAGTATAAATAGAACATGGTTAACCTGGACACTCTCTATTGGGAGGGTGAAGAAAAATGGAGGGGGAAGGGCATGAAGCACAATCTAAATGTACACCTCTTTCAATATGTTCCACTTATAAAAAGTAAAAAAAAATAAAAATTAAAAAACTCTCAAAATATAATATCATGTTATATATTTAAAATGATCTCTCATAGCTCTCAATATAACACTGAACAGCTTGATTTTCTTACTGTTTGCCAAATATAACATGATTCTTTCCAAAGTCATGGATTTATTTATGCTGGTCTTCTAACATAGAATACTCTTTTTATACCGATCTAAATTTAATATATTTTTAGTATTTTTATTAAGTCCTAGCTAATTTTAAATGGGTGTATTGTTGCCATACATCTTTATGGGGTTCAAGATCATAGAGGTATACATGCACACATATTCATTTAGTCCTTCTCCAATTTTCACCCCATTGAATCCCTACTCATTTTTATGTTTGACTTAGTGATAGACTTTGATATGATCATGAATGTAAATCATGTGCATTATGCAATTTCTCTCTTCAATTCAAACCAATCCTTTCACCCTCAGATAGGTCATTTTATTTACTCATCTAAAGTTTCTCCTACTTGGTCCAGAGTTTCTCCTACCTAGCTTCCATATATTAGGGAAAGCATTTGATTTTTTACTTTTTGTGAGTGACTAATTTTACTTAGTTTCACCCATTTCCCTGTAAATGACATAATTTTTTCTTCTTTATGTTTGAGTAAAATTTTGTGTACATATTCCATAGTTTTTTAAATCCATTCATTTGTTGATGGACACCTTGGCTAGTTCCATATTCTGGTAATTGTGAATTGTGCAACTATAAACAAAGATATATATGCATTCGTTTGATAGTTTGTTTTCCATTCTTTCAGGTATATCTCCAATCGTGGTATTTCTGGATGCATTCTATGGTAGGTTCACTCCCATTTTTTTCTGAGGATCTTCATACTGTTTTCCAAAGTGGTTGTACTACTTTTCAATCTAACCAACAATGTATTCGAGTTCTTACTTCTCCAGATCCTCACCAGTATTTTTTGTTGTTTGTATTTTTAATGATTGCCATTCTAATTGGAGTTAGGTAAAATCTCAGGACAGTTTTGATTTGCATCTCTTTGTTAATGATGTTGAGCTTTTTTAATACATGCTTTGGCCATTTGAATTTCTCGTGATGATTCTATTTAATTCACTTGCCTATTTTTAATTGGTTTATTTTCAAAGTGGTGCATTTTTTGAGTTCTCTGTATATTTTAAATATTAGTCTTTATCAGAGGAGTAGTTAGCAATTTTTTTCTCCCATTCCGTTGGCTCTCTGTTGAGGTTCTTGATAGTTTCCTTTGCTGCAGAGAAGCTTTTTAGATCCCTGAGTTCTCACATATTGATCCTTCTTTTAGTTTTTTATGCCTTTGGTGTTTTGTTAGAAAATGTTTTATTTTACCTGTGCCTGTGTGATGAATAGCTGTTTTAACAAAAGGTGTTGGCAAACTGGTTAACCATAGGCAGAATAATAGAAATAAACCCAATGTTTTAACCCCTCGCAAGAGTCTGTTTAAGATGGATTAAAGACTTGCAAATCAGACCACAGATTCTGAAGCTCCTTGAATAAGGCTCAGTTCATTTTTAAGACTATCTTTGAGTTAACTTATGATAATCAGTTTATTTTATTTTTGGTGACACAAATTAAGCATTAATTTAGTAGGAGCTATTTTATATGTAAAAATTACTTAGAGGGCAAGGCTGTCGTTTTTCACTCAAATTCAAAAATACATAGTCTTTCTATATAGTGCCTAGCAGAATGTTCTAGCTTGAGTTCTATGAGAAACAGTTATTTGGAATTTAGTTATATGGTTAGTTATTAATAAGTGTCATGAGATCAATATCTGTGAAAGGAGAAGATGTAGCTATGTAAAGAAAGAGATTAAGCGGCAATGCACTTTCAAAGTTGTCAAACAACCCTGAAGGAAGCTCTAGAACTAGAATGGCTCTCACTGGGCCAAAATAACCATTTTTTAAAATCATTTTATGAAATGTTATTGAATATGGGTGTCTCCTAACAAGGAATAATCCATGAAGGGGGTAATTGTATTCTCAAGAGCTTCAGTAAAATGTCTTTCCTTAAAAAGTAGTCTAGATAAAACATTTTTATGTATATCAAAACATGATGTTCAGTGATTTTTTTCTCACTACTAACAAACTTTGAAACCCTGCCAAATAACTGGAGAATAAATCTGAAGTTTTATTCATCAGTTTGTTTTAGTAGACCTAATTTTTGCCATTCTGATGGATTCACTATAAGAAACTCTTCTTCCAAGATAAAAAGTGTAATTAAAGTTCTGTAATGTGCTTGAAGTTATTCTGTAGACAAATAACAATTATAATTGATTTGATTTATTTCCAAATATTATATTATAAAATATATCTTGAGACTGAAGTAGCATAGAAGCTCACTCTTCTCAGTATGACAAGAATTGAGTTAGCCTAGTATATAGCTGATACATTATTCTTATGCTTGTGGGCTCAGTGATGTTAAAAGAAAAGTAAATAAGCAATACCATATTTTTAAAATCCTCCAATTTCTATATTTCAGTAGACAAAGGATAGAAGACCTGGAGTACATTAATGGAGAACATGTTTATTTAGTTTATATTATACACCCAATCCTTTCTATACTTTTCTGAATAATTCTTGTAGCCATCATTGGATATAAGTAGCACTATCTATGCTTTTGCAAGTAAAAAAAAATTTAGCCATTAAATTTAAATTATCTATTTTAAATTTTTAGTGCTGCACTGTAGTCATACATCATAATAAGGTATAAGATGTAAGAGGCATACATGCAAATATCACTTACTTTGCCCTTACCCAATTCCAATCCCATTTATACTTTCTCCTTCTCACGTTTGATTTGCTGGAAGACTTTGATATTTTTATAATATCATTAGAAAATTTTCCTCTTTTCTCCTCCCCTTCTCCTCAGTTAGGTCATCTTATTTACTTTTCTATGATTTCTTATTTCTGGTCTAGAGTTTCTCCTATGTCTCATTTACTTCCTAGCTTCTTTATATTAAGAACAGCATCTAAAATTTACTTTTTGTTACTGACTAATCTTAATTAGCATAATGTTCTCCAGTTCCATTCATGTCCTTATAAAAGACAATTTTATATATGCCTGGGTAAAATTCCATTGTGTGTATATTTCATAGTTTTGTAATCCATTCATTTGTTGATGAAGATCTTGTCTAGTTGCATAGTTTGGTAATTGTGAATTGTGCAGCTATGAACACAGATATGCATGCATTAGTTTGGTAGTTTGGTTTCCATTCTTTGGGGTAGACACCCAATAGTGGTATTGCCAAATCATTTGATAGGTTCATTCTTATTCTTCTTAGGATCCTACATAATGTTTCCAAAGTCGTTACACTCATTTTCAATCCCACCAACAATGTATTACAGTTCCCACTTCTTTACATCCTTGCCAGCATTGCTTGTTTTTTGTGTAATGGTTGCCATTCTAATTGGAGTTAGGTGAAACCTTATTGTAGTTTTGATTTGCATCTCTTGGATTGATAATAATGCCAAATACTTTTCATAAATTTATTAGCCATTTTATTTTCTTCATTTGTGAAATGTCTAATTCACTTGCCCATTTTGGATTGGGTTATTTGTTTTCTTAGTCTTGAGCTTTGTGAGTTTTTTTATATTCTAGATATTACTACTCCATCAAATGAATAGTTGGTGGAAACTTTTTTCCATTGCTTTGGCTCATTGTAGAGATTCTTGATAGTTTATTTTGCTGTATAAAAGATTTTCAGTTTCTTGCAATCACACATTTTCATTCTCCTTTTTATTTATTGTGCCATTAATATCTTTTTGAGATAGTTTTTTAACTGTACCTATGTGTTAAGATGTTGGACCTATGCCCTTTGCAAGGAACTGCAAGGTCTCTGTTCTGATTTCCAAAGAATTGAATCATGTGCAGAATGAGAAAGGGGTGTTTATTTTTATTCTTCTGCATATGTTTAGCCAGTTTTTCCAACACCATTTGTTGTTTATGTTTTGGCTTCTTTGTAAAAATCAATTGGCTGTAAGTTTGAAGATTTGTTTCTGAGTCTTCTATTCTGCTCCATTGGGCTATATGTCTATTTTGTCCCATGTTTTTATTATTATGTCTTTGAAGTAGAGAGAATCAATCCAAATTTCTAAAATAAGACATGAAAAAGAAAATATTATCCCTGACAATATGAAAATTCAGAGGATTATGAGAAACTACTTTGAAAAATTATACTCCAAGAAAATTAAAAACTAAAAGAAATGGACAATTTTCTAGACACATAAAACCTTCCTAATCTGAGCCAAGAAAATATAGAAAATCTAAATAAAAAATAGCAACCAAAGTGATTGAAGCAGCAATAAAGAGCATACCATCAAACAAAAGCCCAGGATCAGATGGTTTTCCAGGTAAATTTTACAAATTTTTGTAGAGAAGATAATCCAAATACTCATAATTTTATACTGTAAAATAGATATAAATTAGGTTCTTCTAAATATATTCTGTGAAGCTATAATCACATTAATACCACATTAATATCAAAATCAAGTAAAGACAGTTCAAGAAAAGAAAACTCTAGGCCTATATAGTTGATGAACTTAAATGTAAAACTGCAAAAAGAATAAGCAACACAAAACAAATTCAAGACTATATCAAGAAAATAATACACCATAATCAAGTAGGGTACATCCCAGGGATGTAGGGCTGGTTCAACATATAAAAAAATAATTCACGTAATTTATCACATAAACAGAAACAAAGACAAAAATCACATGATCATTTCAAAAGACAATGAAAAATCATTCAACAAAAGTACCACAGAGAATACATAGAAGGAGCATACCTTAACATCATAAAGGCAATACATAATAGGCCTATAACCAACATCATTTTAAAAAGGAAAAAACTGCAAGAATTCCCCCCTTTAAAACAGAAACAAGACAAGGAAGTATATTTTTACCACTTATTTCAATATAGTACTTGGGACTCTAGCCAGAACAATAAGGCAAGAGAAGGAAATCAAAGGAGTAAAAAAAGAAAAAGACTTAAAACTATCCCTATTTGCAGACAACATATAGTATAATTAGAAGACCCAACACATTCAACAAAAATCTTTTAGATTAAAACCACAAATTCAGCAATGTGTCTAGATACAAAATCAGTCTTAAAAAAATCAGAAGCTTTCCTGTTTGTCAACCATAAATCTGAGAAAAAAATCAATGAAGCACTTCCACTCAGAATATCCCACAAAAAATAAAATATTTAGGAATAATCCTAATTAAGGAGATTAGAGACTTCTACAAAGTAAATGAGAAAACATTGAAAAAAGAAATCAAAGAACTTAGTAGAAGAAAAGATTTTCCATGTTTTTAGATGAGCAAAATAAATAACATCAAAATGATTATTCTTCCAAAAGTGATCTACATATTCAACACTATATACATTAAATTTTCAAGGTCATTTCTCACAGACAGAAAAATAAGTCCTTAAGTGTATTTGGTAAAACAAAAACCCAACACAGTGAAGTCATTTTCAGCAACAAGAACCATGCAGGAGGTATCAAAATTTCTGACTTCAAACTATTATTAAATTATCTTTAACAGTCATCATTATTATTATTCTTATCACCATTACCATCTCTAAAACATACACCATACTCTGTTAGTGCCCAGCAGTCTTGTAACTGTTTCCCAAATACAAACTCTTTTTCTTCTTCAAACTATCTTAAGAAGAATTAACTATTTCTTTTCACATTTACAAATAAAGAGAAACACAGTATAGTTTAGTATCTTGTTAAAGATCAAAAAATAATGTCAAAGCTCAGCTTTAAAGTCAAGCTGGGGGTGTGGGCATGCACGGGGCACCCTTAGGCAACCCCCCCACTTGAAAGAGCCCGGAGGTCCGGGCCACATGGCCCCGACACCGGGCAGGGTCGGCAGGCCTGCACCGGGCACCCTTAAGCGACTCACCTCCGGAAGGGCCTGGAGGCCCTGGCTGCAAGGCCCTGGCCCTGGGTGGGGTTGGTGGGCACGAGTGGGTACCTGCTAGTGCCCTCCCCCTCAGAAGGGCCCTGGGCGGAAGGGGGGCGGCTCGACTTACCCATGGGAAGGCATGGTACCAGGCAGGAGGCCGAGTCTGAGTCCCGGGAGGCCCGATGCCAAACAGAAGGCACAGCCGCAAGGTATAGGGGAACCCAGCACTGCTGTGCTGGACCAGGCCATGGTGCGCTTAGAACAGTAGATTCTGCTCTGCATGGTGAGGCTGTTGGACTCCACTCTTGGAAGGAAGGAAAGAAATAAAAAAAAAATTTCATCGTTATCGAGTGCCTAATCTCACATCCTCCCCAAACCACACATACTCTCTTCTCGTAAAAAAAAAAAAGGAAAGAAAAAAAATTATTCGAGAGGGGTAAAGAAGGCTGCTGCATCAGCTAGGATATTGGAGATGCAGACAAAACATATCCATCTGAACTAGAACTTTTGGAAAAATTCTCTGCAAAGGAGGACTGCTGCTTCTCTACATCCTTATGAATCCTGGAAATCACCTGTAAGCATAGAGTCTAGCGGAGACCTAGGAGGAAGGTGGTGGTAGCAGTGGTGGCCACGATGGTAGTGGAGACTTGTTTTTGGGAGAGGCAGACATCTGATCCAACCCACCCTGATCCTCTAAAGAAATTACCCCTAAGGTCGAATGCTACCGTCACGCATACTTAGGAACACCGGACAATATACGGTATGGGAAAAGAGCTTGGGAAAGATTTGAAATGGCGGAGGCAGTCACATTGGCCACAGCAAGTACTCAGAGGAGGCAGAGATCTGACGTAATACACCCGGAACTTTTGAAGAAATTACCTCAGAGGAAGAATACTATCACCATGCACCCTCGGGAACGTGAGGCAACCAGCTGGGTGAGGAGGGTGCTCGGATCTGAGTCTGCCAAGAGGTGAGGCCAGTGTTGGGGTCAGCGAGACAGGGATTGGAGCCTGCTGTGAGGCAAAGCCAGTGATGGGGCCTCCGAGGCCAGGATCTGAGCCTGCCAAGGGGTTAGGTTGGTGCTGGGGCCAGCGAGGCCAGGATCGGAGCCTGGCATGAGGCAAGGCCTCTACTGAGGCCTCCAAGGCCAGGATCAGAACCTGCCAAGGGGTTAGGCCAGTTTTGGGGTCAGCAAGGCCGGGATTGGAGCCTGCCAAGAGGCAAGGCTGGTGCTGGGGCCTCTGAGAACGGGATTGGAGCCTGCTGAGAGTTTAGGCCAGTGCTGGGGCCAGGGAGGCCAGGATCGGAGCCTGCTATGAGACATGGCCAGAGCTGGGGTCTCCAAGGCTGGGATTGGAACCTGCCAAGGGGTTAGGCCAGTGCCGGGCCCAACGAGGCCGGGATTGGAACCTGCCATGAAGCAAGGCCAGTACTGGGGCCTCAGAGGCTGGGATCGGAGCCTGCCGAGAGGTTAGGACAGTGCCAGGGACAGCAAGGCTGGGATCAGAGCCAGCTGTGAGACAAAGCCGGTGCTGGGGCCTCTGAGGTCGGGATCGGATCCAGCAGATGTGTTAGGCCAGTGCCAGAGCCAATGAAGCCATAATCAGAGCCTGCTGTGAGGCAAGGCCGGTCCTGAGGCTTTTGAGGCCAGGATAGAAGCCTGCCAAGGGGTTAGGCCAGTGCAGGGGCCATCAAGGCCGGGATCAGAGCCTGCCGTGAGGCAAGGCTGGTTCTGGGGCCTTCAAGGTCTGGATATGACCCTGCCCAGGGGTTAGGCCAGTGCTGGGGCCAGAAAGGCTGTGATCGGAGCCTGTCTTGAGATATGGCTGGTGCTGAGGCCTCCAAGGCAGGGATTGGAGTGTGCTTAGGGGTGAGGTCAGTGCCGGGGCCAGCTGGGATAGGAGTTTGCCATTTGGCAAGGCTGTTACTGAGGCCTCTGAGGCAGGTATCAGTACCAGCCAAGGGGTAGGCCAGTGTCTGGGCCAGCAAGTTCAGGATCTGAGCCTGCCATGAGGCAAGACTGGTGCTGGGACCTCCGAGGCTGGGATCGGACTCTGCCAAGTGGTTAGGCTGGTGCCAGGGTCAGCGAGGCTGGGATTGGAGCCTGTCATGAGACAAGGCCAGTGTTGGGGCCTCCAAGGCCAGGAGCAGAGCTACTCGAGGGGTTAGTTCAGTGAGCGGGCCAGCAAGGCCAGAATTGGGGTCTCCCATGAGGCAAGACCGGTGCTAGAGCCAGTGAGGTCGGGATCAGAGGCCCTGAGGCCATCAAGAGTGGGGATTGGAACTTGCAATGTGGCATGCACAGAGAAATAGCACAGAAAATAAAATCCAGATGCTTCCCCTAATTAGCAAGAACTAGGAGGAAAGGAGTAACAGGAGGAGGTCGAGTAGTAGAAAGGGCCCTATTGAGAAACAATTAAGGTGACCAATCAGGGGAGGGGATAGGGGAGGATGGAATCTTTTTAAAACTCATGAGGTGTGTAAACAAATTCATCAAAGATAATCACCAATTAAGCATGGGATTGAGGGAGGGGGATGGAATGGGATGGGGAATGGATGAGGGCTTATTGGATGACATGTGCTTGTATATCCTCTCAAGTCTTGTATTCCAAAGTGATGTATGATTACAATGCACCAATAAAAATAATAAAAATAAAAAATAAAGTCAGGCTGCTTGTCAATAGTATCTGTTGTGTAATCCACTATGCAAACTTGCTTAACCAGTAAAAAGCAGAAAATAAACAAAATGTTTCTGCTATCCAAAGATAGCTCCATAGGCACTGAATTTGTTTTCTTTGAGAAATCCATTTTTTTTATTGTAAGCAGAGTCAATGAGGCAAATTGGTGAAATTTTTATTAGGTAATCTTTAGGAAAGTAATGTATATTTTAGCAGATCACTGAAGATTGTTTTTCATAAAAAATATGGTATTCTTCAAAAGTGTCTGGAAATCAGATTTCACATTTGATGCCTTCTAGAAAACAATATTCTTTTCATTCTAATTAGTGCAGCCATCATAAATTTTTGAAGCTATTTTGGCCTTGTCTGGAACAAGTTGCCATATTTAAATACCCAAAGTGACAACATATGTCCAAAAACAAGTTCCATAAATGAGGGTTTGAGCAGAAAACTCCCATAAAAGTACCCTCCAATTGTATTGACTGTGCTTGGTCTATCTCACCAATTGCATTGTATATTTATCCAGAGAAGGGATTGTATATTATTTATATTTCCATACCCTTTTATAATAAATGGTAAATGATGTTTTGAATCCAATCCTATGGAAACTTGCTAGTATGTTTATCACAAGACTCATATTTTTTATTATTTTATTGGTGCATTGAGTTCAGAATACATCACACATTTACCCTTCCCCACTTTCAACCTCCTGTCTCTCCCCTTCCTTCTTTCTATGGCTTAGTAATTGACTTTGATATGTTTTTTAATGTATATGATATACATTAGAAAATTTCTCTCTACTTCCCTTCCATCCCCATCAGTTTGGTTGTCTTATTTCATCATGTATTATTTCTTCTTCTTGGTCTAGAGTTTCTCCTATGACCCATTTTCTACCTAGCTTACACATACTAGAAAGAGCATCTGATTTTTTACATTTTGTTACTAAACTCAGTTAGCATAATGTTCTCCAGTTCCATTCATTTTTCCATAAATGACATGATTTTATAGTTCTGTATGGCTTGATATAATTTCATTGTGTACATATCTTATAATTTTGTAATCCTTTCATTTGTTGATGGGCATTTTGGCTGGTTCCATAGTTTGACAATTGTGAATTGTGGGAATATTAATGTAGATATGCATGCATTAATTTGGTAGTTTGGTTTCTATTCTTTTGGGTAGATACCCAAAAGTGGTATTGCTGAATCATATGATAGGTTCGTTTTCATTGTGCTGAGGAATCTCCATACTGTTTTCCACTTTTTCAAAGTTGTTGTATAAATTTGTTTGACTTATGTCTCATTAGGAATATGGACCTCATTATAAATACTACCATTCCTATTTTAGATGGATTCTTTTTACAGCATATTTGAGACCCACTGGAAAAAAACATAGTCTCAATTAAATGAAACTGCCAGTCCCTGCCTTCTCAGATTTTATGTCTTTGGCAGGGATTAAATAATGTCAGGTAAGTCAAATTTGGTGTTAGTTCTTGGTCAGAGTAATATTGAAAATATTTTAAATACACTCAATGTCATTGTCTTAATGGAAATTTATGAATTCACTAGGATTTGTCCTACATTCTTTAGCCAAGGTTTTCCCAAATGTTTCCCATTTATAGGAAATGCCACCTTCCATAAATCACAGTAAATCCTTTGCAAGTTGTAGACTGGTCTGCATTTAGTAAATTGCATTTTCAGTAGAGATAGTTCTTCTTTAAGGTCCTCTAGATGGTGCAATTAAATTACTTTGTGGACTTATGTTAGATTTTATTTATGCATTAAATATTCTGGGATTAATTTTGATTTGAGGTGTAATTATATAAAACTATTTTTTTAAAGGTAGGTCTTTTTTGCGCTTACTCTAATATGGTAATGCTTAGGAAGAGGGTGGCAATGGATGCAATTCATTTCCATTACAGTGTGTTGCTAACCAAGGACTGTCCCTCTGCAGGACCCCCATCAAACTACTATAAAACTAAGGCTGCTATTCAGTAGGTGGGAAGTGCACCTGCAAACGAACCTCTTATTAAACTGCAATTCAGCTCCATAAAACTCCACCGGAAAGTAGTGTGTGTTGACAGCAAAACATAAGATGTAGTTAGTGCTAACCCAAGGTCCCTCAATCCCCATTAGAGATAATATTTTTTTTGACAATCACTGCAAGTATATTATGTGCACTC